>NW_026902254.1:11372329-12094659 GCF_033783945.1 Neopsephotus bourkii | reverse complement strand
TGTGTATTCTGTTGGTTAACTATTCCTTTTAATGGCTTTTGAACTTCTAGTACCTAGCTAGGTATGATAGGCTTATTTTTGAAGTTTATGGGGTACTTGATATAGTAGGGGGTTAAAGAAGCTCATGGTAAAGAGGTATTTGGTAGAATTGCTTCGGGTAATGGCATTTTCTGCAATGTTCTGCTTCTCAGGGAGCTGAAAACTGCTTGGAAGGCCTGACATTCGTAATTACAGGTGTTCTGGAGTGTATTGAGAGAGATGAGGCCAAGTCTCTGATTGAACGTTATGGTGGAAAAGTCACCGGAAATGTCAGCAAGAAGACAAACTATCTGGTTATGGGGCGAGACTGCGGCCAATCTAAATGTGAAAAGGTGAGTGTTCCTGTGCCTGAGCGAAAGAGAAGTGAAACTCTGAATTGTTCACATCTGACTGATTGTCAGTATCTCTGTCAGAACAAGTCAGTACTACAAATAAAGCGCATGTTAAAAGGAAAAGTTGCCTAATGTTTTAGAGCTTGGTTTTGTTTTTTATTTATATACATAAATATTTATTTATATGCATACGCGTGTGTGTATAGATGTATAAACACATTTTTCTTTGTTGGGTTGCTAAACATAGTCTTTTCTGGAAAGGACTTTTGAATTGAATTATGTAACTCCTAACTTGACTTCCCTTTTAATTCTTACTTTTGCTCTAGGCATCAGCATTAGGGACAAAAATTGTTGATGAGGACGGCCTGTTTGATCTCATTCGAACCATGCCAGGCAAGAAGTCCAAATATGAGCTGGCAGCTGAAACAGAGGTTTGTTTATTCTAAATTTAGGTTTTGGTTTTGGTCGGTTGGGTTTTTTTTTTTTTCCCTTTGGTTTGCCTTTAAGTGAAAGGCGTTTTGGCCTTCTGTCCCAGTAACACGTGTGCTTGTCTGTTTGACCTTCTGGGTTAAAAGTATCAAAAGTGAAAGTTTTCTGTTTGTGTTTAAGACTTCTTTGGAGCCATAGGGGTTTTGTTACTTTCTTAACCACTCCTGTACAGAGCTGTTTAAAGACAGCCCATTTATTTACTGTGTGCTTTTTTGCCTTTTTTTTTCTTTAATTTCCCTTTGTTACCTTTATTTTCCTAAGGCAAAGAAAGCGGAGTCAAGACTTAAAAGGACACCACAGAAAGCTGACGCTCGGAAAAGGAATTTTAGCCCCATCAAAAGGGAAGCTGATAATAAAAAATACAAGTCAACTCCTGAAAAAGGAGATACTGTCAAATCTGCCAGGAGAGAAACCACTGCTGTGCAAAAACTTACAGACTTTAAAAGGCAGACTGAAGAAAAGAAAGAAGCCTCCTGTCTGAAGGGGAACTTGGCTTCTGAGGTTAATGAAGATGGAACAGAGAGATTGCTATGGGTGGATAAATACAAGCCTGTATCTCTTAAGGCAGTAATTGGACAGCAGGGTGAGCAAAGCTGTGCCAATAAACTGCTCCGATGGCTCAGAAACTGGCACAAGAATACCTTGGAGGATGGACAAGGTGACTAGCATGGTTAACTTTTCTCTGTGTTCCTCCATGCCAATCACACTGACTAATATGGGCCTTTGAGATAGCAGAGCAGCTCTAGAAATCAGGAGTTGAGGGTTCAGTTGAATGAATTTCTAGCAGCAGTTGAGCCTGAGGTTTATTTTGGTGAAGCAGTTGTTACCTTACCACTCCCCACCCCTCAAAACAGAACAGGAAGCCATGGTTTAAAATGGCCTATTGAATTATTTGACACCAAGAGAATGCTGGCCAGTGCTAACCTGTCTGTACACACGGTGAAAATACAGGATGGCATCACGTCTAAACTGCTGCTGTCATGTGTGGGGAAGAGATGAAATTTTAAAGTCCTTGTTCTGCCTGACATGTATGACAACTCTATGTCATGTGTAGTGAGTCATCCTATAGACTTTTTTTAATTGTGTTTAAAATAGTGTTTAAGTTTCACTTCAACCATAGTGGGTAGTGGAATTTTTCTGTGGTGTGTTTGGGGTTTGGTTTAGTTTGTTTGGGTGCATGGTTTCTTTTGCTGTTCTGTGTTTGTGAGGAAATCGCTGAAATAGTTGTGTTACATTCATAGCACTTTTTCTATTTTCATTTTAGAATCACTGCAGGTCTTAAATTAAGATGGTTTAAACTGCTTTTCCTCAAATAGTTAGGATGCTGACGTATATGCATTTTTTGATGTTAATATCAGGCCCTAAATAAGGAAAAACATCCAATGATGTTTGATACCTTTAGAAGTATGCCATTTGTTTTGTAATACATACCTGGAATCTTCTTTTATAGCGAAGAACAGTAAAACTGGAGGCAAAGATGATGGTACTGGTTTTAAAGCAGCATTACTTTCTGGTCCACCTGGAGTTGGTAAAACTACTACAGCTTCTTTGGTTTGTAAGGTGAGTTCATATTGACACATGCTCCCAACATGTTCTGTTCCATATTGCTTTTGTATCTGGATACAGATACAGTGTGCAGGTGGGTATCGCTTGAATGGCCAGTGTCTCCCCTAGCCTAGTTCTGCCTGCTCAGAACAGGGTTACAGATGAAAATATGTGGAATTTTGTAGATACCTTTGTCAGGTCTGGGGTGAGAGTATAGCCGTGGGTGTCTGTTTCTGTTATATTGACAGGAAGCATGCCACAGTGTGCTGAACAACGAAAGATGGTTTACAAAAACTGAGCGTTCAGCACTAGCTCTACAAGTCGGAGAATATTTGAGCTGAGTTTAGTGGGAGTCAAATTCTGGCAGCCTTTTTGAAAGACTTGGCCATGGCTTTTATGTTGTAACAAAGAGCAGTTTCCCAGACTCATTCTAAATTCAAACAGTACTTTGGAATGAGAGAAGTTGACAGTACTCTGTGATCATTTCTAAATCTGAATTTAGAAATCATTTTCCCTAACTTACTTGAGCACTGTGTTCCACTAACTGTGTCATGAGAATCAGCTGGGACCTCCAGATTGTAGAAATGTTGTTAAAGCTGACTTACTGATAGAGCTGTTGTAACGCTTCACTGAGTATTTTTGTTCTTTGAATTACAAGAACTTGTTTAGAATATGGTATTACCAGCTGGGAAGGGTTCCAGAGAAGTATTGTCAGCTACCTGATGTATGTGCTGGGAAGGAGTGATTACTTACTGCAATATTTGAGTTGTATAGAGTAACTCCCAATCTTCTGCCTTTGCCTTAAAGCTGTGGGCCATCAAACTGATGCCGCACCCAAAACTAGACCTGCAGAAAAGCTGGATGTGCTTGCATGGGCTCATTTCTGCACTAGTGTGGTCTCTGCTTCTAGTTTCCAGCCTAGCTTGCTCACAGTTGCTTCAGGTCTTTGCAAAGCATTTCACTGTTCCCCACAGGAACATCCAACAAAACAGGGTTGTTTAAGCTGAGAGACCAAGGCTGTGTGTAGCTCACTGGAGTGCTGGGGCATGGCTCTGGCAGGGGAGTTTGTGGATAAAGGAGTGGCTGGGTTAAGCTCTTTCAGGGACTTTCATGCAGCGCAGCCCTGTTCTGAAGTGTTCAGACTGCTGGGGAGCCATGCATTTCCTAGCTGTTAAATAGTTAAAAGCTTCTCTTTTCTTCAGCTTTTTTGTGTATAAAACTTTGATATGCAGGTGGAAATACCATGGAGTTTAGGCAGCCTTGGCTTATAGTTCTGTTTCTGTCCCTGGTGGCAGTTCTGTTCATCTTCCGGAGCTAAAACTGTGCCGACTTCCTCCCTTTCCCCCAGCCCCCAAGTTCTCATTTGGGCATATCTGTGATTATGTGTGATTGTAAATATTTTTGGAGTGCAAGAGAAAAAGAGTAGAGGAGAGAAAGGAATCAAAGCCAGAAATTAGGTGTGAAAGCAGTGTTGTAAGAGCTTTCTTCTGGAACACTGAAATACTGATACTACCTCTGAGTACACGTATGCTCTTTCACTGATCTGTGCTCTCATTTTTTGTGTGGTTTTGTGTTTGGACTAGGAGCTGGGGTATAGCTATGTGGAGCTGAATGCCAGTGACACTCGCAGTAAGAACAGTCTGAAGGAAGTAGTTGCTGAATCCCTTAACAACACCAGCATCAAAGACTTCTATTCTGGTATGTCTGTTGTCTGAAGGAGGATTTTTGTTGTGTTAATAATTCGGTTACAGTAGGGACAGAACTTCCTTATTGCACAAGTGTTAGAAATTTAACTTACTCCTCACGCAGAGGGATCTGGCTCTAATAAGGATGGCTTCATTTAATAAGCTGTTTTATTTCATCTTCAATTGTAGAATTAAATCCTGCTATTAGTAGCATAAATTGTTAATCTGCACAAACTGCTTAAGAATCTGCAGTTGCTTTTCTGTTGCATGGGACTTGTTTCTTGGAAGATGACACAGTGTTATAGTCAGTTCTGTTCTCTGAACATAGATTCATGTGATCAAGTGGTAGAGCAAGAGTTTCACCACCACATCAGCTGTCTTAAGATGGGGTTACCTAACCTATAAAGCATTATGTAAAACTCTGAGCAAGTCCATATTTTATTTCCATCTCATTTTTTTGTCCATATTCATTTTCAGGCACATCTGCATCAGTTAGCGGGAAACATGTATTGATCATGGATGAAGTGGATGGTATGGCAGGCAATGAAGACAGAGGAGGGATTCAGGTGAAACTGCTATAGTTATTAGCTAATGCCATTGCTGAGAGTGCATACCAGATATAGCACTAAATATTTCAAGCCACTTTGCTGTTCTCAGCCCATGGTCCATAGAAAGTCTCTGTAGAGTAGTTTATCTGACCTCTGTTAGAAGGATTACCCGCTAGTAGAGGGGGAAAAATGATACCTCTGTAAAAGACACCTGTAGTGATGAACTTGGGTGTGTGCGCTTTTGATGTTTATTCTTGTAGAGGTTGATTGGTCCTAAAGTCTCTGTAGCTGACACCTACCTGCAATGGGAGGTTTGTAATCTGGTTGGGACAGTTGCTGTCTTTGGGAGGCAGTAACTGAATAAATAATGTGGCATAGGCAGTATTATCCTTTGTTCTCCTTAGCAGCTCCAGTTTTAGCTTCTGAAGAATTCCTGTGATCACATGCAGTACTTCGACAAAAACAGATGTTTAGTTCAGACGGAGAAATTTACATTGCAGGAATATGATATTGAACTGAATTTCACCTTCATTAGAGCAGGCAAAATTTGTTCTGG
Organism: Neopsephotus bourkii; assembly: GCF_033783945.1. Taxonomy (NCBI): domain Eukaryota; kingdom Metazoa; phylum Chordata; class Aves; order Psittaciformes; family Psittacidae; genus Neopsephotus; species Neopsephotus bourkii. The sequence goes on along the minus strand of NW_026902254.1, from coordinate 12,089,465 downwards.
TAGGCCTAGTGATCCTGAAGCCTCAGGGCTGAGCTCTTTGGACAGGGAGGTGCTGATCTTTTTACTTCCTGCTTCTTCATTGTTTATGGCAGGGTGCTGTCAGAAAGACTGCGCTGTGCTCCCTCTGGGCATGGGCCAGGTCAGACTGGCCTTTAGACAAATGAACCTAGCTCTGCAGGTGAACAGCTCTACTCTGGGCTATTGATTGTCATTGTTTCATGAGGAACAGGCCAAACATGATTGCTGGGAGTAGATAGTGGAAGTGAGTATACAGCAGGTTTATTGCAGCTGAATAGAGTAGCAAACAGAAGTAGGAGAGGGGCTGGGTTTTCACTGTGTAGAAGCCTGATTGTAATAGGAAAAGTTCTATAGACTTGCACCCCTCAAGGGTCTGATTTAAGACAGGGATAAATGCTGCTTGGTATTACATTTCAACCATTCTTGTTTTCCGAGTTATCTGAAGTAATTGTTGTAACGTGTTTAAATCACAGGAGTTGATCGGTTTGATTAGACACACAAAGGTCCCCATCATCTGTATGTGTAACGATCGCAACCATCCTAAGATGCGTTCCTTGGTCCACTACTGTTTTGATCTTCGTTTTCAGAGACCTCGTCTAGAACAGATAAAGGTAAGAAGGCTGTGGCTGTGTGGGCTGCACTGGATTACCATCAGTAACTTTTGTCTTCATGTGGCAGAACTTGTACGAAATTGGAAACACCACCTAAAACTTAATGGCTTTTCAATATGGATTGTTTCAGTTTTTCTTCCCAAAGAATGAAATATCCCAAAGCCTTTCACATTTTAGAAGTCTATCTTAAATACATCCAAAGATAATTTATTTTTTTTTTAATGGCCATGTGCTATTTTACACCAAAAAAGGTGTAGAAGTTTTACACTTAAAAAAGTGATGGCTTATGTTTGGGATGAGTCATGGGATGACTTATGTTTGAGAGAAAGTTTAAATTACACGTGCTTTAAAAACCTAGAGGGATATGATAATGCTCTTTCATAGAGGTGTCAGTGTGTTCTGTAGGGGGAAGAACTCACAGGAATTCTCTAATGACAATTAATGTGTGTATCGCAGGGTGCCATGATGTCTATAGCATTTAAAGAAGGCTTAAAAATTCCACCACCTGCTATGCAAGAGATAATCCTGGCAGCAAATCAGGACATCAGACAGGTCAGTGCCAATTAAACATCAGTGTCTATTCAGATAGCACATAATACACACATCCTTGACTTCAGCACAGTATTTGAACAGTATCATTATGTATAGAGATGAGACTTTTTGCTGCTTGAGTCTTCCATTTAATGCTACAAAATTGTAAATTTTGTTCTTTAGGTTTTACATAACCTTAATATGTGGTGTGCAAAAGATAAATCATTGACTTACGATGAGGCTAAAACTGATGCCAGCAGAGCCAGGAAGGATATCAAACTGGTAAGTGTAAAATACTGGATTGGCTTTTACTGTTATGTATTCTAATATAATCACTAAGCTTTATAAGCATCTTCTAAAGCGCTGACAGCCTAGATGCAGGGAGCTGTAAAATTGGCAAAGACAGGTGAGAAACAGTAAATCCAAGAGTGAGTATATATTTTGATGTTGGTCGCTTACGTAAGATGCAATTACGAAGCTCGTATTGCTCATCCTAAGTCCTCTATATAAGAGATAATTCTCTTAATATCAGAAGTAAACCAGAATTCTCAAAACTGCTGAAGTGCTAGGAAGGAAATACTGAGCATTGAATTTGTACTGATGAGTCCAGGTGTTGTTGAGTACCATCACTAAAGTACTTTTGTTGATATTGAGCTGTGTCTTACTGTTTGTGTTGACCTGCAACCCGCTGATGTTGTGAAATACCATTTACTTAGGGCCCTTTTGACGTTGTCCGGAAGGTTTTTGCTGCTGGAGGTGAGGCTTCTTGTATGTCTCTCATAGACAAATTGGATCTTTTCTTCCACGATTATTCCCTAGCACCTCTCTTTGTCCAAGAGAACTACGTACATGTGAAACCGGCTGCTGCGGGGTGAGTTATTCCATACCCAAATTGACATAGGCTTTTGTGTCGGAGCGTAAAACTAGACTAAAACCTGTCTGGGTATTTCTGGTTTGTAATACAGTCAACTTGGGTTTTTTCCAGAGGAAATCTGAAAAAGCACTTGGTGCTCTTGAGTAAAGCAGCTGATAGTATCTGTGATGGTGATATAGTGGACAGACAGATTCGTAGCAAGCAAAACTGGAATCTTCTACCAACACAGGTGAGCACAGCACTCATGTCCTTTATTGGTGTCCAGTATAAAAGGCTGATCTGTTGATGTTTCAGTATAATTTGTATGACCTGTGAAGTTCATGCTTCATGCAGTGTTGCCTGTGTTGCTGGTGAGAGCAGTTTCCCATATTCATATTGTTGAACCCATACTCTTATCTTGAGATGAAGTCTTCTGAGACTTCAAAAACCTTGTCCCATCGTTCTGAAGCATAGGAGCATGTGGCACACACCACTTCTGGTGTGTAGCTATGAGCCTACTCTGTTTTACGTGCTTCCTATCCCAGCCTCTCACCGGGGTAGTATCTCCCAAAGCACAAAGGATTGAAGCTTTGTCACTGTACTCTTCACTGATCACTGAAACATTGAAAAGACTTGTGCTTGAAAGCTTATCACTGGCATCAGAGAATGTACCACAGATGAAGCAGGAAGGGATCTCCAGAGTGCATGTAGTTCACCCCATGTTTAGCACAGGTGCAGACTGATAAGTTGCTTAGGAACCTGCCTGGCTGAGTTTGTGTAGATTCGTGGTGTTCTTCAGAAATACCTCCTTCACCACGCCTGTCTCTTGGAGATGACAGCAGTTATTTGCATGGTCAGCTGTTTGTCTGACTGCATTCCTTACTGGATGTGAGAAACAAGGATGGTCTTTTTTTCTTTAAATGACTTTTAAAACAGAGATAATTTTGCAGATATTTTAGAGCATGGTAACAGATGGGGTGGTACAAGAGATGAAGTTGTACCCTAAGAATGGTTGAAGAGAAACAAGCAACCAAGAAAGAGTTCTCTTAAAATAAGCTGGAACTGTACTACTTGAGGGGTGACCTTATTAGTGTATATAAATATATAAAGGGGGAGTGTCACGAGGATGGAGCCAGGCTCTTCTCAGTGGCAAACAATGATAGGACAAGGGGCAGTGGGTACAAACTGGAACACAAGAGGTTCCACTTAAACTTGAGAAGAAACTTCTTCTCAGTGAGGGGGACAGAACACTGGAACAGGCTGCCCAGGGAGGTTGTGGAGTCTCCTTCTCTGGAGACATTCAAAACCCGCCTGGACACGTTCCTGTGTAACTTTATCTAGTTGTTCCTGCTCCGGCAGGGGGATTGGACTAGATGATCTTTTGAGGTCCCTTCCAATCTCTAGCATACTGTGATACTGTGATACTCCCTTCTGTGCAGACAAATGGGGTTGTACATCATTGTGTCAGTGAGACTAATTCACTGTGGTTTGAGCTGGGCATGTGTGTTACTTTTTCAGGCTATTTATGCCAGTGTTCTCCCAGGGGAGCTGATGAGAGGTTCCATGTCCCAGTTTCCTGTCTTTCCCAGCTGGCTGGGGAAGTTTTCATCCACGGGTAAACATGATCGTATCATTCAAGAACTGGGAATGCACATGAGTCTCAGGTACTACCGACCTTCTTTTGGTTTATATCAAAAACACATTTAGTTCTTGTCTGGTTCGTTGCCTGCCATTAATTCTGTGCTGTGCTTGGCACAGACTTAATGTACAATCTGTGAAAATGCTCCTGTGTTGCTGGTGACACTTTCTTAATGTTTAATCTGGGCAACAGTCATACTGCAAATATTTCTAGTTAAGCCAGTAGCACTGTGACTTCCCTCTGCCCTGAAACTACTGTTTCTCAGTCAGTCTCAGTTTCCCCAGACTGGTGTTTGAATACCTCATGTCATCCCTAGTGCAGGTATGGCAGGAGTGGCACAGTACCACTTGCAGTTAGCTTTCAAGGCAGCTGATTGTCTATTTGCTGAGGGCCTTACCTACAGGTAGCTTGTGTTTAGAATTGAGTAGTGGCGGTGTACACATCCACTTACTAATTTTAATTTGACAAAGAACCCAGGCATGCAAGAGGACAGTAAACATGGAGTATTTGTCGTGCTTGCGGGATGCGCTTGTCCAGCCCTTGAAAGACTTTGGAGCAGATGGTGTACAGCAAGCTATAACCTTCATGGACTCTTACTGCTTGATGAAAGAAGATGTTGACAATATCATGGAAATAAGCATGTGGGGAGGCAAACCCAGTGCTTTCTCAAAGCTGGATCCCAAGGTAAAACTGACTAGTGGTTTTTTTTTTCTTTGGTATCTTTAAAAAGAAATCATAGAATAATAGCTGTGGTATGGATGTGCTGCTGAAAGGCTGAAGTAGGTGCAGCTGCTTAGTAACTGTAACCTAATTAATAGTAGTCTGTAAATCAGCTGTCAAACATACTACTAAAGGTTCAGGGGTAGGTCCTAAAATATAGTGAGGCCTGATTCATTAGGGAATCTTATGCCTGTTGTTCCTGGTGTAAAGCTGTGCTAGGAGTCAGCTGTGTCTGGGGCATGGAAGGAACAGGGAATGCTTTGCCTTTCTACGAGGTAGCCCCTGCCTATAAGCTGTATCAGCCCTTCATGCACAGCACAGCACTGCCTTACTCACCAGCGTGCAAAGGAGAATGGATGCACCACATTTGTTATGGTGTGGGCACTGAATTAGGAGCCTGCTTGCAGCTTGCATCTCTCACAGTCCAGTTAGACTGAACTGCCCAACCTGGGGGGAATTTTGTAGTGCCGCTCCAGTATCCACCTATTCCACTCCAGTAGCTGAGACCCTCATGCCGTATAAGGTGAGCTTAAGCTGAGGTCCCTACTACAGACTAGGCAGGTGCAAGAGCTGAACCATGGTCTCCCCATCCCAAATCAAGTGCTTAGGGAAAGAGAAGGATTTTCCCTGTGATAACTAAAGCAGTACTACTGTTGGGTGCTTGGACCTTGTCTGCATACGCTGCTCCAGCATGACAGGTGTCCAGTGCTGCCGAGAGTGCTTTGGTGCGTGTGACTTGTTGGGGGCAGCAGAACAAGTGTTGAAATTATTGGAGGACTAAGCAACAATCATCTGAAGATGCATGCTCTAGCTAAGGATTATGTGGGACTCAAAATGAGCCTTCACCGTACAGCTCTTAGATGTTACGTCCTTTCGAGATAGTGTCCTCCTCTACATATCTTTCTTTGGCCACACCTTCTCAAAGGAAAGACAATGTGGAATCTCTAGCCAGGAGTTGGTCAGCCAACAGTCTGCAGTTCCTAAGCGGATGTTCATAGTGTTTCCTTCCAACCTCACAGGTCAAAGCAGCTTTTACACGTGCTTACAACAGAGAGGCGCATCTGACTCCATATTCGCTTAATTCTGTCAAGATCTCTAGAAGGCAGTCAGGATCTGTGTCCACCTTAGAAATGAACGAAGACTTTAATGTGGAAGAGATCCAATCTGATGAGGAGGAGCAAGATACAGTTGACAGTGACGCAATGATTAAGGTGACTTAGTTTGTACAGTGTAAAATTACCCCACTGAACTGTGTTTTTTTTCTCTTAATTACATTTCTAGGACTTGGACCATCATCTGAATGAAGGGGGGGGGACGGGGACATTACAGTAGATGCTGAATGCATCATTGCTCAACTTTTAAATTCGCAACTAGTGACAGTGTGAAAAAGTCAAAGTTATTTCCATCCATTGCTTTCTGCCTGAGTGTTGGTTCAGAGTGAGGTGTCACTGAGAACTTGTGACTACTGCATCCAATTCCAAAACTTAGTAGTATTTTAAGTGTTGGTGGGGATGGTGCCATTGGTAAGGAGCAGCCACAGGTCTCTGCATATGGTTATCCCAGATGATAGTTCTAGTAGTGTCCTTTGTACGTATTGCCAAATCAGGGAGCTGTGGTCAGCCCTCAGGACTGAATATTGTAGTCTGTATGCCCCATGGCATTTAAACTTTATACCTCAAAGGGGAGCAGAAGGAAAGAGACTCTTTTCTTTTATCCCGACAGCATTTTGACTTGTGCTTTTGATAGGTTGCAGTTGAATTTAAACCTGTCTGCACATTCTGTTTTACAGCAAAAAAAGGTGAAGTCATCTTCCAAGCTGCCAAAAAAAGAGAAAAATGAAGAAATGACAAAAAAAGAAGGGAAAAGAAAAGAGAAAACAAGACATTAAACAGTAAAAAATCTTGCTCTGGATGCAGTTTTGTTTATCTGACTTGTGGCAGGACCATGACATGTATCCAGTGCTGGAGCTGGGAAGGTATAACCGGTGTGTTGAAAATGCTCTTGTAGAGGTGATGTAAGTACTGCACTCTGGCGCTGCGCTGTGTGGTACTACTGTTAACATGCTACAACATTACAAGCCATTAACTAGCCTTGTGCAGCAGACACTGAGGTGCATGACCAGAACAAAACCGTGGCCCTTAGTTACCTGGCATCTATGCTGAGTCTTCCTAGGACTTCTCTGTTTGGTTTTGTTTCTTCTTTTTTATAACAAATCCCCTGATGTTATGTGGGGAACTCTTGTAAATGATGCACCACCCCAATACAACACCCCACCCCCCAAACCTAAATGGTGTCTTTGTACATTATAGTAATTAAGCAGAGTATAAAATGGCAATAAAATGTTTTACAGGAGTCTTTTAAAGCTTTGGTTAAGTTCGTGGAGTGTTGTCTTGCCTTCTCTTTGCCTCAGGGTTTTGGCTTTCCTTCACATACAGGATGTGGTGTTATTCTTTTCCTGCAACTTCCCTTTGTTCAGTCAGAAGCACAGAAAAGCAGTGAGCGGTTTAGTTCCAAAACATGGGGAGCTTGTGCTTGTATGAGTTGCATCTTTAATCAAAACCAGAAAAGAATACTTTAAGAAATGTTTAATAGAAAATAGTCATAAAAGTTCAGATCTGATGTTGAAGAGAGAGATGCCTTGGGGGTTTTGCCACTCCTGTAACACAGAATGCCCCTTGGTTTCTCTCTGGTGTAGATAAAGTACACATCTGGCTTGGTAAGAAGAATTATCAATCAATTTTATTACTATAACAATCAAAGTACAAAATTTATCAAAAGCTAAATATTTACAGGCTATCGTAAAATAAAGTGACATGTGGTTGCTACTAAATCCTAGAGGGAAGAGATGTGTGATGCAGTGATGGAGCTTTCCTTGTTGCTTGCCAGACAAGACATGGCTTTCTGAAAGAAAACAGAGGTGGTCAGTCAGACTGTGATAGCAAACAACAGCTTTCTGAGACTAGGAGAAAAAAGTTTATTATTATATATGTAATTCATAGTATCATTTGTGCATTACTCTGACCTGTAGGTAAGTATTCATAGACTGTGTTTGCCTTCAAATGTTAAAATTAATGAGGAATTTCTTTAGCTCCTTTTCAGTTAGCATTTCTTTAACTAAAAGTGCAGTCTTGGATCAAAGTGCCCAGCACAGACAGAGCAGTGGTGTCATTTTTCACTTTGAAATACAAGTATGTCCAGCCAATACTATGTTGCTGTTACCCTCTGATTATATTCTGTTAAACACAGAAGCTAAGATCATGTAACCTGCATTTTAAGATTTGCTCCTTCCAGTTAGCATCTCTCTCTTCCTCCACTTAAAGACTTGTTGGTAGCTCTGCAGAAACCTTTGATGCTGCTGCAATCTCCAGCCTGTTCTCGCTGCTGCTAAAGCCCAGCTGGTGTTCAGGAGAAACATGCCACAGATGATATCAAAGAGGTAAAGCGGTTTAAAGCCTCACTCCCGAAATGATTTAACAACCAGGTTAGCTGCAGTAGCAAAACCTGCTGGTGTCTGCATGCCTGACAGCAAGGAGGCAATAAAGCTGGGTCTCTGGTATCCGAGGCACAGACCCAGGCTGTAAGTTAGATCCCTGAACACTGCACTTCCCTTGCTGGGAGACACTCTCCATCCCCCCCTAGAATGAGCCCCATTAAGTATAAAAGTACAGGCTCTAGTACATACCTGCATTATTGGTCCCCATTTTCTGGTGTGAGATACTGTGTGCAATCAGTTATTTTCTTAAGATGAGCAACATCAATCCTTTCAGAACACATTGGACATGTGTTTTCAGTCTCTAACATGCTGTTTCAAAAGAAGGGTGATGAATCAGATGAGAATTCTAGCAATGTTTTCCTAAGGAAGAGCCAGGCCTGAAGCAGAAAGCACAAAGCTAAGTTCTGACCTGTGCTATGTAACAAATACAGGCCAGAGCAATAGCAATTACAACATATACAGAGAAGAGCATGGAGTTTCTGCAGCTTCACAGTTCTAACATCTGAAGAAGAGCTATCCTGTCCCATTCCCACATGGGTGATTATCAGGGATGAGAGGCTGTCGCTGCCTTAGTCTGCACTAGTATTGTGTGTATTTGGTTTTGGTGACTGCTGCTGTGCCCATGTTTCCCCTGCCCCACATCAGGTTGTCTTCCTGGAAGGAGCTGAGAACTTGCACAAGTCCATCCATCTCTGGTCGTGGTGCTGCAGCCCTGCGTTCTGGTAGAGTTCCTTATTGCAGTTTTTGGTCCACTTTGAAGCCATGTTCTGTATGTTAGGTGAGGCTACCAAGTAAAGGGATTCCTCTTCTACCCCAACCCAGCTGTTACCTGGTTTGAGTACCAAATGAAGCAGTTTGCTGCTAAAATATGATCGAACATTGGAGTCCTACAGTAGAAAAAAGATCTCAACTTACTTTTTGAATTCTGAATAGAGGGCAGGGAAGTCGCAGTGCGGGCAGACTGTCCAGTCATCTTGCACCATGTGGCGACCCTGCAGGCAAAAGCCTCAAGTAATTAAAAGGCACTGTCTGGCCTACTACCTGGGCATTTAGTTTTGTACCCGTTCCTGTGGAAAAAGTCTCAGCAACTGAGTTCTAAATATCTTGAGGAATTGAAACCCCAAATGATGTTACTGGTGTTGGGTTCCTGTGTAAAGCCTGTCATGAGAAAGCAGCTCTCGGCGAGACAGTGTTCTCATTGTAATCTGCATTCCTCTCAAAAAAGGAAATCTTAAGAGTGTATTGAATCACAACTTTTAAAACGATTTGTTTAGCAATTCTAGACTGTCACCTGTACGTATGTCTAGAGCCGCACAGAAGGTACTGGGATTCCTGGTGTTACACGTGATGGCAGCCCTGAAGCCACATCACCTGAGCCCAGGAGGTCATTTTTAGTGCTGTCACAAATGTGAGCATAGTGAGTGCCTGGTAATTGCCTCTTTAAACAGATGTGATTCCTCATTCGGGGTATGGTTTATTAATTTGCTTTTGATAGCAAGAATTCGTATGTACCTTTTCAATCCTAAAAACACACAACAGCACTTTGAACTATGCATAGAGATTTATGCTCTAGTACAGTATGAAACGTAGACTGTTTACGCTGACTCTCATAGTTTGAAAATGCTGTGTTCCTAATGATGCTACCAATACCTGTGATGTTAATAAGCTATAATCAAGCTGGAGCCTAAATAAATGGCGTGAAATACAGATGAGTATGTACATCATTTGGCTCATAAAGCTGTGTTTAAAAGCCTTGTTTTATTTTGTGAAGATAATACTTCTAAAATACACTGGTTATCTTACTCTGTTAAAACAAGAGTAACTAAAAACAGGTAATTGCTCCTACTCTTTCTTTTTGTAAGATTTAATTCCTTTGTTTTAATAAAGAATGATAACTCCAACACTGGATTCCTGAGCAAGTAAATTCTCATTTTTTTTCTTGTGATTCTAGCATGACACTTGAACCCAATGGAAATAGTGTAAACTATATAGTAGCTAACCTCAGCCTAGAGATTTTGTACTCATGCTGGTACCAGTAGGATGCATGGCTCTTCCATGGGGAAAGGCACTGCACCCGTACCTTTCCAGTATGCTTTAAAGTATCCTGAAACAAAAAAAACCCCTCATTTCTGTAAGGCCCAGTACTAGTCAGTGGCTGAACTAGTTCTTGATCTTGGAAGTGCCAAAAATTCTGCTACACACTGGGTATTCCCCCAAACAGGTTTTGCAGTGGTTTGGTTATAGGTGTGTTTTGTTTATCTGAAGTCTTGGCAGCCTTGAGTTCAGGGGAGGAGAGCTGTGCCCTCTGCAAGCATCCTGCACATGGAAGAAGAAAGGGGAGATTCTGTCCTTGCTGTTACTGCTCTGAGCACTGGAACACTTGAGCAAAGGGCTGAGCTAGGCGGGCACCAGCTGCACAATTCTGTTTAATCACAAAACCATTATCTAGCTTGAATTTACCAGCAAGCTTTGTTCAGATGACCTTAGTTTTAGAAGGAAAGAGCAGCTCTGCATTTCTGCTCACAGTGCAGAGATGCAGCAGATACTCACAGTTGCAATACAGTATGGGAGATTGTTCTTGCAGCTGGGACACAGAAGTTCACACTCCGGGAGCTGGAAAGCACAGTAGGGACAGGCTGTTGTTGGCTCTTCTACCACTGTTGTGCTTGGGTGTCTAGAAGAAACATGCAAAAGTGGATAAAAACCTCAAGTGCTTTGAACTTGACCAAAGATGTTTTGCAATGCCTTTAAGATTTAGCAAGTGGTTTTCCTTTGAGTTAGTTGCGGAGCTGCCAGTTGCTATGTTGTATTTGACCAGGTAATTCCTTTTAACTGTCACACAAGCTTCATTGCAGTTATGTAAATTCAAAAATATGTAACTTTCCATCTAATTTGAAACTATACAACTTTTTTAAAGCTGTAATGGGTCATAATACTTTGAAAGCTTTTGAAACTCATGTGTAAAGCTACAGTTTCTCTATTTCAGTGTTTTTCTGTGGCAGAAGTGACCACAGAGAATTGAAGTAACAAGAAATAAACAGGCATCTGGGTAGGATTAAACAGGTTGTACCACTGCCTTTCCCATGCTTGTTTCATCCCCATGTGTCTCTCAGAATGATGGTCCTGATCCAGACATGACAGCACCTGGGTTAAGGAGTTGGACCTTTTTTCAGATTTCATGTGTGGCCTTAACTTTCAGTCATTTATGGAACTTTTATAGACAAAGAGCTTGGATTCACTTTTAGCATATTTTCTAGTGAAGAGGATAGTTCCTAATGTTTAGCCTAGTAACCCTGGAGAGCATTCGGTGGCTGCCTTAGTTACATTGATACTTTGTAGAAAGCCTAATTTCTCATTTTATAAGCCTGGACATGTATGTTTCCCTTGCAGTCTAAGGTATGAAGAAACCTGTTTCATAGATCAGACTGAGTCAACACCGTTTTTAGCACTGATGTTATTTTAGAAGCTTAATGGAATGTTCTGGAAGTCTTAACAAGCAGGTACAAGGGAAGAACTTCCCATTATTTAAGTAGTTCAAGGATATTAAGCATAATAGGATAAAGGGTTCTCACAGTACACAGCTGTGGTAACCTACTGTTGTTCTGTGTACTCATAATGTGCAAGTGAAAATAATGTGACACCACAGCTTGTAGGTAATATTCAGACTGATGCCAGAACAACTTTGTGACAATATACAAGGGTGGAGGGAAGCCAAACCAAGACCTGTTGGAATAAAGTTTTCATGTATAAGATGATGGGCTCTGAACTGCTGTGGCTTAGGAACAGGATCTTCAATTACAATACATGCTACAAAACAAAGCAGATCAAGTAGGACAAATGTAGTCATTCTGCTACTATGTAAATCCACTGGTTGTCCACATCTTAAATACAAGGTATACTGTTAGTCCTGCCTCTTACAATGTTTTTGGAGAAGCATTTCAGAGGAAAGCTGTAAGGATCAGTATCCATAAAGGAACAGCTGTGCAAACTGGGACTCTTCAGGTCCTTAAAACACAGGTCAGCCTTACCTGAATCCCTGGAAAAGTGATGGAACAACTTATTCTTGACACCGTTTCTAGACATATCAAGGATGAGGGGGTCATTAAGAGCAGCCAACATGGTTTTACCAGGGGGAAGCCATGTTTGACCAACCTTATAGCCTTCTATGAGGAAGTAACTAGGTGGATGGATGATGGTAGAGCAGTAGATGTGGTTTTTCTTGATTTCAGTAAGGCATTTGATACTGTCTCCCACAGCATCCTCATAGATAAGCTAAGGAAGTGTGGGCTTGACGATCAGGTAGTGAGGTGGATCAAGAACTGGTTGGAAGGAAGAAGGCAGAGAGTTGTGGTCAATGGTGCAGAATCTAGCTGGAGGTCTGTGACTAGTGGAGTCCCTCAGGGGTCGGTGCTGGGACCAGTGCTGTTTAATATTTTCATCAACGACCTGGATGAGGGAACCGAGGCTCTCAGCAAGTTCGCTGATGACACTAAACTGGGAGGAGTGGCTGACACACCAGAAGGCTGTGCTGCCATTCAGCGAGACCTGGACAGGCTGGAGAGTTGGGCGGGGAGAAATTTGATGAAATTCAACAAGGGCAAGTGTAGAGTCTTGCATCTGGGGAAGAACAACCCCATGTACCAGTACAGGTTGGGGACTGACCTGCTGGAAAGTAGCGAAGGGGAAAGGGACCTGGGGGTCCTGGTGGATAGGAGGATGACCATGAGCCAGCAATGTGCCCTTGTGGCCAAGAAGGCCAATGGCATCCTAGGGTGTATTAGAAAGGGTGTGGTTAGTAGGTCAAGAGAGGTTCTCCTCCCCCTCTATTCTGCCTTGGTGAGGCCGCATCTGGAATATTGTGTCCAGTTCTGGGCCCCTCAGTTCAAGAAGGACAGGGAATTGCTTGAAAGAGTCCAGCACAGAGCCACAAAGATGATTAAGGGAGTGGAACACCTCCCTTATGAGGAGAGGCTGAGGGAGCTGGGTCTCTTTAGCTTGGAGGAGACTGAGGGGTGACCTCATCAGTGTTTACAAATATGTAAAGGGTGAATGTCAGGGTGATGGAGCTAGGTTCTTTTCAGTGATGTCCAGTGATAGGACAAGGGGCAATGGGTGTAAACTGGAGCATAGGAGGTTCCATGTGAACATCAGGAACAACTTCTTTACTGTGAGTGACAGAGCACTGGAACAGGTTGCCCAGGGGGACTGTGGAGTCTCCGACGTTGGAGATCTTCAAGGCCCGCCTGGACAAGTTCCTGGGTGATGTACTCTAGGTTACCCTGCTCTTGCAGGGGGGTTGGACTAGATGATCTTTTGAGGTCCCTTCCAACCCTTGGGATTCTGTGATTCTGTGACTGATGATAGAGGAGGAATAAGCAAAACCAGAGGTCTATAAAAGCCCAAGTGACACAGAGAAAGCTAGACCTCTCCCAAGAGGAAAAGTACACGGCATTGCATTAAACTAGTTTGGGACCAGTCTTGTCACAATGGAACTTCTTGTCAGGGGAGTCACCTGCTGCTGAAAATGTACATGGTTTCAAGAAGAGACCAGATAAGCTCATGGAGAACTCAGAGAATTAATACCTAAAACACCCATATGGGCTCAGCATGTCCCTAAGCCTCAGAAAGGTTAGAGGCTAGCAGAATAGATAAGAAAAATATTACATATACTTTTACATGCTCACCTACGTTTCCTTCTCTGGCAGAAAACACTGGCTAGGATCTATCAAAACAGAACTTCAGAGGAGGAAGAAAATGTCAAGAATTCATCTATTTTATTTGCCCTTCCATTCATTTTTATTTTACTCAGCAGTCTAACTCAGAGAAGAGCACATACTGCTGATGCTGCAGCAGCCAAAGCTGATAAAGCCTTGATATTGTGTATGTTTGAAAGTACAGCTGAACAATGCTCACCTGACCACTGCTTCAATTTTCTTTTTGTATTTAAGGTCTATTTTATTGCGATACTCAGGTCTCATCAACATAGCAGCAAAACTGAAGGCTGAGTTCTTCAGTCCTGCTCTGTGACACTCGATTACAACTGAAGTCAAAATTTGTACAACATCTGTAACACAAAGAAACAATTACGTCAAATATTTCTTTACCATTATATTGACAGCCTTTGAGCTAATGCAGCAAAAAAGGTGCTAATGAAAACTGACAGTATTTTTCTTCCTCATGGTATACAGTTGCACAATTTGTGCAATTCCTGTAACTATAGACAAGAAAATTGCGGCTTCACCTCTCTTTGCATTCCTGAAGCTCAGCAGGGCAGCAGACATGTTTTGATGGTAACTGTTTCTCCCAGATCTGGTCTGCACCATTTAAAGTCTACATTTTAGCCTACTATTTCCATGTACCCAAAAAGTATTTTCAAAAGAAGACTGATTCAAATTTTGTGATAACGTCACAAAACCAAACAGTTGGTTACAGATGATCCTGACACCCTATGTGTGTGTTTGGGTTAGGCAGTTCAGGACCACAGTTACGGTAGGCAAGGACAGATGAAACTGTTAGTGAGGAAACCATCTTGGGGGCCCTATGCCACAGAGCTGTCCTGGGGAGGATGGCAGAGCACACTGTGCATTTGTGCTGTTGTGTGCCTTACAGGATCACAAGAGGAGAACGCCTCTTCCAATGCAATGGTTAATGAATTCTCCTGCAGAGTACACAGCATGCCCTGCTACACTGATAGCACTTACGTGATGGGAACTTGCTGATGTTGTTGGCTACACGTATAAGCATACGTGCTCCCTTCATGTGATCACCACGTTTGATGTGAGCCTGGAATACAATAAACAGCAAATTAACTGTGGCTGTTACTGAGTCATTCCCACAGCCCACTCTTGCCATTCATCTTTCTGGGAGCTGCAAGCCCACAGCTCTCTCAAGAAACTGAGCAGAGGTGTACCATGCACTGCAGAAAGGACCAGACACTCAGCAGAGAGGAAAGACACTCTTTCCTAGAACAGTCTTCCTGGCCTGCTCTTGCCTCACTGCTGGCAGAGGGGGAGGCCAGAAGCTGGCTGCCAGCTGAACAGATATTCTAGTGGGCTACCAGAACAGATATTCAGGTTAGCCACCAGAAATCCTATGAGCACCCCTGTTTAATTTCATTTACAGAAGAGCAATGATCTGCTTATGGATAATAAAAAATAACAATAATAATATTGCACTATTAGCATGAGATTTGTATGTACAAATGCAAAAGAAATATAGGAAGTCATATGTAGGTTTTTAATTATTCAGTATTTAAGAAAACAATATGCCAAAGAGGCAAACCCAACCATGGATTGTCCTGAAGCTTGATGTTAACCTTCACTTGGATTCTGTGACACTACCTGTATGACAATGTGATTTATGTATACAGAGCGTACATATGTACAGCTCAACAAATCAGAAACTATGTAACTTAACTTACACATAAATTCAGTTTCTCAATTCTTTACCTTTGCTAACATATAGCTGTGTAGAATCATAAGGTTTGTAGCCATCTCGGAAGGGATTTTTATCTTCTGGGTCTTTAACTCTGAATACATGCTGAAAAGAACATCGTGGGCATTTCGGTAGTTTCCTTACAAAAAAACCAACAATGAACAGCAAATTCAATTTTTCATAACTTCTTTACACCCATGGAAGCTGAACAGGAAGTTAAGTTGATTTTTAGCGCAAAACCGTTGCATTAACAATTTCTTTGGAAAGCAGTTGCTTGTCACAGTATCTTGAACGGTATCAGCCAGGGAGTTAAATAAGAAAAACAATTACGCTTAGAGAATTTAGCTTAACAGTAGGAAAATACATGTGTGTATGACCATTTCATATAATGAAACTTTAAAAATAGAAGATGCTGTACCAATGCATTGTTTCCCTATAAAGAGGAGAAAAGATATTTTTCGAGCATTTAGAATCATAGAATAGTTAGGGTTGGAAAGGACCTTAAGATCATCAAGCTCCAACCCCCCTGCCATGGGCAGGGACACCTCGCACTAAACCATTATCACCCAAAGCCTCGTCCAGCTGTTACATCTTTTTGTTCTTCAGTGTCAGCTACTGAAAAGCTGTTGTTTAAATATTAATTTATTGGCTTTGGCAACTCTTTGCCTCTGTAACCAAACCAACCTAAAATCTGTCAGAGAGAGAACTAAAATGTGAATATTCATAGAATAGAATCATAGAACGGTTTGGGTTGGAAATGATGTTATTCTCTGCCATGGTGAATATTAATTCACAAGATTAAACTGCTTCAAGGATACTATCAAGGATTGTCCAGAAACCACACATCATCTTACTAAATTATCGATGCTGCTGAAAACAATCTGTGTTTAGTATTGTTAGGCTACTCCTGGCTCCTTGCTTGTTCTTGCTTTGTTTTGGCTTATTTTTGTTTGTTTGGGGTTTTTGTTTTCATTATTAGTGTATAAGGAGTCATACTCCTTGCAGCTGGAGACATTTAAAGGAAATTTCAGATTCAGTTATTTCAGCAAACTTTTTTCCTCTATTGGCAAATGGTTTTACTCTACAGAGCAGTTTGTTATGTGTCATTATATACAACAACTGAATCAACCTGTATGGAATCTGTGTGTAGCAGCTGACTATCAGTCCAGAATTAGTTGCTGGAAAACAACATTAATTTTGCATGCTCTGTTCCAGATTCTCAGTACGAGGTCTTGAAATCATGCGATTACATAAATCCAACTTAAACTGCACATAAAGTGCCATACTCAAAGGAAAATACCAAACACTATGAGTTAAGTATTAAAGTGGATTTTAAGGGAAGAACAAACTATATTGGTGTAAACTTCAGAATCAAACTCACTGACATCTCCTGAAGGAAGAGAGCAACAATTCAAAACTCTGAAACAGCTACTGCAAGACTGGTGATTTTAATGAAAAAAATATTGTGCTTATTAATCCTGGGTTGCAGAACACGTCTATACTTAGGGAAGATGAAATACAGTGTGGGATACTGCATTTTAGATAAAATTTTTCAGATTCAGAGAAGCTGGTAAATATTTAAACCCTTGAGCATTTACATTTCCTGCTTACATAACCAGCACAAATGCATTATTCACTGCTATGAGGAACTGGAAGACCATGCTTGCCAAAGGGTTAAGAGATTCTCCACTCCCTATCCCACTGCTGAGAAGCAGTCCATAGAAGTTAACTTGCCTGGCTGCTCCTGAGGCTGCTATTTTCCCTTTACAGTTACTTTTCATTAGTTACTTGGAAAAGCAAGGAGTGTTATGGTAGGTCTGTTGCCATGGCTGCAGAGGAGCATGACTAATGGAGGCAATAGCTATTTTGCTTCTAGCCCTGTCTCCTCTTATTACTTTTTTCTATTTCTAACTTCAGCTACCTAATACAGGGGAAAGCAAGGCTTAAGCAAGCAGGTATCTGATCCTTCAACAGAAATCATCTCCTGTGCACCTCTCCCACTGGAAAAAAATCACAGGCAGAGACTAAAGGATCAGTATCCAAGTTGGAAATTGCATGTAGAAACTGCAGTTATAAGATCTGTGATATACAGAAAAGTAAAGTTGAAAGCAATCTTAATGACTACACTTACCTGAATGTAATAAGGAATGCAGGTATTTTCAACAATTTTTTTTCTTCTAATATTTAACATATGGGTACGACTCCCAAACTTTTCACAGACTACTTCTAATTAAGCTTGAATATATTTAAAACATCTTTTCTAAGTAGAATCCTCAAGTACTGCAAGGTGTAGTGTCAGAGATGCTGCCACATCTGAGGAAAGACTTACCTGAACACTGCTCCTCCCTGGCAATTATTATAGCAGTTCTGGCAGCTTCCTTGTATTGCTTCAGTGCCATGTATAAGTGGAATAGGTACTTGGCATCCTTAATTAAATCATACAAAAGCAATTAATACTGATTGAATACATACTGCTTGTTCCCTTTCTTATCCCACCACCACATTCTTTGAAGGAAGCAGACAGACAAGAGCTGCCTTTTTTTGTGAAGAGCTCTTTGTAGGGGCATGCTTTAGCTATGCTGCCTTCACCTGCAAGTCTTTGGCTTTTGGTACGGTCAAACACTCAGGCTGGGGACCCTGAGCGAGCTGTGGCAGTTAAGTTGCCAAACTGCCAATATGGATACAAAAAGCTGCAGACCATTAGGCACATAGAGAGCTGCCCAGGCAGAATCCCAACAACTTCAGACATGTAGGCATTCATGGTGTCAGAAAAGAACCAAAAGACTCTTTTTAGAACTCAAAATTTTGCTAGAAAAGTTTAAATTGTGTTCCAGATCTAAGTGCAAACACTGCGTAGTGTGAATAAGGATGACAAAATCTGGCCATTAAAAAGTGTATTGTTCTGGGACCAGATGGTTAAGACATCCAAAGCAGTTAAAAATCTGAAAATTAAGGGGACAACTGGCTAATTTTAGATAATTCATAAAGATACAGCAAAAATACAGAATTAAATCACCTTGCTTATGATGAAGAGGAACTATTAAAAAAAATTAAAACCAAACCCAAAACTGGGCTAGTGTCACCAGTGTCACTGTCGTGTATCTTTAGCAGTGATGTCTAAAATGGGATCAATAAAAAAAGTAAAGTCTGTACGTGATAATAACTGAATTAGTAAATCCAGGTGAAATTAAGCTGAAATACTGTATATAATGGTATGGTTCTAACTTAAAAATACAATTCAGGAAACAAAAAAAAAAAACAAACAAAAAGGCACAGGTAGCTTTATAGACAGCTTAGCAAAAACCAAAACCAACTAATTCTGCAATATTAGTAGTAAACGCAATCATTTACCATGTGTATTCTATGTTAAAACAGTAGAAAAATATCTTTAAAAAGATTTGTATTAAATGATGTTGTCCTGTTCTCTAGAATACTGTGTGGATTTTGTATGCAAGTCTCAAACACGTAGCAAAAGCAGAAATATGAAAGCTATAAAGACATTTCCTTATAAAGTCAACAACTGCAAAGATTAAGTCTCTACCTGAGAGCCAAGGGAAAAAAGGATGGAAAAAACCCACAGAAATAAAAGCAAGAGAGAAAAACTAGCATACAGAAAGAAAAAAGGCAAATCAAATTGTTCTAACTCACAATATAAAGGAAAATATTAAGTGACCAAAAAAAAATCACTTCTAAACTGATGATGGAGCAGAATTTTAAGCAACACATGATCAACCAAGCCAAGTGCAAGGTCCTACACCTGGGCTGCAGCAATCCCAGGCACAGCTACAGGTTGGGCAGAGAAGAGATTCAGAGCAGCCCTGCGGAGAAGGACTTGGGGTGTTGGTCAATGAGAAACTGAACATGAGCCGGCTTCAGTGTGCGCTTGCAGCCCAGAAAGCCAACCGTATCCTGGGCTGCATCAAAAGGAGCGTGACCAGCAGGTCGAAGGAGGTGATCCAGCCCCTCTACTCTGCTCTCACTTGGAGTATTGTGTGCAGTTCTGGTGTCCTCAACATAAAGGACATAGGACTGTTTGAACAAGTCCAGAGGAGGGCCATGAGGATGATCAGGGGACTGGAGCACCTCCCATATGAAGATCGGCTGAGAAATTTGGGGCTGTTCAGCCTGGAGACCTCATAGCAGCCTTCCAGTATCTGAAGGGGGCCTATAGGGATGCTGGGGAGGGACTCTTCATTAGGGACTGTAGTGATAGGACAAGGGGTAACGAGTTTAAACTTAAACAGGGTAAGTTTAGACTGGATATAAGGAGGAAGTTTTTTACTGTAAGGGTGGTGAAGCACTGGAATGGGTTGCCCAAGGAAGTTGTGAATGCTCCACCCCTGGTGTTCAAGGCTGGGCTGGACAGAGCCTTGGGTGGCACAGTTTAGTGTGAGGTACCCCTGCCCTTGGCAGGGGGGTTGGAACTTGATGATCTTCAGGTCCTTTCCAACCCTAACTATTATATGATTCTATGATCAAAAAGAGAACCATAACTGAACAACAGTAAAAGTTATCTGGATAATAAAGTAACCACAACCACTTACTAGTGGATATTATCTATCCACTGAAAACTGCCTTAAAAAGGAAAACTGCTATTTCTTGAGTGGAGTAAAACAAAATTATTATGAATGATAGGTTAGGATATAATTCCTCACAATTTCTGACACCTGCTAATGCTCACAACTGGCCATTCTACTGATGACCACTTCTCCCCTTTTCTCCTGCTGCACCAGGAAAAGGATGCTGTGCCAGCATGGACCAGTAGTCTTATATGGTATTTGCCATGTCTCTAATGATATTTGACTTAAGTAATATATTTAAATGACTTACATGGCAGCCATTTATCCTCATGTTTTACTTTCATGTTCTAACATTTAAAGTCAGTTATTTTAAAAGCAAAAGGTACAGGAAGGAATTTTCAACAACACATTTCCTATGGTCTTTGTATCAAGTTACTATTGCAATGTGACTGATCTTAGTATTAGATAGCCATGATTTAATTTAGTTTTGCTTTTTAAAACACCTGTACTTAGAAAATGCACACATAGAAAACAGCAGAACCTTGCCAGTTAATGCTCCCTAACAAATTACATAAGAGCACATGTGGCAAATTAAGATTCTTTACACGTTAAATTTAATAGTTGACATAATAACAAATTTAGGAAAGAGTTTGTAATTAGACAACAAAGTTTTGATAAGCATAATAATTTTGATTATGTGGTACTTCATTAAATGCCACCTTATCCGATTTAAAGCAACCAGGCTGCTGTGAGCAATGGTCTGGTTTGAAGATAGTGCTTGAAAGGACTAGCAAGTTTCTGCTGCATGGCTATTTTAAGTTTAGCCTTACTTTCAGCTTTGCAAAAATACCACCACATAAAAGCTGCTATTCTCTACAACTAACCCCATTTATTTGGTAATTTCAAAACCAGCCTCCATAGCATAACAGAGATAAAGATAGATTGTTTCTTAAATAGATTTTTAAAACAACTATGCATGATTTGATAAAGTAAAATTTTATTACTCACTGAGAGAGACTATGGCAGATTGGGTTAAAGCATCAGAAGAACAAGAGAGAGCTTTTAAACAAGGAAAGGAAAGCTCTACATTGAAGTTCAAAACAATGTTAAATATGGCAATTACAGTATTCACAAAATTCCTGTTTTCTAAAATCTTTAGAATCTCTTCAGTATGGGCATCAAGCTGTAGCTCACTTTCTGTATCCAGTCCTATGCACTTCTTTCAACTAGATGGTGAGGCTGCTGCTCTTAGAAATGAGATCGGATGCTTCAGTTTTGGTCCATCCAACTTTCAGCACAGAGTGAGAAACTGCTTTAGCTTACACTGATTTTTCATTCAATGCCTCCAACAGCTGCATTCTCTGCTGGTCTCTTGCACTTGAATTTTATTTGTTCCACTACTTTTTGCTTCCCTTATAATTTTATTAATTGCATTTTAAATTACAGGTAAATAATAAGAGGTAAGTAATAGAGTTGTTTTGGGTTTTTTTTAATTTTATAAAAGCAATGTTGGCTTGGCCATCAGCTGTCCAAATGTCTGTAAAAGTCTAAAATATCAAACCCTTAATCTCTAGGCACCATACGAAGAGGAAAGAGCCTGAATTTCTAATCTCCCAAGAGAATCATAGCCAAAAGTTATACTAGGGGCGAAATAAACTTACTGCACCAAGACCATGTCATCCTCATTATTCCCAAATCTCACTCACCTCAGTAAGGCAGAACTTCCTCTTCCATACTTCTCATTTTGTACCCGACTGTATTTACTGTGAGTCTGTATGAGACCTTAGATTCCTTGACTAAAGAATTAATTGTAGACTGGAATGTCTGCACCTGAGGTCTGGCTTTCACAGCAGAAAACCATGGGTGCAGTGCCACTTAGCTCACATTCAAGCTCTGCTAAAAGAGGCAGTAAAATGTTGACAAAATAGCAGTGATAAAAATACAATACCTTGGGCATGCCATCACTCTCTCCCATAAGATAGTCTATCAGCTGATTTGTTAGGGCTTCATCTTTAGCCCGGCCCACCTATTAAATAAAGATAGAAGAAATTATGATATGAAAGAGAAAGGAAAAATACTTGCTCATAAGGAGGTTTCCATAAAAATATTGTTATTTTTTTTTAGTTCTGTGTGTTCGAATCAGATGATTACTTGGTTCATCACCTTTGACAGGCAGTAGTTCATATTTACTTTCTAACATGTTATGTCACGGAATTTTAGATGCCTGGAAACTGTCACAATACTGAAGGTAAACTTCCTGAGAAAATAAAGACATTTTTGTTTATCCAAATTACTTACTGTTTCAATTGCCATTTCTATAGCCAAGTTATCTTCTGTGCCTGGACTTTTCATAAAGTGTTTTAATGCCTAAAACAATACAGAAGACAAGTTAAAACTCAAACACATGAAATCAACGTTTTCCTATTTTTTTATCAAGTTATTTCTCTCTGCATTTTGACATTCAAATCACATGCTGAATGCTTGATGGTATTTTACAGCCATATAGATAACCATACACATTATAGAGGTAGGAGCTGGTCTTCCAGATACTCCTGCAAGAAATAAGAGTTGAGTCTGCCAAATTCTGGTGTATACCTTCATCTAACTGTGAAAGATGTTTGCAGCAATATGGTGAAAAGAAATGAATGACTAATCTGCTACTGGATCCTCCCCTACATCCCAGCTGAAGGAGTGGTCAACTACAATGGCTGTAATTTGCAAAAATCAGTAATATTTCTTTTGTATGCATTCAGTATACAGAAATCAAACCTACAATAAGCATCAGTTCACTAACGTATAACTGACCAAAAAGAAGTGTGTCAACTGACATACTTCAGTTAACGTCTTTTCTGTCTTGAAAAATTAAGAAAGCTTTAAGTTAGGGCATGCTACAGTATTAAATCAATAAGCCAACCACCAAGTCATCATCACTGATCAAGCTAGTAAGATACAAGTACAAGGTACAAGTTCTTCTTCTGTGTTCATGACATTTACAGATTCACTGAGAAGAGTGTATCACTGATCCACCTGGAGCCTCTGCTGCAGTGAAAAAGTGACCCATATGCAGTATGTAATTCACAGCACATAAATGTAGATAGCTGTAAATACAAGTAATCTAATTATGTTTTTTACACTTTTAAATACCAGTATTTCATCAGTTAAGGCAGCTGAAGTCTACTGTGAACTTCCCTGATTTTGAAGAGTTTCTATGAACATTTTAACTATCACTGGTTTACCCTTTAAGTACTGACCCTTCCATACTGACCACACAGCAAGAAAAATTTTCCCGCCTGAAAATGTTTCTTTTCTTCTTCAAAATAGAGTGCGATGCTCTGATAATCTTCATTGGTAGCACTTTCAGAACCTGCAACAGATAGACAGCAATGACAGCAGTGCTCTCAGTAAAATAAAAGCCCTACTGAAGAAGCAAGATCCTATTCTAAGTTTTGTTTTCCTACTGATATTCAAAGAAAACCAAAGCCAGCTAGACTCAAATTATGTCTACATTTTTTCCCTATTTAATCAGATTAAATGTCAGACATTAGGAGCTAATAATGGAGTGAAATACTTGTTTCCATAGGTTTTCCGGTTTTTAACAGACATAATAAAATTACATTACTATGACCTACTAATGAATTTTTCCACAATGTCTTGGCAAAAATAAAACAGCGCAAGTGATTATGAGATTATCATCTAATTATTTCTCAGAGTTTAAGAATATGCAAGTATGTATTGCACAAAGCAAGCCTATGAGGATCAGTGTGACCATGTGGTAGCAGGGAACACAACACCTTCTAAACAAAGCTTGATTTTACTGTGCTAATCTAAACCAAAGACAGCCACCAGTCCAAAGTAAGGTTTCAGCTATTTTTTCATCCACTTAGATTACAATTTGATACACTGTATTTTGGATAGGAGAAAAGAAAAAAGCATAAGGAGCAGCAGAACAATAGCAGCTACCTTCACAAGCAGCTGCCACAATGCATCACTAAACTAGCTGTTGCCAAGTTTTTAAAACCTTTGTAACAATAGTATGTTTTTTAAAGGAAGAGATTACTTGAAAATATGAGAGAATTTGGTAGATATGCATGTGGAACTCTTTCCAAAGAATGGTGCCTGACACAGGTGAAAAATTACTACATTTATTGCAAATTGAGAAGCTGGCCACTGACTCAGACTAAAGTCAAAACCAGAACTGCACCAGCTACTAACAAGGAGAAAAATAACTGTTACAGCTGAACCCAGGACATGGCCTGACATGTACGTCAGCTTCTCAGTCAGGTGTCCTTTTTGTCTCCCACTGAGACAAGAGGGGGGTTACGAAGGGCCTTAAAGAGAAAAAAAAAATAAAAAAGAAAAAAAAAATGCAAGTGTCATACATATGTAAGGAAAGAGCTGGAAGTATAGAAAAAGGATAAACATCAAGAACTGTCCCAGTAAAAGTATCAGTTTTGGAAAAGCGATACTACATATATCAAGGTCAAAGAAAGGGATCCCTCAATGAACACAAGCAGCATAGTCTAGACAAATACTTTATCTCTATGGATAAACAGAAAAATCTTCAGCACAGACAAGATCTGAAAACAACCTAGACTTAAGACCAAGGGAGATACCTCAGCTGGAAGCAAAGCCTAGCTTGTAGGCCTGAATAAGACACAGATTTGCCAAAAATGTCCATGGTAACTGGAAATGGAAAGGCTGGGAAACAAAACTTCACACCCTTTGTCTTATGATTTGAAATTGGTTTAAACCAATTAAAAGAACAGCAAACTATTAACTTGAAATACTCACTGATGATATCAGCATAAATCTCCATCTTGTTGTGTTGTTGAGCTAATGTGAAAGCTTCATTATTGCACTTGGACATGACCAGGAACTGGATGGCAGAACCATAGTCACCAAGCTGGAGGAAGAATCTAAGAAGAATGAACAAATTAATGCCTTAGTACTAATGAGCATAATGACTACACCAAATGTTTTAGAAATATAGTATGTTTTGTGGCACACCAATATGATACATTAATATGTTGATTATTTTAAACAGATTACTAAAATTAACAGCATAAGTAATACAATATGACAACTTTCATTATTGCTTAAACTTCAGGTTAATACAATTTTAATCAGAAAGTTAAAAAGAAGGAAAAAAAATCAGCACCTGCTCAGCTGTCCAAATTGTACAGAACTCAAATCAATAAACTGAAATATAGTCATTGGCCAAGTACCAATGACTAGAGTCTGGTATGTCAGCAAGCCTCACCAGCTTCCAATAGGTATGGCCTCTTCCACCATTTTTTTTAGCCTGCAGTGTATGACTGTTACCTGGCCACCATCTTTGCTCCATCAAGAGATTGTGTTTCTCTCACAATATTAACAGCCTTCTCAGGATTATTAAGTTGATCCAAATATAGTCGAATTACACTATCCCATTGTTTTGCATGCTCATAAGCTATCACAGCTTCGTTGTACCTGTAAAATGATGGTTTCACATCAGTTTTTCTAACTTTTAAATAACTCCTTACAATAAGGTGTGAAAGAAAGTATTTTGTTACTGAGAGGTTATTCTGAAACACCTTCCTTTCAGTTTGCATATAATAACCTTGTTCTGCAATTACTATGCTTTTTTTTGGCTCTATTTCATTTTTTCTTGGAAGAATGAAAGGCAGAGAAATCTCTACCACAATACTATTCTTGACCTACTTTGCTAGCATCCCTTTTGGTATATCTTAAAAGCAGCTCATCTGTTCCATTAGTTCTGTATGAAATCGCTTGGGAGTGAGAAAATAATAAAAAACAAACAGACAATAGCTAGTTGTGCAATGTAAAAAATGAGATTTCTGTTCCGTAAACAAGATCAAGATATTTCTCATTCTCACACTACACAACTGACACAAACAGTATTTTCTAGTCTCATCAATGCAGACTTTTAGCTTTGGTCCTGTTTATAAAGTATCATTATTCTGAAGCACGTTTACTGATGGGTAAAGAAAGTAGAACCTACATTCTGTGATTACATATAACCTATTTTGGGCTTTCATTTCAGCCAGTAATTTCATGTGATTCAATATTTTGCAAGTGCAGCCATTAAGTAATTTGGTTCTAGAATGAAAAAATTTCTTTCACGACTATTCCCTTTGAATGTCATTTAAAAACCACACATGAGGAGTCATTAGAAACAAAGCAAACCCTTCAATACTTTGCCAAGTGGAACTGAATACATTGACTGTATTTTAATGATTTTTGGTAAAAATATATTAATACTTAGACAGGAAGACAGTAAATAAGAAAAACATGTTTGATACTAATGGAAGGTCCTTAGATTACATTTAAAATCCTTACATGACACCTTAAGTTTACATATTTCAGAATGCATTTTCACAAGGCTGTTTTGTGCAAAATTTAAAGCCTGTTTTTTAAAGCCTTTGTTTTTTTAAAGGGTAATATCTAATAACATCAATAATGCCAACAAACAATAACTTTCACAAAAAACATAAGGATTCAAACTCACCTGCCATCTGCTTCCTTGGCCTTTGCATATTGTAGGTGAATCTTTGGAGATGAAACATGAGGAAGAAGTTCACCAACCTTTGCCCTAGAAAGACAAGATAATTGTTATTTAATAAATATACTTGGTTTCAAATTTTCTCCAGTAAAACAGGCATATTTATACCAGCACTAAAAGAAGGCTAAAAAAGAACTAAGTGCACATAATGTATAAGCTTTGAAGGCACTTTAGTAGTCTCAAAAAGCTGCACTTTATACATAAAAGAACTGGAAATTACAGACTGCTTCATGAAGTTACAGGCTTAAAGAAGGACAGTATCTTCTCTTTAAGTCTGAGATGTATAAGTGCCAGACCAACCATTTTTACATCTAATATTCTCTACTTAATCTACAGTAGAACAAGCAGCACAGTACTAAAACTGTAATCTGAAAGAATGTGAAGAGTACAAAAGGCCAACAGTACAAGTGCAGCTATGAATACTTTCATGATTGTGTACTTAAGGCAATGTATTTTATAAATGAAGGAATTTAATGAACTGAATAGTAACTACACAAATAAAATTACTGAATTCAGTGCACGTGTGTGCATGTGCACATGCACGTTAAGGATTTGAAACTGCAGGTAACTAAACATAACAGAGAAAAAAGAAAAAAGGAAGACTATTTCCCATTTACAATAAGACTCTATTTCAAACAACAGAAGCTTCTGAGAGAACACTGTTCTTGTTTCAGCTTGGGTGAAGGAACAATAAAATCAATGAAACATACTCAATGAGACAGTTGTGCTATTCAGAGAATCGTTCCTTTCCAAAAAGTACCATAGTAATTTCTTTGAAATACACCACTTCTCTGAAAACAGCACTTACCAGTTTTTACATCGGATGTATACTGATGCTGCCTTGTCATAATATTGTCCCTTTTCATAGAGCTGAGCAGCTTCTGAAAATTGCTACAATATTGGAAATCATTAAAACATCATTTCTAAACTAAGATTAAAAACGATCAATAAATAGATTAATGATTTCACTTATTCAGCTTTAGCTTTATTAACTCTTTTGAATACCTTCATATTCTCCAGAATAGCTCCACAGTCTCTCTTTAGCAACCTACTGGGATGTTTAATGGCCTGGTTTACCCCTCGACGGATATCTCCTACTCGAATAGACATTTGAGCCACTCCAGCAAGGCAAGCTTCATCATGATCCTGGTACTGGCAATCAAATGAAAAGCAGTAACTATATATTATACATTAGAAATACCAGGTCACAAAAGCCACAGTAACCAAGCACTGAAGCAAATTAACAAAACATTACATGGACTTCACAAAGTCAATTTTTGTCTCAAAATTCTTGCATAGCTACAGCTGTCACTTAGAACTCAGCTTAGTTCTTTTTTTAAGCTTTAATTTTTACATTTTACTTACAAGATCTATCCAGACCAAGTATACATACGCTTTACAGACAGCTCAGTACTACTCTAATTTTTCCTCTAAAACCAACAGTAGAGAAAAAAGAAACTACAAGCAGGATGTTTCCTTTAATCCTTTTCTGTAAGTGGCAAGGCCACTGCTGTTTCTTAAGGCCAAATGGCTTGATTTCAGAAATGTTGCTATTTCTCTGATTATGTTCCCTAATTATCATTTAAGTCACTTAACAGACATTATGCAAATATTATCATAGAATCATAGAATGGTTATGGGTTGGAAGGGACCTTAAAGCTCATCTAGTTCCTGCCCCTCTGCCATGGGTAGGGACACCTTCCACTAGACCAGGTTGCACAAAGCCCTGTCCATATCATTATGTTAGGGGAAATAATGCCAGAATAAGGAAGGATCTACTGAATACAATGTTAATCTTCTAACACAATCCTCGCCTGTCTTTATATAGATAACAATTCAATAAAGAATAACAGAAACAATTATTAGGACCTTTGTTATAACAATGAAAACCCAAGCAGTATTTTCTGACATTTGCATGTCTATTATGGAACTGCTCAAACTATAAAACCTAAATCTAGTTATTGCCATGTTAATATAATGTCAATAATGCTTTACAACTAGAGAAAGCATCATTCTGTGTATTAAAAATAAGAGAAGGGTGAAGACTACTACCCCAAATGAAACACTTGTACAGATTTAGAGCGGAATAAAAAAACCCTCCTGAATTCAAGTGAGTCTGAAACATGACAATGTGTAGTATGATAATACAAATGCTATCATTAGTAAAACGGAATTACCTTATTATTTCCCGTGATTCCCTTCTCATAGTGTGACAGAGCATTACTATAATCACCCCTAAAAGAAAATTGGAAGTTATACAGAGAATAGTTTTACTAAAAAGAGATGGTTACCTTTCTACCACACAGATTATACATGTATCTGTCCTGCTTTATACATAATGACCGTACAAGAATGTGAAGTATGCAAAAGATGGACAGTCACAGAGTTACTCATGGCACTTCCTTAGCACTTTATCAAGCTATTAACCAAAGATGTAGTCTGTCTCTTAGTCTGTCTCTCAATTTCATTATAGTGAGACCAATAATCTCCCTTGAAAGACAGGAAAATAACCTATCTGCACAATACACCTCAGTAATCTCATCCCTACTTCCTTATTTTTCTGTGAGATAAATGAAACTAAACTTCTAGAATTATTCCTGAATTTTCACAACATAAAAATGAACGCAGGTTTTTCCTCAAGTGTATTCAGAACTCAAGTTACAGATGGTTGCATTGCTTCAGATGCCTCTGTTCCTTCCTTTCTGTGACCAACAACTGTCCTCTCTCAGTGCCAGGGAGACAGAGCTGTCTAGCAACTCTATTAATAGATAAGAGTTTTTCCTCTTGGTTTAGACATTTAAACCAGGTTTCGTCTGGGAATAACTAGCTACAAAATCTTTCTAAAATCATGGCAAATGGTTAAAACCTTCTCTCTTTCAGAGACTGACAGCCTTGGAATCTGACACTCACCTACCTACAATATGTAAGAAAATGAAGGCTAATGGGTATTTAATGAAAGAAAGGCAAAAGGCAAGGCTTTTGTCCAATGTAAGAAGTGTTAAATGGTGTGAATTTTATTTTCCACCCACTTACTTGCAAGAAAGAATTTATTTAGTAATGATCATATTACAGCTGCAAATAACCCAGGTATAGTGAAATTAATCAAAAGTAACTATCATTTGCTATCATATGTCTCTAGAATAAGGTATTCCTTACAAAACTGCTCTTCCTTATACTATAGCTGCAAGACCTCACAGAATCCTCTCTCAGCAATGTAGTTAGCTGAACTATCTCACAATCACAGAATCAAAGAATCTCACTGAATCATAGAATAATTAGGGTTGGAAAAGACCTGAAGATCGTCAAGTTGTAACCCCCTGCCAAGGGCAGGGATACCTCACACTAAACCATGCCACCCAAGGCTCTGTCCATCTAGGCCTTGAACACCATCAGGGGTGGAGCATTCACAACTTCCTTGGGCAACCCATTCCAGTGCATCATCCTTACAGTAAAGAACTTCCTCCTTATATCCAATCTAAACTTCCCCTGTTTAAGTTTTAACCCATTACCCCTTGTCCTATCACTACAGTCCCTAATGAAAAGTTCCCTCCCCAGCATCCCTGTAGGCCCCCTTCAGATACTGGAAGGCTGCTATGAGGTCTCCAGGCTGAACAGCCCCAAATTTCTCACCCTATCTTCATATGGGAGGTGCTCCAGTCCCCTGATCATCCTCATGGCCCTCCTCTAGACTTGTTCCAACAGTTCCATGTCCTTTTTATGCTGAGGACACCAGAACTGCACACAGTACTCCAAGTGAGGTCTCACGAGAGCAGAGTAGAGGGGCTGGATCACCTCCTTCGACCTCCTGGTCACGCTCCTTTTGATGCAGCCCAAGATACGGTCGGCTTTCTGGGCTGCGAGCACACACTGAAGCCAGCTCATGTTAAGTTTCTCACTGACCAATGCTCCCAAGTCCTCCGCAGGGCTGCTCTGAATCTCTTCTCTGACCAGCCTGTAGCTGTGCAGAGCTGTAGCTCTGACCCACGTGTAGGACTTTGCACCTCAATTGTATCTCAATTTGTATTCTTCTAGTGAGCATAAGTACTGGTTTAATCTTCTTACACTGCAACTTTACAGGGGAACTTACGTGAATTCAAGCTGCATTGCATATTCCTTTGATAGGAAAGGGATCTGGTCTGGAGCCAAACGCTTAGCCAGCTGAAGTGCACTGTCCCAGTGTTGCAAGTCTTTTCGCATCTATTAACAAAGAACAGTAAAGCAAGTATCAAATTCTGAACCTTATGTTATTCTAAATACAAATATAGAGCTAGTGTTCTAGAAAGTTTCAGGTAATTTGAATTCATCCTAAAAGAATATCTGTGAGTCACAAAATGGCAAGAATAAAACCATACAAGAGCAGAATTATCAGAAGGTAAAACAGTCCAACATTAAGGTGGACATGAAAACATCTGCAAAGCATTTACGCATCTTAAATGAGTACCTCAAGTGCAGCAACAGGACGGGAGGATGCCAGATACAAATCCTGAGCCAGATTGAAATCACCAGTAAACATGGCAAGATGTCCTGCTAAAAGGTTGTGGTCTTCTATTCCCTGTAAAATGATGTAGTAGGTGCAAAAGTAGTCCAGGAGAAAAAAACATATTGTTGTAAGCAAAATAATTTAGTAAGCATGTCAAAACAAAATAGTTTTGTGTTCTACAATCATGTGTGTTGAATAGATTCTACAAACCAAGAAAAAGCCCTCACTGGAACTCAAAGTCACTGCAGCTAACACTGTCCAAACACTGCAGTTTGCAGAACTGTATTCTTAGGGTACTACTTCATACACTTTTAGATATATAACTTTTTTTTTAATTAATAATAGTGGCCTTAAACATTTTCTTAAAAATGACAAAGGAAAACAGAGCTTCCAAATGCCTGAGACATGAATATTTTCTGTTGCTCTCAAGCAAATGCAGAAAGGCATGTTGTGCATTCCAGTAGAGACTGCAACCGCTTAAAGAGAAAACCAAGCAAGAGTTACATGGTTTGGACATTTTCTCCTCAGTAACTATTAACTCCCTTGAAAATAATTCACCTTCTACTTTAAAAAACAACAAACCAAACACCAAAATCCCCAGAAAATAAGAACTCAGCAATTCTTAAAGAATTAAATCACCATATTTCCTATTTAAAGAGGACTTTACATTTTACCTTTATTTGTTCTAGTGACATCACCATCCCAGCATTACCAAATGTCCGATAAACACGTATTGCAAAATCCACCTCCATATGATATAAGCAAGCTTTGGCCAGCTCATTCCACCCAGACTGGTCATTCAGAAGTCTGCACAATTCCCATGCTTCAGAAAACCTTTACGAGGTAAAACACATTATTAAAACTATTTTAATTTTAGGTATTAGTCAAACATAAAATTCCCTCTCAACTCTTTTTTTTTCCTAATACTATGGTAGGGAACAGATGAAAAGCATTTAATTCTAAGCCATGGAGAGAGAGAGGTGTCAGGAAGAAAGGAGAAATACGAACGCATAACTTAAC
This sequence comes from Neopsephotus bourkii, assembly GCF_033783945.1. Taxonomy (NCBI): domain Eukaryota; kingdom Metazoa; phylum Chordata; class Aves; order Psittaciformes; family Psittacidae; genus Neopsephotus; species Neopsephotus bourkii. Next base: position 12,057,584 of record NW_026902254.1, on the reverse strand, counting down.
AGTTCTGTTTCTCCTGTTTCTGCCTCACTTTTTCAGGAAACCATCTGGCATTCCTTCCATTATAATGATTTTACATTGCTTCATTACAGTGGGGAGTAGGTAAGAAGCACCTTCGGCCAGTTCTGGAAGAGACACTGTCATAGGACCCTGAAGCAGTCCTGAAAAAAATTACGTCAGCTTCTACTTGACAGTGGAAAACAAATAAAGCACCACTAGGCCAATTATTCAGCTTGGTCTGCATAGACAGCTACATGGACTCATGGATCAATCTAATTTATCAATATTCATAATCACATTTTTAAATCATCAGGATATGCTGTACTGAGCTATAAGCACAGAAGAAAACAATTTACACAATATAATTAAAACACAGATGTACCTTTTCAACGTTAAAGTCTGAGTAAGCATTTGTGTCAGCTCATTAGGTCCAAAGTCTTTCAAATTGCCAAGGAACCTGTGAGTGCTCAGATACATATTGTTTGCTTTCCCACTTGGAGTCTGACAAGTTAATTCTCCATTATACAGCAACAAAGGTTTGTGGGAAAAGGGGACTTCTGTGCCACCTGCCAAAATAATCTTTGACCCTAGATTCAAAGATCAGGAGGAAAAGCAGACATCATTTAAAATATCCCTACATGGTAAGAAGTGTAGCAAACAGTCACAGCTGAAATAATGTAGACTTGCAGGGCATTAATTCAAGGTGTCTAATTCTGGTAGTCACCATCGACTGCACAGCACATACTTTTCAGTAAAGTAAATACACATAAATAACATAAATCTTCTAAACTAGTATGGTCATTTGCCAAGTATCTGTAGGTAGATTTCTTAATGTTTCTTTGTAAAAAATACATAAATTTCTATTATTTTCGTTAACTGTAAGTGAATGTAAGTTTTGTCACCGTGCTTCTAAAATCTTCTCATTAACATTCCAAAATACAATTTTGAAGCACAAAGTGAAAATTTCAGATGAAAGACTGTAACAGCAAGAAGCTTAGAGAGTTAGGACCAAAATGCTTTGCTAGAGCTTTACAGAGAAACCTACAAAGCAACTAGTTTCCTACCACTTGTACTACAAAACTTCTGTACTACTGTTCATTTGTACATGCATTATAAAAGTATTTAAGACAAATGAAGACTCAGAACATGTTTTACTTTACCAACTGAAAGAGTGAATAAGTTTTTAAAAGCATTTATAGTACCTTGAATGGCATCCTTATAAAAAACATAGGTGTATGCTTTATCATCATCAAAAGCAACAAAAACACCTTTATCCATTGGCCAGTGTTCCCACAGGATTCCTTTAATAGTTGGTGAGAAGTCCGGAATCTCATATAATCTATCATTTACCTACAAACAATGCAATAATAAAATTACTAGCAAATGGCTAAGGAGACAAACCAAATATTCATCCCAGTTATGATTAAAAATAAATAATATAAATAGCACAGAAATATGAAAAAATAAGAAAAAGTTTTCTTATAAGCAGCAACTCTAAATAACATAATAGTTCAATTCAGAAGGGAAGTAAATGAAGAAAATGCACATTATATAAATGTTAATTACTTTTCTTGGAGAAAAGTTATTGGGACAGGCAGTGAAACTGGCAGAACTTGTTAATGGGCTAAAATATCTGTATTTGAATACACACACACACACATACAGTTCTGAAACTACCCATCAGGAACTTAGTATAATGAAATTGCCCTGATCTCACATGATGGGTTTTACTTTCTTACATTATCATTATCTTCAAGCCTTCTTGCCAATTTCTCCTACCAGCATACACATTGGATTTGACAAAAAGTTTATTGAAACGCCATCTAGTTGAAGAGCCTGCTTGTAAATATAATTGTATGGGTATCCCACACTAACTTACTGGGCAGTAGACAAAACCATCACTTTTGTCATCTATGAAAGCCAATCTGGTTCCATTGGGATCTGGAAAAACTTTTCTCACACTGACAGAATGCCGATATTCATTCACATATTGCCAGTCTTCGATGTAGAAATAATTAATAACTCCAGTCTAATGAGAAATAACAGAAAAAAGCTAATAATGATATCAGTAAGTGGCATGCAGATAACTAACTTAGTTGTAGTTTCTCTGATTTTAAGAGTGCTGAGCACAAAGAGTTGGGTTTAAAGAAAAATACTTCCAGGTGGGTTTTTTTGGCTTCCTTCTTCATTTACAGCTGGTTTTGGGTAGGACAGGAAAATTGAGGCTTTTTGGGAGGGGGGGAAGGAGCTGGAGGTTTGAGGGGTTTTCTATTGTATTTGTTATTTGTCGCACTGCTTTGTGGAGACGAGTCATATTTCCTGTGCAGTTCTCCAAAGAGAGGAAATGCCTGCCTCAACACTGGGAGAACCTTAACCTTCACATAAACCTGAAAAATTTGCCTCCAAGGGAGAACCATTATAAGAACAAATGTACATAATTCAGGGGAGAAAAGCAATCAAAATGATTTGTGATTAATGCTTATTTCAATCTGTTGCACAAAGAAGAAAAGTAAAAGGCATCTTTTGATGTCAACTGTAAAATCTGCATCATCAAATTGATCAGTTGTGAATTTAGTGCTTCAAATTTATTAGTACCAGTTCAGGTACTGAGGAGGCAGGAAAGCCCTCAGCTGCTGCAAAACCACTCAAGTTACCAAAAGAGTGGTAATACCAGAGATAGCGAGTCTGCCTTTCCTCTAAGGCCAATACATCAGCCTGTGTCACAAAAAGCTGTGCCACAAAGAGCACAGTATTACAATGCCAAATGTGCCCTGTATTCCCAGTACCAGAAAATACTCCTCATGCAGAGAAAAATCTCCAGAAAAATCCGTAAGCATGTTCACATCCTTCTTCAGCACCCCCCTAATTCCTATCTTTGTTGAATCACCTAAAAATAATTCTCTTCAGGAAAAGGCTTCTATAATAAGTAAAGTCTTCTATTTATGCTATCACACTTCTTTACCCCAGTACCTTTTTGTCCACATCTATCACATCACCACCAAATAAACAAATTTGCAAAGCAAGTGACATGTTTTTTCTTTTATCTGGAAGACATTTTGATTGCAACCCTTTCACTAATGCAATAGAATTAAATTCTGCTATTAAAATCAGTGCCTTGCAACAAACACTGGTAAAAGCAAAAGTTAATCTTCATGACAATGCACCTCATATAAATGCGACAGTAAAGGAACTTGAATGTAAATTTGACTATATTTGCATAAAGTTCTTGCATAGAAAATAATCCGTTGTAAACTTCTCAGAACCTTTTTTTTTTCCTAAAAGTATAGGTAATAATCCAAATAATTCAGACAGAAGCAATACTCACATCTGTACCATATATGAGGAAATCGCTAGTTAAAGCATGGCACAAAATCTGGTATTTATCATCATCTGCTGGGAAGAGTCGAGTTTCTCGTTCTTCTTGAGCATCCAAACCTTCACCTTCTATCTAATTACAAAGAACAGAATGACTTGAAAAACCCTACTGTTAACAATGAAGTATCATACTTTTGCCTGTAGCAAACTGTAAGGAAATGAGATTAATACAAACCTGCGCATCCCTCAGAACCCCAGCACCTGCTTCTGTCACATTCCCCCAGAGATTTTTTTAATTAAAAATTGTTAAACAGTTTATAAGGAAACATTTTTTCTTCACCTGTTTCAGACTAGGTTGTATTTCTGAAGTCTACAGGAAGTCACCTTTATATTTAATTAGCCAGCAAAAAATTCTAAGGAATTTTTATTTTTTTACCTCCATTAACAGATGAATTTTATTTCATTTTTTTTTAATTAAAACATTAACTTGTTCAGCTTAGATCAACTCATCACTTCAGCACTAAAAATTGCCAGAGCTCTTACCATATGCAACTGGACTTTACCCTCAAACAGAGCAGCCGCATAATCGGAATTAAGGTGCATACTTGCTACAGTCCCCAAGTACTCCACATCTTTAAGCTTTTTTACATCTAAGAAATTAAAACAGAAAATAAAAAGGTAAAAATATTTTATTTTGTATAGGTCTTCACTTGTCTAAATTTGCAGCTCAGTAGCCAGGTGTGAAAAACTCACAACTAAGCAGAGAGGGGATAGGTCACATGTAAACACTTTCTTCTTAGCAGTCAGAAAACTGGTTAGAAAGTTCAAAAAACTCTCTTCCTATGCAACTCTGACTAGTATTCTTACAGTTTTGATTAATGGAATATTAGTCAAAGAAGTTGATGCATAAAGAGGCAAGAAAACTTTAAATCCTCTGTCTAAAATTTGGACATAGCATAACCATTCTACTTTGCCCCATGCAAGCAACATGAACATCTACCAATTCACCAGTTTAAACCCTCTGATCATATAGTCCCCAAGTACTTTGACAAACTTCGTATTTAAAGACACTGTCCAATAATGTCTCAAAAGCCTTAAAGTCTTGCATTGGTTAACATGATCTGAAAAAAGAAAAAGGAAACATTCTACATTTTATTACCACTACCTTGAACCTGAAGTTTTATTTCTATTATTTACAATGTCTTGTCCTAACTGCTTCAGCCTGTGAATATCATTATCTGGTCCTAACAAGACTATATGGCAATTCAAGTTGTTATTGTACAATGTGTAATGTTCAGAACTCCTAAACACAACACCGAATTCATAAAACACAATGATGCAGTAATTTTTAAAGAACTAAATTTATGCTTACTGTTCTCTCCAAGTGCATAAAACCAAGCCCGATTGTTCATTCCTACAGCCAAATGATAAACACCAATAGCCACAAAACTTGGCTCTACTTCAACAGAGACTGTGACTGGTAGCTCCTGTAAGAAAACAAAACAAAACAATTTCCATCCACTACTAATACTTTACTAGTATCTAAATGAACTTTAAAAGGAAAAAGTTATCATACTCTCTCCACATGATTTACTATAGTAACTTCAAGAAGGGAAGTGAGGTATGCAATCCGTGTATTGCAAGCATCTCCAAGGATTGGAAGCTTTGTCAAGAAAACATGCAGGGATCCTATTCGTGAAGATACTGCCAACAACTGTCCATCATCTGTCCAAGCCAGCTTGTCTACGCCTAAAACATTCACAAGGTTTTGGGAGGAAAAAAAAAGAAATTAAAAAAAATCTTCTACTACTGAAACCAAGAAACAATTATTTTGCTTTAAGATGTGAAAACGGTAGGAATTCATACCTAGGAATATATGTACTAATGTACTCAAACATAACCAATTAACAGAACTCCAAGACCAACTGGAATCACTCAAACCAAACTCATAACATATTAATTTAGATTTTCCTAAGAGTGAAGAGTTGGCAATAACTGAAGTATTTATGGATACTACAGGAAGAGATAATAGTGGTATCTCATCACCCAAGAACAGAATCTTGTAAGAAAGTTCTGGAAGCCACAGGCACAAATTCTGTGTATCAGGATGAGAACAGACCAAATGTCTGTATGTCAGTAAAAGCACAAAATGTGCTTTTTGTGTGTCTGATGCTGAAAAGCACAAAAAAAACCCTAACCACCAAACAAACCCGTAAAGAAGCAGAAGCCAGTTAAGGAATTATTTTAGTAATCTAAATATACTGCATTACAGATTCGAAAAATGAATTGAATATTCTGAGAGCTGTACTTCTCTATACTTTGAACAGATAAAATAAAATACATCCCCATTTTTCTGTGTGTCACCTAACAAATACAAGCTGGGAAGGAAAGAATTTATGGTAAGTGCTATATTTACAGTTTTTTTCCTACAACAGTACTTTCATCCATGCAAACAGAGTCACCATCAAAATTCTGTTTTACCTGATTTATAATAATTTCTGTCCTCATGGAGACTGTTAACATACCTTTGTTTTCATCATCCAAGTTTATTATGGCATACATTTCTCTCAGGTCTGACAGGTCATGAATTTTAATGCTACAACAAAATAAACAGTCATTCTCACCAATTTAAATTTCAGTCATCATGAACTGGAAGAAAATCAAACAATCAAGACAGCCTAAATAGAGAGAAATTCAAAATGCCTTCTGTTTCTTGAAAAGCAACAGACACTCATTATTCTCCATCACCCTAAATAGTATATCACTATCACTGTACAAAAAGATTTGCTCAGAGAACCAAAATTTGAGGAAAAAGGCACAAATCCAACTCAAGAGAGCTTGGTAGCAGGAAACACACATGCTTAGCCCCTTTTGACCTGTTACAATACAGGTTAGGTTAGAAACACATTCTTTATGGACAAACATTGCTTGAAACACAGATGTAAAAATCTAGCTTTCAATACTGCCTCACATAAAAAGGGACAGAATAAGAGTTTACTTACGCTGTTATGTTACTCAATATGCTAAAGAACTCCTTAAAGAAATAACACTTATTGTACAACAGCTGAAGTGCTTGAACTTGCACCATGTTTTGCTCATAGTTGTACCAGTCTTGATATGCAAGTGTCATATGCAGAACCGAGGACAGACAGAACAGTGTGACTCCTACTACCATTCAGCTCTGTTTTTGCTAAAGAATTCAGGTATCACAGAAGCAGGGAGTAGCAGACAAGGAGCTAAAGGACCTACACTCCATCATATGCACAACCTATTTTGGGAAAACTCCACACTTTTTTTTCCTTAAATGCGTACACATTTATATGTTTGTCTAGACTGCAGGTAAGACCAAACACCAGGGAGGAAGATATCAACATACTCAGTACAGTTTTAAATGAATTGTTCTCCTATCGCTAAGCAGATGTTTATGTCCAATCAACTTTGTAGCCAAGTATCATAATAGAAAAAGAATCAAAAGGAATAACCTTTACTGTTGTGGTTAGTTACAATTGCAGAAATTCTGGCCAAAAAATAGCTTCTCCTAACTTTAGGCAGAGAGGTAGTTCCATGGAGCAGCTCCTCTCACCTTCTCTGCCTTGACTTCTTCAGGAGCCTTGGGAAGCCTAGCTTTAATGCCTAACAGCTACAGCTAAGTGAGATGAATTCCATTCTTCATGTATAAATCTACCACTTACCAATTGTCTCCACACGATGCAGCTTTGTTTAATGACTGTGATATAGCAACGCTGCTTAGATTATCCTTATGATTATGAGCTTGAAAGATTTCTTGACCTATCTCACGAATGTGTGTAGAGATTACTACAAAATACCCTCGTGAGAAACCAATCATAATGTAGCCGTCACCGTACCTGTTGCAAAAAAACCCAGCAATTAGGAAAAGAGATCTATTTATGCAGTATGCAAAATGCATTTTCTTTCAGACTACTGAGATAACTGTCAATGCCTCCCTTTAATAGGAAAAATAATAAATTTATATATATATATATATATATATATATGTAATGTAGAACACCACAGTATAAAATAGATTAAGGAAAAATCAACCAAAGATTCTTAAGGGAAAAAAAATCATGCTTGTGCCCAGAGTTCACTCTTCTACATCCTATAATGCCACTTCACTTTCATCAAGCTGCATACATGGCAGTTATGCCAGGAGAAAGATCTCTAGTATCTTTGTTGGAATAAGCATACCATAAGACAGAGACTTTCATTTCAATGTTCTGGCTGACTTATAACCATCAAAGCTATGTTAAAAATAGTAACAGCAGTCACTGTGCACTTAAGGCATATTACTGCAAAAACAGTGCACATACCAAAGCTACAATCTGTATTTGTGAATACATGGTCTGTTTACTTTTCATAGTGTCAAGTAGAAATAATGTGATTAAGGCAGAAATAGTTACAGCGTGTAAGGATGAATTCAAACAATATTTCATCGGCTTAGTTGCAAAGAAATCATTGCCTGTGAAACAGCCCAGGTATGCCTTGTTAGACATGTGGCCATGAATTAAGACGCATATAGCTACAGGTTTTCTTACACAGTTGTAGTGTAAAAGGATAAATGTCAATTACACATTAACCGAACTGGCACTAAAAGACATGGTGTCATGATTCAAAGATACAGAAAAAGCACAGTTGATTTTTCAGTGCAGAGTTGGAACTTCTAGCTTGGGATTTCTTCAAAGGACAATTATCAATTGGATTACATAGCAGGAAGGCTAGAAGAACTTTGCACAACTTGTAAATCAACAAGCTGGCTGAAGGATACAACCCCACCCCTAGATCTTTTGTTAGTTACCCTTCCAAAGAAAAAAAACCCTATAACCCCCTCAGTTTAAGCTACTCTCAAGATAGCAACAGTATCAATGTTCTAAAGCTGAGCATACCAACAGCAATTATATTTGAAAATACTGCTTTTATATAGCCATTGAACTGCCAGACTTGTATTTTGAAAAGAATTATTAAAAAGGCAACAATATATCCGAGAAAAATCCAGTGTATATGGTTTGATATCCAGCATTTATCAGAACTACGGGGAAAGTCTTCAGCTTGTTAACACCAGAATGCCTCATTACGTTAGTTCTGCTCACCATCTGTAGGATACAATACTGCCATAAGTCTGCTGAAATTTCAGATCAATCGGGTTATCAGGATCATTCAAATTAAAAAGAAAGAGTGTCTTCTTGCCGACCACTACACTTACCTGCCAATGAATGAAAGGAAAAATTAACTTGATAAGAATCACATCACTTTAAAATAAAGCCCTACATCTTCACTAAAAGACAAAATTTAGGACTTTTAATAATCCCTAAGAGTCCGAGGTATCTTAATTCTGAATCTTTATCAACAGTGAATGAGATTTTCAGGATAGTGTCTTTGTAAGCCACTGGTTCACAGACCTAAATGCAAGCCCAGCAGAACACACATCTCAAATTCAAGACTTTTCCCTACTGAAATATTAAGTCAACTCCATTTCTTCAGAGGAAAAGGCAGCAGTTGATATGGAGTTACCCTGTTGGACTACTCTCACTCTCACTACAATGTGGTTTTCGATCCACAGAATTTTTAACTGTGAGGTTGAAGGGAAGACTATCACAACACTGGTATCTCAAGTAATTTGATTAGATTTCAAAGACAGAAAGACAATTCCAAAAGAAACAGCCTGCTCAGTGTGTATTAAACATGCAGTATTTACAGTCTGATATAATTCTAAGTGACTGCATTTTATTTAAAGAATTCCATAGAGATGTTTGACATCATAGTGGAAGACAGAATGACCTTTGGGGTTTTTTTTTATTATTTTAGAAATTATTTTAGAGGAAGAAGGAGCAGCTTGTTTCACCTTATTCTTTGACAAAGATGCTCTGAAGGACTGTTTATAAATTTACTTTATGTTACCTGCTGTTCTAACTTTCCTTGTCTGAAAAACAGACAATGGTTTATTCCTAAAATAAGAGCTGGAAGAATGAAATACAACACTGGTATTTTTAAACTGAGAAAAAAGGCATGCGTTAACCTAAAATGCATTAATCCAGAATTACAAACTCAAATTCTGACCTATAATTCCCAATGTTACCTCAAATATAAAAAGTGCCTTTTGAAACAATTTGTTTATAATTCTACTGCAGCTTAATGGGTATTCAAGAAATATTACTTCTTGAATTATTCTATGAAATTACAAGAATTATGTTCTGTAGCAGGGCAAGATTTTAAGCCTAGTACTACTTATTTTGATCCAACTTGTTATTTTGTGTTTGTTTTTTTTGGTTTTAAGTCATAAGTAACTGCCTGGAAGTAACTGTTACTAAGCCAAGCCCTTTTCCATTGAATAACAGATACCAATATATAGACAATACCTAGATAGACAATAAATGTCATGTGGTTTAGAGCTGTTGACAGACCATCCAAGCACAAACACCAAGAACTACAGAAACACAGCATGTTCCCTAACATTCTACAGCAAACTTGGGAGCTGTAATAAAAAACCCTGGGAAGTCTAGGCTACTGTGTGCTCCAGAAAGCAGCAGAAGAAAGCGAGACTGAAGTCCTCGGTTCCTGCATTTTCAAAATACCTGTTAATTAAATTTCCCTAGGAAACAGAAAACATTTCACTCCATGCAAAGAGGCAAAAAATTACTACAGGTCTGTCAAAGTAAACATGGGAAAAAATTGGGGGTTTGACACCTATACTCTATACGAGAATTTAGTATGTTGCGTAAGTGCATAGATCTGGCCAAATTCTAACATAGTACCACCTTTCTATCCATGGATTTTCTTTTTTGTCTTGGTACTTCACTGCTTCATTTACTAACATGCTCTGCTAACAGTTATCATGACCCCATTTTTCTGTACTTCACCATTGACCAACCTGATGGACTTTGAATCATCCAAGAAGGATGATGGAGACAATAAAACTGTAGCCATTTAGGCATAGGCAGGAAAACACTCACACTAGAAGACTGCCACCGAGGCTTCTAGTCTAATTGATGATGAGGGATGCATAAGATGAAAACCTAGAGAGCAGGGTTCTTTTTCCAAAACTGGCAGCTGAAAATCAGCCCTCTGAAAGGCAGCATCTCTGCAATTTTGACAGTCCTGCTCCATTTTCACCTGCCATGTTTCATATACTGCTCTGTATTTATATTGTATGTATTTTTTTAAGTCCCTGCACACATCTCCATCTATTGTTAACTACCTGTCTTGGGTTCAGCTGTAGCAATTATTTTTCTCCTTCTTAGTAGCTGGTGCAGTGCTGTGTTTTCAACTTTAGTCTGAGAACAACGCTGATAACATACCCATGTTTTTAGTTGTTGCTAATGTTTACTCCGATCAAAGACTACAAAACTGCCCTGTTACCTGTCATACTGCTAACCACTGCACTTTTCATGAACACATCTTAATGAACAAAGGTGTATGGCTTTGCTTTAAAGGAAAGCTTTTGGGTAAAAAAAAAATCTTCCAACACCAGACTTTAAATAAAGGAGGAACAAACTGCTTCCTGGCCCATACTGGTTGTCAGCAGAAAACCTGAAACATCAGATGAACACTTTCAGCAGTATTTTGTATTGAATTCTTACTGTGCTTTCCCTGGTTGATACTCTTTCATCAGTCTTCATAACTGAGAACTGCATATCACTGGGATCTGAGCTTACTGAGGTCTGTAAGAAAGAAGTTCAGGTTGAGAAATCAACAGTTAAAATAGCAAATATTCATGATAAATACCTGCATTATTTCTGCATTCTGTTCATGCTAGTGTTAAGGATAGAGTTGTTACTGCATTTAGTATCAAAACTAAGAAAAAGTTGGAGAAAACACAACTTCCATTTGCATCATAATGACATGCTATCATGAATTCTGGGCCCCTCACTGCAAGAAAGACACGGAGGTGCTGGAGTGGGTCCAGAGAAGGGCAATGGAGCTGGTGAAGGGCCTGGAGCACAAGTCTTATGAGGAACAGATGAGGGACCTGGCAGATTTTAACCTGGAGAAGGCTCGAGGGGACTTCATCGCTCTCTACAGCTGCCTGAAAGGAGGATGAAGCCAGAAGGTGGCTGGTCTCTTCTCCCAGGTAGCAAGTGTTAGGACAAGAGGAAATGGCCTCAAGCTGTGCCAGGGGAGGTTTAGACTGGAGATTAAGAACAGTTTCTTCGGCAAAGCGTGGTCAGGCATTGCAACAGGCTGCCCAGGGCAGATGGAGTCACCATCCCTGGAAGTGTTCATAAACTTTACAGACAAGGCTGTAAGTGACATGATTTAGTTGCAGCCTTGGCAGTGCTGGGGAATGGTTGGACTTGATGATCTTGAAGGTATTCTACAACCTAGCTGATTCTATGCTAACAGTCATGTGAGAGCTGTCCAGCGCTGCTACAGCGGAAGTCAACTTAAGACTGCATTCATAGGATCCTCTTGTAAGACACAGAACAGCATCAGGGATGAGAGAAGTGCGGTCAGGCAAGATCACAGCAGAACTGCAGAGACGCTAATATCATAAATCAAGCTGCATAATACAGAGGCTCAGATGTTTAACTATGCCTTCATCCTGTGTGAGGTTTCCCAAAGGCTTCTTGTCCTTGAAAGCAGGAGTATTGAAAAGACATAAGCTCCCATCGGTCCCAGCTTTCTCAGGAACCATGAGTATTAATGTATGCCTTAAAATCGCATGGGGTTTATAAATATTACCTGTCTTATAGTATCCCCTTCCTGATTGCTTATAGTAATTATTTTGTCTTCACCGCCTAAAGCCAGAAGGTTTTCAGTACTCCAGCAACCACAAGTAATCCGCTTAGTGTGCTTGCCTGGAAAAGAAAGAAACCTATACAACACAAACGAACACAACCATCAAGAAAAGCTAGGATGGAAATATCCTCTACTTGGCCACCCAAACACAGATTGTCCGAATGCAAAATAACTTACAGGAGCAATTCCAAATTCGAGAGGGTTGGTTTTGTTTTTGTTTTTTTTAAATCTTCTACTCCCAGATGTAAGTCTTTTGACCTTACAGGAACTTGCACAGCCCCTGTTCTTCCATTTCCTTGCAGTAGATTTTTTGAGACTGTGCTATATCCTTAATCTTTCTGTCCAGAGGTACTCTATGCAGGTAAGGAAAACTAATTTGGCCACTCAAATTCTTTCCAAGAAAGATAACACAAGTTTCCTACGAGGCAGTATCAGGTGTGTGTATATATATTTTTAACTTATTATACTATAAAAATATTCTGGTAATTACAACAGAACAGAAGGTGCAAGTTGAATATGAATACATTTGTGACTTGCATGTTCATACACAGTACTAAAAAGGAATCTAAGTATATTAGTGAAATTCCACTTTCACATACATAAGCTTAGCTTCAAGCCAGCCCATACCAAGAACAGGAATCTTGCGAGAAGTCTGTCTGTTATATATAAGTAAGTTTCCCTTTGAGGTTCCAACAGCAAGTAAAGTTCCAACTCGAGACCATAGTAACAAAGACATCGCATCCCTAAAAGAAAAAAATTAGTTTCTATAATAAAGAGTCCTTTCATGTACCTGCATATAAAAACATCTGTATATTTGGTTTGATGTTTATGAAAACACACAGACCAAGCAGAAATTTTAAATTTAGCAAATGTTGTCTGCAAGTATTACAATTATTTAAGTGCACACAAAATAATGAAAGTAATAACAAGTTATATGAGGTAATGTAGTAAGACTTGTACAAATGGAAATGTGTCTGCAAACATTAATAGTCTTGAATGGAATCTCAGGTAATTTGGCCACATATGCAGTTTTTATAAACCACTCAGATATACCATGAAGGTAAGTGATATTTTCACTTTCAGCAGTACTTTTTTTTGTACTTCAGTAATCCTATGGATTCAGCCAACTCCAAGTGAACAGGTCTAATTATAGCCAATGTAATAAAGTCAGACATTTTAACTTTCAGAACTTTGAGTTTCAGATACAGCAAGTCCTATCTGGAGTATACTTAAGGATACTATACATCATGCTTTTAAAAGAGCCTCTTGAGCAAAAACAATTTTACTCATAATTTTATAATTAGTGCAGTTATTTCCATCGATAGCTCTCCCATCTTTTTAAACTTACTGTAAGCATGCAATAGCAATTTGAAACAAATTTCAGATATTAACTGATACATGAAATTACTGCCAGTATATATTAAGGTTTATGGGTGAGGGGGTTTGTTTGTGCTTTTCTAATTTCAAAAAGGACACCAGAAAAGCCTGATTATCACACCATTTATATAGCTTAGTGCTTATGCTTACTCTGCTTCAGCAATAACACTGTGACAAAAGGATTAGACACTTCAGTTGATATATACTCCTGTTTTAGGAGGATTATATTTGATATATAATCCTGTTTTAGCAGGACTGCCTCCAATAAGCAAGTTACAGAAAGATCATGAAGGAACTGCAGTAGCTGCATATTCCATTCTGGTAAGTACCTTCTATGCTCTTTTTTGCTTGCATACTGGCAAGTTACTCTTCCCCACAAAACATTTGTTCACACATGAAGAGATCTGTTCCTCCACACAATAAAACTGATACATACATCTTCATAAATTGCTTTCATTATATTAATAGCTATAGTTTAAAACTGATTTATTAAAAAAATACCCCCAAACCCCTACTTGGGAAAACAAAAAATTGTCAAAGTTTATGTATTTCACCACAAAATTATCAACAATAATCATTACATCTGTGCTAATAAGGAGTGTTGTTGATAATGTAATAACTAATAAACAGTAACAAATACATAATGGCTAATGAGTAATCCACAAATACATGAACAAGATATACATATAATGATATACATATAAAGATATACATAAAATTCATTAGACAGTAGGAAGAAGTAATCACTTTAAATATCTCATTTGTATGTGCACTCATTTGCTTGTTTTGAAACTGTTTTCTAACATGCGACTCAAAATTCTACCAACAATCTTCAAAACAGCTCAATTAAATCATGTATAGGCTGATAAGTCACTGTATTTTGTGCAAAGTGGCAATTCTTTTACTTTTTCAGGAGTGGAATAACTTGTATAGAAGTCATTTTTTGTTTCAGTACAGTTCAAATTCAGTTTCAACATACACACATAGGATACCAGGCTGTAACATATATAAATATCCCATAATCAAATATCCAGTATTTCAAATACATTTTAAAAAGCACAACTGTAACTGTTAATGGAAATATGGAATAATTCCATATTCCAGACATGGAGTTTTCAACCTAAAACCAGAAAAAAAACCCCACTCACCCTCATAGAAATCACCCACCCCCCCAAATTTTCCATCTGCAATTAGGGTTTTTCTTAATCTAATAGGTAAAACACTGCAATTTTGGTATCTTTGATTACCACCCCTCAAAACCCCAACAACAACAAAACAAAAAAAGCAAACAAAAAACCCAGCACCAAAACTCTGCCAAAAATATATATAAAGGAAATTTAGAAATGAAGGGTTAAATCAGAAAGAATGCTTGTTTCAACTCATGTAAATAAAATAGAAGCAGAATCCAAAATTAGCTGTTTCCCTACTCAGGTGAGTGTCCTAACAAACACGAGACATTAATTTCCTACAGGCAGAATGTTCATGTGGAATGCAATAGTTTAGTGGAACAGATTCAAAGAAATGAAAAGTTTAATTGTTAAACCCATCTTATTTGTTAATCCAGTGCTTGATTGTTATGTAAGTTTTGGAACAGTTTTAAGCCTAAGGCCAAATTTAGAAAGGTAGGGATTTGAACCTTACAGTAAGACCACCTCAGATATTTCCTCCCATCCTAGAACAGTCTATTTTCTGAATAGTATTTTAGCCACCTTATAAATCCAAGGGCAAAAAAATGCTAGCACCGCTAAAATCACTTCACTTACTTTAAAGCTCCATTTTACTTGTGTGAATACTTTGGAGAAAATGCAACTCGTGCAAATACACAAAAAATATACCCATCCTTGTTGCTACCAAATTGAAAGAACAGTGGAAACAGTGAAGAGAAGCTCTCTTGGGACTTCAGCACTGCTGACAATTAAAAAAGAAACAAAACCTCTACCAGACCTAAACCCCCACCCACCACAAACACTGCAAAACCAGCAGATCATATCAGAAAGAATTCAGCAATGAACTGTAGCATATTAGTTTAACAATATATGTGTTATGAGGACTCCGATAAGAAGATGATTTCTGCAATACATCCTCCACTTCAACAAGCCTCAGTGATCCAAGTCTTCAAATACATACCTTAAAAATAAAATCTTACCTCATTCCACTGTCTACTTGGCTTGTTTTGTTTGTGTTTGCATCCCACAGAAATATGGCACTAGATTTGTCTGTGATTATTGCTAAAGTATCTCCATCTTTGTCCCAGTCCATAGCAACACAGTTACTGAAGAAAAACCAAATAACTTTAACTAATCATGTTAAAATATGTTTGTAAGTTCACAGAAATAGCTAGAATTATTCAGCTTTAGTGCCTGTCCTTCCATTTGCCTCCCAAGCAAACCCATGACAGGTTGCAGATTTATCTGCAAAGTGTACTTTTATAGCAACCACATCCTTACTCAAATGCTATTGAAATGACAGGGGCTGAAAGGAATCCCACAGAAAAGACACTGCTACCCATATTCTAGTACTTGAAATACTGCCACCTTGATTTTCAAGAAACAGTGAAAACCTTTTGTAAGGTTCTATTTTGTTAGAGGCTATTCAGTTGTTGGGATTATTTCTGTCACAGTTCAAAAAGCACAATGAACTTGGACAAGAAACTCATGCAGAAACAGGAAAAAACACTACTTGCAAATAGTTGCCAGAAGAAAGAGGAGGGCAGACTTACCCACAAGTCTCTAGTGAATTGGAAACAGCGTTGTTTACAACAAGTATTTAAAGCACCATACACAGCAGTATAAGAACCTATGCCATCTGACACCACTCCTCTCTAGATAAGCAAGTTAATAGGTTAAAAAAGTCATCTCTCTGAAAAATGTCACTCTCATTACCACTCAAATGAAAACCCCTAACACAAGCAACTTCAGAAGTGCCCTACTGAAACATACATTGCTGTAAACTAATCCAGTATGCCTTCAGTTCCAGTTTCTCCTATCTTTTCAAAATCTCAGTGATTTACTCTAGAGACTAAGTATGGTGCATTTCCAAAATGCACCCATGAATACTTCACAGGCAATCAGAACATCAAGAGCAGGAAAAACAAGGACAAACATACCAAAAAAAAAAAAAAAAAAAAGAAAAAAAGAATAGGGAAAACCACAGGCTGCTAAACAAATTCTATCAGCATGATGGTAAGAAGATGCTTATAATATCAACTAGTATAGCAGAGAATATTTGACATTCTGAACTCCATTCTTACACAAGGAGAGATCCAGCAGTTAAAAACTACAGTTGGTTAACAGTTAACCAACGAATAAAGAAGCAAAGTCTGGCCTGAGGGGAAAAACCATATAAGAACATTGATTTCTTTAAACTACGTATTGCAAAAATTGGATTTTATTCTAATAGTAATAATTAGAGAATGAGAGAGGCTGGAAATAATCTAGGCAGAAGATTTGCTGGTGGGCCTCAAAAAGTCAGTGTTATTCAAACTACCATAAGCAGATGTTAATTATTTCAATAAGCTTTCATATATGTTTTTATTATACAAGTTCTCTGTCTTGCCATGAGAACGCAACATTATTGTAAAACTGGTTTAGATGTTATATGTTTCCCTGAAGGCAAGAGTCATCTTGTCCATCAATAAGGTAGTACTGTAAGGGTCTACCAGTAAGGTAAAAACCCCTTCCTTACCAACCCACATGATAGTAGAGGATCCCCAGTCCAACACAAGCTCTTCTAGGAGTTCACCTACTTACTCTATACAGCCTTCCTCATTTCCGTCAGTTTGCTAGAAACAGCATTTATCATACCTTGTGCAAAATACAGTGAAGAACGAAGTGGACTGTGTTACCAAGCAAAATACACTGACATAGCTAGCCCACATTATGAATGACTCCTAACCAGAACAGCAAGATGATGCAGGAGCTACAAGCAAGTCTGGTAAAGACAATAATAACTGTGTCTCTTGGTTTCCTGCAACGTGGCAACTACCATGAACTGCAAAAACTGGATTTCCAGAGAGGTCTTGGGGACCTACGTGATTCTGGCTCGTATCTACCAATGATACGGAAATATGTAAGTTACATTCTGGAAATGGAAGTCAGACTTCTAGATTAGAGACTTCAGATTTAAAGCCTTAATGGGAGTTTTTCATGAGTAAGGGCTCCACCTTAATAAAAAAGTACCAGGTTGTTTGAAATAAAATAAAAATCAAGAATCTGCACGAAGATTTAATCTAAGAGCAGGTAAAACACTAAAAAGAAATGAGTACACAAATGAAACTATTGCTACATCAGGTAGTAATGGTGCCCAATGAAAGTAGATTTATATAGGAAAATGGTATGATGACCAGATGTCACAGTGTTTGCACTCAGGGAGGTTTCCTCTGGGCCATACCTAGCCTGCCCCTATGGACTGACTGTTAGCAGCTAGGCTGCATCTTCCAAAGCACATGACTTAAATTTCACCTGAAAGAAATCTAGTTCATACACTCCCAACACCACTCTCTGTTGTGAATCAAAGTATGATAAACAGGAAGAACAGTTGAGATTCACTTCAGAAGTACAATCTGGATCTAGAGCAAAACTGCCAATATACAGTATACATTATGCCAGTGACATAAGCAAAAGCACTAAACCAAGAGGATATCTTTCTTCAGTGAGGCTGAATAACAAATTACTAGAAAACCAACAGTTGCAAGAATGCAGTTGCTATCAGCATGACATGGAGATATTGTTTACAACGTCATTATGTTCTTTCTTAATATGACGGACTTTTTTTCTCACATTTTAATGAAGTAGACTGAGTTTATTACTAATAAGGAGTGCTTTGGGTATAAGAATATGTTTTCTGACTATCCTTGATAGCTTACTATAAATTCAGCTTTTCCTGCCTCTGACTCCACACATGCTCATCAGTTTGTCTTCTTTTCCAGGGGTGTTCACCACAGATAGTATCTCTTCCAAAAAGTTCTCACATTGTACAAACAGCTTACCAGAAGAGAAGCCTTGTTAAAGAAAACAACAAAGAAAATAATTTAAACCCATTTTAGCACCTACCCTGATAAGCTGATTTCATTTCTCTTCTGACCATGACGATCAAAAATTTTCACAGCATGAGCACCTCTAAAAAAGGTAAACATAGAGAATAATTCCCTTTCTTCATCAGTGACTTCTATGGAGAAATGCAATAAATATTTGTAATCTTACCCTGTTAAAGCAAGGAAATTTCCCAAAGTTTTCTGCCAAGCAAACTGCACAGGGGAACCAGATGAAGCTTTTTCTAATAGGCTGAATACTTGCTGGGAGACAGAAAGAAGTGGGAAATTACACATCTTACAAATGTAAGCCTATAACAATAGTTCTAGCATGTTAGCAACTCTGAGTACTGTGAAAGGGAAAAAAAGACCAAAAACCCATAACAAAACCCCAAACACAACGCAACTTCCGGGTGGCTGTAATGCACCACAGTAGCAAAATTCCACGTAAAAATCTTTTGGTTTGTGCTGGAAAACCAAGATTTCCAATGCTGGGTCTAGTCTGCACTGAGAACTACTGAGACTATCACAACTAGCATTTTTTTTCCTTTCTCCTAGAGAATCATAAAAAAGCCTCGAAATACATCAGACTCCCCCTTCCTGTCCAAAGACCAGAATGTTAAGTTCTCTAAATTTCATGGAAAAGCCTGGGATCAGAAAGCATCCTCAGTGTGCAAACCACTGCAAGCTCAACATCGACTCCTTAAAAGACATGTAACTATTTTGTTACACTGAATTCCCGTGTCTTACAAGCCAAGACCTGAAACCCACTCAATCATAAAGATTCTGACTTTCAACCAATAAAGTTTCTCAACTTTCTTTCATGCTGCCTGCACAGATTTTTCTGTAACTTGTGTGTAAGATAAAGCCCACAACTTTGTTTCACTTCACAGCTTGCTATCATGACTTTTTCCCTCTCATGTCACCAGATAAACCCCAACGCCTGGCGTCCACCAAACATGCCGCAGGCTTACCTGAGTCTCTGCCAAAGGTTCCCATCCTTTTGGGTGCACATAAACCGAGGCATTCTTCACACTAAATTTGCATTTTACTCACAAGAAGTGTAAAGCTATGAGCACCACACGCCACAAGCACAAGAACCTCTGACGATTATGTTTGATTTTGAAAAAAAATTTAATAAAATCTGTAACAAGCCAACAATAAAGAAAATCATGATGGCAGTGCAGGCAAGCTCCAGCTCTTCATGCTTAGTGGACAGGATCGTATAAACTAACTCCCCCGAGGGATCCGAGTAAGAAACTCTCCTGTTTGCCTCATCCTGTTTAACTGCTGCCCCAGGAGGAGGGTTCCTCGCCAGGGCCACCATTAAGGCACAGCAGGAGACCCGACACGGGACGGTAACAGCTTCGGGCACCCGTGACAGTGAGGGGCAGCCGGGCCGGAGGCTGCCTCTCCCGCGGCCTGTTCCCGGGGTCCAGGGGCCGGCCGGGCGGTAGGAGCGGCCTTGCCAGCCCTGAGGAAGCCCAGTCCGCCGCGTTAAGTCTCCCGCTGGAGGCCGGCACAAGCGGGCAGGCTCCCGCCGCGCTCCTCCCTACGCAGCCTGCAAGCACTGCCCGCCCGCGGCGGGCCGCACTCGACGCCCCCGACCCAGATCGCCCAGTGCGGAGCTAGAACCATGGCCCCGCCCGCCTTCACCTCGCCGCTCTCGGCTCTCCTCTTCCCCCGGGCCGAGGCTTCCCTGCAGCGGCCCTATCCCTCGCTTACAGCGGCTGAAGAGCCTCACCTTCATCGCGCCCCCTGGTCCCTGCGCAGCACCTCCTGCGCATGCGCCAGTCCCCGAGCCAGACCCTACCCCTACCCACCCACCCTTGGCGTCGCCGTCACCCGGAGACGGCCCGCAGCCAATGGGGACCCTCCGCGGGAGGAGCGGTGCACGGGACGTGTGCCACTGAGCGCTGGCAGCCAGGACAGGCGCAAACCCAACCAGGCCGCGGTTACGTTGATCTGTATTCAGTTGCAGACAGTGCAGGTTTCATCACAAAGGGTCACGGCTTAGTAATTTCTTTTAAAACAATAAATAGTTCACCGAGAGCATTAACACATTTAAAATTACGAATGTACAAAGACTTTGGGTATTGGACACTTCAAACTTCTGAAAAACATTCAACGAGCTCACATCTTCCCCTTGTCACACGTATTAACCCACTGCTTCGGAAACGTAAGGAACAAGGCACAGAAAAGCAAATACAAAAAGACTTTCTGAGAACATTCAGACTGTTCAAAGCAATTCTGTGTAACAGCATAGGGCTCAACAAAGGCAAACTATAAAATACCTGAAAAATTAAAAATAGATTACTGTTAAATAAGGTAACTGATCTGATACAATCCTGCGAGGCGCGTATAGCTCTCCTGTAAGATGAGGAACACGCATCAATGGTGGGAGGTAAGCACCTTGCAGGATTGGGCCCTTTACATTTTAAAGTAACCTTACTGGATAGACAATTGTTTCATCTTACAAAATTATACTTCTCAAATTAGTGCAAAGCCTCATGTAAAAATGTAATTAGTCTGGATGTAATGGAATGCTTCAAAAATACCAAAGTGCAAATATTAAACTGGTTAACTCCTAACCACACTTCAGAATTCTTCCGATAACTCATGGTTATAGATTTTTCCTTAAAAATAGCAAAGTAAAGATAAGAATCAAAGTAAAGAAGAAGTTATGATGTTCTGCATCTCACGTAAAAACTCTGACAAATCAAAAAAGTACACTGCATGGCAAAAATCTGGCAGAAAGTATTAAACAGCAGATTTCTGTTAGCATAATAAAACAATATTTAAAATAAGGCTTTGGTTAAATAAAAAGTTTGCTAAATTAGGAATGATTATAAAAGTGCAAAAGATTCACCAAATACATAACTTCATCTCCAAGGCAGGCATTATGCCTGTATTTATAATGGTTTGCATTGGTTTGTCATTGTAATTGCTCACATACCTACAGCCAAACATAACCAAAATATACAAGGTCCAATCCTGTAACTTGTTCCACCCAGAGATAGACTCAACTGTATCAGTGGAAGTGTATCCATTTCTAGCATCATTCCTCTGCATGTCTGGGGGATCCAGGCCCTGGATCTGTAACATTTGATTATTATAGTGAGTCCACTAATGAGTTTACTCATTTCTCAGCACTTCCTAAACAGAAGTCTTCTGCTGGCAACTGTCTGGTTGCAGCTGATTTTCTTACAAATAGAATCCTTGTAACATTTGGGTAACAAAAATGATTTTTTAAAAAAGTGCTTAATATTGGTCCATAAGAACAACATGTACATGTTAGCTTGAGATCAAACATTTTGCTGTGGTAGATATCCTGCACCTTGTGTTTCTTTATTGGTGCACTGGTGGTTTGCTTCAGGAGAATGTCACCTTCATAGAGAAAATTTACAGTTTTACAGTCACAACACATGCTCCAGCTCTTCCTAAGCACAACGGTGCAACCTGCAAGCAAAAAAAAACAACAAACAAATAATCCATGAGATCAATATAGTAAGCTTTTTGTTTTACTACACCTGACAGTATTTTGTTAACACTTACAATAACAGTTGTATAGCTGCAGCAGTGACAGTATCACCCACACTCTGTTAATGTAACTTAAAAGAATCATAGCAAATTGGTCCAAAACTTGGATAGAAACACACACAAAAGGTGAAGATATTTCATGTGATATACTGCAGCACTTTAAAAACAATAGCAAATCCCCAAAATATCAATTTTTGATAATTTCGGTTACTTGGTATTACAGGAAAAAGAATCCTTTGTTATGGTACAAACTGGACACCCGAGTTACAGTCTGACAACTGAGCAATGGTTGGCAAAACTGCATTTTTCTCTCAATCAGAAAACACCAAACGCGACAGGGCCAACCTCGCCTTTGTACTTTAGTATTTGATAAAATTCTGTTATAAGTTCTTCAAATAAAAATAATTTTTCTCAGTCTCTCTTCTCTTGTAAACAGAAGTTACTTCTGATAAGACCTTTTTCTGTGGAGATTCTGTTGGACTTGGAAAGTCCAGCAAGTCACCTTAGCTTTTCCTTTAAAACTCCATAGTACTCTGTGTGTGTGTGGGAATAGCGCAAAGCACTACAGATACTATCCTGAAGACAAAAAAGGGTGTTTATGCCAACTCCATTTCTTTTTTTTTCGCCCTCCCAGGAACAACAGATTTATGCTGAGCTGTCTGTGGCTCTGACAAACTTCAGCTGAGAAAATTTCACTCTTTTGAGTTGTGTGTGGATGAAGGGGTGGTAGACTGCTGAAATAGTAAGAGAGAACGTACACAGGCACTTCCAAATCCCTCTAGGAAGGGTTCAAAACTGTCTTATATATGGGGATCGCAGGATTCAGTGAGATAGCAAAGGTCAAGGCTAAGGCTACAAAGGTACATACAAATGGTCACCACTCAGACATCATGTGAGATTCATTTAGATGCAATGGTGAGAAGCACTGTTTCTCTCATCTGGTGCATTTTTTTTCCTTTTAGCAGGAATGCCATGGGTTATCTTGAGTACTGCCACTGAAGGTCCCAAGCTCTGATGAGCCTCCTAGATGAGTTGTTTTAAGATCTTGCTGCAGTATGAAGTGAGGGGAAACACACAACTTTGTTTTCTGTGTTACAAAGATGATGATAGAAAACAGTTCAGCTCATTTTTTGAATTTGCAGTTTGGGGCTGTTACTGCAACAGCATATTCAGCTGCCTATACACTGGTGTCTAATGCTATTCTAGATGAGCTTGGACATTCAGCCTGGCCTGCAACTGAGCTGCAGAAGGGCTTTTGTCTCCCATAGATTCTGTGCCCTATCTGACAGCTTCTTTGGATGTAGATGCTTTAGGGTATCTCAAATGGCAGTAGATGACAAAGGACAGCCTGCCCAGGATGTCCATGTGTGTGCTCTTCTCACAGAGCTGCATGTTCCTAGAACGATAAAAAAATAACCAAGATCTGAATTGACTGTAATGGGTTCTGCGAAGATTTTTTCTTTTTTTTTTTTCTTTTTTGAGCTGAGTGAAGAGAAATGGGAAAAGGCTTCCTGAAAGTTGCACACATTGTACATGGCATTCACGTCTGGAAGGGACTATTTATGAAAAGATGACCAAAAGCTTGAAGAAATTTATAAACTTGCTGAGAGACACATTAGAGCTAAAAGTAATCTATGCTTATAATTTATCTTCAGGATAGGAAATCATGCAAACAGAACTGTTTAAGACAGTTTGGGGAACATGTCAATATATTTTATTAACAGTAGCTGAGATTGTCAAAGAAAATAGCTATACTCTTGTCAAATAAAGAAGAACAGTTTATTAGAAGCTGGCAACTGCCTGTTCAAGATAAACAACTTTGGGATGGTAGACAAAATAAAAAAAGACTTAAACCACACTAGTTAAGAAAATGCTTCTTAGGAGTGTTTGAATTCTCCTTGTAAAAGAGGCACGCTTGAAACAACAAGATAAACAGTAGTGTACAGTCTGATCAGAAGTTATACCTGTGTCCATTCATTTGTTTGGGGATCGTAAGACTCCACTGTATTAAGGTATGTTTGACCATCATATCCTCCAACAGCATACAACTTGTCACCAAGGAGACATACTCCCACTGCATCTCTGCTAATGCTCATAGAGGCCACAGCAGTCCACATATCTGTTTTTGGATCATACCTGAAAAACAGTTTGTGTTATGCTCTAAAACTGTTGCCAAAATTTATTAGGAAAAACACACTGGAATGGATGCTCTCAAGGTAGTAGAAAGCAGGTATTAGGACAGCACAGATTTGGGTTTTAATTTCAAAAGACTTTTTCCCCAAATACTCTCTTTGAAAATGTTTCTTTAGTCATCTGGTAACACAGTCAGTAGCAGCCAGGTATCTACTTCGTGCTGCTTTCCATATAATAATACATATATACACATACAACCACTCTTACTATATTTCTTCTTTATGTCTAAATGTATCACTCCAGAAACAGCTCTGCTGCTATACCATAGTAGAGCAAGTGCTTGCTCTGATAACTACGACATGTGAAAGCACAAGCTGTTGAAATTGATTGTGGTACTAAAGCCAATTATTTGCCATTTGAACCATATTATGGCCATACAGTATGTTTTTATGTGTAAGTTTCCTCTGCTCATGCTAAAAATAACACAGCTATTTTATGTTGTTTCTACTTACAGCTCTTCCCATAAATACTTTATAGATGAGCACTATTAGAATTACTAGCAGAATACACTTTCATCAGGATATTACCTTTCTACACAGTCTGACAGCCTAGATGTTAAGTTTGATGCTGGGGCATCATGACCACCTATTGCATACAAGAACCCATTCCAGGTGGTTACACCTACACCGCCTCTTCTTTTTGACATCTGAGCACAGAGGGTCCATTTGTTTGTATGAGGATCAAAACATTCTACTGACTTAAGACAAGAACTCCCATCTCGACCACCAACTGCATAAAGCCTACAAAGTAATAATAAAAAAGTTAATATTGTCTGAACCAGGTAAAGGTTCTACTTTCTACTCATGTATGAAGGACTTCCATGTTTATTAAAAAAGGAATTAACTTTCAATAGAATGTTCTGTTGCAAAAACTCAGGTTAAGATTTTATACTAATTCTCTTCTTATTGTCATGATCAATGCATAGTAACAATAATTTACAGAAAATCGGTATCTCTAACATGGCATTTATGTTCCATCCTATGCATACAGTTACATGTTCAAAATTAATTCTGTGACTTGACAGATAAAGGCTCATTTCTAGGAGGGTCCGCGGGACAAAAGTCAGTAGTGCACCTGTGCATGCAACAACTCTGCTCTGCCTTATCTTAGGCATTCAAGTATTTTTCTAGACCCGGGCTTTAGCTTATGACAGTGCTAATTGCAGTCACTCACACCCACTAGGTGGCCCGGTTTGCTCAGACCTAACAAAAAGGCTTCTAACACTTGGTATTAACAAAGGATTTTAACTTTTTGGAAAGGCTAGAAGGAAGAGATTTGCTTTAGAAGCACTCATCACTGATGAATCATTAATCAAATTATCAAACTTGATAAAGAGTTCATGCACAGAGTTTATGAGCAATCTGTGCTTAGCAGCAGAAATGCTCAGCACTGTTATTTGGAGAGGCAGGACCATGGAAGCCCTTCTAAAACAGAAGCAACGCTTCAAAAGTGAATTCCAGTTTGAGGGATCACCTGAAATATTAATAAAACCTTTTCATGGTGGATGGCACATTATAGTATTGTTAAATAATTAAATAAACATTAGATACTGCAGATGATGACAGTGTGATCAATTTACAACAGTTTTTATGAAGCACTATTCAAGATGCCCTCATCTTGGGAAACACTATTGTTCGTTTTTTAAATATACTTTGATCAAAACGTAAATACAAACATCCTGTAAATATGGCTGACCTAGTAGTTCTTAGTAATAATTTTAATGCCCTTTAAAAACAAAGACATTTCCATGGAAGTTCCCATATTTAATAATACAACTTGTTCATGGTAAGGAATATACTGAAGGACACAGAAAAATCCTGTTGCAGTTCCAGAAAGTTCACAACTAAAAATCAACCCTTTATACAACACAGCATTTAAATGAAGTCCCCCACCTTGTCTCTCCCCAAAACACAACAGTGTTTGCTCACTTATGCACTTGTAATAGCTTGATTCAAACGCCACTTGTACTTTGGGATGCTACAGAGCAATCACACTTAGTCCAAAGGAAGACAGTGAAATCACTAGGAACCATGGCCTACAAAGACCGAAGGAGATGGAATTATTCAGTCCTGATGACAGAATACTGAGGGAACCTGTGTCTTTAGATATAACAAGCTGTTGCAAATAGGAAAGAAAAGATGCATTTTCCATATTCACTTTAGATAGTACAAATGATGAAAATAAATTTCAGCAAAAGGTTTTTAAGATTTGACATGAGAAGAACTTCACAGACGTATTAATAGTTAAGCAGGTTGCTTGTGGAAGTTATGGCAAGTTTATCACTGGAGTTTAACAACAAAATTGCTCTGGCTATGAGTCTGGCTATGAGTGCTTTAGATATAATTGATTCAGCTTTGGGCTAGTAGAATTGATTAGGGAACTGTTTGCTGCAACTCTATGCCTGCAACACAAAATGACCTAGTTGTCTGAATATGCTTTGTATTAGGAATTCGGCAAATTTTCACTGAAAAACAGCTGTGGAAATTTCAGATAACACTCCAGACTAGATTAGTTCTGCCAAAGGTTACTGTTTTGAGTTAATGCAATACAACAGTAGTTTGATTTTACAGTAATTTTGGAAATTGACTATTCCAGCTATCGCAGTAAGAGGAAATCACTGGAGTCTCTGTGAAATAGAAGAACCATTTGCTCTTTTCTGTATTAAGATGTTAACTACTTATTAGCCCATACAGATGGCCTGTCATAAGTGATACTGAAGGGCACTGTGATGCTGTGGGGAAGCTTGCTTGACTCAATCCAGTACCTTTTCTGTGAATGAAGAAACTTGGTTCTTTAATGCTATCAACAGGTATCTATCAAGAGAAATTATTAACAGCCATTTAGAATGGTCCTGTAATTACATTAAAATAATGAGATAGAAAGTAGAAGTTTCCTTCACATACTTTCCATTTAATATTGCTACACCAACAGTGCTCCTTGGAGTTGACATACTAGCTACAAAGTTCCACTGACGAGCCTGTGGATCCCATCTTTCTACTGTGTTCAGGTAGCTCCAGCCATCATGTCCTCCTACAGCATACATGGGACCTTCCAATACAGCTACTCCTAAAAAAACCCAAAAAAACAGATACGAAACACCAATCGCTTCTGGATAAGGGAAAAAAGAGCACATTTTCCTAGTGACAGTCCAGCATGCACCACATAATATTTAGAAACATACAAAAAGAAATTTCCTTCTAGTAGCCAAAGCTGGATATAATCTGAAGGAGAAATTATGTTCAATAAGCAGTTAGCATTAAAATGTAGCTCCTGCGCCCCCTAAACTTAATTTCTGAGTGTTTTTTACCAATCTTAAAACAGATAACTTTAGAAATAGGCATTTAGCTTTTACAAGAACATTACATACCAAGACCATGACGATGAGTGGACATAGGTGGCATTACACTCCAAGTTTTTGTTCTAGGGTTGTAGCACTCTACAGTATTCAATGTTTTCAGGCCATCTCTGCCACCAACAACATACAATTTATCATCTAAGACAGCAACTCCAAACTGTAGCCTTCGCCCATTCATGTTTGCAACAGGGGTCCACATGTTGGTACGAAGTTCATACTTTTCAATGCTTGTAGCTCCTGAATGACAACATATGCAAGTTATTAAAAAGGCCTGAATTATCAGGATAGCTTTTATTTCAGCAATATGCTGATCCCACAAGACACCATGACATCCTGCAGCATGTTCTTAAATCTAGGTATGCAAATAGTCTTTTTTGACTTCCTCAGCAATTAACTGCACCATTATAAAGGAGGACTTTCTCAGTGCTTTTCAAGACAAAAAGCAGGATTTATAACTGGTTTGCAGAATCAGGCCTATAGAAATACAAACAAAATCTGAAGCTATGTGACATCTAGTAAAAGTGCTAATCTTACAACAAGTGAAAGAAAACACTTCCTCTGCCAGAAAAAAAAAGACAATTTTCTAACCTGCCAGATTCCTTCTAGCTATCATTAAATAATACGAGAGTGCATAAAGAAGAAAACTGAAGTAGCTGTGACAGAACCATATAGCAATGGGCAAAAAGCATGTTTTCTTTTTTTTTTTTTAAAATGCATGTGCAGGTCACCTTTGTGCCTTGTGATTCGGAGAAAACTCCAGGAACTTGCCAACAAAGTTTCAAGTTGACAAGCAGGTATTTTTTATTGCGGCGCCAGGAGACATGGGGGATAGCTCCTCCTAACGTGTCTCTCCCAAGCATCAACCAGGCTGTGATTATATTGTCTTTAAACATACATATTCATGAGATTACATACATTACATCATACATTTTAGAGAATGCCTCCCGTATGCATACAAAAATGTGGCAGTGGGCTTTCGGACCCCTGGTGGTTATTTCTTCATCACTTTGTTTTAGGATCGTTGTCATATCAGTAACCACCATGTGGTTCTGGCAAAGCTTATTTTAGTAATTTCCTTCTCTCTATAGTTGCTAACAAAGCCTAACATTCTTGAGGTTACTTATTTACAGCCCTATTCTTCAATCAACCCCATTCTTCAATCCACCCTACTCTTCAATCAACCCCATTCTTCACTTGTCATTTTCTTCCTTTTCCAAATTACTTCTCACTTGAGTAAATAGGGATTAGCTTTCACTCGATTCAACATGTCACTCATCAAATCAAGTGTTCCTTTCATGATTCCAAATCAATCATAATCCTAGCTTCCAAAATGTTTACAGTATTGTCAAAGCCGCATAGGTTTTTATAACCTAATAAGCAGTGCACATTTAAGACATTTCATGTCCTACACTACAGAATCTTTGAATTTCAGAATTAACATGTTGTAAAACTATCTATCAAATGTTTATTTTAAAAAGAACCAAAACAGCTCATGAAATAATGCTTTTACAAGCAAATACCTTTTGTTGCATCCATTCCTCCAACTGCAAACAACACACCCACTGTAGATTTTCTAGGTTTGGTGCGAGGACTTTGCAACATAGGTCGTCTCTCTGGTAACAGATGGTACTTCATTGCTTCCATAATGAGTTTTTGACATTCAATGTCATCCCTAAAGAGTGCATTATTTTCCATATCTGCCAAAAACTGTGAAAAAGAAAGAAAATTAAACAAGCTGTATCACTGTAAACAACATACATTCACATTTTAAGCTAAGCCATTAAGTACAAAAAAAGGAACATCACCTGATCTTAATGGATGATTTAAGCTTAATGGTCCAAAGAAAGAAAACAAAATCTCCTTGTGTTCCAGTGCCACTATAGGTATGTTCAGAAAATGGTATCAGGCTTCAGGTATGCAAGTCAGTTTAATCTCAGGCTTTTACTCCAGAATCCATTTAATCCTGAGGTCCATAAAAGCCACTTCAGGCACAGGTTAAATATTTTAATTTATATTGTATTCCTCACTCTGACAGTGGCCCAGATCACAGCATAGCAATTAATACAAGCCTTTGTTAAAAACTTTAACGTGGTCAAGGCTGTGAGCAAATCTGACAACTGTTAAATTTTAACTCTGACAAATAAAATTAAATAGAGTACTAATGAAAGTAAGTTTTATAAAGATTTTAGCTTTTTTTAGTAAAGATTTTAGTTTAAAGAAAGTTTAAACATTCTAGAGTCTTTTGTACTCCATGTTTGTCAGGCTCCAGGAAGACTATATTAGTAGGCTGAGTGACCCAACTGTAATTATTAGAAGTCTAGACAACTGGCATTTTTTTTTGAGCTGTATGACATGGCCTGAGTAACAGAGTTAAAAAAGCAAGTGCCCCACTGGGACTTGGGGCAGTTGTCAGAACAATGAGGAAAAGGCAGATGCCTCTGAACTGCCATCAGAAAATCCAAAGAGTTTGTGAACATTTGAAGTATGTAATCCACAAAGCAGGATACAAAGTCATTGTTGAGCTGTTGACAGCCAACTGGTAACAGGTACACAAGTTCTGTGAAATTAGTAATCAGGAGTAATAAAGGGACGCATTATCAAATAGTTGTGCATAATACCGTGTGCGTATCCCTGGCTTAAAGCTGCCTGAGAACTGCAAGGTGGCAAATACGACATCCATGACTCCAGAAGAGATACAGATAAGTACAGACTGCTAAGCCTGAACACCTCTGTAACAGAAACTCTAACAGCAAACATAATTAACATACACAGAGAATAAACAAAACTTTCAAAGCCCTTTACCAGTGACTCTTGAGAAAACTGAGCCTTTTGAGTATTTCTCTAATTGGCTGATGTTATGATTCTATTTAAAATACCAAAAAAAAAAAAAAAAAAAGCAGCATTCTCATGTAAACAGGCAGAGGGAACTTGATTTTCATTCTTGACTTTCAATACTTCCCACTGTTTCTTCTCTTGACACAAAGCACCACTGAGCATTTGTGTCACTTCAGAAGGACACTGTGTGATTATAAAACAGTAAACTAAAAGTTATTTTTTTAACTGCCAGCATGCAACACAATGGAAGTGCACACGGTTTGAAAAAAATAACAAAACCAAACCCAAATCTCGTTGTATTTACTATTTTTTTAAATTGGAGGTTGTCACAGTTGTACACATGAAAATTAAGGCTTGTACACAACATGACCAATTCAGACCTCCAGTATATTTTTCTGATAGACAAGCAACATTCAATATTTAAAGCAACGTCATGTGTGTACATGAGTTTTGCAACAACAAAATGCAACCAACATTTTCTCTGGTTTCAAACTCCTCCAACCTATGAAGAAGTTTTCTCATAGTACAGAGTCTCAATCTCTGAAAGCAACTTCATCTCATTTAAAAAGGAATGCAATCTAAGGTTGTTTTGGTACCCCCCTAAAAACCTGTAGACACTTTAAACTAAACCTACTCCATTACAATTTTCTGCCAATATTCTTCAAAGAACTTGGAACAGACTTACTTAAACAAAAGCATTTTTTTTCTGAAGTTTTACTACTTACATAGCTCCTTGTCTAAATGCATTTCTAACTAAGCATGATGTGTTAGCATGAAATTACAGTAATGGCAAGCTTGATGAAGAGAAAGGTAGTGTAGATACTTAAGTACTAAGTATTTATGTCTAAAAGGAAGCTGAACTATCTTGTAACTCAGAAACTGCTTTATCATCTTTTTAATTAATCACAGATGGAATAATTACAACCTGACAGCTTAAGAAGATGCCAAATATTCATCCTTAGCCTTTATAAGAGCAAAAAGACACAAATATTTAGGACACTGCTTGCACTAACCAAAGACATAATAGAATGCTGTGTACAAAGAGATGCATAAACCCGCAACCAATAAAACTGACAATTCATTACGATTTTTTGCTTCCAGTGCTACAGTTTCACAGTATTTCCCCAAAGATTTTATGTTTTGAAGTATCAATGTAATATTCTATGCATCTCTGCTTTGCAACATTATTGATTTCACCAAGTTGTTCAATTTTCTAATTTCATTTCTTTCAAATAGCTTTAACCCTTCAACCATAAAATTGGAAACCTTTTCATTATATTATGTTTGCTGTCAGATTGCCTAAGATCATGTGATCATGAAGCAAAACATGATTCTGAAAATGTTAAGACTGTTTTGGGGACTTCAATTTACTCAATGTTCTAATTGTTGCCATATTAAAAACACGGCTTTAAAGCCTTAATTTTTTTAAGTAATAAAAAGGCAACATAAAAATATTTTTAGAAATACAAGTACATATTTGAAGAAGACATGAAGAATTAAAGCTAAAATAAATGAAACATGATACTGCTTTTATATTTCATTCTGCTGTTTTCCTGATCAGTTACTGAGTGGGCATAATTTGATTTCAGTACACATTTCTGGGATAAATTGTGTACTTTCAGTTCCCAAAGATGTTTCAGTTACAGTCAACCGAGTAAAAGGAATTCAGCAGTAGTTACTTAGTTATCAATTAATTAAATGCTCAACAAAAGAATGATATCCTCCAGGTCAGCTGGCTTACACTGCATCATGTTTCTAGAAAAAGTGAATTACAAAGCCAAGGTCACAACTGAGAAAATCCTGCCATTGCATAAACAATAATCAGTACTAAAATGTTAATACTAAAATGCTTGCTAGTGAATCCTATTATCCATCAAGAGGATACAACCTTAGAGGTAATAAACAACATGTTGAGTATGTGATTTATCACTATGAATGAATCAAACTCAGTTTTTTGTTATGTTAATGAATTTTATTTATTATTCAGATTCCATTAAAAATCCTGTTTTCTTAATTTAATAAAGAATTCTAACTAAACAAACTGAAAACAGTAAAGCAAAATCCTTGAACTCTGCAGTAGGAGTAGTGAAAGTCCAGCAAAGAAGGTTAGCACAACAGAAGAAAGGGAGAGAAAGAAGGGGAGGAAATAAATAATTTAAAATATTGGACTTAGTTTACATGCATTCTATCAGGCAACAAACACAATGCTACACATGACACTAATGACAGTAGTCATTCCTCCTAGAGGACTAGGAAAGCTGTAATTCACAACTATTTAAACAAATGGAGCTCAAGTCTTCCTCAACATTGTGTATAAATTTCCAAGAAGGAGGAAAAGTACTGACTGGTAAGAACAAAAATACCCAAGGATGGTTTATCGAGAGTTAAGAGCAGAAAAATCACTCCAAGCAATTTATTAAAATTGTATTTCCTAAATCTCAAGGATAGCTTAATTATATGAAGAAAACTCACTGACCCAAGCTGTGCAACTTCCATAAAGAAATATAAAAAGGATACACTTTCTAGTGACAAAAATATCAATGATAACCATTTTTCTAGGCAACAAAAGTGCTGTTTTCCTAGTAGCTCCACCCCTTCTTGTGTCCTGACTGACCTCGGGTTAGGATCAGAATATCCTGTACTTCAGACAGACACAAAATCATGTCTATACAACACACTAAGCTCTTATATGCAGCTCTAAGAATCCAAAGCATTAAGAATGCTGAAGCGTTTATGATTTGTCAGTATCAATATATCGATGCTGTAGACATTATGCCCACTGTAACATGGTATAAACTAGAAAGGAATTGAACAATTTACTTGTGGAGCAAGCAGAGGCAGTCTAATGTAAGCCAAGAGTTTGCTAAGATCTTTCCTTCTCTGTTCCAAATCATGTCGAACCCACGTAAGTAGTGCATTCAGTATGGTTTCTTCATTAGGAATATTCATGTCGTCACTTGCTAAAAGTTTTGCTATTTCAGTGGCCGGCAATAATAGAAACTCCTGGTTTCTAATTACTTCCATGAAGTTTTCCTGAAAAAGAAAAGCATTTTTAAGACAGGTGACATCCTACTTTGAAGACATTTTGTTGAATTCTTCCCCTGCTTTCCCTCCCTTCATGCCACCTCTCGCTTGTGCCAGTAAATATCACTTGTAAAAATGACCTGGGAGGACGAAAAGAGTAAAATAAAAATGT
This sequence comes from Neopsephotus bourkii, assembly GCF_033783945.1. Taxonomy (NCBI): domain Eukaryota; kingdom Metazoa; phylum Chordata; class Aves; order Psittaciformes; family Psittacidae; genus Neopsephotus; species Neopsephotus bourkii. The sequence continues at coordinate 12,023,993 of NW_026902254.1, read as the reverse complement.
ACTAAGTTATGTTGACCCCATATCATTTCCCCAACTCTGTCACTGATTCCCAGACGTATGTGTTGAAAAAGCTGAGAGGGACGCGTACGGACAGAAATGAGCAATGGGCTGTGGGAGTTATTACTACCTTGGCATTGCAAATTGAAGAAATGTTTTCTGAAGTTAGTTCCTTTTTATTAAAAAAAAGAAGAAAAAAAGGATAAAAGATGCACTTTGTTCCTCTTGATATAAAGAACATAGAATACAAGCAAAGAGCACAACATCCTACAACTACCAGTCACAAATGTTTTCATCACAGCTAGATTAAACTATGGCCGTAAGTTTTCAGAGGAAACAACACAATTTTATTGTTGATTTAAAACAGTGGAATAAAATAATCCATTTTGTAGGTTTTATACAGCTGATCTGATTGAGGAGCAAAACATACAAAGAAACCACAATACTGTACACACCTTGCTTTATTAACAACATTTACTTTTATGAGAGTCAATTTTATAACATTTATCCTGTCATTTCCAGCAACAAATCCTTGCTTCAAAATAGGAAGGTGACAATATGTGTCACTTCCAACATGGATACCCTATTACTTCATAATAATAGAACTTGCAGAATATTCTATAAAGATTCTCATGAACTTGTGCAGAAAAAGCAGAAAAGTGTACAGAAACACAATCAGCACTATGAATTTATAGGGAGAAACCCAGTGTAACAAAACAGTGAGAACAGGTCTATCCTCTTTCCCCATACACCTTTACAAGGCAACAAAGGAAAGAACAGTAAAGGCAATCTACGAATCACAGCATGTTCTTTTACTTAGGTAACTCAAAACCCAGTTAACCTTGTTCTCCAAACTGAGACTAACTTCATGACAATAAAACAGTATTACAATTAATCTAGTAACACACTACTGATTGCTAGCTAGCTAGTCAATGGAATGCTGGGTTTGCTTTGCCATCGCATGTACATCCAAAACACTTGGAGGATAAAGTGCATTTGACCCTTGTCAGGGAAGTCTAACCAGGCCTAATATCAACATCAGCCTCATTTAGTTAGTTAAACAACTTAAAAAGAAAGAATTGCACACTAATGAAAAGAGCTATGGATTAGAAACACATACGTGTTGGAAAAAAATAGGAATTTTAGGTAAAAAAACAAGGAGAAACTTGGGAACTGAAGCTGGACCTGGGCTGCAAAACAGGTATGAATTTAGCATACAACATGGCAACAAGAATATACAATACAGTCTGGCATTGCCCATGCAAAAGACATCATGACAACAAAGTGAAAAAGTAACACTTCTTCCCTTTTATTGCTTCATCATTTCAAAGCTGTACCTCAGTACTCAAAAGCATTAACTAAAAATGCTGAGCAGAGAGCAAAAAAATAGTAAAGAGTAAACCAGTCTGACTTACATGAAAGCCACACATACATAACATGGCTACAAGATTTCTCAGGGGAAAGATGAAAGTTAGTCTAATCCACAGGTAGCTCTGGAGTTGAAGTTAGGAAAAGAACTGAAAGTGTTATCTGTGCACAGACAGATTCCTGGATAGAATTTGGAAAGGGAAATTTTACATTTAGTATCTGAAAAGCTTTCCTATTAGAGAGAACCAATGGGCTACACAAATGTAGTGATTCCAACTGAAAACTGTAGTAGATTAGAAGGGAGAAATAACTGTCTTTTCCTCTTTAATTCATCTAACACTCTGTATCACAACATGAAAGTCGAGAAAATGAACAAATACAGGAACTGAAACTGGTAAAAGGACTGCACCAGTATCCAGTAGCACACTACACATGCCCTGTTTTTTATTTTGATTCTTGGGAGTAAAATTGAAGCTGAGAAAGTGATCAAAATTATTTCCAGAGTTTAAACACGCAGTTTGCAGAAATTCAGATACCGAGTTAACTTTTCCCACTGCTGTTTTTTGCTGATTCTCTCCCTAGAGAACATGCAGCTGGAGCTCTGTTTTTAGTTTTGCTGAACAAAAAGGCAGTGAGTCCTGACAAAGAGAAAAGCCAACACTTACTACCTTAAACTTTTCATATTGTCTATCCACATCTCAGGAAGAGGAAGGGGAAAGCACCTGCATGGAAAGTTTCCTTTGTCTCTGAAAGCAATGACAAGCTGATCTTGAGTAAGTCAGCCAGGGATCCTCTTTGGAAAGCTTTTTCCCAAGTAGACTGCATCACTTCAACAGCTGCTGTGCATAAAAAGTCTGATTTTTCTTCTTGTTGCTTGCAGACAATTGCCTTCTGATGGAAACAAGTTCAACTTCCTCTTGCTCCCATTCTGTTTTTAAAGCAGACTCTCCTTTTGAGCATAGTATCAAAGCATTCCACTGGGAATACAGCCACTCTTTAGCCTATGTCTGGGTTTTTTTATAATCAGAATCTGACAATTCCTCTTCCTCTACAGACACAAATTCTGAAGACAGAAAGGAGGAGCCAGTGTATCTCCTACCATTCTGAACCTCCTCATTAGCCCTTTTTTTCCTTCTTCTTATGGGAACTCTCTGTGGAAGAACAGGATATTTCAGAGAACAAATGGTCTGCAGTTTCAGTCCCTCACTTTCTGGTCCTGAAAGGAAAAAAAATCTCCCACCCCCAAAATTAGCTCCTCAAAGAGCTTGGAAACTTTATCAAATGAGTAGCCTGAGGCTTATGTATTAGCTAAAACAGCGACACACAGTCCCTATGCTCAATGCTGTGTGTTTCTTGTTCACATCATAACCTTAAAGTCCTCCTTCATCAACTGCAAAGTGAATAATAGTGATATTCTTAACCACAGGTCTACCCTTGGACTTGATACAGAGAATACTATGAGCACTAGACAAGGCATTACAATGCTTATTTCTAAGTGGCACCTAATCCCCATAGTGGGATTTGGTGAGGTGGGATCCCTCTACACTTTGTAAGAAGGTTAGAACCCTGGAGAGCATGAAGGTTACAACACCTGTCGGCTAAGGATAGTATACTGAAGTGGCCCAACAGGCAGCTGTAATCACAGGACTGTTTGACCCTGGGCAACTAAAAAGCAAGAGGTGCTTGACTCACAGGATCTGAATGAGAACAGAGAATGTGATTTTGTCTACCGGCTGTTTCAGTCAGCTGGTCAACAGCTACAAACTCATAAGAACTGAGTTCTCTGACCTCCTGGTAAACTATTAATAGACCAATGTCAGCAGGTACTTCACTTTTAGTCACCTCTGACTGCTGTGTTCAGTGGTATATCAGCCTAATGCTTTCGCTGTGCTCACGGTTTGTTTAGAGTACACTTAACTGTAGCTTGACTCCTTTCTGCACAGTTTCTGGATTCCAAATCAGGCTGGGCAGCATGCAGAAACCTATTTAGTCTTGCCAAGACAGTACTGATCTATTATGCTAGGCAGAACTTAGGGAACTTGAAAAACAGAAGTATCTTGTGTCTTCAGAGGTGAAAAGAAGGCAGTATTTTCCAAGTCAAGACTATTACTGAGAAGGAAAGTTTGGACTGCATTTCGAACGCAGGAATAAAATAAAATTGTTTTAGGCATTGACACAACCCTTGGTTCTGGTCCTTTGTGTACAATAAAATACTGAAACTTCTCCCCTTTCCATGTTCCCCCCCTCAAAAGAACAAACAGTCCGGGCTGTTGCAAGAAAAACCAACAAATTGTCCCCTTTGACTCCTCCCAAATCATGAATTCCATATTGCTGTTTCTTACACAACTCCTGGCTTTACAGGAGAAATCAAGTCTAAAAGGTTTAGACTTTAAAGGCTGTAAAGGTTGGACTTCATGACCTTAAAGGTCTTTTCCAACCTAATTGATTCAATGGTTCTATGGTCCGTTCTGCAGCATTCCTAGCTTCTATGCTTGTGGCCTCAATCTGTTACTCTGTCCTCTAAGTTTTTCTTACAAACAGCCATTAGTTGTGCTCAGAAATCAATGCAAACTCCAAAATTAGGTTCATCTGAATCTTGTAACACCTTCTCTACTCATGTGCTTCTGAAGAATTCTGATGAAAATCAAAATAGCTTTCACTCTGCTTTAAGCATGGAAAGCTGAGTAACAAAGATCCCAAAGCTATCTACACTGAAATTGACTCAGGCACTATCACATACAGTGTTTAGAATGTCTGCTTTTTCTTTTTCAGTTGTTAAAGAGTTAAAATCTGGCTACTGAAGAAACTACTTCAGAACACCTCACTACTTGCTATAGATATTTCATGTTCGGGAAACAACACAAGCTAGCTTTTACTCATCTGAAAGTGTTAGCTTCCATTTAGCTGACCTTTTTGTGGAAGAGGAGCTACTGGTTTTCATTCAAGGTACACTATCAACTGTTCCAAACAAGCAAGATGACAAAAGGGTGTTTCTTTTGACTTTGTGAAGACAGCAAAAAAAAACCAACAAAAAAAACCCCAAAACCCGCAAAAGGCATGTTGCGTAAAAAGGCTTTACAAATTAAAGAGAATAGATACACTACTGGCCAGCCTAATGAAATTCCTAAATTTATCATTGTATGGCCCCAGTACAATATATAGACTACAGCAAAACAGGTTAACCTTTGCACAAAAGATACCTTTACCCAGATACATGTCATGTCTGTCAACTGTATTTTAAAACCCTGATGCATAAAAATCAGAATTGCCCTTTATACCGCATTAACTCTACTACTTCTCACTTCAGTTGATTTCATGTTTCACTTAATGCATCCAGAGGATTTTTCAAGTTTTAGTTTGCAGTGTCAAAAATTGACCTGTTTTGATGATAATCTTAAAAATTATTCTCCTCTGAATAAACAACTTATCAAGAACTGTCAACACAGTAAGCAGTAATGCAACACTTACGTCCTTTTGGCATAACAAAGATCTGTATCTTTAATATGAAGTGCAGCGTTCAAATACTTATTAATTTTTTTAATCACACTGTATTATGCAATTAAAATCATGCCAGAGTATCATAATAATGCTTTCCAATGACACTAATTAACATTATTCAGACGGAGCAGGTCTATTAACAGAGGTAGGCCTATTGGGATAATCCTCTGATTGTCTTTCAGTTGAACCAAATCCTCTTTTAATCTGAATTTCTAGTCTTCATGTAAAGAACTTTTTTAAAGAAGCAGGTATGATGATGACCAAATTCCAACATGGGTCAGACCCCTTTAAAACTGATGAGTTATTTTAAATGCAGAAAAACAGTTATACAGCAATTTGATTTTTTTCTGCCAAACAGAAAGAACAACTCATAGAAAATAACATACATGAAGTAAAATCTAAGTATTTTGTATTATTCATTACCTTCTATTTCAAGTGCTTTAAAAGAACCAAAATTACATGGAAAAGACAGAAATACACACTGTGGTCAGTATAAGCCCCCACTGTTCTCTGCTGCAGCATAAAAATAATTCACTGTTTCAGCAACCAGAATTTCCAGGTACTACAGGTATGCTTAAGTCTTACACTCTAATACTTCGTAATGGAAAGCACATCAAGTGGCTGTCACTTACTACGGTTGAACTTTTTTTCCCCCAACAGCTTCTAAACAAATGAAATTACTTGGGGATTTATTTTAATCGAAGATTCAATTGGACTATACATTTCTATGCAGTTTCCATAGCAACATTCATTTCAAACTAAAGAAGCTGCTTCTCTATTACTCATTATTACTAAAATTCAATTTCGTCTCTCTGTTGGAACTAAACAGCATTAAGAGAGGCCTTGGGAAGAATCCATCTACCACAACTAATTAGTTTTGGAAATGGCTTTTTAAAATCCACCTAATTTAAATTTCAACCATGATGAAGCCTGAAAAGCAACAACTTTGCCACTGAAGTGAACAACAGCGAAAAGGCACACAACTGTTTTCCTGTGGTCTGAGCAAAAGAAAAGACAGGTGCTGTAAAAGAACGGCTTTTAGAAAGTTCACAACCCCTTTCTGCCACAAGTCATGAATTGCCAATCAAAATATTAAGACTATAATCGCTAACATTCACCTTCAAAGATGCATTACTCTGACATATACTACCATTCTGATCTTGGTAGTCCACTTACAAGGGACATGACAATAGCACAAACCAAAATATATGCTTATTATTAAAAAGAACAAATGGCTCAGACTCTTTTTGCATATGTTTTGTATCACTGTCTTGCTCAACATTACTTCTAATATCCTTCCAAGACATAAGCCACATTTATCTTGACTGTTTCATCTGACTGTCTACCCAATTGCAGTCTCCTTATTTTCGTTTGAGCAATAATGTAGATCGAGAATAAAAATGTAAGTTACAATCGGTACACTATTTATTGACCTGTTTTGGTGAATTTTAGTGTGTACAAGATTTAAAATACAGAGATCCACTCATGGAGGAAGAACACTATATTATGTATATAGTAAGAAGAAAAAAAGAGCTATTTTAAACCCTTGTACAGACTAAACTAAGTTATTTTAAGCCCAGAAGAAAAAATTTAGAAAGTTTTTAAACCAGCAAAAACTAAGGTGCAAGAGGAAAAGCCACAGATTTCTAAAACCAATTACCACACAGAAATCACAGTTTTGGATCTAAGCCAATATCTTAATGGCAATGCAATGCCACACCACACAAGCAAATTAAGTACTATCTTCATTCCCACATCCCTTATGCGGTATCTACATGTCTTCATTCAGATCCCAAGGGCTTCCATAGGAAAAATTTCATCAAGAGGAGAGAAAAATGCCTTGTAAAACTGCAGAGAACAAAGGAACTGACTTGCCTCAGAAATAATCCTCCTGCCTTATTCTACTGATAACATTATTGAAATATGCTCGTGAAAAGGAAAGAAGAACATTTTGAGTGAAAATAAAAGGATGACTATTAAGATGAAGAAGTCAGGTCAGTCTTTCTATAAATTAATTCTGAAAAGATCATTGGCAAATTTGTATTAGTCACATATTGCCTAGCCTAAGATTAAATTGTTTGATGCCACCCTGACATCCCACTTCTAATAAATAAAGGATAATGCAGAATCTATATTGATGAATGTAACTTGGAACCTGATTACTCCAGCTTATTACAAAACTAGAATTCTACAGTTTCAGTAACGTGTTATTTTGAACTAAATGATGGTAGCTTGCCCATTGTTAAGTGTGTAGATTTCGACTGACAGAAACATGAACAAGCTTTTGAATGTTTTTATTAAATGCATATCATGTGATCCCATTGCTGTTACAGGGAACCATTCATGCTTGCCTATCTCCTTCCAATTCTAAACCAGCAACTTCATAGTTATTTTGTCATTTCTCATCATGGCAACATATGTGCATTATTTCTTGGAAGATGACCAAGAACTAGGGAAATGGAGAAAAAACATTTGTATTTTATTCAGGCAAACATTCTGTATTTTCATCACTAAACAAAGTGGATGATGCTTAAAATAACAACATACCATAGTGTAATTGTGAGCCACCTTGTGCAAGTCAGTGCAACCCTGTGCATCAGCGAAAGATCGGATTCCAAGGCAATTGGACGGGTGAAGCTGCTTCATTAGAAATTTGCAACATGCTTCTACAACCTGAGAGAGCTGAAGAAGGCAAGCTGTAGATAACAGGCACTCAATGTTATCTTCTTTTAATTCAAGGCGACCTAGTAACATTATGAAGGAGATCACATTAGCTTCCACTTTTTTTGTTGTAGTCTCTAAAACTCAGAGGCAACAGAATTATTTACAAATTATATGACAGAATATAAAGCTTAGCAAACATCACCCTTAGCAACAGATAACCAGCTTTCAAAATCAGCATATTTGATGATGAAAGCAAAGGGAATCCCAGTAAGATTCCTTTTTTGTCAATCAGGATACATTTAAGATACTCACATAATTTTTAAACTAACTACAGTATTAAAAGAGAAACTATATCCTACCAGGCTGCCTCAGGTAACAGCAGTGATGACTTCTTTATTTTTAAGGCATTAAAATAATGCAAATAATAATTTCTAAAGAGTGTGTGAAATCTAGTAACGGAATATAATGCTCACAGGATAATTCATTAGATGAAATTCCCATTTCCATTCTAATTACCTGTATATGCATATTGAACCAGAGCCCACAATGCATTTGGCTCCACACCTTCCATTTTGATTTCTTCCTGTCTTGCTTCCCTTACATCATTAGTGAACATTGCCGCAAAATAGTCCGAAACAGAGGAGAGAACCAATCTGAGTACATCATGCAGGAGAAAAAGGAGACAAAGAGAAAAACAAACAAACAACTTAGTCAAGCTGATGTTTCTTAATTTATGATTCATTACTTTGCCCTTTGAAGAAACACTGCAGTGAGAAAAACATTTTAAAATTGACAAACTGCTCCATGCTCTAGGTCCCCTCTAGGAATAATGAAGTATATTCTGCATTTGCTGCTAAAGTAAACGAATTACCCTTTCAAAGCTCAATGACTTTTAATAGCCAACACAGAAACAACCCACAAAACACACGTGAATTGGAAACTGAATATAAATATACATTTTGGAAATAAAAAAAAAAAGACATTTAATTCCATTTATATTACATCAGTTACTTTTTTTAAACATGAAAGAATGACTAGTCCTTTTCAAAGTGCTTTAAACTGCTTTACACATGCATTCATTTGCTAATACTGTAACAGAACTAGATGCAGTAAACGTGGAGAAGGTACAGAATAATCTCTTTTGTAAGTATGCATTTATCCTTTTGCTAATAATTCTGAGTATTTCAAGATACTAAGTAAGTAAACACATCGATGCACAACAGACATTTCTCTGGATATCTCAAAATAAAACACTGAGTACATATAATAACGCCACTCCTCAAAATGTGCAAGAATTTTGATACCTTGGACTAAGGTGAAAGAGAAAGAAACGAAATGTAGGACAGGAATATTCAACCCATAGTTCCATTATATGAAACCTACCATAACTACTCATGAGGTCTGGTCTCTTCCCCAACAGAGCTGCAGAAGAGCTCTTGTGGTTTGGATCAACTTTTGTGCTGCAGGAGTTTGCCGTTGCCTTGCTCACAAGGGATTCTCAAATATAAATGAACTTGCATTATGTACTAAGCTATGCAAACAGCAAGTCCAAGAATCAAGCCTACTGCAAATACCCTACAGAGTCCATCTGCATACATTCAATGAATCTACTACTTCACAAAATGTCAGTTTATTCCGTACTGAATCATTACATTGGCTTGTTAATGTGACAGAGGTCAGGAACCACAAAACAAATTAATTGAAAAGGTGAGCACCAGTGCTAAGGAGTAAGTTTAACTGTGTGTTAGTGGGGAGGATTTGCTTGTACACAGACAAAATAATGAGTTACAAAAACTTGTCCCTTAGTTAAATAACTGCAAAGCAATAAATCATGAACTAATTTGAAATACTTTTTTCTTGCTGATTTTCTGACCATTGACCATTTGGTCAGGCCTACAGTAGGGTAATCCTTTTTTTCTAGTTGTCAAGGCAACAGAGTTGGTTTAAGAGCATATGGGGAAGAGATTAATTTTACTTTAACATCTAACATGATTGAAGTTTTGTAATAAGAAATAAAGTTCTGTTCTTTAAAGACCACACTGTTCTTGAAAACATATTTGGCCATCATATTTGAAAAATCATGGCAGTCAGGTGAAGCTCCCGATGACTGGAAAAAGGGAAATATAACCCCATTTTCAAGAAGAGGAAAACGGATGACCCAGGGAATTACAGACCAGTCAGTCTCACCTCTGTGCCTGGCAAAATCTTGGAGCAGATTCTCCTGGAAGGCATGTTAAGGTACATGAAAAACATCAAGGTGCTTGGTGATAGCCAGCATGGCTTCACTAAGGGGAAATCCTGCCTGACCAACTGGGTGGCCTTTTATGATGGGGCTACAGAACTGATGGACAGGAGTAGAGCAGTCGATGTCATCTACCTGGATTTGTGTAAAGCGTTCAACACTGTCCCACACGACATCCTTGTCTCTAAATTGGAGAGACATCAATTTGATGAATGGACCACTTGGTGGATAAAGAACTGGCTGGATGGCTGCACACAAAGAGTTGTGGTCAATGGCTCAATGTCCAGCTGGGGACCAGTAACGAGTGGTATCCCTCAGGGATCAGTGTTGGGACCGGTCTTGTTCAACATCTTTGTCGCTGACATGGACAGTGGGATTGAGTGCGCCCTCAGCAAGTTTGCCGATGACACCAAGCTGTCTGGTTCGGTTGATACGCTGGAGGGAAGGAATGCCATCCAGAGGGACCTTGACATGCCTGTGAGGTGGGCTGATGCCAACCTCATGAAGTTTAACCATGCCAAGGGCAAGGTCCTACACCTGGGTCGGAGCAATCCCAGGCACAGATACAGGCTGGGCAGAGAAGAGATTCAGAGCAGCCCTGCAGAGAAGGACTTGGGGGTGTTGGTCGATGAGAAAATAAACATGAGCCAGCTTCAGTGTGCACTCGCAGCCCAGAAAGCCAACCGTATCCTGGGCTGCATCAAAAGGAGCGCGACCAGCAGGTCGAAGGAGGTGATCCTGCCCCTCTGCTCTGCTCTCGTGAGACCTCACTTGGAGTATTGTGCACAGTTCTGGTGTCCTCAACATAAAAAGGACATGGAACTGTTGGAACAAGTCCAGAGGAGGGCCACGAGGATGATCAGGGGACTGGAGCACCTCCCATATGAAGATTGGCTGAGAAAGTTGGGGCTGTTCAGCCTGGAGAAGAGAAGGCTGCGTGGAGACCTCATAGCAGCCTTCCAGTATCTGAAGGGGGCCTATAGGGATGCTGGGGATGGACTCTTCATTAGGGACTGTAGTGACAGGACAAGGGGTAATGGGTTAAAACTTAAACAGGGGAAGTTTAGATTGGATATAAGGAGGAAATTCTTTCCTGTTAGGGTAGTGAGGCACTGGAATAGGTTGTCCAGGGAGGTTGTGAATGCTCCATCCCTGGCAGTGTTCAAGGCCAGGTTGGACGAGGCCTTGGGTGATATGGTTTAGAGCGAGGTGTCCCTGCCCATGGCAGGGGGGTTGGAACTTGATGATCTTAAGGTCCTTTCCAACCCTAACTATTCTATGATTCTATGATTCTATAATGGAAACAATTTTGTAATATTTCAGCCAAGAAGCATGTTGACAATGAAATGCCTCAAAACAGGTAACCACACTTCTCTCTTAACTAACTTAGAAAAAAGTTCTTTTGAAGAAAGAAAGGGGATGGAAAGATACAGTGACAATGTATCAAGATGACACAATTAGCATAAAACAAAACAAAGGCAGACTTTCAGCCAACTGGCCTTTTCTTGTCCCATGTTTTTCCCACTAGTCAATAAAAATCAATTAGTACTTTACTGTTGTGGTTTAAGCCTAGCCAGTAACTCAGTGTCCTAAACCCAGGACATTTACAATAATTGACACCCACTTGTTCATTAATCTTTTAATTTCATAGCTAGTAACTAATTTTTCTTTCAAGCTTTTTTTGGATTGTCTGAAATTAAACTCTATTCCTACATGCTGATTATACAGCATGAAGCAGCCAATACCTTCATTTAACTGAAGAATCCACGGAAGACTTTCCCCATCCATACTTGACCTTTTTGCTAAAAGAGATCTAAAACAGCTAAGTGAGAAATACATTTTTTTTAAAGAAAATCTGTGCAATGACTGTAAAAACTACACTTCTATTTACATCTCCTTGTTAAATAGAGCCATCGTGGCTCTGTTTGTATTTAACATAAAGACCTCTGTGTTATTTATTCATCACAAAATTTAATGTATTCCTCCATATTAACAGTTCACTAGGAACTACTGATGCTATAAAATTGTGCTTTTTCTCAGTTTAGAAACTGAAGGGTTTTGTATTCTGAGTTTGTGGTCTTATTTTTTTTTTTTTCACCTATGAGTTATATTTCTTCCATAACTGGCCCAAACTAAAATGCCTCTGAAATCCATATACATTGACATTAGAGAAGCCTCTTAACAGTAAAAACCAAACCAGACCAAAACAAAAAGTAAACTTGCACCCCAAAAGGCAAGAAAAAGCCCTAATCACTTAGTATTGTATGACTGTGGATGTTGAACATAATTATCATGAACATAATTATCTCCTTCTTGCCTAATGACCAGGTACTGCCAAGTACTCAACTCTGCATAGATAAGATTACAAGAATTTGGCTACTGGATTATATGCAGAATGTTGGCTGCTCTTTTTCAGTGCACAGGAAAAATAAGAGAAAAAAGAACACATGGATACCAGATTTTTTCACCTGTGAGACCATAAGACGCCTGAACAACTAGTTTCTCTGGAAAAAACACTCAACAGCTATGGGCTAAACACCGACAAAATCTGGGTGTTTCAGTATGTGCCCCTGTTCTAACATGAGGCTCTATTGCTGCTGATGTCTTTAATTTCTGTGGTTTGTACTGATCCAAAGCCAGAGAGACTTACTGTAACAGCTTAACTTATTTTGAAGAGTTTTCTACTGAAAGCCAGTAAAATATATACAAACAGGGTGGCATACCCGAATTATACTGTTCTTCTTGTTGGAATTGCCACAAGCTGCATCATCTGGACAGCTTTCTAGGTCTTCAAAACAATTATTATGTAAAATGCTGATCGCTGTCAAACCTGGCAATTTACAGATTTAGTATCTCCCAACCTGATTCACCTGACAGAAGGTAGTGAAGCTTCTTAACATCTTAAAGATAAATGGGACACTTCCTAGGCAATGTCTTGTTTGTGGCTGTGTAACAACTGAAAATAGGGAAGACATTAATAGCATTCATTGAAGATGTAAGGTGATGCTGAATAGTTTATGCATCCTATTACGAAGCACCTCATACACTGGTGGCTTCACCTAGTTTCTATTCTTGATAACAAAGCATGTTAGTAATAAAAGCAGTATATGCAAGTGGTACTATCCAACACTACTAATATATATCTATTTATTTAAGTTAAATTTGTTTAAAAGCAAGCAATATGTAAAAATACATGCAGTATGGTTATGTTAAAATGATTTCCAATTGCAGCTCTTCAAGAGAAATCAAATGTTTCAAAATTCATTTGCTGCTTCTATTTGCTGCTGATTATAATAAACCCTTTGTGATTTTTTTCAGAACAACCACACTGTTAGCAGCAATAGCACCTTTTTTAACATAATCATACAACTGCTTTTTTATATATTTTGACTTTGTGTTAAACTTCTATAAACTTGTAGCTAAAAACAAAAACATGTTGTGGTGAAGGATTTACAAACTAAGGCAATACAGACTATGAAAGAAAGGAAGTATTATTAAAATGTGGTAAAGAAGTACAAAGGTAAGTAAGCCTCAAGATAAAGTCTGCAAACCAGGGTTTGTGCTCTTCCAGACAAGCCTTCTAACCCCTAGAGCACATAAGCTTCCATTTGCTTTCTTTCCTTCAGTCCCATAGCTTTTGCACTTCCATCTTTCAGTGTCAACAGGAAGAAAAGAAAAATGTCTCTGAACAGACTTTCAGATTGCTGGTTTGAGGCTACAGAGCAGGCTGTAAATCCTCTCCGGCTAAGAATTTACACAGACCCTTTTCTTATGGTGAATGTTCTGATCAGCAGGTTACAAAATAGAACAAACTTCTGCTATGGATACAGCAGTTAGCTGAACATAGTAAATAGGAATGTAATGACTTAGACATCTGAAATTGCAGTGAACACAGAAAATATCAGGTTCAAAACAGAAAACCTGAAAACTCCTCTCTATAGGTAAGCATGATTTATAATAATGAAAACTGTCCCTTCCTAAAAATTCTGTGTGACCTCATATTAAGAAAACCCATTTTATCTTTAAAAAAGAAAAAGTTAAAGGAAAAGCTGTTCAGTGTAAATTAACTTTCTATTTTATTAGACATCTGAGATCACTAAGCTATTAAGCTTATAGGTATTTAATACATCTTCCATTATATTTTAAGAAAATAATCAGTAGTGTTCTGAAATACACCGACTGCTCCAACCTGCAGTCAGTACTGAAGAAGTGAGAACTTGGATGTAGGCAATGACAAAAAGCCTACAGAATGTTTTTCTTATAACCTCAGCTACAAATACATAAAGTCACTCTTCCTACTGAATTCCTATAAATTGCTGAACCAAATTTAGGATTTTCACCTTTATCTTTCCCACTAAGGAAAAGTTCAGCTTTCAGTGAGGTACTCTGGACATACTCGGATGAAGACTGCAGTTATTGCTACTTTTCCCTGTGAAAGCAAAATAGTGAGAGGAAGAACTTGCTGTGCAAAAGGCAAAGCTTATTTCCAAGTTTCTCCAACCTTATGAAGTGAGCTAAGGACAATCATAAGCCTCCCACTTCCTGCTACAAGCACAAGGTGTTCTTCTTTGGCCTTCAATTTCATGCATATTTAAAACACAAAATACCAACTACAGCAAGATGTTTTTCCTTCTAAGACCAGAGCAAACAACAGGTGGTAGCGTATGCCTACAGCATTACAGAAATAGATACAACCACGGAGCAAAGACAGTTCTCTAAGTAAACAAGAAACAGGTATGAAGCACATTATAGAACTTTTCAGCCTGTAGTCTTTCAGTTTCTCTAGTTAAAAAATAAGTATCTTGCAGACATTCGCAGCTGTCCCCTGCACCCTTTCTGCACTTTTTAACTGTTACATAATCCATACTCCAGACCTGTATGCTGCAAACGTGCTACCTCAGCCACATAAAGTAAAATTATTTCCTTATTTCGTAACAAATTGATAATATTAATAATATATTATATTCTTTATCACTATTTTTCATGTTTACAGCACTCCAAAACTCTTTGACTTCAAAATTACTTCCACGGGTGCAAATCCACCAGGGGTGTGTGCATTCTCTGTTTTCATCTGATTCACGCTCCACAGGGACAATGCAGTTTTGCAACTAATTTGAACAGATTGAAGACCAATCTTAAGCAACTCTGTAGCAACAGGGAAAAACAAATCATCTTGCTCACCCTAGTGTCTCTCCAAAACCGATTCATTATCATCCACAACTAAGTGGCTCTAAGTGTTTACAAAGGAATTCAGGCTAGGGGTTGAAGGGACGAGAGCAGGACCACACATTTTAGCAGTAACTGCAGTAAGATTTACTTAAATCAACTTGGAAAAATCAGGGATAGTCTCGATGGTTTAAAAATGAAGTTTTATAAAATGAAGTCTTAGAGAGCAATACCAAGTTACAGTATAACTGCCTCTATGCTCAAGTCAGTTCCCACCCCCATGTATCATCAATCCCTCACTTGTATCAGCATAACAGTGTGGATGATATCTGAATAAAAGCAATGATCTAGCTTTTCAAGAAAAATACCAAACCCAAACCAGCAACCTCTTCCCATCTTTTTACTATTGCAGTATTAAGCTGTAGTTTCACTGTTAGGGTAGGAATGAGCAGTGGAAAACAGGAATGCTTTAGGTTGTTATTTCTAACGAAACGACAGCTTACTTTAAACCTAAGGTCCTATTGGAGCTATTAATACTGTGCATTAAATATGGTAATGTACTTCACTTATTCATATTTTCGTTTCACTATTTTTGGAATTTTCCTAGCTTTTAAGAGGCATGCTATACGATCTGTTAATTACACAGACAGGTAGGGCAATGTTTGCTCTAATTTAGCCATCTAACATTTACTGTCAGTGTTCAGTAACATACTATCAAAGGACTCTTCTTACTACAGGAGCAAATAAACTTTATGTGGACAGATGACTGTCCTTATTGCCAATTATGAATACAAACAAAAAATTAAAACTAAAATTATTATTATTTTTTTTTACATCATTCCATGATATAGAAACCACTACTACTTAGAATATTCTGGGGATGCATTTGGGACTTTTGGGGGTTTTGTTTTGTTACACAAATATATTACTATATGCTTGAAGAGAAAAAGAAGAACATGAAAACATCACAATTGTTTTGATGCTGTATCACATATAAAAAAACATTAACCTTTAGTTTCCAAAAAAACCCGTTAAACATAAGTGTGTTTAAAGTATTCTAAACTGTTTAGGATGTTCTGACATTCTTTAAACAAAACACAGGACACACTTTGAAGGTGCATTTGTAAACGAATATGAACTTTATTTCAAATTATAATAAGCTTACCTGTGAGCTGGAATTCTACGATCACCAGCAACTAACACGACATCACACAGCTGTTTGTGTCTAAGATAATTCTCCATCTTTTTAAAAGTCTGTTCAGCGTGGTTGAGAGCCTGGAAAAATTCATCTGAGGTACAGGGCTCCATAGTTTGACAAGATGATAAGGTATGGCTGCTGTTGGAGGTTCTGCTGAAAACAGTAACAGAAATCTTAGTTCACACAATACTGAGGTGCAGTGATTCTGCCTACAGATGATGAGCAAAAATCACATGTGATTTTAAAAATTATATACATGATTTAATACATATTCCCTTGCTATTTAATTCCTCTTCATTTTCATACTTTCTCTCTTCAAACCTAATCTAAACCCTTGTGAAATAGGTACCATCATTTAATATTGTACTCTTCAACTAACAGACACAGAAAGATCAGTCCAGTGATGGTATCTATGGCATTATCAGGTGGTTAAGAAAGAACAGACATCTACCAGGATCCTGCAAACTAAAAAAGCAACAGAAAGATGCAATAAGGAATCAAACATCTCTCTGCCACATGTTGAAGTCTTACTTCACATGTATGTTAAAGCTTTGTTTCACACTTAGGCTAAAGTGGTAGAACAAAACTCAGCATATATGGTGCTAGTGAGAGTGTGTGGGCATGCAGCGGGGGGGGGAAAGAAATAATCAAGAAACACATCCATATACCACCACTCCTACTGCATGAGGCCTCATGTCTGAAATGAGACCCCGCACAGTTAGAAGCCAACACAGGAAAAAAAAGGGTGGATGGGAAATAAAACTATTCTGATCCATTCCCGCAGCACCTTGGGAAAAAAGAGGAACAGAGAAAATGCAAAAGGAATGCACTGGCCTAGGACATGAAGGAAATGAATCCTAATTATGTACACTGTAGGAAGCACTTCTGCTTGCTCACAGTTCTTTAACTCTTTACTACTTACTTTTCCACAATGCAGGCACATTTTTCACAATGCCATGAACTCAGGCAGCACACTCAGGGCTAAATCTACCAAGAGACTTAGCTCAGTCCTCGGCCTAAGATATTAATTTCAAGACAGCTCCTCAAAAACAAAGTCTGAATTTTCAGCAGAAAATGTTCTGTACTGAAAGCCAACCATATCCTGGGCTGCATCAAAAGGAGTGTGACCAGCAGGTCGAAGGAGGTGATCCTGCCCCTTTACTCTGCTCTTGTGAGACCTCACTTGGAGCATTGTGTGCAGTTCTGGTGTCCTCAATATAAAAAGGACATGGATCTGTTGGAACAAGTCCGGAGGAGGACCATGAGGATGATCAGGAGACTGGAGCACCTCCAGTATGAAGACAGGCTGAGAAAGTTGGGGCTGTTCAGCCTGGGGAAGAGAAGGCTGTGTGGAGACCTCATAGCAGCCTTCCAGTATCTGAAGGGGGCATATAGGGATGTTGGGGAGGGACTCTTCATTAGGTACTGTAGTGATAGGACAAGGGGAAATGGGTTAAAACTCAAACAGGGGAAGTTTAGATTGGATATAAGGAGGAAATTCTTTCCTGTTAGGGTAGTGAGGCACTGGAATAGGTTGCCCAGGGAGGTTGTGAATGCTCCATCCCTGGCAGCGCTCAAGGCCAGGTTGGACGAGGCCCTGGGTGATATGGTTCAGAGCGAGGTGTCCCTGCCCATGGCAGGGGGGTTGGAACTTGATGATCTTAAGGCCCTTTCCAACCCTAACTATTCTGTGATTCTATGAATTTAAACCTGTATCTAGTGAGGGATCAGAAATGAGCCTACTTCCCTTGGAGGACTTTATCTTGCATGTGCGCTCTGAAGTTGCGGTCAGCCATTTATTTCACTTCTCAGCCACTGTGAGTCACTTGCTCTGCTCCACCACTGGCCCTCTGACAAACTGAAACAACTATTCTTTGTGGCCATTTTGGAAAGTGAATCAATGAACTCATATAGGTGAAAAATGTAACCATGTAACCCACGTAACCACAAAAAAACATTACACTGGCAAAACCCGATGGCATTGTCACAGTGAATGAGCAACAAATACTCAGAGAAAGCAATTCATAAACCACCAGGCCTGCAAAAGAAAAACAAGTCAAAAGAACTGGTCAACAAGAAAATGCTTACGAAATTCATTTCTTATCACAATTTATCACATCCTCAATTGTGTTGGCAAAGGCTGGGGTTTTGGGTTTTGTTGGGGCTTTTTTTGGTTGAACCATATTTTAACCCAGATTCCTCAAATTAACCCTATTCTTAATGATAAAAAGAACTTCACATGGTATCAGGGACAGATCTACATCACAATCTCACCAAGAGTTGTACAGATAGAGCTGAAGTAGCAACAAACTAGCACGCAGAAGGAAAAAGGCGAGCCAGCAGTTTGCTGGACCGCATCCTCACTAGAGCATTGCCAGACTGCATACATAGGCGTTCTGCAGAGAACTCAGCAGCAGTCACCAGTCTTGTTCAGTAAGGAAAAATAAGTGCAGTGGTGTCTATTTTCCACTACTCACCATAAAGCACTTACTCAGGATATAGAAGAGTTAGCTCCTCACCTGAAGAAGTCCAGCTCTGTATACCTGTCCTCCAGCCATTAACTTCCAACCATTTTCCACAAGGAAGGAAAAAAGGAAAGAAAGATGAAGCTTCAGTGGTCCATAAAGAGAACATGAATGAGTCCAATAGTTGAAGTACTTGCAAAAAAAGGGAAGATAGAGCTTCAAAGGTATCTATACCTATTGCGAACTGTTTTATAAATCTGTTTCACAGTTCCATTTAGCCACAGCCATGACAGCTCTGGAGAACACACAGCAAGGGAAGAACAGAGCAGGGGAGGAGCTGCTTTTCTCTCTCCCAGTAGTACTGAAATGGCTTCCAAAATTCTTGGCCCACATCCCTTCCGCTCAGAGAGAGGAAACCTGGGTATCTAGCACTGACCTGTGAATCCCACGCTCTAAGAAAACAGTCAGCCATGAGGTCCTGCAGCATTGAATATCAAGGCAGCTCTGCTCCTTTTGGATTTGCCTCTCAACTCAAATTTAAGTGTAGTATGAATTTTCCCTATACACTGGCTAGAGGGGAACATCACACGTACTACTAAGAAAATTACATTAAAGACTGAGGATCTCAGCAAACAAGACAAATGTACCAAAGAACCCTTTCTGCAGACTCCTTTAAGAGACTATTTTTAAAATGTTCAGTGGAAATATTGTTAAGAATACCTTAGAATGTCAGTTGGTAGGGTTTCCTTTCTGCAGTCTTAAACTTCAGTCACACTTCTCTTAAGTCCTTCTTTTCTTTCCCTACTTATGTCAAAAAGATCCCATCTAGCACTGACTGATTTTTATTAAGTATGGTACAATTTCAGGTTGATTGTAAAAATAAAGAATAAAGTTATCCTAAGGACAAGATCTTTCCCATGCTAGCTACACATTTTACTACCCTGGTGATTCATATAGTAAAGATGCTAGCTTTCTTCAACTGCTCTGTCTAATTAAGAATTTATGTAAGAGTATGCCTTTTGAAACCAAAATTATAAGCCATGCTGTAAAACCATTCATTTCTAATGGATTTTATTTCTTGAAGTAGAATGGAATAAAGAGCTCTGCCTAATCTAATAGTTCACTGCAGAGAAATGGAGCAACTGGGCTAGTAAAGTGGCCAGAAATGAGTTTCGAAAGTTAAAGCACTTATGATGACTACCATTGAAGAGCTGAATACACACCTCCTCTTCCTGCTGTTGTTTCAGGGTTCATTGTTGTAGCTTAAAGCCACAGCACAGTTTTCAATATAAAAATAAATGAAATTACAACATATACAAGCCTTCCTCCCTCCCACTTTTAATAAACTTACTCTCTCAAGAGAGGCACCAGTGTTCTTCCAGTTTTACTGGGGAGAAACACAGTCTGTTCCTGTTAACAGGATTTGTTATTTTACTTATTTTAAGTAAATAAAGGAGTTACAATGGTTATTTTATAGCAATTACTTATTAGCTAACAACCTATGAATTCCAGTAAGTATTAACTTGCCCATAACAAAGGTTGCAAATGTTTTTCAAGAATTTTATGCATTTAAAATTATTTTTAGGATGGCATCTTCTAGGCTAAAAGTCTCCATGCTTGTTTTTTAAATAAAAATGAAGCCATGAAGACTTCATTATGAGTGAGAAAAAAAAATCAAATACACATTTCAAGCTATTCATTTTGGAACAAAGAGGAACAAAATCCAAAATTTGAAATTAATTCTATTTTTTTAAATAAAGGTAAAATTGTCTAAAAAAGTTCTCTGAAAATTTTGTGTAAATTCACTTGTATTTAACACTGTTCTACTGTCACAATCAGTTCGCCTAATTCAGCTGTAGCTTCACCTGTACTTCTAAAAAGGGTCAACTTCTCTGCAAGATAATTTGAAAGCCTATGAATCTGCAAAAATGTATTTTTACTGCATGATAAGAGTGATGCAGTTAGATCAAGGCTATGTAGTACAGATGCTGGCCTTCTATACAATACCACTTTGTCTTTTCTAACCTCTTGCAGCAAGTAAAAGCTTATTTACTTTCATTAAAAAGCCAGACTTTGTTTGACAGAAGCAACATAGAATCACAGAATGGTTTAGGTTGGAAGGGACCTTAAAGATCACCTATTTCTGACCTCCTTGGCCAGGGGCAGAGACACCTTTCACTAGACCAGACTAGACGTGCTGAAGTGCAGCTGGTGACTAGAGCTTTGACTGGACAAAGCAGACAGGCAGTGTTACAATGGCATTTCTATGTGCAAAATTTTGATGGAGAAAATACCCCAAATATACTGCTACTTCATCTACTCAAGTGGCTGGTTCACAGTATCAACAAATGAAGTCTGTTTTTCAAAAGATTTATATGCTCTGTCTCTTTTTCCCCACTCCACCTACCAAAAGTCCAGCTCTTCTCCTTTCTCCTTAGTTCCTTAAGGCATTGTCTCACTAAAAAGGGACAGATGCAGAACATAACTGCATAAACATGGTACCTTTTAGTTTGGTTTCTAAAGCAAATGCTCTATCTACACTGTTGAAATCTGCGGGCAGCACTACACACCAACCCAAATGGCTTTCACAGATGCACTGAAAACAGTGCAAAATAGGAACTGAGCAAGAATAACTTATGCATAGAACTGACTTAAATTCTGTTTTGCATATGTTTCTCTAACACAAACTGAGTGTGGATGAAAGCATTAGAAGTAGCAAACAGTGGGAAAACTGTAGAGATAGGAAAAAACCCCAAACACATGGTTTTCTCCTCACTACCGTGGTTCCACTGAACACCACTTTGTTTCTCAGAAAATAAAGTAACTGACATCAACATTTTAATTCTGAATGCATGCATAAAGAATATTACCCTTATAAATATGACAATAACCAGAAAAATCAATAAAGCAATTTAGACATCTCAACATATATGGATATTAAAAAAGTAAGTATCCCAAAATGTTAATGAAGAAAAATAGCAAAAGTACTAATTTTTTTCATTAATTCACACCCCAAAAAGGTTCAAAATAATAGAAACAATCTAGATGTAAGTGATGAAAATGATTATGTGTGTGCAGGAAAACAGGTGCAACTCCCTTGTGTTTAGAGAAGACAATAAAAGGAAGACAAATAAGGCATAGTACTCTCCATTCACCTGCATACATTAGTGTAATGCAAACACAAGTATAATGCCAATGAAATCAAAAGCCAGTGTTTGACTGATCAAATCAAAACTCCACAATCATAAATGAAGCATATGGAATTTACTCCAGTGAATCACCAGTAAGCTGTAAATTTCACTATTACTGAAAACCAGCAAAAGCATTTGTTCTTTGACTAGAAGAGATGAATCTCCAGTACCTGGACTTCCCAATTAAAACCAAAACAGCCCTATGCAGCCAAAAGATAAGCTAATTGTCTACTTTGAGACAGGACATTGCATTTGCCAGACACCATAATAAGCACAAGATCTCAAGGTTGTTTTCCTTTTTTTTTTTTTTTTTTTTAAATAACATAATTAGAAGATCTGTTGCAATTTCAAATCTTTAGGCTAGGGTAGTCAACTGCTCAGGTCATACACATCAGAGAAGACAGAGTGTATCTCCCCTTGAACAAATTACATATCAAGATAAATTGAATTTTTACAACTTCCTTGCAGTTTTTACATACAATGTTTCAAAATAGTTTAAAATGTATTTTTTTAACAATCTGGTTGTTCACATTGTTGTCTTCAAGCTAGCCGACGTTTTATTGCCCACCAAGACCAGAACAAAACTTGCTAAAATAATAATAATACACCAGCTTCCACGATTTCATATATTTTGTAAGCAGTAAAATATTTCCTTCTTCAAAGTTAACACGACAAGAACCTCAGCTACGGAGAATGAGCTCTGTTGAAAAGAAGGATGCCGAAAGGATTCTTGGAAAAAGTAAGCAAGAGTAAAAATCAGGACACTATCCCAAAGGCTGGGAAGAGCATAAATAAAAGGAGGAAGCCACAGAAGGTGACAACAGAGACTGCCAAAAATCCAATGTGTATCATAATTCAAGAAAAGGGAAGACAATAGCAAGAGGAAAAAAGTGACTCTGCAGAGACAGAAAAGCACAGAAAGGGTATAAATGCATGTGAATTTGAGGGCTAGTGATTTACTCTGTGCTAAAAAGAATTATAGCAACTGCCAGAACTACAATCTTGCAATCAAAAGGCATAGGTTCAAGCAAACACTAATGTATCTGCATTAGCCTTAATCTAACTAGCATGAGGAACAACAGACATGAGAAGCTGGAGCACAGACTTCAGTGTTACCTATGCTAGCCCAAAGACATGTACAGCCTGCTATACAAATACTACCGCATCTTTACTTGTTAACATGAAACATAGGCATGTTTCACCACAGCTAGATCTTTCATTACAGCACTGATGTTCCCTGACTTGCTTTTAAGAGATGTCTTGGATTTAGTGCAGTGAATTTGTATACCCATACAAATGTCACCACTAATGCACATTTTGTCTGGAAAACATCTACTCCAAAAAATAAGTGGAAACGCCTGTGACTTTGTAAAGTCCATGCTGAAGCCCCTTCATCTACTGTTCAAGCTTACCACATTAAATCTGCCTCATCTATGCTATGTAACTGTGCTGCACTAACCCTTTTCAAACGTTTACAGACAGCCCAAGCAAAGGTGTAACAGGCACCAAGGAAAATGAAAGAATTTTAGCAGTGGCATGGAAGAAAACAAGAGGCTAGAGATTTTCTCCTGTAAAACAACTTTTCTTTCAATAACAAAGTTTCTTTTTTTCATCGAATTTGTGCCTGTATCTAGCAAAAATTTCCTTTTTACAGTTTTTCAGCTGATCTCAAGTATCATACTACTATCATGCCACTATTAGGGAATCTATGAACTGTCCTTATTTACAGTTTGCATTATGTTGTGATAGGAGATATACAGAAAATACACAGCACAGTTGGGGGTCCCTAAAGAACTTAAAGCCTCAGAGTTCAGTAAGACTGAGGTGAAAGTAAAAAAGGACATAATCAAAGTTTTTTGTAGACTGAAAATTGTTGGGGAGGGGTAGGCTTAGATTGGAACTTAAGAGTGTACTACTCCAAGGCTGTTCATACAGAGCAGTACTGTAGAGTAGCTACCACACGGTACATTTAGACCTTGTCTTAAAATCAGTTACCGATATCGTATTATGCTGTTCAAGCTTAGGACACAACTGATGAATTCTGAAATACTGTTTGTATTTAACATTCAAATATAAATATACATTTTATGTTTGAATAAATTTCCATACTTAAATCTGCAGTAAACTAATTCAAATATTTTAATGCATGCCTGGATGAAATGAACCAGATGCAATATTCTGCACGCTAGGTATGCTCTAGGTATTTTTTAGCCTGATATCCACTGTGCCTTCAAGGTCTGTGGACTGCTAAGATGGCACTCACAAAAAGTCAAGAAAAACAAAGCTGTTGCTAATAGGCTTAAATTTACTATACCAGAGTCTGCACAGCTGTTGGAAAATTTTAAAGAGTGTACGAATCCAAAGTGATGACCTCAGGAATGCAGGAGAGTTAAACAGCAGCAGTGCAGGAAATAGAGACGAAAACCAGCAAAAGAATTCAAATCTCACCAGGCCAGTAAACAATCATTCAAGCTAATGCTGATTACAAACACCACACAGGAGTATGATGTGAACAGCATCATAGCCGACTAGCTCTGATCCCTGAATCCGGATAATCTGCTTGCATCTCAAATGCAGCCCCTGGTGAAAGATCTGGTACTAAGCTTGAAATCTGTGTACCCCTTATGCCACCAAGCTCTATACTAATAACAGATGAGTTCTACAGTGGCTCTCTAAATGAATCACATAATGATCTAAAGCTTTTGTAATAACAAAGACCTGATCAAAATGCTTTTCTACCTGTGTTATTTGATATGGAAAAGAGGAAGGATGATTGATACACACAAAATAGTAGAGCTGTTTCTATCACTTCATGCTTTTAGGGCTTGTAACCCAGTAGTAAATTACAGAGGAGTGAAGAAGTAAGGTAAGTCCACAGCTTCTACAAGAAGTTTATAAAAAGGATTTTTTTCATACACATTATTTGTTTCTAGTGGGTGTAACAGGGTTTTCACATGGGGGGAGAAAAGCCCTTTGAAAACTGCATAGATGAAAGTAGTTTTATTCCCCCTCTCCCGCAGTCCATAAGAAGTTGTTTTACACTAACAAAAAAACCTGTTTAACTAACTTCTTAACATCAGAAATATACCAGCTGTCAGGCAGACTTACGCAGTCTGCCCAACAGCTTATCCATTCTTAACAAAGGGAGTGAACAAAACATGGTTTAAGTACAGCCCCCCCATGAGATTAGAGATACAGGTAACAATATAAAGCATGTTTTTACATAGTCACAAATTGCACGAACACTGAGCTCAAAATTCATCTAAAATACTTAAAGCATAAAACTAACACAGTAGGAAGAATTACAAGACAATAAAGGAATTACAAATAACTATATATACTATATAAGATTAAGCACGTAATTAAAAAGATACTTCAAATTTACGAAATTCAAACCCTATCCTCACTTCCTGTAGTATACAAGCTCTGATGCAAAAAAAAAACCCCAAACACCACCAATGCTACAGAGACCTCTCACACCCCCTAAATAAATATCTGGAGTTCTCCAGTTCTACAAAGTAACAAACCAGTTCTGTCACATGTAAATTCTTCTCCCACAGTTGAGAACAAATTCATAATTTCAATCTACATATTTCTCTCTTAAAATTACATGCTTTTTCTAAACTGATTGATTGCCTTCCTATGGTGAGAATATCCTATCTGTGGTAAGGTATATAAGAATTTCACAAGTAGACTTGCTGAAATGGAAAGTAATGTTATGCCTCTATCATATATATTATCCAGTGGCACAATTATTTGAAATTTCATAACTGAATATAACTTAAAATAGTTATTTATAGCTACCTAGTTGTTACAGCATGGTAAGACTGCTGTTATGAAGCATCAGTATGCAGGATTTCCTTTCCCTGTCATTCTAGTATTTTTGCCATTCAGTGATACAAAGAAATACACTGTGTTGACTACTAAGGATTTTTACCCTCCCCTCCCTTCCCTGAATCTTTAAAGGTTATATAAACTATAAATACTTAGTGTTTACATTATGGACTATTTTGCCCTTATACTAAACCAATTTTCCTCTTAGGAAATGCAAAACACTTAACTGCTGTAACTATATTGATCTGTCCTTAACTGGCTTTATGAAGCAGTGTACCCTTTAAAACAGCCATACTTTCTGAAATGTGTATCACTGCAAAGTTATCTTAAACATAAGAAAGCAATGAAATTTACTTGAAATGGTAAGCTAACTATCATGAACTACATGCACTATGAAACAGGAAAAATACTTCTAGTGGTGAATGAATGGCTGACTTATGCAATAAAAGGAAATAAAAAAATTAAACTGATACTTAACAAGAAAGATTATTCACTTGCCTAATTTACAACTGGTAAACACCATTCATTTAAGAATGAATTTCACAGTCTCATCTTTAGCACTGATATGTAAGAACACCACCAAAACACCTTTATAGACACAGTAAAACCATTTTTTTCTTCTTGAGAGAGTTTAAGACACCTGGACAGATAACTGCAATCACTTTAAAGCACAAATTAGTTGCCTTTCAATAGATTAAATATTATTTTTTCTTCAGGTTGCATATACACAAGGAAAATGCAATCTTTGGTTTATAATTTAAATAACTTTACAGTTTCATCTCCCTCATCTATAGAAACACGTGGAAGCACCAGATAAGAGACACAAGAAGCTTACATTTTCATAGTTTTCACTGGCATAGGACTAATTCTCAGCATAACTAAAAAATTAGTGTCCCTTCAAAACAATTTAGAAAGAAACCCATAACATTACCATGTAATGAACAGTACCTTGTTCATAGCAGCAGGTACTTGGTATACTATTTAAAACACAAGTGAGTGCATCCACATTTGTGCTTTATTTATTCACATTAACTAAAGCTGCCATTTAAAAAGGTCCTAGTAAACACTCAGAAGCATGATAGTAAATCATTTTTTGTTTCTGATGCACAGAAGCTGCCAGGTTTCTGAAGCATTTTAATCTAGAAAAAGGTTAGCCTACATATGCATGCGATCTTTAAACATGAAATGAAACCACATTTCTCATAATAGGAAAGTAATA
Source organism: Neopsephotus bourkii (assembly GCF_033783945.1). Taxonomy (NCBI): domain Eukaryota; kingdom Metazoa; phylum Chordata; class Aves; order Psittaciformes; family Psittacidae; genus Neopsephotus; species Neopsephotus bourkii. The sequence continues at coordinate 11,997,151 of NW_026902254.1, read as the reverse complement.
ATTAACCTGCATGAACTGCTGTCCGATTCATTTTCTTCTTCACTTGCTCTATCATCTGTCTCTTGTCTGTCAAGCCAACGTGCACCTCCACAGTCGTCTGCTGAGAATTCAAATGTAGAGATCTCTGAGGTGGATGCCATTGGCCAAGGAGGTGAATTCTGGAAATCCTGTTGGCTGGACCTTCTGTAACCAACTGATGTTAAAGGAAGGTTACCTGAATCTAAAAACTTTGTGCCACCAGTTGTTACATTTTGTCCTCTATTCCAGAAGTCTCCCTGGTGGTTTTCAATTGCGGAGTTAGGGGCTGACGCCTGATGACCAAACCACCTCCATCTGATTTTTAAAATCTGCTTCACATCAAACTCTTTACGAGAACCAGACATCCTTAGTGAAAGCCAGTGATCGTCTAGGCAACAGGGTAAGAAGCAGCACACATAAAAGATTTGTGCACCCAACCAAGACAAGAGAAACACATGCTCTGCCTGTCTGTGGCAAGCAGATTTTCTATAGGAGGGGAGAAAGCATTGCATTCAGACAAAAAAGGATTCTTTAACGGCATATAATTTGAATATCAACAAAAGGCAATAGTGAAAAATCCTCAGATAAAAAGAGGAGGTGAAACAATCACCTCAATCAGGAAAAATGCCAATCGGTTTACCCTAAAAGCTCCAAGGCTGTTTCTGTTGCTCTCCTCTGACCATTAGCTTTCAAACCCACAAACAGTATTCATTAAAGCCCTTTCAAGAGCTAAATACCACCCCCTTTTCTTAAACCACAAATGACAGAGAAGTAATTCCTGTACTGCATCTTAGAATCACTGCTTCTTACTCTGTTAACTCTTGCTACTCAGAGGGAAAAAAATCCCACAAAAAGCAAATTAAATTCTTCCTGCACTGCAGCAGAATAAATTTACAGGAAAGACTTAAAACCAGTCCAAAGATAACTGATTATGCTGGGGAGAAACTCAACTGTAAATCTTTTTTTTTTTTTTTTCCTCATTACAGGACATGCACTAACTTAAAAAGGACAAGAACAGCCTGGAAGGCTCAAGGGACTAGTACTGGGGGTTATAAAGCCTTTCATCTTGATGCGCTTTGATTCAAATCTAGGTCTGCAGTAACTGAAAATTTTCTCTTAAATGAGCTAATGGTTTCCATTCACTTATATATCATTAAAAGTGAAAGCAAGAAAAAGCTAACTGGTCATTTTCCAAGACATCAGAAACACCCCCTGCAAAACAGACAACAAAAGATGACGTCTCAAATGGCCTCTTTCTAATCATACACAATCAGCTGCTCCGGATCAGTATAAAAGTACTGTGATGGAACAGTGAAAAAGAGAGATGCATACTTTTGAGACAGAATTCCCTCTAGACAGATACTGTAATGTATTAAAATATCCAACAAAAGCTTTTGTTTGAATGAAGAAGAAAAGCCCAAAAGGACAAAAGAGACAATGACCTATTTACATTTCATATGAAAACCAGCTTATTTTTCTCTATGACATATGGAGCTAGTTAGGTATAAAATGCTGAGACTCATTCCAATCACATGCAAATAGTTAATAAGAATTTCAGAACAACAAAGAGGCACTGATTTTATCAGTCTTTCATAAACAGATCCACGTTTCAGTCCTCACAGTTCTGTTACTCTGTTCAAGACTCCAGGATACACAGGCAACAAATTTATAAATAAGTGCTTCTTTTCTACCTACAGTTTTCATCAAAAGTGAAAGTCACTATCCCTCAGATGAACATTATGAGTACATGTGATCTTGTAATCACTTGTAGTATTCCTTGAAAGAGGTTCTATACATACTCCGTACAAAAACTTAAAGCAGTGCACGATTTTACCACCAAAACCCACAAACACTGTTTCATACCCAGTGCCAGGAGTAAATCATGCTATTATCTTGGGAACCATGATGCTGAAAAGGCTAGTTTTGACCTGGAAATCTCACTCATCACTGCTGAGAACACAGTTATTTATTAAAGTGCTTTTCACAAATGCTAGCAAAGCTATCTTCTACAGAAACAGCATTCCAGCTGTTCTCTACAGAGATGCTGCGTTGCAGAACGCACACCTTGCCAGCATCCTGGCATACCATAAGCTATGTATCAAGGGCTTTGCAGCAAAATGGTATGACATGAAGACCTTACTCATCTTGTACACATACAGCTAATTGTTAAAAGCTTAACTGCAGTGTTTAAACACCATAATTTGTCTAACTGCAAGTTGTGTGAAATGACAGTATAGCTTAAAAAGTAATAACAAAACAGCACCTTTTTATTTATCCTCTCCTTACATTCTGTGTTGGTGTCAGGTGGTCATCAAGGGTGGAGAAGCAGGATGAGTGACTGTATTTGTTAACATTCATCACAGCAGCAATATATTAATTACCCATTTAACTACAAAAGTAAACTTTAACTATGTTTATTTCTGCTGGTACAGTAAATCCGTTATACAGAAGGACTGACCTGGATTCCCTTTCTTGTATAACAGACTCATTTAAAATTCAAACTGTCCCAGAACAAGTCTAGTGGCAGATTTGCAAATTCTAGCGCTTTTTCAGCACTTTCTCATTACTTACGGGGAAATGCAGCCTAATTACTGCTTTTCTTCAGCTGTAAAGCCATGGGCTCCAAGAGAGGTTAGAAAACAAAATGTGCTGTAGTTTTAAGAGTCCATAACACAAAAGTGTTTTCTATTTTCTATAATTTTTCTAGATGTCTCAAACTCTCCTCCGTACACTCTCCCAAATTATAGCTCTAAGACAGACCACATAAATATCTAAAGTACTTCTTTTTCATATAAATTAGATACAAGCTTGTATTACGAATGACAAGATGAGACAAGCGCCACTTAACTCTTCAGTTTAAATTGACAGCATTGCTCAGAGATACTTCAGGGCCTCTTCTTGATCTCGACAATCTTTATTACTATGAATAATGTATAGCTTTTATCAGGTCCCCTGCTGGGAATTAACAGACTTTTGAAATCTCAAATTATGAACTATGAGGACTTCCGCTTACTAAGACCACCCAAACCTCATCTTGTCTGGTGACTGGTGCTCACAAATCCCAAATACCTACCCATGTCTTATGGCCTCCAGTCATACGTCTAACGCACCAATGTATTTCTGAAAACTGTGAAAAAGATAAGCTGAACAGCACCATCTTAGTCAAATGCAGCTCACACAGACTTTGCAAGGATTCCAAAATATTTTTTTCATTTATTAAGGCAAAAGTTTTCATTTAATGAAAAAACACCAGTGCTTATACCCATTTTTTCTGACTTTTATCACGGTTGCAGCTGAGTAACAATTTCTATTTTGTGGTGAATCATAACATTTTGAATGCAGGTACAGTGCCCTCTGTGGGAACATAATCCTATTCATATTAACGGGGCTGTCTATACTTTGAAGACAATTTAGAGCACTCTGGTTTTGACTAATCAGATTGATATTCCCTAAGAGTGGCGCACCTGAACATGCAAGTACAAATCTTCTCTCATACAAGCAGCCTCACAAAGTAATAAATTCCTGTAGTTAGCAGTCGGGCTCAGTTTCCCAAATTCTGCTTTATGAACAAAAGGAAAACCTTTAAATGCATACCTTAAGTTAAATCTGCAATTGTGCAAATAGAACGATATGCACCAAGAACATAAGATGACAGCTTTGTAAATTACTCTCTTCAAGAACTTCAGAACAATTTATCCCCAGAGAGATATAAAAATCTTTTTTTTTTCCACTAGCCAAAACTTTACTCCACTGACATTTTTTGATATTACTTATAACATTTATTCACACAAGTGTTAAAGGAAGATTGAAATCCAGAATAACTAGTTAAAATTTAGGCAACGTTTTGCACCTAAGATGGTTCTACTGTTTATTTTAAGGGAAGATACACACTAAATTTTATTAGATACATCACTGGGCAATATAGAAAATAATTTAAATAATCAGATCTAAAGGGTTTTATTTATTACAATTTTTCCACTAGGAAGTTATGTAGATTTTCAAATAAACACAAATTTATGGATCACTTTTCTGAGGCACTTAGAGATTTCAAACCCAACACCACTTTTCATGGTAACATTTTTACTGTCACTGCCATGTTTTGGCTTCAAAAAACTATCACCACTCAACTTCAAGCAAACTCAGATACAATGTTTTCAAGGTATTCGTTCTGTCAAACAGATTTTAAATTACCAATTTTTAAATTGAAGATCTAGAGGCATAAAGGATCAGTCCTTAATACTGATGATCCTTTAAATGAAAATTAACAATGAAAATATCAAAATAACTAGACGAAGTCTGTGTCTGGACAGCAAGAATTGTTTCTCCCTTGAGGAAATACTGCTTAGCAAAAAAAGGAAATACAAAAAGATGTATTTTAGACATAACTAGGCTCATTAAGATGTGATAAAGTAATATATTATTGTCAATGTTCAGTGATCCTAGACATGTATTCCAGAACATAAGAAAAGTTCATTGACCACAAGATGTTTATCAATTAATCAAACGCATACTTACATCATTAAAAGGCATTCAATATTTAACACTTAAAAACACAGATTTTTAAAATATTAAGTTGAGGCATTAAAATAACTGTTCAAAGAAAACTGCTATCGCCAAAACCCAACTGCAATTCTGGTTATACCTATTCCTATGTTAAAAGAAATGTTAAATATTTACTTTCTTTTTGCTTCCCTATTCCTTTGTAACAGCCTCAAGATTACAAAAATAACCTCAACAAAGACTTCAGGAAGGTATCTACCTTCATGCTCTATGATTCTATAAAACAATAATCATTTCCTATTCCAAAGCTTTTTGTAAGTGCAAACATTTCTGGTTCACAGTTACACAAATAGTCCCTTACAGCAGAAACAGCATAGTTCATCCAGGTGAAAAAAAGGAAAACACCCTACAGTTACTAACTGTATGAACTTAAATACATTGTTCTGGCCAGCAGAAATGAGCTGCAGCAAAATTACTGGCACTACATTACAACTTTCTGCCACTTTGCCTTGCACATTTCTCTTGAGAGGTGCAAGCCATATGTTTAGAAACACAGACTTCAGAGCAGTCAGCTTAACAGTAGCATGAAAAGAGCGGTATGAAGCAACAGCATGGTTTGCTGTCTATTTTATTCAGATAAGGAGGGAGAAGGGGAGAAAGATTTCCATATATAATAGAAGACTACACTGTCAGATCCTAGGCTCAAGCATCATACTGGTTCACCCAGAACAACAGTTGTGATCCAACACATTTATGCTTCTTTAACATTAAAACATTAACTGAATTTCTACCTATTCAAGTAATACTCAAGCATTATCAGGAATTGCACCATCTACAAGTAAAACTGCAATGCAGAGCTATGCCTGAGCAAACAGAACAGTAAGTCCTCTGAAGCTTATTCACCCTGGAAAATTTTGCATTCTGAGTATATCAGGTCAGATGTGGTTTTTCCATTAAAACTCATTTATCTTACAAAATGGACAACACTGTGAAAAGCCAGTCCCCCAGATCACAAAAGCAGTTTTTGGTACCAAAAGGCTGAAGTAGCCACACAAAGATCAAGACAAGTAAAAAGTTCCCAGTTAATGCACTCAAATACTGGTACTGCTGAGTCTAATGAAAACAACATAAAGTCATACAATCTAGAAATACTGTAACACTCCAGCACAAGTCATCTACTCTAGAAATGTCACTGTTAAGGAAGAGTGGTAACAAAACCACTGCTCTGCAGATATTTAAAGTAGTCTTGCCAAAAGAAAAGCAAGTTTTAGAACCAGTTTAGGAAGGTATTGACTAATAAAGCTACAAAAGGCCATATACCAGAGGCAGGACTGCAGCAAATCCAAACAAAGTAACACGGAGATAGTTTCCTTCTATCACGATGATACAAGCACACCTTTGTAGGTAGATTTGCAGGCAAACTGAAGAAGATATCTTTACAATTTTTCCAAGACAGCAGCAGCTTTATTTCACCATGAGGCATTCAGTTAGTCTCAAAAACCCACAGAAAAATGGGTAAAGGAAAACACTACTAACATTGTCAACAGCAGAGTGGATGCTTGTTTGATAAAAAATGACAGGTACTCAGCTCTGCATAAGGCCCTTACAGAAAACTGTCAGATCACAAAACTGTAGAAGAACAGTGAAGTAGATTGGCAAGCAATTAGGTAATACAAGATAGTGCTCCATGTCAGACTATGCAAATATCTAAGAAAAATATATTAAGTTCCATGGGCAAAAAGTTTACACTGTATTTAAATGTCAAGCTATGTAATGCCACAGCAGCTGAAGCAACGTATTTCAACATAGAGGCTTGAGCATTCTAAATGAATGATCCAGCACCAAAAGACATCTGAAGAGACTCATTATTTCTCTCTCAATGTGGACCTCTGCTTAATTAGCAGCTTCAGTTATCACCCCCCACCTCCCAGTTGGGATTTTCAGCTGCATAAGGGGTAACATATAAGGATATAATTTTATTACATATTTCTAAAACAAATGGTGTGACCTCATCTGGAATTCCTTGTATGCAAATTATCACTGCATCTCAAAAACAGTGTTACAGAATACAGGGTTCACAGAAAGGCAACACAAATGATCAAAGTATAAAACCAACAATCATCACACTAAAAGGCAGAATGCTTTAAGAATCATCTCAATGTTTATAAGTATCATATTAATGTTTATAAGAAACATATGACTCATTACTATGAAAAACTGAACTTTTATTTAGTTTTGAAAATCAATGTTGCATCTATAGATGACACGCACTTAGAATATTTTAGGATCCCAATTGTGCATAACATCCCAGATGTCAAACAGAACTTCTGCAAATCCTTGCAATATTAATTCTACCACTGCACTCCACCTGGAGTTGAACCTCACAAGCGACATCAAAGGCAACACAAATGACTTTTACAGGTACACTAAAGGAAGACTAGGGAATGTGGGCCTGCTGCTGAATGGGGCAGGGCCCTGGTGGCAGAGGACGTGGCAAAGGCCGAGGCAAAAGACAAGACACCAAATGCCCTCTGACTTTGTCTTTCTAGCAAGCCTGCAGAACTTCATGAAGTTCACCAAGGGGAAGCACAAAATCCTGCACATGGGGAGGAACAATCCCATGTGCCAGTATATGCTATTGGTCACCCGGCTGGAAAGCAGCTTTGCAGAAAAGGACCTTGGTGACTGCCAAGCATGGTAACTACATATACAGGAGGTGAAGAAATCAACTCATGAGTTCCATGCTACTGAATGTTGCTTCATAACAGGTTATTCTTACCCCCCTGCTAAATGAAAATTACTTTTGTTTACATGTATATAAAAGATGAAAGAAAAAGTGTTTTACTTTTTAAAGAAATACTTTGGAAGCATTTTGTTAGAACATTGTCAAAATGTGTACATGCACATGTTCTATCCCCCTCCAGTATGGTATTAAGATTTTCTATATGCCAGCTCTAGATATATATTATTTACTTCAATATGTATGGTACAGAAGAGCATTTTTCCAGTTCAGCTTGCCAGTAATGATTGCTCCTTATACAGCTCATTGAACACAGATGAAGCAGTGACTATGCAAGAAATGCCACACAAAAATTATTTCAATTACTTATTAAATATATGAATTATAGAAAAGATTTCTACAAGCACATTTAAGGGTTCATATTCCAATTAAGGACGTGTGAGATGAATCCTCAACAATCACTACTAAAAATCCTGTTTATAATTAGACACACTAGCAGCTGACAGATATACATTACTAGAAATTATTATCTTGTAGAGTAGGAAACCCAACCCTTTCATCTCATTTCTCCATTACAACTGACATTTACATCACTAACTCTAAATTTGAAATTAAGCACTGAAATGAGAGATCAGTACCAGACAGCAGGATTCATAATCAAATAGCCCCAGCAATGCTTAAATTGGATTATACCAATATTTGTTTATAAATACATAATAAAATGTGTTGTATTACTTGCTTTAATTACAGACATTGTATCTCAATGTTAGGGTTTTTCATGTTACAATAAAATTCGCGAAGTTGTAAAAGCAACATGATTAAATTAGAGATGTTAATTAAAGGTTTCCATTGATTTTAACCAGTGATTTGGCTCAGTAAATATTAAGAAAAAAACATGCAGAGCAAATCACGGTACATTTAATTATCCCCTTCATTCTAAAACAAAACTAGTCTTCTGCTTTGGGTCAATATTGCTTAAAATAAAATGTATCCAAAGCACATAAGGAAAAATATCCTTTAATTCTGTACCTGAATAATATCAAATCTCAGATTAAACTATGTCTCAAGTCACCTTGTATCCCTAAATATAATGAGAAAACTGTTTTCTTATGTTCTCCATTCTACCTCTGCAGTTTCATGTAGGTTCCCCACTGTTGGTTATTTCAAAAGCTCTTCTAACAATAACTCCAGTTCTCCTACATGCTTCGTCTCAATATAGTCTCCCTAACCTGGACTCACACATATGCCTCCCTACTAACTACCAGGATAGGCAGGACAAACAAATCCTTTGTCATATCCAAACCCAGAAGCAATGGGTTCATCAGCTGGCAGGTTAAGCAGTATTGCTTATTTGGCCTTCACTACCTACCCATATTTTCAAAACCTTTCAGGAATTTAAACACAATAAAAGCTCCATTCTGTCAGAACTTGACTGGAATTGGCAAGTAGACAGAAATATTACTAGGGAGGAACTGATAAACCAACAGACATAAAGCCACCTTGTCTGGAGAACTTACAGACTCACGAGCTGCTGATCTTTTGCTTCTTAGGATGCACAACTGCCTTAGCTTGAGTGGCTGTGTATCACTTGAGTTTAGGATTTAGAAACAAAGTAAAACAGAAATCATCACAATATCCGATTGCTCAAACACAACTACGAGCTCCTACCCTTTCACAACTGCGTACAACTGAAATGACCTCGAGAAAGAAGGCAACAATGGCAGAAATCTACACTACCTATTAAACCTTTAAATCACTAAAGAACTTGCAGAGTTAACTGCTCAGCTATCCTAAGAAACATACTAATCCCCATCTTTACTGCCTCAGCCCTCGTTTTACAGGGATCCTAAAATGTTTTTTGTTCTTCATAGATAGTGAAATAGACAACAGCAAAATAAATAAACTGCCAGAAGGAACACAGGATAGTAATGCAAACTGTTGGCACTCCAAAAGGTATGAGGTTCACTATACCGTGCTCAAAAAAGAGAAAACTCAGTCTTAGACGGCTAAACTGTCAGAAGGTGCAACTGAGAAATAACTTTTATTGTTTGATAACCATTATGCTTGTTGTTCTTTTTCCCCTGTGTTTGGTCTTCCTGTTTGTTTGTTGCGGTGGGAATTGCTGTTGTTGGTTTTTATTTTTGTTTTGTTTTTAATTTCTCTCCTATCTCTCCTCTCTAAATCTTTAGGCAAATACGAAACTAACCTTGTACTACTGCGTACGGATCTCACAAGATTTAGACTGTCTACAATCATTGCCCACCTATCCTCCCCGTTCAAAGTTCGAAGAATTCCTAATTTAGCTTTCAATACTTATAAAAAGTATTTATCATCCATTGAGCTTCAATAATGCTTGAATATTTACTGAAACTATCCCTTAATCTGTTTAAAGTACAACTGTATTTTTGTCAAAACATCAGTCAATTTCCTATGCAACAGTGCAGTTTAAATTTGTATTTGTTGAAGAAAAAAAGAATTTATCAACAAGTGAGAGAAGGTGCAAAAAAAGTTAAGCTCTATTACTTACCACTTGATCTGCCCACATGTTTATAAACTTATACTTTTAGTCAATTTCTTTTATTTCCTCGGGATACACTCCCAAGTTTAAAATGCTATGGTTCTTGGTGAAGACCTTGCTAAGCTTCATCAAGTTATAACATCATTAAATGCTCTAGTTTCTGAATGCTTTAATTGTAGTTTGAATGAACAAGCTTGTGATACATTTACATCTAAAATATCATTTCTCTTACTGAATGTAAAAGAGAAAGATTTAAACCCTGATTTCATCTTTGGCAAGGACCAAGTGACCATTTAATATTCAAAAGTACTTCTGTTCAAAGTATTAGAATATTTTAGATTATCTACAAGACAAATGCATACGGATATAATGAATAATCAATGTAGAATACTTTACTTATCTGGAAGGCAACTGTCAGGCTAATAGCTTATTTGTGCAGAAGTCAACATAGAACATCTGCTCTAGCAACAAGAGCTTGCTTCCAAACAATCCAGTCACCAAAACCACTGACAAAACCCTCATCTTCCTGTGAGCTTCTCCCATGTCTCCTCACCACATACATACTGAATGTAAACATTAATTTGGTAATTCAGCCATATTACTATTTGTATTCTTTACAGTTCAGGTTAGTAAACTTCTCTGGACTTGATTCTTGCCTTACGGTAGACTAAGAAAATGCACCATACTACATAGCCAGGTGCTGTGAATATTTCATTTGTTCTATGGGTATACTTTAAACTGATTTTAACAAGTTCTGCTGGCTGTGAAACTGAGGCTACAGTAAGCATAAGAATGGTGTGAATTCTGGGGTTTTTTTTATAATGAATGATACTATTTCCACCCAAATCAACTCAGACCTGTACTAGACAGATTATCATCATGCCTATAGAGCATGCGTAATTTTTGATACCTGTATCCTCTTACAGCTTCGTAACATATTGGAGAAAGGGAGGTAGAGGAGATGGAAGACACATCAGAGAAACAACCAGCACTTAAAAAAAAAACCACTAAAAGACATTTCAGATCATGCAGTTCTCTCCTTTTGGTTCTAAATAGCTATGACTGCACAATAGCTCTGCATACTTTGAAAGAAATTTTTGAGAGCAGGAGGGTATAAAGACCCTCTTCTTTCCTCTCTCTCCCTTTATTGATCTTTCCCTTTTATGAGCAATGTATACTGAAAAAAGATTCAAAAGTGCCGGAAATAAAAAGGATGCTTAGAAAGTGAAACTGCTTGGAGTTTGATAGGCTGCAAGATCTTCCTATTTAAAGTCAATATTCAAAAGTGTTATGTGTAAACAGTTCCTGCAGTTGCAAATAGGGACACCAATACGCTACACTGAGCATGGAAGGGTTACAACACCATAAGCAGATCACACTACCACACTTTCTCACTTGTTCTGAAAAAAAATAATATCTGTCAAACATGGAAGGAAGAATAATAAATACAATCTGCTCCATCTAAGTCCACCTTCTAAAATGTATTGTCCATTAATTAAACTGATTAAAAAAAAAGGTGAGAAGAGAGAACTTCTGGGAAACTATTTGGAAGCAGATACAGCAGAAATAGTTTAAAAATAGAAACATGTCACTCAACTGAAAACTTACAACAGCAATGTCTAACTGTTTCCTATGTTTAAATCTTCAAAAGATGGTCTTTTTTGTTTTCTTTCTTGGTAATTGCTATTAATATGGCATTTCAAAATAAAGTTGTACCTCGGGTACTATTTAGTAAAGAAAGCATTTCCTGCAGAACCGCTTTTCTTACAGGGCTAAGTTCTAACCAGAACAGAGATTGGAGGGGAGGGATTCCTTTTTAAACAAACACATAATACTATAATCACAAAACAAAGAGCAATGAAAGAAATAATAATCACTGTTCTGGCCTCATAATACCCAGCCTTTCACAAAATGAATTGCTTCTTCATTTAATATCATCCTTTCCAATGCTACTGGTGTAATGCTTTGCCAAGGTGACAATTGCTTTGTTGTTGTAGACAGCCAGCCTATCTAGCTGAACAAAAAGTCTTCAGTTGCAACCCACAAGAAATAACTAAGGAAAGACTATTAGAAACATGTCTAAGAACATTATCCACAGCACTCGTTAGTTACTTAGGCTTTCATTCTTTTTAGGTAAGACACATTCTGCTCCTCCTCTCCACCATACAAAATCCAGTTAAGTGGGGGCATGAGAAACACCTTACATTTTCAAGGCATTTTTCAAAGGCTTAAAAGGCTGTAATTATGCAAAACACTTGGGCAAGCTGTGGCTTTTTAAAACTGTAAGGGGTGACATTTCTCAAAGTTAAAAAGGTCTTTAGGTAGGAAAGGCGCTTACATTCTATATCTGTTCTATGTCTAGAACAATTGATACAGTCTTTCATGAACTGCTCCCACCACTGATGTGTAATACAGGGCCATGGGAGTTTTCACAAAATACAGTAGAATGTTGATTAAAATGTCAATTTCTTGAACTGGAAAGCACTGCAAATTTTAAGAAAGTTGGTTAAAGTATTACTAATTTTTAAATGAAGTTCAGTTCTTTGCAATAGTCAACAGAACTTATATTGACTATATGGACAAAAGTATCAACTAAGGCAGTGGGACAAGTCTATCCAGACACATTTTTGAAGACATAAAGCCAGTGTTCTACCTTAAATTTTACTGTATTACAAAAACAGTCTTCTACAATTTTATAAACAGTTTTCCATTAATTCTGACAATCTGATGGATGCTTTTGGAAGAATCCAAATTACTAAGAACTATTCTTCCAAGTATATGCTGTTGTTCTGGAAGACATCAGGATTTTTAACATCACTCAGAATTGATGTAATTAATTGGCAAAGTATTCTTCTGAACAGATTGAAATCAATACCTCTCTCATCTTTAAAGAAATTCATCCTCTGGAAAAATGCCTAATTGCATAAGTCCACAAGACGTAATTATTAATCATCATCTCTGCTTGATAGTTAGTGATTTTACCTTGCAGTACAACAGGAATACGGATTTCTCCCATAGTGACCGACCTTGCCAGCTCCTTCTCTCCAGAGTACACCTGACATTTGTTTCAAATTCTTTAACTTCCACGAGCACTAGAAGAAAAGGTGCAGGCCCAGCCTAAAAGTTCTGACAATCTGGAAGAGGCTGGCTATTTGGTAAGTAGAGCTAACGCATTTTGAACTACTGCAAAATAATGGAAAAATAACCCCCAAAACCCAAAACCCAAAGTCTGTTCTCAAAGCAAATTCTGAGGAACCTTAGCAGTTCCAATAATCTTTAAAGCCCAGAAAAGTGCTGATGTTACCTATGGTGGTAGGTACCAACAAGGATATAGGTTGACTGAGGAGAGAAAGAAATGAAAAACAGGCAAAAAGGGGGAAAAAAAAAAAAGCCTGACCGGAGGTCAATCCTTTATGACCAGAAACTAAATAAAGCCTATTGTTCCCTAAAAAACATGTCAGTCACAAAGGACTGTTTTCCCCAATTACCTGATGCCAAACATATGTGACTCAGTGACAGTAATTTTCTGATTATCATTGCTATTGGGCTAACAGGTTGGTTGGGAAAGACCACTAAACAGACAAGCGAGAGGATAAATAAAATGGTGTTAGCATCTTTGCAGACAGAGACGAATCTCAGGGAACCTGAAGGAAGACCAAGTGACACTTGTTCGAGTTCCATTCCCATGTTCTAATCCTATGCTTTTATCAAACTTGAGTAAAGCCAGAAGACAACATCAAGCTTAAGCAGGTGCCTCCCAACCTCTATCTAGGCACTGAGCTTGTGGCATCAGGTACCAAATGCATCATTCTGCTATCCAATGCTAAAACACCTGGTATTGGCAAGAGCAATGCAGGGTGACAAACAGGTTCTGGTGTTATAGAAGCCCACACTAAATGAAAACCCACATTAGTGGACTAATATAACATGAAATACTGCCCTGTTGTTGGTACCGATGATTACTATAGCTAGTGGCAGTGGTTTGACTGCCAAAGTCTGTATCACCTCAGCAACCATAAACTTGGAACAGGCTCCTTAGGTATCCTGCAGTCATTTTCTTATAGAATGGTTTGGGTTCAAAGGGACCTTAAAAATCAAGTTCCAACCCCCCTGCCATGAGCAGGGACACCTTCCAGTAGACCAGGTTGCTTTTTGGGACCATAGAAATAAAAATACCAAAGTGCTATTTTTATATCTGTTTCTAAGTATAAGAAGCTTATAAGGATGAATTTCATTTAGCCCAAATCCTCGCTATATTAACTAAAAGTGGGGGGTGGGAGGGTGGGGGGAGTAGAGGGGTGTAGAAATACATAGCTGAAATATAAAAGAAATGTATAATTAATCTATACAAATAAAATAAGAATACTGAAATTTCTTCCAACAGTTTAATAAGGAGCAACACAAAGAAATGAGAGGACAGCAATGGACTAAACTCTAAACTTCCCAAACTCATGAATGTGATGGCCATGCATCAAAAATGCCCAGAGAAAATCAAGACCTTGTAATAACTACACACAGAATTTTCAAGTACTTTGCCGTCATCTGTAATGAAAACTGTATCTCAAAGGTTGGGTACTTCCAGGCTAGAACATTCCCAGAAGGTAGTTACAAGGACACTGCAGCTGGTGCTCAGCTATTACTCTGGGCTAAATTTATTTTAAACAAGCTTCCTGTTATTCCTGCATGTAGAACTACAACATTCCTCTGGACTTGTGCTCCTGGAAAGCTAGTCAAAGGTTACAGCCCCCCTGAACATAATTACATAACACATTATTCCAGTTAAGTTTAAGAACCAGAGAAGTAGGAAAAATACAAAACAGAACAAATTATAAATCACAGAATGGTTTGGGTTAGAAAGGACCTGAAGATCATTTGGTTCCAATCCCCCTGCATGGGCAGGGACACCTCGCACTAGACCACATCACCCAAGGCTCGGTCCAGCCTGGCCTTGAACATTGACAGGGATGGAGCATTCACAACTTCTATGGGCAACCTGTTCAGTGCCTCAGACCCTCACAGTAAAGAACTTCTTCCTTATACCCAATCTAAACTTCCCCTAAGTTTTAACCTGTTCCCCCTTGTCCTATCACTACAGTCCCTAATGAAAAGTCCCTCCCCAGGGTCCTTACAAGCCCCCTTCAGAAACTGGAAGGCTGCTACGAGGTCTCCATGCAGTTTCTTTTCTCCAGGCTGAACAGTCCCAAATTTCTCAGCCTGTCTTCATACGGGAGGTGCTCCAGGCCCCTGATCATCCTCATGGGCCTCCTCTGGACTTGTTCCAACAGTTCCATGTCCTTTTTATGTTGAGGACACCAGAACTGCACTCAATACTCCAAGTGAGGTCTCACAAGAGCAGAGTAGAGAAGTGGTAGAGGTCATGCTCCTTTTGATGCAGCCCAGGATACGGTTGGCTTTCTGGGCTGCGAGCACACACTGAAGCTGGCTCAAGTCCATTTTCTCATTGACCAATACCCCCAAGTCCTCCTCCGCAGAGCTGCTCTGAATCTCTTCTCTGCCCAGCCTGTAGCTGTGCCTGGGATTGCTCTGACCCAGGTGTAGGACCTTACACTTGTCATGGTTAAACTTCATGAGGTTGGCATCAGCCCACCTCACAAACGTGTCAAGGTCCCTCTGGATGGCATTCCTTCCCTCCAGCGTATCAACCGAACCACACAGCTTGGTGTCACTGGCAAATTTGCTGAGGGCGCACTCAATCCCACTGTCCATGTCACCAACAAAGATGTTGAACAAGACTGGTCCCAACACTGATCCCTAAGGGACACTACTCGTTACAGGTCTCCAGCTGGACACCAAGCCCTTGACCTCAACTCTTTGTGTGTGGCCATCCAGCCAGTTCTTTATCCACCGAGTGGTCCATCCATCAAATTTATGTCTCTCCAGTTTAGAGACAAGGATGTCATGCAGGAAAATAACATCTGCTGTTAAAAATGGTATATGGTAACTTTCCAGTGGTGTAACAGATGATGATACAGCGAGAAAGACCATCTCTCTTCTATATTTGTATCACAACATGAATAAATTGTAGGGAATAAAGGCGTACATTTATCAACATTCCCAAAGCAGAGAGATCTCGCAGTCAAGAAAGCAGATTTTTTCATTTTGGTAAAACCTAGTATTCCTAAATTAATTTAATTGCTTTTCTCACCCTCCCCTGGTTTTTCAGCAGTATTTGATTTTACAAAGAGTTCAGATAAAGCTAGATTTGTGCATGTATTAATGTTTTCAACATTCTTTTATCCCTTTGCTTTGTGTAAATGTCAAAGCTATTCCCTTTGAAAATTACTTTAACTTAGAACAGTCCTACTACTTTCCTCCTAAAGAAAAAAGAAAGAAAGCGAAAGCCATTCAGTATTACTGGCAATAAGATTTGACTGTGCAGTTGGTGGGCCTCTATTCATAAGCACTTCTCTAAAGCAATTATTTTCTCTGACAGATTAAGTATCAACTTTTCCTTCTTTTCCTATAATGATTAAAAGATTCAAACTTAAGAGGTTTCTCATGCATTGTGATAAGATGAAAACTGAACTTTACAGTAATGCTGGCAGTCTTCAATAAAGCATGCTGTGATAAAGAGCAGAAGTGATGAAATCACATAGAAATGTTCCAAACACTAGGATGTGAAGTCCACAAATGCAAAACCAAGTCCTGCTTCTGTACCCTTACCAGAAGGAAGACCTCACAAGGCACATTACACAAAAAAGATGAAATTTCAGGTGTAAGGAAGACCTAGTACCTTTGTGGGCTAAAGTCATGTTCCTTGTAGCATAACTTACTGTTAGAATTGAGTAAATACAATAATTACCTATAAAACCAGAATGATCTCTAGGTGTTCGAAGAGTCACGTAGTTCCATTTGTTTTCCTCTTTCCAAAAATTTGAGGTAGCAGAAAAAAATCTGGAGGCAGAAAATTAACAGTGCAGACAAATAAGAACCAGCCATTTGGGGGGTGGGGAATAAATCTTGAAAGCAGATTTACTCTATTCAGACACAACTTCCTTCTACTCATCCTGTGATTCCTAAACTTTCTGAGGCATGCAATACAAGGCATGTCACTACAAAACTGTCACCTTTGTTCCTTCTACAACTTCACATGTATCAACAAAGACTCCAAAGAAAGAGGGGAAATTAGTATGAAATTTGAATATATAAGCTCTCAAGAAATATTGGGTTGCAAGGCAGTGTCTGTTTTTTAGACTCTCAGCGCATTTTCACCCCTACCTTCAGCTAGCTGCAATTCCATGACGGAAGGAGCAGTGCTGAACTGCTCCGCCACAGAAAGCACTTAAACTGAACACTCCTACTGAAGAGTAACATTGACTGAATAAAGCTAAGTACCACCACTAAACATGCTTCAATAAATGGAATGGCTCTATAATAATTACTTATGCATACTGTTACCATGGTTCTCAACCCTTTCCTGTTTACAGGCCGCTATAAACTTTCTAGCCAAAGTAAAACATCTAGTCAAAAACCCCTAGCCTGCTGAAACAGTATGCATCTACTTTGCACTCAGCACCAAACAAATAGACTACATGCAATGATTATTTTCACTTTAAAGTGAAGGAAAACATAGGACACCTGCAGGCATAACACAATACCTAATATTTGACCTCTTATGGTCTGATCTTTTTTACTAGCTGCAAGAACCTTCTACCTGTCTGAATAGTGGCATCAACTCATTCTTGCACCTGGGGCACATAGCCTCATCTCTCCCACATGATCATTTTTTAAGGCTATACAACCAATTAACACATCTATTTATGGTCAGCAGTTGCTTTGTTGGTAACTTCGGATAAAAGATATTCTTATGAAAAAAAAAGCAAAGTGGATAGTTAGGTTTGTAATTAATGCGTTCTACTTGGTAAGATTGCAATTTAATTGAGGCAAGCTTTCCCATTGTAAAAGTTTTGTAAGGGCAATGTAAAAATCACACTGCAGTTTCTTCAGAGCTGTAAAAAATTTCATTATGGGTCATGTTATGTCCGATTAGGTAATCTTCTTTACCCAATCATGAAACACTGAATTACACCCAAAAAGCACAAGACATTGATTGACACAACCAAAGAACAAGCTTTTTAAAAGTGCTTGTGACACAAAAGTCCAGAGAGTTGGAATAAGTTCACCAGTATGAACTGTCACTGTTCGCACCAGTTTGCAATCACTGTTTGACCATAACGGTCTAATGGAAGATTTTTTTTCATCTTCACACAAATTCTTTTCTATTTTAAATTTGCAGTCACCGCAATCCTGTGAAACACAATGTGTTAAAAACTACTGCCACGGAGCAAAGACGCTGGCTCCGGTAGCCGACCTGCCCACCCAGAGGACATGCTCGGGGGATAGGTCAGTGAAGTCGACGCAGGGCAAAGAAAACACTACCTGATTTAGATTAGGGTTACTGTTATTATCATTTTGGTTCTATCCTGCTCCTTACCATTGTTCAGGAAGGGGAAAACAGGAAAAACACGAGATGGGAACACAGTGTCCTACGAAGTCTCAGAACAAGGCTTTTTATTTTTTTTTGTAGATACTCCTCCATATACGCCTCTGGAAATTCTCATGCAAAAACACCTTCATGAGAAACGATCAGATATCGTTTCTGGCAAAACTGGTGAACTGCTCGTGAAAATACATCTTGTGATCCGTTTTATTAAAAAGGACCCATCCCCACAATACACAGTTTGTCTAGATACAAAAGCTACGCTGCCATAATCGTGAGTTCAAAGTGGTGGCCTTATTCATGCTAGTAAGAAGACTTGAGTGGTATTTTTACTTGAAAACAGGACTGCACTTGGAGTTCAGTTTGTGTAATTGCATTATGGACTTTTAAGTAAAAGCAAAGAACAAGCCCGAGCGTTCCCTTTTCCCCGCTGTGGCGTTACTGGATACAAACAGGCATCGCTGCTAAACCACCGTGACGATCAGCCGCGGACGGCTCAGCTGCGGCCGGACTGCCACGCTGCATCACTGCTCACACCGCTGAGCCAAGGGAGTTCAAAGCTCAAAGCCACAAAAAGGCTTCAAGGAAAACCATGAGCCAATAACATCCATAAACAACAGTTGTTTGATGTTCAACACTTATACTTCTTTTTTCTTCCCCGTGTAACGACACCACTCCCCATCATGCCGATTTGGCAGTCGCTGCTCTGCTCTGTCCGACTACTCTTAAAATACAACAAAATGTAGTTTTCCACTGTTTCATACTCTGACCGCGAAGGTTAAGATACAAACACACGAGCAAACACCTGAAAGCTCAGTGTTAACCGCACTTTTACCGGGTCCCCGCTCTGACCCGAGCCGGACACTTACCCCGCTCCCCAGGCGGAGCCCCCTACGACAGCCAGCACCCCCCCCACACTGCTGTCCGCGTTTCCCCCAGGCTCCCACCCCGTCCCCGCCCGGCGGGGCTGCCACAGCAGCGGGCGCTGCCACCGCTCCCCTCCCCCGCCGCGGGGCGCTGCTCGGGGCGGCAGTCGGCAGGAGAGAGCCTGGCGGAGCAGAGAGCAGGGCGGGAGCCCGTCCCTCACCAGCGCTCCCCTCGCTTTCTCCTCCCCCTCCCGGCAGCCCCAGACCCCCCCTCCTCTAGCTGCCGAGCCCCAACCGCCCTTCTCACCTCTCAAGGTCCGGGAAGGGGGCGAGGTTGAGAGAGGGCGGGGAAAGGGAAAAAAAGGGATGGAGGCCCCGTCACCCCCGCCCCTCCCGCTCCGCTCCGCCCCGCCCCGCCCCGGCGGCAGCCAGCGCTCTTGCTCCGCAGCGGGAGGCCACGGGCACTGGGGCGATGCTGCCCCGTCAACACCGGGTCCCCTCGGGCCCCGATCCTGGCCCCTCCCCTGCGCGCGCGGGCACCTCCGGGGAGGGCGGGGCGAGGCGAGGCGAGAAGGGCCCCAGGGGCGGGGCGAGGCGGGACGCGAGGACACGCCCCCTGCCCGCCGAGCCGCCGGCCCCGCCTCCTGCCCCGGGGCGGGGAGCGCGCGCCGCCGCCGCCACCCAACCGGCGGTCTCCGCGCGCCCGAGGGCAGGGGCAGAGCGTGGCCGCGCGTGGCAGGGCGGTGGCTGCTGCCGCTCCCCTCAGGCTGTGGCCGCTGCCCCGCGCCGCGCTCCCTCTGTCGGCGGGGCAGTGGAACGGCGGCCAGGACGATCCCGTCTGGGGGGGGTTTTCTGGGTTCCAAGGCCTCGGCCCGGCCCGGGCACCCCTGCGAGCCTTCTAGAACCATAAAGCCCTGCACTCCCCCGGCCCGAGCTTTCACACTGAGGTGAAATAAATCTGCGGTGACACACGAGGCAGTCATTGACACCCCCGCTCCAGACCCTGGCACCGTGTGGTGCTGAGGCGGTCTGTACTTGCGTCTAATGGGCACATACACACCAACCGTTGCCAGCCTTGTTATGCAGCACCTTATCGATGACCTCTGCCTTGCAAAGAAAGTATGATTTTCTGAATTAATAGACTGTGTGACATTCAGATGTGCCTCCAACTGATCAAACTGATTTAAGGGTGCACAAGATCATTGCTGAGGCGTGGCAGTGTGAGTGTGATGTGGTAATGAGGCATATAGTGCTTTCTTTGCCTAATTCTGTAAGGAAATGTGGTCTACATGCTGTGTGCTTCGCCTACCCGTTCTCATCCTGGCTGACTTTAAACCATTTAGCTGACTTTAACTAAATTTGACCTAAGGACAGGGTTTTCAAAAGTACTAATTCTTCCAGCTGGGCAAAAATTATTAGCTAGGTGGAGGGAAGCATGTTCCCAGGAAGGAAAACTAATCTTTTTGAGGTCAGTTGGAGGGTGAAGCCACACACATGCACATGATTCAGCTACACTACATGCACAGAGCTGCCTGAGGGCAATTGTGTCTGAAGCTTAGGGTGCCCGTGTCCCTGGGGGATGAGTGGACAGATCATATACGTGCCTCCTGAACTCAGGAACTAAACTAAAATGTGCCACCACAATAGCCCTAAAATAGATATTCCCCATCTGCTTACTGCAGAGTGTGTGAAACTCTCCCATAGAATCTCAAACTCAACATAATCCACAGGCTATTACTGTACAAGGCTGAACTTGGGCGTGATGCTATAGCCAGTTTCTAGTCTGACCTTGGGCACTGCCAACAGCAATGAAAGTCTGAATGTACCAGAAAGGGATAGATACACATACTGCTTGACAAAGTCCCCAGTTATTTTCCAGTATTTTCTCCATTCCCAAAGGGCAGAAAGGATGGGTGAGCACCATATAACCTTGAAAACAGAAAAATACAAAGAAATGATACAGCAGATACTTAAGGGGCATTAATCTCTCACAAAGAAGAGCTAATTTGCTAACATGACAAACATAAATTGCCAACATGACAAATATAAATTGTTCAGTATTTTACTTTTAAAATTCATACTTGTGATTATTTTGTACCCTATTACTGCTGTTGTACCATACTGTCAAAAAGAAAAATCAGTTCTTTTTGCTTTGGGTTCATTGTTTTCATTGCATAAGCCTGCTACATTTAAAATATCATATTAACAATTTTACATCCACTACAGCTCCATAAAGAGTCTTTCTACAGAATGAATGCTGTATTTGCTTCCACCTGGCTTAGTGATCTTCTGAGATAACTAGGTGACAAGAAGGGCTTTTCAGGTTTATAGGACATTTCTTCTTTTACTTCAACAGCATTGCTTCATTTTGATACTACTTAATATTTAATGCATTGTGTGAAAAATACTACATCAGAAGAGAGCTTTCTGAATTAATCAGATCTTTCATACTGCATATACTCTATATTTGAGTCAAATGATTGGTTTTTACATATGCATTATTCAGAGTACTTTTATTTGCAACATTTCAGAAATGTTCTTTGCAACCTTACCAGTAAGAAAAATTCATGGAATATGGTAGTTGTCAGAATGAAAGACTTCACTCTTTTTAACTAGGAAGTTTAGCTGAATGATTGGACTACAGTGTATAGAAATAGCAGTGGCTCTATGCAGTCTTGTTGTGGTGTAAAGGATAGTAATACACACACTGAAGACACTCTACAGATTGACAAAACATCTGTTGTCTTTTAAGAATACAGCAGCAATGATAGTACGAACATCTCATTTTACTTAGTACATCACTTATTTGCCAGCTCAGAAACTTTAGGTCATAATGAACAAATTCATAGTCTATTAAAGTCTTGAAGATTCTGTATTAGATAAAATTATCTTTCTCCTAGCCCCAAAGCATATGTATATAAATAAACCAATCAAGTCTCCATAGCTGACTCATGTGGTTCTGACTCATCTTTATAATGAGGGCCTGAGTAATTTTTAAAAAACCTGCTTAGCCAAATGAATACAAAATTCCTTTGCAGAGATGATTCATTTACTGTTTAGAAGGTATATGAAAGTAGCCATTAGGGGGTGATGTTCCTAAAACAAAACTACCCCAAGTTCATAAAATAATTCCTATGTTTGTTTTTTCTTCTATTTTCACCCTGGTACATGAGTTTTATCTTCAGTGTAGTCATTTGTGTCATCCTCATCTATGTCCTGTAAGAACAAAACTTGGCTTTCTACAAGTTAATGTCACCAGAAGTGAAAAGAAAGCTCATATTGGGAAAAGGAAATGAATAGACGCTATTTTGCATAAAGTCTGCACTAAGTTAAAAGCTAAACCAGGAAGGAAGTTACCACCACTATGCTAGATGGGAGTGCTTCAGTGACATGTGCTTGCTTTTGGGAAAATCAGAACTCTTCAGATTGGTCCTGGGAATAATTACCATGTTCATTTTATGTTTACCCGAATTTTTCAAAATTCATGAAGGTGAGTGAGCAGCTTCTAGAATAGCCTTTTCTGTATTTGAAACTCTGATTGCAATTGAAAAGTTGGTACATGCTTTCCTAAAAGCTACCGTCAGAATGCTGTGCTCATATGCAAAGCATATAGATTGTTTTTTGTTAGATTTTTAACCAAGAGTGTTAATTATTGTGGCAATTTGAATGGAGTTTGTAATTCATTTATCTACACTGCAAAATTCTTGAGAACTAGTTCCATGCAACTGTGCTTTTACTATGTTCCTCATGAAGAGAGTAGTTAAAGCACGTATGTTCTTTTATAGCAGGCACTCATGTCTTAAAAAATAGCTGTTTTTTAAGTTCCTACACTTAAATGCCTATAATACATTGTACAATTTCTGTCTGGTATGAGATGCTGTCTGTGAAAGAAGCATGCAGTGCTGACCTGACAAAAAGTAGAGTGGCATAAATGTAACTGAGTGCAGCAAATCATGTAACATAAATGCCAGTTACATCTTGGTGATCCTAAAGGTCAACCCTGGATTTAGGATGAATGTGAAATACATGCATATAAGTTTTACATTCAGTGGTTTCTTAAAAATCCGTAAATAAATTAATATTAAAATAGTTCTGTCACACTTATTCCTGATTAAGTTTTTGAATACATAAATGTTATAATAAAAAGCATCCCTTTGACAAATAGCATGTGTTCCCAGGCATCATGCAATTAATTATTATGAAGCATAATTTTCTGAGAAAAAAAAAATAAAGTCCATATTGGTTATTTACATTTATATCTCTATTAACCACAAAGGGTAAACATGACAGTAACTAGAATATTTTAATAGATTTTTATAGTTGATAAACGAACAAACTTGGTATGCTGTCAGAAGTTTCAAATATAAAATTGATGTGTCAGTTTCAGATATTGAAATAATTAATGTTCTATCTCCACACAGAAGTAATCAAAAGTATTTGCTAACAAAGACTATGCAATTAAACAATGACATGATTATTACCAGAAGAAAACATTGACCCTACTGTCAAACATCAAAGAATTATTTCGATTTTCCATGATTGCTTTCCTAGATTGCTCTTATTGGAGGTGCATTATGCTGCAAGAGCATGATCACTGCAATTATGATATCTGCATATGATCTTAATCACAGAGTGCCTAAATTAAGATTCTGAAGTACATGAGCAGAATACAGCACAGAATTATGTTTGGAAAATTAGAATCATTGTCGTATTTTGAATGTTCTAAAAGCTGTATGAGTATATAGCAGTTGGTATAACAACGTCTGAATTATGTGAGAAGGCAAATATATTGAAGTATTAATTTTGAAAATTCCAAGGCACTTGGGTCTCTGGTTCATTGAAAGCTTTCTGTTGGAAACTGGTTTTATGACAGATTTTGTGGCAAACACAAAATGTACAGCAGTTCCTGTAGGTGTTTCAAATTGCTGTTTACCCCATGAGGCTTCACCACACAGAGCTGTTGTTGGACATCTTTGAGGTGTGAAACATAGTCATTGTGTCTTCCTCTGTGAAGGATTCCTAAATGAGTTTCAGAGACCACCTAATTCCACAGCCTTTTCCAGGATCACATTAACGATGTGCGTATTTCAGGTTTTTAATATAACCTGTGAAATTGCAGGCAAGCAAAGTATACAGATAGAAGTGAAACTTGAAGGTTTTATCCCAGGGGATGCTCCAGCATTTATTTTCATTCTGCAGAGGGAATAAGAATGGGAATCTCTCATTAAAAAGAAATGTAGGGAGAAATCAATTTACAAAAATACTAAACCATTAAAAATTTATCAAAAGAATACAGTTCAGCATTGCCAAAAGTGAAATGTTTCCTTTATATTTGTAAAGCAACCCACTTATTGGGACACAAGGTATTGAACCTTTAAACTAGATTGCTTTAGAGCAGGAGGTTCTAGTTTTGGATTGTGGTGCTCTCAATTCCAGTCATGTCCTCTGGGTCCAGCTACTTGATGGAGTGTATCTGTTTAAATCTATCAGTTGTGTATTCCCCAACTTGTACTGCAGGCCTTGTATCTCTACAATATTATGCAATGACAATAATTTCCATAAAGAGGTGACAAAAATTACAATTTCATATACTGCTGAATTGACTCAAAACGGAATATCATAGATCAAATGAAAAAAAAGTCAAGTTAATCCAAAATGAAATATTTATGATTTTCATTTTAATGGGAAGGAAGTTTTTTACAAATTCATATCTTCCCTGTGAATAATTTCTTTTCAATGGAATTGGATTTTCTGTGGAAGAACACCCTGTAAAATGAGGCTTACTAAAAGAATTTAATAATCACAGAACTTCTTAATATTAGGCATGTGGGTTACAGATCTTTGAATACAAAGCTGTTTCCTAGAGATACTTTGCATGGTTTCATCTCACTGATCCTCTGAACTCTTCTGTCTGTCTGCATTCAGATTTCACAAGACCCCTTCCACTTTTCTAGCGATGCTTACTTTTGGGAGGGTGCTCTCCAGTCCTGAAGTAAGGAGAAAGCCTTTTGTGGGTACAGCAATCTGTCTGCCATGTGATCCACTAGGAAAGTCTAGTCTTTCGGCCCAGGTTACAGTCTTTATCAATAATATATTTCACTTCATAGGAAGTCCATAATCTTGTGAGTTGGAAGAACATAAATGCTGATGCTAGTTTGCAATTTGGTTGGATTTCTCAGTAAAGATCTTTCAAGAGGATCAGGATGTAAGCTCACTCCCTAACAGGACAGCAATCAAACTCACCTGGATAACATGCAAATCTCACCCGGATAACATGCATTTACCTATCTATAACACAGCTCACAGGCAGTTCTGGAACCTGATTAGGTGTGATGTGAAGTCCAAAATAGACTTCATAATGCTGAAAATAGACTGCTGTCACAGCACAGCATGTGGATTCCCAAGTCTGCTTACAAATTCCTTGATGAAGGGGTATGATAGTGAATTACCATTAGCTGACTTTGAAAGCTGCAGCAGTACCTTTAAACTGATGCACGCACGCCTTGCTGTGAGAACAGAGTAAGCATTCAGTTCCTGCTCCTGACTCATCTCCAGGGAGAAGCTCTACACAAAATGCCTCCTTCAGCTGGAAGAATTTGACCTCAGGAGCCTGCTCCACTTCAGGCTGCATTGGTCAGATCATAAGCGGTTAGAGAAAATGTTGTGTCTTGCCTCAGGGAAAGATCAAGCCCTAAATTTTGTCTGATGGTTTTCCTTTTTGTATTAAAATTAATTTTTTTTTTTGCCTGCATAGGATGTACATTTTGCATTTCTATTTATTATGTTTTATATGGAGTTTATGACTCTCTGATGTAGTGTTAGCGAAGATAATTGATTTTGGCATTGGATTTTGGATTTAATTTCTGCATCCTGTCTGAAATCCTTCACTGAATGGTTTCTGAGGTCAGCCTGCTGCTATGTGAGTACAGGTGGTCTGTTGAAGCTGTTAGATTGCAGCTCAGCACTGCAGCAAATAAAGGCTGTGTTTTTCTCTATATACATAAGGATTTAGGAACATACTCATTCAATTACTCATAATGGGAGTTAGATGGAAAATTTTCTCTTCATAGAGATGCAAGCATACTACTAGAAGTGGAAGCTCAGCTACAAAACTGTAGGTTAGTGCTGCACCAACTCCAGGATGTGGTTATTTCTGTTCATAAACACGTCATCCATGTTGGGGTCCCAGAAGTTTTTGTTCTTAGAGTGTTTTTCATACTGAAAAAAACAGTTCAACATTAACTCAAGTAAAAATGCAAGATTTGTACAATAAAGCCCTACTTTGATGTGGAAGAGAGCTAAAATAACACTCATTAATAATTAATTCTATGTGGGGTTTTTGCTACTTACCAAAACTGCATTAATGTACTCTTAGCTACAGTAATTTGATACTGAAATTTGACTATGACTACAAAACCAATGGTGCTAATTAAGATTCGTGTTTGTTGACTGAATATAAGAGAACGTGAAGGATGTGGTTGGAGGATTCAGAAGCATTTCTGTGTATTTTCACTGTGTGGTTTCAATATCACTGGAAAGAAAGTTTTTGTTCTGATAGCTATTTTACAACATAATCGCACTGGTGCATTGCAGCTGCACAGTTGCAGGGCTAAGTCCCCCCTCCAAACATGAGTGCTTTCATCTTCTTTTCAAGTACAATCAAATTGGGGCAGCTTTGAAACAAGAATGCAACCACCAATTCAAGTTAGTATTAGAAGAGATTTTATACAATTCAGGAACAAAAATCCAGTATCTAGGTTTTGGAACACTGTGCTTGCTTTCTCTCACTTGATGCATTCAACGTGCTGCCATTACCCTCAAAAAAGAAAGCACATTACATCATAAAATGGTTTAAAGGTCTGTTACATGATGCTACGTATTTCTTCATGTGTCCTATATGACTGTCTTTCTAATACAGTGCTCTTTTTTTTTTTCCACAGTTAACACTGTAATTGTGTCATGCATGGACACCTGCTCATCAAATAACACCACTTTTCCACTTTGTACATTTAACAATTCTTGCAAAGCATCAATGCAACAAAGAAGAGAAAACAAGGCTATTTTACTGAAGGCCACTGTAAATCATTCAAATTTCAAAAATATTCCATGTATTTGCCAGTCTTCCAGGATGGAACAGTCCCATACTAAACACAGAGAGTGTGAATCCAAGGGAGATGTGAATGTTGATCATCAAGGATCAGGGTTAGGAGCTGGAAAAAGTAAGTAGGGGAAGAGAAATACTTAATTTTGCAGTAGCTAATTACAACATAAAAGACATGGTTTTATTTGGTAGTTAAAAAAGAAAATTAATACGCTGCTGGTTCTATATGGTCTTTGCACATCTATGAACAATGGGGGTTTTTAGCTTGACTTTGCATGGCTAGAAGATGCATGGCTAGAAGATGCATGTTTTATGTCAAATTCTCAGTGGCATTCATTCCTCGCTGCCAGTGAAACATGCCAATGGCAAAACACTGATTTATTTTCTTAGAGGATCTTGTATAAAATCACAGCCACCTGGAATATTTCTGTTGTAAATTTGACCTCTGCCATCTGGCTTTTATGAATGCTCTGATAGTCCCATCTTTATTCTTTTGAACTTGCTAAATTTTCTAAAATGTTTAATTTCTTTTTAAGGAATTGTAGTTTCTGATCAGTTTTCACACTGAATTTGCTTTTAAATGTCACTGTGGAACTCTACATGTAGATTTTATTATACATGCTGATATTATAACAGAATCATAAAATCATAGAATGGTTTGGGTGGGAAGGGACCTTAAAGATCATTTAGTTCCAACCCCTGCCAAGGGCAGGGACACCTCACACTAGACCTTATACGAAGATAGGTTGTGAGCAATTATCTGAAGAACTAATTCAAATATAGTAACTATTCTTATGGCAGCTATACAAGAAATAACCATTTTTGTGCTTGCAGTTTACAATAGGCCACAACTGTGTAGTATCAGAAATGGTCTTGCATGTTTCAAAGAAGGCAGCACTCAATAAGGGGTGGCACAGCAATACAGGGAAGAGTTCAGCAACAACCACATTCTTTTCAGTAGCAGCATATTCCTTCTGTGCTGTATACAGATACTTGCAAAGTATCTGGAAACTTTTGAGGAAAAGAATGTCTCTGAATTTTGCTTTCCGAACATTGTTGGCCACAGGCCAAGTCCTGAATATAAGAAATGCAGTTCATCTTATTACAAAATAGCTGTCTTAGCAAGTATGGAAAATTGCAAGACAAAATGTGTGGACAAACTCTGTTCTCAGTCATACCTACACAATTTTATGACTTCTGACAATGTCTCACCTACCTATGCTTCTTGTTAACATTCTGCAAGTCTCACAGCTTGTGTGAAATGAAACGACCTTCTGCAACTACTAGCAGATAGACTAGATGTACACTTCAAATCTCTATCATCATATGGCTTTTATTTGGTTGGGTTTTCTTTTCATAGCCTAAGTTTTGTCTGTTACCTGTGACAACCACACAAAAATGAAAGCTCAGAAGCTGATAGTAAAGCAAAAAGGGGGTCTTATTTGTAGGGGAAACATACTTTGTATAGCTAATCAGTACTTCTCATATCTGTTCAGAATAACTTTACATGGCATCCTTTTTTTCATTTTATCAAAGTCAGTAATGTAAAAGCCTGCTGTATATTTTGCAGATGAGACGGAAAACTCAGTTTATTGTTCTTTCTGAGAGTTGTCTCTTTGTCTACCACATACTACATAACAGTTTTAATTTTTATTTCCAAAAGCAAAAGGCTCGCTTGAAGTGAAACCAGAAGATGTTATTTATTTGTATAAATATTTTAATTTCACTATGGTTTCCGAGAAAGAAGTAGAGCATAATAGTTACTACCTGCTGGAAATCCACATTAACAATTCTACAGTCGGAGGAAGAAATGCAGCCGAAGAATACCTAAATCATTCCTGTCTGGTGGCAATGACGGAAGACCAAAATGACTGTATAAATATTTCAATGCAACTGAAGACTTATGTGGAATGTAAGTTACAAAGGAGAGTCACAATAGAAATCAAAGCAGAAACAATACCACTCTTGCAAAAAATCTGCAGTAGGTTCTCTGCTTTCAGCAACTGTTTGAAAGTATGTAGGTATCTCACAAGAAGATAATGCAATTTTGATCATCCCTTAGTAAAAGACCATCTTTCTTAGCCAACTGAAGGTTTCTATAGTGATTTAAAGCAGGTTTGGCTGTGGTTTTTTGTTGTGTTTTTTTCCCCCTAGAAGCAGGACAGCAAAGGAAGGGTACAGATTTTTGTTTAGTGGTGACAGAGTCACAAATTGCGTGTATCACAAAACCTGGAATTACATTTTTTCCTCACCTCTCCCTGATAATGGCATAACCCTGCTGTCCTGGAGGTAAATGGAAAAATTCCTGTTAACTTCCATGGCAGAAGAACCAGGATATGGTTTTAACTTTTCTTACCATTGTATTGCAATATCCTCCCATAGTATACTTAGTAAGGCCTTACTACAGCACACTTAAAAGAGAAACCTTCAGTGGAACTAGACTTAGTTTTCTCAGAGGACAGCCTGTCAGGTTTTTTAATTTCTCTTAGTGCTGAAGGAGTTTTTTGGCAGATTCCCTGACTGTGGCTTCCAGCCTGTCTATATGCAACACTTGCCACCTGGGAATGGATGAAATACTACATTCGTTTTGGTTTGTATGGCAAATGCCTTTTATTATGTACTTTTGCTGCAAAAAAATTACGTGTTTTGGAGTTGTCTAAACCTGTGTTAAATAAAACCAGGTAAGATCTTAGAAAAGAGAGGGCAGCTTAGTTGGTTTTTAAAAAGATATATAGGTGTAGCTATGAGAGTATAGTTTGTACTTTGCCCGTCTAACTTTTGTTAAAACTACAAGCTAACCACCCTTTGCTAATGGTGTTTTTCTGGGAAGTGGTTATCTCAAATTAACAATAAAAATTAACAACACATCTCTTTTCTATTTACTTTAAAACAAAGCTAAAGAGGTGCTCATGGCTTTTGCTAAGCAAAGCTGACGTTCAAGTCATTACAAGTCACTGCAAGACAGGGTAGAGTACTCTGTTTGAAAGGAGCCTGGAGGATAATATAAAAGATATTTTTAGTTCTGAATTAGGAGGGATGAGCTTTGCTTGCCTGCAAGTGCCATGGGTTTATTGGCAGTTACCTCATGACTTCTCAATGGAGAAGATACACAGGGGAAGTTGATGTAGGTCTAATTACGCTATTCTAAGTCAAGGCAAGGAAAACAGTGGTTTGGCTATAGTCTGTCATTTGATTGTATATGAGTCATAGTAATATAGTTGTTTTCTTCTAATAGTTATTTGACAGTGCAAAGGTATGCATTATCATGCAGCTGCTGAAGAAGTCGGAAAGGCCTTTTGAATCACCAGGGAGGAAAGTTCCCCAGATCCTTTCTCTGTGGTATATAGTCCTGGTTTACACTAGTTACTGAGCTAATTACCCATGGAAAGTGAGTGCATTCTGCAGCAGCTGTTGTCCAGAAGAGCAGCCTACCTCCTTCATCCAGTCCCATGCTGATTTTCCCTTAAGGCAGCCTTAGTTAAAAAAAACTTCCCAGAGGGGTCCTGTTAGTGGCATTTCCTCACTTCCTGGTAAGAAAATTTCTGTATGGAGACTCTTACCTTCTCTCATATAAAGAGGGACCAGGAGGTTGCAAATGCCAGTGAAGGCCACTGTTGGACAGTGGACCAGTTCCTTCTTAGCTCCATCCAAACTTAAAGGGGATATGTATTACTCTTGATCTACCTTAAGTATAAATGTTGATCTTTGAAGCATTTTTTTTTCCTGGCTGAGTTGCATATAATAGTTTATACAAATAGGAAAGGTTTTCATTCACTTAGTTATCTATAATTAGTTTAGACATGGGGAGATAGATAGATAGATAGATAGATAGATAGATAGATAGATAGATGTGAAAATTAAGCTAAATTCCAGATGGGAAACTTAGTGTCAAACAACAAAGAAGGCATCAAAAAAAAAAAAAAAAAAAAGGAAAGGAAAAAAAACCCCACATAATTTTATCTTTTTAAAGCTGTATTTGTGGGGATAGGCATGGTCCAAAAACCTACCAAGAGTGAATGTTCTACCTTTTTTGCCTGTGATTTGCTCCTTCATTTTGTTTCTTTTACATTTTATGGACAGATCCAATGTGTATGACGAAGATCATTTGGCTCACCATGATTGTAGTAGTTCTTGTGTTTACTGTTTCAATTGTCATCTACAAAATAGTCCAAGAAAATGAGCAAAACTGTAAGTAACAAAAAGTTAATCTGCATGAATTTAAATTTATATGCAATGAAAATGTGTTAATTTACAATAAAAAAAGTGTTGATTACTAATGAGCCTCAGACAGCAATATTTGAATTGCAATATAGTAAAAGTTTCTTATAAGGGGACTGAAATACTCTGATGATTGATACTACCACCTCTCACCTCTGAACTGTGGATGCAAGCTCAAGCTTATTGATGGTTAATAAAATATAGGGGTTTTGACAGACACTTGGTGGCCTCTGATCCTTAGTGATATGAACTTCTGGTTTCAGCCTGATTCCAGTAGGTAAAACAATTACGTTGAACCTTGTTGAAGGTCTTAAGCAGAAATGCCAATGGCAAATATAAGCAGATGGAAATACCCTTTCCTTCCTGAAGATGATTCATCTAGGTCACGGCCAAGAAAAATTAGGTATGAGGTGATATGCACTCAATTGTCTGTCCTAAAAACTGGTTGTCTAAACTCTGCAGTGGTGTAATCCTATGCAAGTGAACCAAACTGTGCCTTCTTATTCTCAGAGCTGAATTAAGCCAGATAGCATTTCTTATTGTTGCTGTTATTTCAGCAAAGAAGTTATTGTGCTATGATTTCTGAATCAGCAGTATTGACTATTCTAAGTGATTAAAACTTTCCTACAAAAGAACTTGTTGCTAGTTCAGAGTCTGAAGCAACTGTTTCATTCTGCAATGTTTTCAACAGCCATGACAGGCTCTTCCTACGCAATTCCGTTGGGTTACAGGCTGAAACCAGATTTACAGTCTTTCTGCTAGCAGTATACGTTGAAGAAAGCAAGAATAAAAATGTTGCAGTACTCTGAACATGAGACTTCATAGCAATCCAAGGAAAGTCTTCCGCACAAAGTGCAGAAAATGGAAGGCTTGTGAGCTTCTTCTGGTCTTTGGTTTTCATCCCAAGTCAGAGATAGGTGGCACAGGGAGCACACTTCCTTTCATCAGTGTGAAAAGAGCATTACTTAACCTGGTACCTGAGATAACAGCTCCTTGATGTTCTTCATAGCACTTGCGCTGAGGCTTTCTGGGCTCTGTCAGCCCTGAGTACACAGAATGCTTCTAAGCAACCAGCATTTAGTTGCTATTACCAAGCAGATGTCCATTCCCCTTGTAGTCCAGAGCTGCTGAATGGAGACCTTGGTTGCAGTGGTAATAACAAAATAATAAGCCATATCCAGTCCCCTGATCATCTTCCCTGTAATCACAGACAGTTTTGTAATGAAAGAGCAATAGGAGCCTAGATTTAATCATAACAGAAGGAAGAAGGGTGCCCCCACACAGAATGTTTCTATGATTATTTTAGCATAATGTAAATATGCATATATATTAAAGGAATAAGCAAAGCAAAACTATTGCTTAAAATGGCAGATCTGTGAGCCTCCCTCCTACTCCCCCCCCCAGATTGTTAAAGAAGTGCCTTACCAGACTATCTTGGTTAAAATACATCATCTTTTACTTATTGCTAGAACCAAATTTTGAGACCTCTTTTATGTATATAAATCCCCATAAAGCATAAATTAGGTCTCTATAAGTAGGATATTATATGCTCCAATTTAAAGAACTTTTATTTGTAATTTGAAAGCTACCTATAAATGTAATGAATATGATTTTCTGTTCTTTGGGTCATAACATCCTATTTTAAATGCAGAACTATTAGTAGTGATGATTAATTATTTACCGACTTTATTCTTAAACATCAGTTTTCTATTAAATGCAGGTTTTTCAGAACTGTCATGGACACAGGCGGAAAGATGCCCTTTTGAGGCTTCTAATCACTGACTTGCTTCTAGAATACATTTTCTGCTGATAGAAGAATAGTGTGGTTTTATTGGTTAAATTTATCATATATAACATTATAAACAATGTCTAATTGTTACCGATAAAAAACCAAGCAGATTTAACGGTTGTATTCCTTTTATATATATGTTTTGATGCCACGCTTAATTTCAAGCCTACACACTGCTTTTTCAGTGGTGTCCAAAGAACACAGCAGAATATTACTATGTGACTAAAACAGCTGCTACGATTTTTTCCAGTTATAATTCGATTGGTATTTTTCCTCTTTTCCAAGCACCACTGAAAGCTGTTCAGAAATATGCAAGGTCTTGTGACCTTGCAAGACATTCTGTGAGGCAGGCTCTGAGACTCTCCAAAACATTGTTTCCATGAGGGGATAAAATAAAATACCCAAATAAACTTGTTGGAGGTTACAACTAATCCATGACAAAAGAGCTAAATTAGAAGCAGGTTTTTTGCTTTTTCTCTTCCACTTGTCTTACAGCCATTTCCAGAGCTTCCTTTGAGATTAATTGTTACAGTGCATGCTTCAGGCTTCAGTGCTTTAGATCTTCAGTGGCTATTCATAAAAAAATCATGACCTAAATAATGCTAATTTAATGAATTTCCTAAAGCTGAAGTGTTCCAGTGTTCCCAAAAAAAAAAGATAAACATCTATTCTGTTGAATTGGAGTGAGCATGTCATCAGAAGCTTGCTGAGCCCTGAACTGCTGCCACAGTAGAAGAGGGTTAGCTATAACTTGGTGTTGAGGAACAATCAGAGCTGCTCAGCTCAGCTCTATCTCTCTGAGTGCTATAGAGATTGCTCTCAAACCATGCTTCCTAAGATAAACACCCTACACTTAAAAGGAATCATTCAGCTTCCTAGGATGCCAGTGCCCTCCATCCTTGCTATTCCACTATCAACAGTGTGAGTTCAAACCTGTGCTGGGATATGTACATTTTTATAAGCATCCAAAATTTCTCCAAGGTACACAGTACAATGTGGGAAAGAATAATTTGAAAGGGGCAAACCTGAATGGAATTTCCAGAAAATTTAATTCACAATAATATAAACCATCTGGCCCTTGCTTTTCCTCATCACCTTATTTCAAAACCTTCCTGCATCTTCATGGAAGTTGTTCAACTGTGTAAAGAATAAGGACTTTACCACCTTTCCTTCCAATCAGAGCTGAATGTAATTCTATAGCTAACATGTTTTGTTTAAAACAGATTGTAAACACAGAGTAACAGCATCAGTTTCTACTATTCTAAGAAGAAATGGTTCCAGACATGCAAGAAGAACCATATCTGCTACTAGAATTCATCCTTTTCCTGGTAAGTGATATAAAGGTAAAATAAAACCCTAACAAATCTTGAGTCATAAGAAGGTCAAGAAAGACCTTTTAAGTCTTTCCTGAAAAGGAATGCTTCAGGTTTGTTTCAGAGTAACCTTGATCTTAGACAAAAGATAAAGAAAAAATTCCAACAATAAAACTGTAAGAAGACGTATATCACCTGAGAATGCTTCTCCCAGTCTCGAATGTGTTGCATTAATGACTTTTGGGTTTTTACTGCCTTTTAATTTTAGGTCCTGTTGTGTGCCACATTTGAGGTTTGACAGCTGAGTGCTTTGTGTGTGTATAAAAAGTATAGACATGTACATGTATATGTGTGCTGTGGATTTATGACTTGGTAAAATATGCTACCAAAGGATGGAATGGATGGCTGTGGGAGGACTCAGAGAATGGCTCTGCTGGCACTATGTAGCCTATCTCTAGGTTAAAATGCCCCCAAACTACAGTTTTCTATTTTCAGATAGGAATTAAAATATGGTCTTCTAAGAGTGTAGTATGTTTAGCACAGGTAAATTAAATGGCATGACTAAATTCCAAGTTTTGGTTCCAGAAATTATGATTTGGTGGCAAGTCTCTGTGTGAGAGGAAACTAATAACTGTAGCTCTGAGTGTTAGTGATATTGCTCAGAGAGTCCTATGCTTTAATAAATTCCATGGATTTGGGTTTCATAAAGAGAGCGCTATCTTTAAAAAGATTAACATGAACCTATAGAATTATAGTTCTGAATAGCAAACCAACCTTGCTCCAAACAAAAACAAACACAAAGCCAGCAAATGAAAACATGTTTTGAACTTGGTTAGGCTTGGGTACTTTGCTGTTTGTCTTCTTAGTTCTTGAGGAGAAAGAAGAGACTCAGTAATTTCTCTCTACAACTCAGTAACTTGTGTTGTTTCAATTTCACCTAGAAAAGAGTGAATAGCTCTTTGTCTGAATTCTCTTGCGAGTACAGTTGATGCCTCTCACTCTTACAGCATTGGCTACATCTAAGATATATTTATGAGCTCATTATTTTTATCCTGCAGGAAAAGAATTATCTTTCTGACATCTTTTATCTTAAGTACCATATCTGTTTTATCAGCATGTTCACAATGGCATTTTTAATGTTGTATATCCAAAGGCATTTTTGATTATGAAGTTCTATGAAAATCCAAATCCGGTTTTACTAGATCTTACTGAAAAGAATATGAATCTCTTACTAATCTGTCATTCTTACTTCTACGTGCCTCTCACTTAAATTTATCCATTTAACCCAGATAGATGCTTAGTTGTATGAACTGCTATAATGGGGTTTATTTTAATATTAAATTACTTGATTTCACACACCTGAATTCAGTCAATCCAGTCAATTTCCCAGTTTATACCAGTATAATTTAAAGTGGACTCAAGACCATATGAAAAGAGTTTATTCTGTTCACAGTTGCTAAATTCAAGATTTACTACTGTTAGAATGGATTATGAATAGCCATAGATGACTTCTTTGACAGCCTTTGATAATATCTTCACTATCACTAGTGCATAGCTTGAAATCTTGAAATAAAACATTGAGACCCACTGAAGACAGTACCCTGGAAACACCATGATGAGGCTAAATAACTATGTATCTGAGAGGATGTGACAATATATCACATAGAGGAAAAGATGTATAGTTACTACTAAAAGGTTACTCAAAGTTCAAGATAGCTAAGGGAAATAAAAGAAGAAAGCCTATACTTTGAAAATGAGAATGATTTCCTAGGTAAGCTCAGGAAATTAATGTCTTAATGTCACTGTGGTCCTACAAAAAGGTAATTTACAGTATGGATGCAAGTATTGTGAAACTGTTAGTGGCTCTGTGGCCATGAATCATAACCATTAAGTCTGATGGCCAGTGGAAGGAGGAAAACTATAGTATATTCCCTAAGGTAGGATTAAAGTTTCAGCCTTCTGAGTTCATGGTACTACGAAGGATTATGCGCATATAGTGAGGATAGGGGAGCTTGGAAGCACTGTGGTCATGGATTTGACTAGACATTGTCTGTGCTGTTAAACCAAGAGTATGCACCACAATGTGGGCTGTACAGAGCATGTCCTCTAGACTTCGGATCTGGTTCTGTCACTGCATTTGTGTAAATCAGTCTCTTGAATGGTATGAACTGACAAAACACAGTTTCTCTTAAGTGCAGCTGCAAGAGAAAAGAAAGAGTAGAGAGTGCTTTTTCTTCAGCTCAAGAAGTAAGTATTCTTTAAGTGACTGATCTGGATTTCCAGACACAGAGCATTTTCATACCTAATAGAACTTGACAGTAGTAGCACATGGAAAATAATCCCTGAAGAAAAGTCAATTCTTTGCTTCGTGTTCATGACACAGACTCGTAGAGAGATTCCTACACAGAAGACTTTTCTGGCAAGAACTTCTTTGAGGAATTTTCTAAAATTGAAGAGGCAGTAGAAGAGGTTTTGGAACAACTTAATAAATTAATATTAGCAACTACAAGGATGAGACAGTATTCCCCACAGTGTTTCAAAAGAACTCAGAAGCTGCTAAACTGTCATGCACAGCTTATGCTTAAATCAGCCTCAGTTCCAGAGAAAGAGAAGGCAGCTATACTTACCCTTTTGTTATACGTTTTTCTTAGCCTAGTGGCTAAGAACCACTGTAGTACCTTTTCCACTACTAGTAAGTGGTAACAGCTATTCTCATATAGCTGTAACCTGAAAAAATGGCACAGAATGACTTGTTGGCAGCAGGCCAGTGTGTATGAACTGTGAAAGAATACCCGAGAGAATTTGCACAGGAAACATCCCATAAATCAGGGTGTCTTAATACCTAGACTGAATCGGCCTAGCAGGACCTTTTCATACTGGAAGTTTCATTCATATAATTATGGGTTATACCTAAGTGTGAATTTATATTACTAGAAGTCTGTCACTATAAAGTCCCATTTAGACCTTTTTTTTCTAGCATAAGAATGACATTCTTTGGTTATGTTTATCCTATTCTGAAAGCAGCATAAGGTATATTAGAAAAAAGGCCTGTTCCCATTCCTATGTTAGAATGAGACTGTGCAGACAGGAAATCATATTGTTATTTATTTATTCCTACTGTTATTTACAGTCTGTGTGGGCAATCTTAGTTCAAACATAATGCCTTATTCTAGGTTGCTCAAATGGAAAAATATTCTCATTTTTAGGCTCAAGGACTCACAGTTCGGTTCATTACATTTTAGGATACAAATACAGGATTCCTTGAATCATTTATCTGGCTCACAGTAATGCAAAGTTAATTCTGATGGATGGTAATTTTATAACTTACCCTGAAAGAAGGACACTGCAGGATCATGGTGACAACCAGGACTCAGAGAATAAAACCTCAGGGATTCTGGCCTGCGATTGTTTTCTGGGCTGTTCAGAATTTGTGACATTCATAGAATTTGATATAAGTGGGCTTGATAGCTGTAATTTGCACATAAGAAACAATAAGACAGATTTCCTCACAGTCATTTGAATTCCTGTACTGTTTTCTGTGCTATCCTATTCAAATAATAGTTTCTCTCCTATAAGATTAAATAGGCAAAATTCTGCCAGCTCTCAGATGTGTTTCTACAGCTTCAGGTTAGTTGACAAGTTAAAAACAAAAGCAAACACTGGCTCAGTAGTGTCAGGGCTGGCATCCCAGTGAGTTCAGATTTACTGCTCCTTGCTTTTACAGCAGCAAATAGATGCAAAGCCAAGAAAGGAGAAATTTGTTTAATCTTGGCCAAGCGAAGCATCATATGCTTGATTCTGATCCTTCTCAGTTCCTGATGTAGATGAGTAATTGTCTCTTCCTCTGCAACTTATATGAATAATGCTAGGAAAAACAAAGCTTGTCATAATATTCAGTATTTAACACAGATTTATGCGTTTCTGAGATGCAACATTTCCAGAGAAAGATATGAAACTAATAAGGCTTTGAGGCTTTTTTTATTTTTCAGATGGGAGCATAAAATCTATAGGATACAGGTAATTTTAGGGAGCTTTTTATAGTCCCTTCAAGCTTTCCATAGAGCACTGACGCACAAGGGACCTTTTCTCTGCTCAGTTTGCATGAATGCAGAAGAGTGCTACACACAGGCTCTGAAGGGACTATCAGCCTACATTTCCCCTCTCTCCAGGTTTATCCTGAGGTTAAAACAAGACCCACTGCTATTTTTAAAACTACCCCAGTTTTATTTTAACTTTGTTTTTCATATTCTGTTGGTTTAATTACCAAGATCCAAACTCTACTTTTAAACTGCATTTATAAAGGGAGAAGCCCAAATGATAAAGTCAATGGAGAAGGGAGGTAGCTAAATATAAGTGGCACAGATCATCCTCTTGTTATATACTCAGCAGAAACCCATTTGTAGGTTTATAGAAGTTATGGATGGTCAGGGACAGGATGGACAGGGTGAAATTACAGTATTATTTGTGTTCTACAGTAATTCTTTGAAAAATGCATTGGATCAACAGCTCTGAGGTCACTTGCCCAACAATGCTATTTCTTCCTCTCTCTATCTGCATTCCAGTAAGTTGTCATACCAGGATCTGTGTTGCCAGCATGC
Source organism: Neopsephotus bourkii (assembly GCF_033783945.1). Lineage (NCBI taxonomy): Eukaryota > Metazoa > Chordata > Aves > Psittaciformes > Psittacidae > Neopsephotus > Neopsephotus bourkii. The sequence continues at coordinate 11,958,029 of NW_026902254.1, read as the reverse complement.
TAAAGACATCACTCCTCCTTTCCCTGCTTCTAAGATGCATGCTGTCATCTTTGTTAGCAACTGGATGACACCCAGTAGCTCTCCCTGCACGTATTACAAGTTAGGGTTAGGGTTGCAAAGTTAAATCATGTTTCTGAGCAGTAACCTGTGCTGCCTTTATGTGAAAATGTATCTGAAAGTTCACACTCTACATTCTAGTTGTTTCTGCTTAACTGGCCACCTGTAGGGTTTTGTATTTTGGGATACTCTTATATAACCTCAAATTTGCATGCTTTTGTATTTTCACTACCAGTAAAATTTCCAAGAGCAAATTACTTCAAGCTGCTTCCCAGGTAGACTTAGAATCAGCATGGTATAGTCCCACCATAAATACAAAACATGGTTAGGGCTTTTCGGAGTTCCCAAAAGTCATGTATATGCATCTCTAGGCACTGAAATCCCACTGAAAACCTGTCTCTGCCTCTTGTGCAGATAGGTCTCAGTTATTTTCAGACTTGTAGATTCAGTGTTTAACACTCTGCAGATGTATTTGCTGTTTAATAATATGTCCAATAATTATTTCAACTTTCAATAGTGAAACCCAGCAAACAACAAATTCCACTGACTGCACAGACCACAAAGATACTGCCCATAATTCCTGAAAGAGAGCACTGCCATGTGGCTGCAACTGTAGAAGGTGAGTAAATACCTTACAACTCCAATTACTCTGTTTTTCCTCGTATTTTTAGAATTAGTAGTATGCAGTATCTGCTCGTAATAACTTACGACTTCTTCTAGCCAAGTATGCTGGATGACAAACTGGAAAATGTGTTTTGTGAGAGCTAAGAGGCAGGGAAACAAAATCAGTTTTCTTTCTGGTACCAAGAGTCATCTATAATCTAATGTGTTAAGTCTTTTAAACCTGTGTCCCTGAAGGCCCCAGTGCAAACTCTGACATTATTTTCATGGTGTAGAATGTTTCCTGGCCTTCAGCATTACATTGACATCTGTTTCTGAAAAGTGCAGAGGAAAGAAGCAATTTGCAAGTGATCTCTGAAGGAAAACATGTTTTAAATGAATAGTTTGCCAGTCAAATTCCCCAGACAAAGAACACCGCTCTGTTGTTTTTATACCAGTCAGAAGGATTGACAAGAAGTTGGTTTCAGCTTGGAACTAAAACTAGTCTCCCAATTCTAAGTTTCTCCAGCCTTTTTACTCCGGTAATTGTTTCAGGAAGTCCAGATGTAATGAAACAAGTCTGAAAAGCAATGTGCAGTAAGTGATAGCACTTCCTGGCAATGTTTGTAATGCCTAGAAACAAACAGATGCTACTTGAATAAATAATAGAGACTAATATATCAATTGCATAGACAAGCTCAGGACTCTTTGCACAGATTGTATTACTGTTAATGGGGAATTTTTAGGTTAAAAGCTTAAGAAGCTCCTTCTTTACATCTGTTTAAATCAGATGGAGTTTTATTGGAAACTCAGTATCAAACTCAATGTCCACTGTCTCTCAGGCAAACCTTTATCTTCCCACATCCCTGTCTGCCATGTATCCGCCCACCACCTTCATTGTTTCCTTTGAGAACATTTATTCAGGGGTGAAAACCCAGATATTTCTAGGTTTTTAGTGGGATATGTTGCAAAGGGGGTTCTCATTAGTATTCACTGCTTTCATTTATACAGTATTATGGCTGATCACTATCATGCTTTGTTCTTCCTGGATGCTGGATTCACCAAAAGTGATCTTTTAGAAGGAGTGAAAAAAAGCCATGGCTCATTCCCATGAAAATTTGACTTTTGTGTTCTAGGAGTATCCATTGGAATTGACCTGTCAGCACTCCTGTTGGTTTCATTATCTTAAGTGTTATGTATTAAAGGGTAGAAAGAAAAGATGGAACAGCTTTGCAGATTCTTTAGTTGCTCTGTGAGACAAAACATGAGATCCAGCACACTTTGGGCTGGCGTTATCCATTTCCTTAAACGCTGGGTCAGTGACTGAAAGAAGATTAGGTACCTTGAGAACTCCCAAACTCTTTGTTCCAGTGAAGAGCTGTATAGAAGCAGGCTTGCTTTCCAGGTCATAACAGTCTTCCTGCCAGAACAACTGCCAGCAATGAGGTGAAAACTGGATGTAATACATGGGATTAATGCTGAATACCTGAAATTGTAATATTACGTGACATTGTGAAAGATTGTCAAAAGATGTGGCTGGAGAGGCAGGAACTTAGATCTAGATCTTGCTTTTCACCATGTTAGATCTTAAATAACATTTCTTAAAGGAATGTCTCAAAGCTACTGTGTGAAAATAATAAAAGCACTTTCTGCTTTATTTTTGCTTCACTTCCTGCAAATAAACACTTCCCCCTCCATCTGCTAAGGTCTGATTCAACTCGTTACTACGGGTGTTTGTGGGTGGCTCTGTGGCTAACACTAACTGACACTGCATTTACAAGAAAACTTGCTAACTGCAAGTTCTTTTGGTTACTAAGGCTGTGGGAGGAGATTGTAGTCTACTTTTCTCACAAATGCAAAGGTTTTATCTATGAAATCTCTAGAGTGCTACTAAAGACTAGCTTGCTCAGCAGGGAGGAACTGGCTGTGTGAGAAGTGCCACGCATGGACACCTTAGCACTGAGACTGAAAAACACTAAGATGATTAAATTCCCAGGACTGACAATTACAGTTACAGACTACATCAACTTGATAAAACCTGGGGGTTTTTTTACCCAAGAAGGAGGTGGGATGTAGATAAGAAGTGTGTATCAGGAGCTTCTTGATCAAAAAGCATGCTTGTATCATATTACCAGTTGCTCCCCTGAAGCACAAGCCTTTCAGACCACAGAGACAAAAGCTTCAAACAAGGAAGGGTTGGAGACAGAGTTAGAAACCTGGGAGTGCTCCACTGCATATAGCACTAATATCCGCACTTCTCTGCTGCAAATCTGGCTTCAGACTCATTGACAGGTGTTAGGTCAGTGCCTGCCCTGCATCGAACAAAGCAAGACAGGGACAGGCAAGCCACTTCTGAGTTACGCTTTTCTCATTTCCAGCTAGCTGAAGCTGCACTCAGAGAAAGCATTAACCACAGCACGGAGTGTTTATTTGACTTCTGTGTGAGGAGGCTCACTACGCAGCAGGGTGGCATGTCTAACAGCAGCTGTAGAGAGGAGAAAATGGAAAAGGAAGGATCATTCCTATCACCATCATTGTTGCTACTGAGCTGGATGGAGAAATTGGTGATAGCCTCAGAAAAGGCCCTTAACCCAACACATTGACAGGTGAAAGGTTTGACAATGTTGGTTTCAGCCACAGGAATTTCACAAGTTCAAAATCCAGATCAGGCAGTACAGCAAAGTATAAGGCATATTATTTGCTTATTGCTTCAGACTGCAATAAGGAAATATTTGTTTTGCTAATAGATGGAAAGAGATCAATAATTATCAGAGATTGCTACTTTCTGCTGAATGGCTCTCTTTATGTCAGAAAAAGACTTGTTTCTTTCTGAAAATATCTTGTTAATGTCTTTATATTGAAGACAATACTGTCGATTATAGAGTGTAAGTATATTTATATACATACAGCCACACACATGTGGCCATGTTCCTCTGGGTGTAATGTTATAGCTTACATGTATGTGTATCTGTACATCTGTCTGTGTGTGTATTTGTGTTTGTGGTCACAGAGATGCATGCATGTGCTCTGTTACTTCCTTTCCATTGGTTACTACCACAGTGACAGTTAATTCAGCTAGTAAAAAATTTACCAGCTTCTGGACTTGTACCTTTGCCAAAGGGCAAGTATTAGCAACTGTCCTGCAAAAAAGGAATGAGCCAAGTCTCTCAAGAGCTTTAAGACACTCCTCTCTTTGCATATTACAGCTGTAGATGTATTTCTTTAGTGCTGTCAAAAGGTGACATTAACTACCATAAGGCTGATGTTAGGAAGACAGGGAGCACAAGCATTTTATTCAGTGCAAATATTTGCATTCAGAGGCAATGCTGTTTGGGGACAGCCTGCTAGAATCATACTTTTCTGTGTCTGACACATCGTTACATATTTGCCCCATGGTAAAAACTGTTTCTCCTCAGCTAAACCAGAGGTTGTGTAGTGCTCATTACTCACTACTTGCACTACTTGCATCAACTGGTATTTACAACTTTCTGAGCACTACTTGCATCAACTATTATTTTTAGCATCTCTAAAATGCTACAGGAGGTATATCTGGGTCTGGTGTGCCAGCAGTGAACACCGTCTTCTGTGACAGATGAAAAGACAGAAAAAGGAAGCAGGACTGATAGTAAGAAATCTGGGAGAGCAGATCAGAAGGATAAATACTGAATTTGTCTATTGAAGTGAGGCTACTAGCTCCCTTTACTTCAAAAAATGTAGCATGAGAAACTGCAAGAGGACTAGCATTTCTGAACACATTTCAATGTCTGTTCCCTAAAACAGCGAGGACAAAGAGTAAGTGGGGAGTAAGAAATAAAAGTGGACAAGTAAGACTCAAGTCACCATGCCCATTAAAACACTCCTGTATATGATGAACAGCCTATCTGAAGGTGTTGGAGCATTCAGTGAGATGATTTTGCTGATGGTTAGCCCTGAAATCATCGTTATGTTGGGAAGGTTTTGGCTAAATTTGCCCTTGGAGGCTTAAGAAAGCCTGTCCTAAGGAGTGACTTCCCTCCATGACTGTGTCCTGCCTTTATGGCACTTCATCTTTCCCAGTGGTGTGGCTAAGTGGAGTCTGGACAGGCTGGCTATGCAGGTCTTGGGGCTTCTAACACACCCGAGGTACACTTCCTCTTAAATGAACATCATGTGTATGGCATGCAGTGTGACTGTGAGCCCTCTCCTGCAGTACTTCTGTGCTTTGCCCATTTGGGGAGGAGCACATTGTATTCTCTGAATCAAAACGAGTGTTAACAGAGTTCATGAATGACTTGGGGACACAGCAGCATTCTCTTACTTGCGGGAATTAGAGACATATAGACCTGACAGTTTCTGGATGAAGTGCTGCCGTTTTATGAGGAAAGAAAGAAGGAAAACTCAGCATCTTAAACCCAACTGTCGTGGACTTCTTTTGTTGTTGTAAAAAGCTTCCAGTATCCTACTCTGAGCTGCTGCTGGATCAAATTCACACAAACTTCCCTCTATTAGCCTGAACCCTTCATTTACTGCATCAATCTCTTTGACAGTTAATGCCCCAAGGACAAGAAGACAAAATCTTAGTGTCCTGCCTCCCATTAATTCTCTTAATAAAATTGGTAGCTGTGTCAAAGGCTGCATACAAGCTAATGAAAGTTCCACACCGGCAACTGACAACAATTTTTAGCACACTGCCTTTCTCCATCAGCACTTCCTTCTCTGTGACGAGCCTTGAGATCCTTGAACATGTAAGGTGCTTCACATCTCTGCATTTCTTCCTGAATGAAAATGTAGTGGCATAGCTAGATAAGTCAAGTTAATCTCCCACTGAATACAGAATTTAAGGCACAATATTATCTTTAGGTGAAATGGATCACAAAATTGGAACACAAGGTATATGACAGGTAACCGACAGGGATGACGCACAGGGGAAGCATGTGTATGGTTAAAAAGGTGAAGACCTCTTTCACAGAAATTGTCAAATAAAAGAACTTGATGGGTCCTCCCCTCTTACAACCTGAAAGCCCATGGACACAAAATGTCCCATGTGGGGCAGTTGACACAAGACATCAGTAAGTGTATGAGGGCTGATTCATATCCAGTTACACTCACAGAGGGACATCACTGCTGTCATTTTCTGGGGATACCCTCCCCTAGAATTTAGAAATTTAATTGTGCAGATGTCCCCTCAGTTTAAAAAGGACAGGGACCTGCTGGAGAGAGTCCAGTGCAGGGCAACTAAGATGATTAAGGGAGTGGAGCATCTCCCTTATGAGGAAAGACTGAGGGAGCTGAGTCTCTATAGTTTGGAGGAGATTGAGGGGTGACCTTATTAGTGTATATAAATATATAAAGGGGGAATGTCACGAGGATGGAGCCAGGCTCTTCTCAGTGGCAAACAATGAAAGGACAAGGGGCAATGGGTACAAACTGGAACACAAGAGGTTCCACTTAAACTTGAGAAGAAACTTCTTCTCAGTGAGGGTGACGGAACACTGGAACAGGCTGCCCAGGGAGGTTGTGGAGTCTCCTTCTCTGGAGACATTCAAAACCCGCCTGGACACGTTCCTGTGTAACCTTATCTAGGTGCTCCTGCTCCGGCAGGGGGATTGGACTAGATGATCTTTTGAGGTCCCTTCCAATCTCTAACATACTGTGATACTGTGATACTGTGATGCCAGTCTAATACCAGGAAAATTGATGATCAGAGGTCTGCAGCACCTCTCCTATGAAGACAGGCTGAGAGAGCTGGGCTTGTTCACATGGATAAGAGCTCAGGGGAGACCCTAGAGCAGCTTCCAGTGAGGAAGCCCTTCAGCCCTCCAGCTGAAGGGAGACTCCAAGAAATCTGGAGAGGAACTTTTTACAAGGACATTTAGTGATAGGACAAGGAAGAATGGTTTTAAACTAGAGAAGGGTAGATTCAGATCAGGCATTAGGAAGTTCATCCCTGTGAGGGTGGTGAGACACTGGAACAGGCTGCCCAAGGAAGTTGTGGCTGCCCCATCCCTGGCAGTGTTCGAGGTCAGATTGGATGGGGCTTTGAGCAGCCTGGTCTAGGGGAAGGTATCCCTCTGTGTGGCAGGGAGTTGGAACTAGATGATCTTTAAGGTCCCTTCCAACCCAAACTGTTCTATGACTCTATGAAAATTCAATGAATGTCCACCTGGGATATTGTCTGGGTTTTGACTCAGGCCCTGTGGCCTCCCTGCAGAGGTCTTTAAATGCCATCATTGCAGAACTGAGTAGCACAAACAGAAAAGGCAACTAGAAATATTCTCTGCCTGCTTTTCCTTGGGTGATTGTGGCTTTACAAAAATGTTTTTGTATTTAAAATAATCCCTCTCTCATCTGTCTTCAAGCAAGACGCCCACAGAAACAGCAGAAGAAACAAATTGTGCAAGGGAAACAGTGGAAATCACAGTTCAAAACATTCTAGCAGAGGCACATGCCAAGTGTACTCAGGAGCAAGAGAAAGATTACAGTTAAGCTGTGTTTATAAATCATGCATGGATTTGTGAAGAACAGTAGGTGTTCTTTGAAAATCTGGGACCCTTCCAATTATGCTTTTGACACTTCTTCTCAAAAGCATCAGTTCAGTGCTCAGAAGTGATAGTACTGCGGTTAAAATCATCAGGAAATGGAGGGGGAGGGATGCAGCTGCAGGCAGAATATCCTGCTAGTACTGACGTACTGGGTTTGCCAGTTGGCCATTACAGTAAGACATCATTTTTTATGCTTTCATGAATTCCTGTAGATAACGATGAAAAAAAGATTTATGTCCATATGCAGCTTTAAATTGTTTTCAGGACTGTATGCAGTCACTCAATTACATGTTTATTTTTTTAATGCTATGAAAGATACTTCCTCCTGTGTTTCTGCTTCCATTAGATTCAAGTCTTAATCAGGCACTAAAATGAAAACTCAGTACTCAAGAGCTCACAGAATCAGACAGCTGAGCGCATTCCAGGGCAGTTGGCACAGTTGTTGGGCTCTGTATGAAATGCACGCCAGGTTGTGTTTCTCTCCAGAACAGACACTGGGAGGTTTTTGAAGGGAAGCACTCTGGCTTGCTCACAGAACTGGGCTGTAATGGGCACTGTGCAGGCTGTTTAAACCCACTGTTCCATCAGCCAGCATCAATTTTTGATGCATTGTATCCTGCCTACGCTTGTCATTTTTTAGCTCACTTCAGCAGCTGCTGCCTCCAGTATGATTTTACAGCCAAGGAACCCTTCTTATCCCAGTTCTTACGATGTAAAGGAAAAGGGAGACAGATGTTATTGGGCTTGCAGCTAATGGGTGACAAGCTACATTAGCTTTTTCACTTGGTGTGAGAGTAAGAAGTAACAAAATCCTGTACTCCCCCCCACACCACGTGTCCTGGGTTCAGCAGTAGCAGTCATTTTTCTCCTTCTTAGTAGCTGGTGCAGCGCTGTGGTTTCAACTTGCAGCCTGGGAACAGCACTGATAACACCGATGTTTTTAGTTACTGCTCAAATGTTTACTCTGACCAAGGACTTTGTGAGCCTCATGCTCTACCAGGGAGGAGGGAAGATGGGAGGAAGCAGAGACAGAACACCTGACCCAAACTGACCAAAGAGATATTCCATACCACAGTATGTCATGCCCAGGATGTAACTGAGAGTTACGTGGAAGGGCTAGATCACTGTGGGGTTGACTATATATTGGTCGGTGCTTGGTCAGGCTGGGTATTATTGGTCAGTGGGTGGTATTGTATTCCCTTCCCTTGTTATTTCCCTTATCATTATTATCAGTGATGGTAGCAGCAGTGGTCTGTGTTATACCTTAGTTACTGGACTGTTCTTATCTCAACCCATGAGAGTTACATTCTTTCAATTCTCCTTCCCATCCCTCCGGGAGCAGGGGTAAGAAAAGGGGGGGAGCGAGAGAGACTGTGTGGCTGATTTATGGCTGACTGGGTTTAAACCATGACACTGGCATTGCATAATTCCTTAAAAACCAAGACGAGCTTGACTGGGATCTGGACATTTTCATATGTCAAGGTTCCTCATCACATGTTACTGTGGCAGCTGTGGTCTAAGTATCCCAAGTCTCATTGATGATTACTGAGGAGTATTTTTCACTTAGGAATGTGGAGGAAGCTGCTCTTATTTCCTTATTTCCAAATTTGTCCCACTGCATACAAGTATAATATGGGAAATGGAGCTGGGCACAGGTTTGCAAGTTCTTTTGTCCAGCCAGTGATTTGCATTGGTCTATTTTTATTTTCCCTCATTAGGACAGCTTAGCTTATTTTGGATCAGATACAGTAGATCTTGTTAATATCCCAGATTCACTTCTGAACACTCAGCCGCAGGAAGAGGAGCTTGTGAAGAGATGCCCAAGAGCTGACACAGAGCAAGAGATTTGGGAGTGGAGGCAGATCTCACACAAAACTTCTCCCCTCATTCAGCTGCCTGGGGGAGGAAAGAGTGAAGGCTGCTCAGTTATTTGAAGGAATGAGACCGTTCACCACCTACCTTTAAAAGACAGTTCCAGGCTGAGCTGTGTGTAGATGGGGACGTGCTGCAGAAAGCCAGCCTGAGACACTTGAGGGACAGACATCCTTCTGGATCACTCCAACCAGGTGGATGGGATGGGTCTTCTCTAGGGCAGCTTTTGGCTCTGCCACTCCAACATTGCCACATTTTCCTGGAAGTGAGTACAATCCAGTGCTTCTCACTCCAGTTCTGCTATTATGCTCTCCTGGGGCAGGTACCTAAATCACTGTTCTGCTGGCAGGTAGCATTCCTTGATCTTCTGTTCTAATCTGATGCGGATAATCTATTCTGTCTGCCTCTTAGTTATAATGTTGTTTTGTTTATTAAGAAAGAGAGGAATTCATTGCTGTGAAAGTCAAAAGAATAACATTTAGGATAAATTAGGAAAGACCTGATTAACATCCTCTTTTTTCCTGATACTGTTTTCTTTAGCTTCAGATATCGTCATGTGAAGTATCATTACTGTGTGGTGAAAGAAGACACATCATACATGCACCACAGACAAAAGCATCTCTATTTCCAGTTCGGGGAGCTCTTACCTGCCTTTTCATGAGAATGCCAACTGTGCATTTTACTTGAGAAGCTCCATTTTGTCCATCACCAAAACTATTTTGTATTAAAAAAATATGAGGGACAAACATGTTTTTCTGTAGAAACAACTTCAGTAGGAGAGTATGGATTTTACATCTGTTTTCAGTTCATTCGGGATTTATACTTAATCATATAGCTGTGATAGAAACCTTGCCATTATTTCATTTTCTATCAGAGAATATTTTATATTCTCCACAGGATACGAAAGTCTGTTTAAAGACAGAAATTATCGTCTACTTTCATGAAACAAGCACAGTTTTCAGCATAATTAATACTCTAGATGATTAGCATGCTTAAAAGATACAATTTCTGGCTGTTGAGGAAGGTGGCTGAAAGATCACAGAAGGAGGGTATTGAGCACTATGCTTTAATTTCTCCTGTAAACCAGGAGACCTTCAGAAATTCTGCAACTTCTTAGATGATAAAGAAATAAATGCAAAAAACCCCAAACCAGTAATGTGGCTTCAAACCACAAAATTGTTATTGTTTTTAATAACGCATTAAGACACAAATAGGTTTTGTACTTTTTGATAAATTGCATTTCTATCTTTTGTACTGGCTGAGGTCATTAGTATTCAGACTCAATATCCTGGAACTTTTCCTTCCTTTCCATTTATTCCTGCTCTTCTGAGTGCAACAGATTTGTTTGGGGTGCGCGGGGTCCAGACTCATTTGGTGATGACATGCACACACGCATTATTTGTGGGTACAATTTGTGGGTACATCAATTACAAGGCAGAGGCAGAAATTGCAGAGCCAGGATTTGAGACTCCCCTGAGCTAAATCCATCAGGATGAACAGATTGTAAACTGCCCATTGCAAATATGATATGCAGCAATTTAGCACCATGTTAATACTTCATAACCTCCATCCCTTACATTTATATAGCTTTTTCCCTCCTGAAGCTTTCTGAAATTGCTTCTCCCGTCAACGTACCACACCAAACCGCTCTGATTTAATAGGAATAGTTGTGAACATTAGCTTTCTGAGTGATTTGAGGCCATATGGAATTTCTTCTATTTGATTGGGTAAGTCTGAAGCATTCATTTCTATTGTTTGTTACCATCTCATAAAAAAAATCAGAGAAAAATACTGACTTCTTTGATTTGGGGGCTTTTGAGGCTTTATTGCTTATATGTGGTGATAACTTAAACCTTTTCAGAAATGGATTTTTTAATACAGTCTATAAAATAAACCTCACAATTTGTTTCTGGTTTGGTTTCTTTTTTTTTTCTTCCTTTCTAACTATGAAACAGCAGTTTACAGACAAAGAGACACATCTACCTCAGAACACTGCAGAACTGCTAAGGCCACTTTAGTCCCTCTTTGAATATATCAAAGCATGGCACTATCAGTCGTCCCTTTTGGTAACCCAGAGATCTTGTTGATAGAGACAGCCCTGCTCTCATGATCCCAATTTAATTCCCTTTCTCCTACAATTTACCTCTATTATTCTTGGTGACTATAACCTCTCTCTATCCTTTTCCTTGGGTAGCTAAACTGTGACTTACTAGTGTATTACCCTCAGTTACCCTACAGCTCTATAAGTGGTTGGTTTTACTACCCTGGCAGGTTCCATCTTCCAAGTTACCTTTAAAAACACCAAGAACAAGTAAACCCAAAATGCTCCTACAAGCTTTTAATCTCTGTTGAATAGAATGCACTGTGTCTTGCAAGTATGACCCAAACTACAGGAAGCAGTGGGAGAATGGGTATATATTGGCAAGAATGGTGAGAAAAAAAAAAGTAATCTTAAGGTAATTCAGGTTGAAGTGGGCCTTGGGCAGTCTCTAGTCCAACCTCCTTACACTGGAGAAGGAAGGAGGGGGCTAAAAAAAGCAACCAGTGTAGTGTCTTCCCATTTTCTCCTGAGATTCAGTTGGTTTCTCTCCTCCCATGTCATCTTAGCCCCTTGTCTTCATCTCTGGCCTGTTCAAAACTGAAGATGTGAGAGAAACAACGTGCTGGTGCAGCCTCTCAAGCACAAGATGATGGACAGGCAGGAGGGAAGAACCTCAGAAGCCAGCAGTGAGAAGTAGCCATGAAGGTGGAAGCGTGTGGGGTGAACAAAACTGTTGGGAAAGGCAGAACTGGTGGCTTCCAGAAACCTGCAACTGTGGGGCAGAGCTGGTAAAGGGACTGGAGGAAAGGAAAGAGCATCTTAAATGCCAACATTGTATGCGCTGCTGATAGTGTCTGGGATAAGCAGGGCAGGAGGAGTGGGACTGCATGTTTCCAAGCCTGGTAAATGGGTTGAGTGGCTTCTAAAGGTGTTTAAAAAGTTAACACTGTGTTCTGGCTTTCATCTAGGTGGCACAGTCTGACTCCAGAACCGTACCCTTTTGTCAAATACCTTTCAGCCTCCACGCTGTAGTGCTGGAGAGAAATAGCACACATTTGTGTGAGCAACATCCTCACGACTTCCTCTTTACAGCAACAGCAAATTCAGCTCACTAAGAATTACGAGTAGTCCTCACTGCAGTGTTTTTGCACGTTATTGTGTTACATAAGAAATATTCTTTCACTCCTTGGGTAAAATGTTCTAAAGGGAGAACGCACAGCTTGTCCTCTGTTTCTGGAACAGCTCCTCCTCAAAAAGACTGCAAAGAGACTGACAGGAGTTCTTAGCAGATGTGTGCCGAGGGACTGCTAGGGTGCAGGCAGCAGAAGAATGGACACTCCAGGTCCACAGTGATCCAATTAGTCATCACCTTTCCTTTGAGCTCTTCCTCTCTGAATGTTCTGATCTTTAACTTATTTCCTTCAAGTTCATGCAGATCTTCATTTTACTGCAGAAGTGCCCTAGAACTAATCAGGTGCCATCGCTTGTTTATCCTGAACAATGCTGAAAAATTCTGTGAGACAGCCTTTTCTCTAATCCAACCTTGAAATTTGTTTCTATTTCCAGGAAGCACATCCTTTTTTTCTTTCTTTTCCTTTGAAAAATCGTTTTCCTTCCCCCATCTTTTTAACAGCTCCATTTTGACATTTTATTTCCATTTTTTTAATTCTATAACTACACACCATTGTCAATATTGAATACTGAAGTAGGAGTCAGAGCATGGAAAATATACAGGTCACACACTAAAAACAGCTTCAGCAACACAGGTTGACCAGAGACAGAAAAAGAGTGTTGAACATCCAGGGGGTTTTCCAGTCAGGCTGTAAGAATTCCAAAGTAGGTCAGACAGGCTGATGGTGTTACACTAAGCCTTGCTCTGAGAGGTTTTATAAAGATCTTAGGGAAGTCCTTTTCTACTGTCTACATTCTTTTGAGACTAATGGTAAGGACAGGGCTGTCATTTGAAATGGAACTGCTATGTCTCAAAGATAACCCTATGCACCGGGTAACTGCCTGCACAATAAAAATACTTCTGGGAATCGGAAAAATGGTGGAAATCTGTATTTATCACTCCCAACACTGTAGTATTTCAGCCTCATTAAAGTATTTATGAATCCTGACTGGTGGGTGACTCTGGAAACATCATTAAAAAGCATCGCAGCTTGTAACGATTGCGATGTTGTACTATAAGATTGAGGCACATTTTAGAAGAAGATATTAACAGCTTCAGTGGATGATCTAAACAGCATGAGAAGTGGAAGAGACAGCTCCTTTGTTTAGTTGTCACAAGCAATGGATGCTGGGGTGGAGGAGCAAATCATGGGGAAAAGATATTTACACATGAATAGACCATACCCTAAAAAGCAGCAACCAACTTATAGCTTGCTTTGGTTTGTCTGCCTAAAAAAAAAAAAATAAAATAGCAAATACCTCTAATATACAAATAGAGCAAATTACTTGTCTAACAGTTTACTTCTAGGTCGTCTCAGTGATGACTATAACAGTGGATCATCTGCAAGGCTGTAGGTCTGCAGACACTGGTTTAAATTTCATCTTGATAGGTTTCTCAGCTTAGCCAGTGCAAAAGCCTACTTCCTTTGTCTCTGCATCAAAAGGTGTGCTCAAAAGTGAATGGAATGCCACAAACCCCAGAGCTGCTCGAAACAACAGGCGATCTTCACAGTCTAGGTTATTTCTTAAATAACTATCTAAAACCTCGTAGTTTGACAAGTGCCAAGGCACACTCAGCATACTGACCTGGGAAAAGGTGATGATGAAAGAAGGAACACTGTCCCTTAAAAGCTTAAGGCAACATCTGGTTTTGCCAGACTCTCAGGAAAATTACTCATCATTCCAAAGGTAAATCACAAAGTGAAAGACTTCACTGAATGCATTCTTCCACCACATTATTCTTCAAAACATTCTCTTTTTTTGTGTATACTGTCTCAGTTCAGTCTCTAAAATCATTTATTTGACCGATGGAAAAATACAAATCTCTGTAAACAAAAAATTCTGGTTACATCCACATAGTACTTTTCTACTGAAATGTTATTTACCTAAAATTGAGGTAAAGATAGAACATTCAGTTTTCCTAAGGCAAGATGACTCCATCTGAGATCAGATGGAGTAACCCTATGCTCATACTGTGACCTATTTTCCTTTGTACATTGTATGGATGTAAATACTTTAAGTCTGCATGTTATTTTTTATGGCTTCTTTTACTTCAGGGTAAGGTACTTTATTCAATACATACATAATTTAAGCAAGACAGTGAAACCTCTAGTAAGCAGCATCTCAGACAAGCAATCTTTGTATTATGAATGTCCCCCAACCACTGCAAACATCCCCTGAGGCTTCTAATACTATATTATTCAGGCTCTGCTAAAAGGCACCACCGCTAGTCAACACATTTTTCTGACAGATTTAACACTATATATTCTGCACTGCAGTTCAGAGAAAAAAAAAAAAAGATCCATATAAAAAGTAACTAAATCAATTTATGTCAGAAAACACTAACTCAGATTGGGACTGATACAGAATAGTTACTGCATGTTCTGTGACTCATTTGGCAGTAATATGATCTTTACAGATACCTAATGCAGAGCAGTACTCCAAAGTGAACAGAAAGGATTCTTGACGAAAAATAATGATCAAATTAAAGTAAAAATAAATCCAGGTTGTAACGATTGATAGGTGAAAACATTAGACTTTTCTTTACTGTCTTTGAAAAAATAAACAAGCTTTAACCAGGTATTATATTCTGCTTGCCAGTACAGAACAGAAACACACACCTTAAACAAGGCCTTTTTATGAGCTACTGAATGCTTCCACTGGTGTCCAGATCTTTAAAACTGGAAACTGCTCATGATCCTGTATATGGAGCAATGTATATTGCTCCATATACAATAACCTCACTAACACCACTGAGGAGCTGTTCTCCTGGGTCGCAGTGTGTACGGAAGAATGACCTCTGGCCAAGCAAGCACAGGTGTATGTGTCTGCCAGCTGCCAGGCAGGAAGACTAGAGAAGAGTCCCCTTACTCCTCTCAAAGTGTAGAAGTCAGAGGTGAAATGTTTTGTATCAACTAAACATTATTTTGTAACACACTTTTGAAGTGATGCTTTCAGAAATAAAGCGATGCCAGGCAGAAGTGTGGTGGGTGTGATGGTTGGTGGGAGCTGAATCCTACCTCTGGGCTAGTGAGTCTGCTGACTGGTTGCATTGTCCTGTGACCCACTTCCTCCCACGTTAAGGTAATGTTAGCTGTTCAATATGGCATAAATACCAATGAATGTCAAGCTTTGTTTGCCTTTGCACCTGCCAAGGGGCTTTTTCTTATTTTTGTTCATGTTGCTGTAAGGTGTTTTTTTTACATTTTGTGCAAGTGGATTTGAAGTGTGCACCCCTTCTACTTACCCAGAAAGATATCTCAAATCTGTTCGATTACAGGGTGGCAGAAACCAGACTGTATGTAACAAACCTTACTTCGGGGATAGTGAAAATTCCATCTCTAAGTAACGAAGGAAAAGTCACAGTGTGTATGACAGCAGAACAGGAACCACAGTACCGTAAGACACACAGAGACCTTTCTGTCTTCTCTTATTTGGTGCAAAAAAGTCATCATGTGCAAAGCAGAAACATGGTTTCTCTCTCCTAAAAAAACAGCATAGTATTTCCTTGTTCTCCATTTCCTTTGTTCTTCAAAAGACAGGCCTGGCAGGCGGGGAGGGGGAGTTGCCCTTTATGTTAGGGATAGGCTAGAGAGTGTGGAACTCTGTTTGGGGACAGGTGAGCAGTTAACAGAGAGTTTGTGGGTCAGGGTTAAAGGGAGAACAGCGATGGGAGACATTCCTGTGGGGATCT
This sequence comes from Neopsephotus bourkii, assembly GCF_033783945.1. Taxonomy (NCBI): domain Eukaryota; kingdom Metazoa; phylum Chordata; class Aves; order Psittaciformes; family Psittacidae; genus Neopsephotus; species Neopsephotus bourkii. The sequence goes on along the minus strand of NW_026902254.1, from coordinate 11,942,074 downwards.
GTTACAGACCGCCTGATCAAGAGGAATCTGCGGATGAAGCACTCTATAGGCAGATAGGAAAAGCCTCATGCTCACAGGCCCTCGTTCTCATGGGTGACTTCAACCACCCTGACATCTGTTGGAATGACGGTACGGCCCCGCACAAGCAATCCAGGAGGTTCCTCGATTGTGTGGAAGACAACTTCCTTCTGCAAGTAATAGAGGAGCTGACAAGGAGAGGTGCCATGCTTGACCTCGTGCTCACCAACAGGGAAGGGCTCGTTGGAAATGTGGCACTGCAGGGCAGCCTTGGATGCAGCGATCACGAGATGGTCAAATTTGAGATCCTCAGGACAGTGAGAAGAGCGTGCAGCAAGCTCACTGCCCTGGACTTCAAGAGAGCAGAATTTGGCCTCTTCAGGAACCTGCTTAGTAAGGTTCCATGGGCTATAGCCCTACCTAGAGGGCAGGGGGGCCCAAGACTCTTGGTTGATATTCAAGGATCACCTGCTGCAAGCTCAGGAGTGTTGCGTCCCAACTAGAAGGAAGTGCAGCAGGAGGGCCAGGAGACCTCCTTGGATGGATAAGGAGCTGCTGAGGAAAATTCAAATGAAAAAAGAGTCTTATAGAAAGTGGAAGCAAGGACAGGCGGCCTGGGAAGAATACAGGGATGTTGTCCGGGAAGCTAGGGACCAGGTTAGGAAAGCTAAGGCCCAGTTAGAATTAAACTTGGCTAGGGATATTAAGGATAACAGGAAGGGATTCTACAGGTACATAGCAAATAAAAAACAGATTAGGGAGAATGTAGGCCCCCTCAGGAAGCTCTCGGGTGAACTAGCTACACAGGATTTGGAGAAGGCTGAGGTTCTGAATGACTTCTTTGCCTCGGTCTTCACTGGCAAAGGCTCTGACCACACCACCCAAGTCTTGGAAGGCAGACGCAGGGGCTGTGAGAATGAAGACCTTGGGCCCACTGTAGGAGAGGAACTGGTTTGAGACCATCTTAAAAATCTGAACATGCACAAGTCCATGGGTCCTGATAAAATCCATCCACGGGTCCTGAAGGAGCTGGCGAATGAAGCTGCTAAGCCGCTGGTCATCATATTTGAAAAAGCATGGCAGTCAGGTGAAGTTCCCAACAACTGGAAAAAGGGAAATATAACCCCCATTTTCAAGAAGGGGAAAATGGATGACCCGGGGAATTATAGACCAGTCAGTCTCACCTCTGTGCCTGGCAAAATCTTGGAGCAGATTCTCCTGGAAGGCATGCTAAGGCACATGGAAAACAGCAAGGTGCTTGGTGACAGGCAGCATGGCTTCACTAAGGGGAAATCCTGCCTGACCAATTGGGTGGCCTGCTATGATGGGGCTACAGAACTGATGGACAGTGTGCCCTCAGTAAGTTTGCCAATGACACCAAGCTGTGTGGTTCGGTTGATACGCTGGAGGGAAGGAATGCCATCCAGAGGGACCTCAACATGCTTGTGAGGTGGGCTGATGCCAACCTCATGAAGTTTAACCATGCCAAATGCAAGGTCCTACACCTGGGTTGGAGCAATCCCAGGCACAGCTACAGGCTGGGCAGAGAAGAGATTCAGAGCAGCCCTGCGGAGAAGGACTTGGGGTGTTGGTCAATGAGAAAATGAACATGAGCTGGCTTCAGTGTGCGCTTGCAGCCCAGAAAGCCAACCGTATCATGGGCTGCATCAAAAGGAACGTGACCAGCAGGTCGAAGGAGGTGATCCTGCCCCTTTATTCTGCTCTCGTGAGACCTCACTTGGAGTATTGCGTACAGTTCTGGTGTCCTCAACATAAAAAGGACATGAAACAGTTGGAACAAGTCCAGGGAACGGCCACGAGGATGATCAGGGGACTGAAGCACCTCCCATATGAAGATAGGCTGAGAAAGTTGGGGCTGTTCAGCCTGGAGAAGAGAAGGCTGCGTGGAGACCTCATAGCAGCCTTCCAGTATCTGAAGGGGGCCTATAGCGATGCTGGGGAGGGACTCTTCATTAGGGACTGTAGTGATAGGACAAGGGGTAGGGTAACAGGTTCAAACTTAAACAGGGGAAGTTTAGATTGGATATAAGGAGGAAGTTCTTTACTGTTAGGGTGGTGAGGCACTGGAATGGGTTGCCCAGGGACGTTGTGAATGCTCCATCCCTGGCAGTGTTCAAGGTCAGGTTGGATGAAGCCTTGGGTGGTATGGTTTAGTGGGAGGTGACCCTGCCCATGGCAGCGGGGTTGGAACGAGGTGATCTTAAGGTCCTTTCCAACCCTAACTATTCTATGATTCTATTATTTCATTATTTTTATGATGTATGAACTTCTATAGTAAAAAATATTCAGATGTTGACTACAATTAAATAGCATTTAAATATAACCCGTGAGTGTATCAAGTGGAAAAAAATACAAAATAGCTGAAAGAATCGTAATAAACAATGACAATCCAGGAGAAGAGGCTACATAAAATACTGGGATGTTCTTCCTGTCTACGAGGTAAACTAACCTGAACAAATTCTGAGGTTCCTAGCTCAGGATTTTATGCTAAGGATATAGACAAATTATCACAGTTACTGGTGTTATCATGAAACATCATTCTTGCTGCTGATTTATGCTCTGTGTAACTACTGCCCCAGAGAAAAGCTGACTTATGACCTCCCCACCCAAAGCAATTCTCTCTTAACTTGTTTTCACAACTTCTCTTCTGTGCCTAAAACCTGTACAGCTGAATTGTTGGTATCAGTAACTCCATTTGATAAAAGGTTCACAACGTTTAAAACCTAAATTAAACCCCAAAGTGCTAACCTGGTGATGCATCTATCTGAGAGGAGATTATTTTGGGGATGTTTCAGTTGCCAAACAAAAGGAAAATTTTCTATCCCTTGCATATTAAAAATATTACTTCAGACTGCAATGTTGTTCAGCTGTTGGAATGAAGAAACAGACATAAACAAAAAGTTATGGGTCAGCAAATATAGAGCTTAGCACTCTTAACTGGGTCAGAACATTTCAGTATAATTCTTTATGCAGAGCCTCCATAATTTTCATTTAGCAAAGTTCATACCTATTACTGTACAACTCTTTCAATACAAAGTGCTATGTAGGTGGTACATATTATTATGATGTTACTGTTTGCTACTGTAAACAGTATTTAATGAGCACAGCACTAGATAATTTGTTTATGTTGCCTCAAATTAAATAATGAAACCAACTTTTGAAATACATATTTTTAACTGACAGGATGCAAACAACAGAAATGGTCATTTGGGCTGAAATGTTTTAAACAACTTTACATTCCAATTCACTTCATACATGAAACACGACTGAAACGGTCAACTTTTAGAAACTGTGTTTATATCAATGCTAATATCAATAAACTTCATTTTAAATTCCTGCAAAGGGTATACTCTAATGGAAAAGAAATTACTCACTTTACTAACTACTTCTGAAGTGTAAAAGTCTGATGAGTTTTAAAATGTTGTTCAATATTGTATGTGCAAAACTGCATTTAGAGTCTTCACAGGACTCGAAGCGGCCAGACATCTCTTGTACCATCTCTTCTACCTGAATACATTAAAAGACATCAGGTCTGCGGTTTCTGTTAAGCCCGATGGTGACAGCTGCTGGGAAACTGTCACTCCTGTGCTTTCAAACAGCTTGTCTGGATATGGGAAATTTGCAGAACTGGAAGCAATAGCTGGAAAGCATCCTGAATATAAGTAGTACTGTTGCAACCCTAATGGGGAGAGAAAACGTGGTTCATCAGTAGAGCTGTCATGTACTTCAGGAATCACGTTTTAAATTACATTATTTTTTGTTTTACATCAGCATCATGCTACATTAGCATATGGATTCACACAAGATTTTAGACTCTGCAGGTAACAAAAATGATAAACTACAACAATTTACAGCTAAAAAGGACAGCCTGAATCACTACATAAAAATCTGATTTCCCCTCAGTCAAACTCTTGGACAGTTTTGTTTGCAATGTGAGTAGAATAAAATGCCAGTGTTCAGAAGTAGATTTGTTTTTTTAAATACAAACCAGTTAGTCTCTCCATCAGCAGAACTAAGTTTGAATTTGCCGTAGGTGGAAGAAGAAATACTAAAATTAAGTTTGAATTATTGTACTGGTTTTAACACACAGTGCTATTTTTGGCATTTCTACTACTGAACATAGCAGTTTAGCAGTTTGTATTTTCCCATGACCCTAGGCTGTACTTATATGTATTTGTATACAAATACAAGATGTATGAAGTACAAAACATCATATCCCACAATTCTGGACACTCCCAAATTTTGCAGTTCCTGAGGCATGGAAAAATATGTCAGCTGCAACAGCAAATTTACCCCGTAACAAGAAGAACCACATAGTAATCTTTGCTACAGCTCTATTCAACTTTCCATGTTTTTTCTTAAAGGTAGTGTTAATTCAATGCAAAATCGCTTATTGTAAAATAATCTTTTCCTCATTGTTAAGGGAACACAGCTATTAGATACAGAATGACAATCTGTAGTCACTGCTTCATGTTTATTTATGTTTGAAGAGAAGTGTGATCTAATTAGCAGAGTTAAAAGAATTTGCGCTGCAGATAATATACGTTTTAGTACTTCATAAGCATATTACTCTCTCTTGACCTCTCTTCTCAGTAAAACTGAGGCACATTTTACTCACTGTGCTTTTCTGATGTGTCTAATAGAAGAGGTCACTCATAGGTCATGGCATCTAATAAACTAAATCACTCATGAACACTGTGGTGGTGTCTGACACATGGTTATCCCTGTGCTGACCAAAGCCTGCTCTGCTGCTAGATTGTGACTCTGTAGAAATCTAAATACCTGTGGATGGGAAGCACTGTAGCACACCTGCAATACAAATTTTAAACAAAAGAATAGCCTGAAACTATCTGTGAATCAGAAATACTTTGCAATACTTGAAGTAGTTAATAGAACAGTAAGAACACGCTTATTCCAGACAACTTGTGAATAGGCCAGAAAAGGGCTAAAGAGCACATCACAAAGTATCTGCTGAGCTGTGACAGCAGCAGAATTTCAGAGCAGGCCAGTCTCACTTCAGTCATACAGTTCTTTAGGATCCTCACTAAAATGATGTTCCTAAATGAAATATCTCCAATATTACTACTATAGCATCTGTGGGAGAAGCTAAACACAAAATCAAGAGATGTATGAGCTAGCACTGAACAGCCAGAATTATATTGTTATTACTGTTTATATAGTTCTTTCTTCAGATACAAATATGACTGTTTCATTTCAAAATCGTTTTACTAGAACATCTCCCAACATGAAATAAGTGAAGGCTTACCTCTAATAGCACACTGTTGATGATGGGGTTAAGAACCTCTGCCTTCATACTATTCTGTAAACCAGAAAATAGAATGAAATGCCAGGACATGAAATACATTTAACAGAAATATACTGATATCTGAGAAGTGGTTTTATGAATTCTATAAAGGTCTTGCTTCACCTTGATTCTTATTCATGCTGTTTATCATCGTACTCCTGATAACCACATCTACATTCACACACAGTTCAGTAGACCCTGCATCTTTCTATCACTGAGTACAAGGAACTAAAACAGGCTGAGGGGGTTCCTTCCTTACTAATTCATGGAGTTTGAAATTGCCTGGTTTCCTATGGATATGAGATTTATGTGAGATTATCTGTCCATGTGTCTGTCAGTGCCCTTTTCAACTCTCCCAATGTTTTTTAATTTTCAAGGAAACAAGAAGGAAAAACACAGGTCAGGAGGAAAATGAAGTTTTTAGGAGTTTCAAAAATATCTGTGGTTAGGAGGAAATGAAAGGCCAAGAGCAGCTCCCTTACAGGAGGAAAAACAGGTGGAACTCAGATCCCCAAACTGGAAGCAGTGTATATTGAGCTGGACAATGCAGGCTGGACAGTAAACATAGCATTTTTCTCCACTACCAGATAGGAGTAACAGTGGGTACACAGAATCACAGAATGTCTGGGGCTGGAAGGGACCTCTGGAGATTGTCTAGTCCAACCCCCTGCTAAAGCAGATTACACAGGATCTCGTTCAGGAGGGATCTGAATATCTACAGAGGACACTCTACAAGCTCTCAGGGCAGCCTGTTCCAGTGCTAATGCCACCCTCCACATAAAGAAGGGTTTCCTTATATTCAGATGGAACTTCCTGTGTTTCAGGTTGTACCTGTTGCCCCTTATCCTGTTGCTGGGAACCATAGAATAGTCTGGCCCCATCCTCTTGACACCTGCCTGTAAGGTATGTACAATGCATGTAGAATGAGCAGTAAGACTATTAGAGGCTAGGAAACCAGGATTCATCAACTTCTCAGCTTTTTAAAATGGCAAAAGTTTGTTCCTTTCTTTATTTCCACTGGGTTTTTTTAAGAAAGACAGTAACCTCCAGCTCCAGCAAAATCTGCTTTCTTTCAATACCAAACAGTGGGCTTTATTATAGCAAAGGAAACACAATACTAATTAATTTAACTGAAGGATTTCCTTACAACCTTGTAGGTTTCATATTACAGATTTAAAGAAACATGAAATACCTTAATTTTAGCTTGGAGAAAGATTGCAGAATCAAAGGGAAGATAGTTAGAGAAAAGAGCAACTCTACTGTAAGTTATTAGAAAATCCATTATGAAGTGCACTGTTTACATGATTGTCAATAAACTGAAACAGAGAGCAGCATCAATTAAATACTATTGATTGTATGAATCAGTAAGTTGAAGTTTGAAAGAAATCTTGCATAGCAAGCAAAGCTGTTATTTCTTACTTCTGTGTTACTACTCACTCTGCAATATTGCCAACATTATAGATTATGTGTACAACCACCACTACAGCTACTGCCTCTATTACACAGCCATAAGGATGGCATTATGTTTGAAAAAAATTGTACTTTCCATTCTAAGCCATTTCTCAGTTTCCCACAAGTCACTGCACTTTGTAGAGTACTGGAATGTGTTTGCAAACCTGGGTGCTGTTGGCAGGCTAAGGAGGAAATCGAAACCTTGGGACATGAAGGAAGATGTGGGTTTTCTACAGTCCTACAGTGTGACAGGTGCTCTTTGCTTTCCTACTGATCCTGATGAACAGAAGGTCCACATCTTTCTCCAAGAGCTTACAGGGATGGGACAGCACATGAAGATCATCAGACTGTCCTTCTAGAAATATCTTCTAGAGAGTATTTTAGCAGTGGAAAATGTCTTTGTGCTCAATCTTTTTTGTGTCCACACAAATATCCACAAAATCTGGTCCTAAAACTGAAAATTCAGTACAGAGTTGACAAGAACAAACCCCAATGCAATGCTAGCAAAAGCTTTAATATTTCATGAGCAAGTTATTTTTATGTCTGTGCATGTACTTATTGCAACTGTCACACAAAGATACGCTAAAATACAATCCTAAAATGCAAAATAAGCAGTTTCTTCCAGAGTAATGGGAAGGAATGTAAATTATTCAGAATAAAAACAACCCAATAAATCATATTCTCCACAAATAACTCAGAAAAAAATTGCTCAGAGATGTGCTGGAAGACTTTATGGGAGAATTGGGAAAATTTCCTTTGATGTACTTTCACATTTTCATGGAGTAATCAGAAGAGCCAGAGTTTGTTTTTCTCTGATGTTTACAGAACAATTTCAGCAACAGCACAGTTTTTCCCTCTGGATCCTTTTGTAATAGTCAGATATCTGTCACTCATCTTTGAAATGTCTTGAAAGGCAGGATACTATTTCTAGCAAAGCTGTTCACAGATAAATGGATGTTCCTAAATGACGTATCTTGATATACAAGATGGAGTGGTTTGGTTTTGGTTTTGGTTTTGTTTTTTTAAGATGGGCAACCAAAGAGATTTTCTAATCTCTTAAACCATTTGAAAACAAAGTGGCCCTAGTACAGGGGAATTAGCAAAGGCTAATGAAGCCATCTTAAGGTGCTGGAATCTGTCAATGACTTACACAAATGTATTCAAAAGGGACAGACTGAGTAGGAGAAGAAAATACCATCAGGCTTGTGGGAATTCAAATGTGGGGCCCTTCCAGTACAAGAAGGTAAGAGTTTCTGAGTGGTAACAGGGAAAAATTAGAGAGCTTTTAGAAGGCAGGGGACACACTGCAGTCTATTGAGGCTTATAAACTCTCTGCAACTGGGAATTTGCTGTAAAAATGCTCTGTGTTCTTGATCTGAGGAAAGAAGTGCCCATTTTGCTGGTGCCTCAGGTAAAGCCACCAGACCCAGGTAACAATTTCTGTTTCAGGAAGTGAACTATGCTAAAAAAAAACAAATGCTACAAAAAATTGCTTTTATCTTACCCCAGCTGCTGTTACAGAATCGGAAAATTTCTTGGATAAAGATGAAACTTCATTGCACATGGCATTTGTTAAGCTGGTTTAAAAAAGAGAGACAAATATAAAAATACATCCTTGTCCAGTTAATGGCTAAAACCCCTATGACTGTCCTAGGCACACACTTCATCTTAGAAACCAAGAATGTTAGGGCAGTGTTGCTTCCAGTAAGTTTTTAAATATTTTGGGGTAGACTTTGTCATGATACAGTTTTTATATTCCTCCGCTGAAAAATCCATGGCTGACTACAGCAGCAAACTGATGTCATGTTGGCTCAAACGCTGGTCTTTTCTGGTAGGGCAATGTTTCCATTTGTTAAAGTCCAAACTTCTAGTTTAACTACTGTTTTCCTGATGATTGCAGCAATACAACTCCTACAAATTCTACTGGAAATAAATCAAACTTTAATGAGAGCAGTGAGAAGTTTCCTATCTAAGCAATAAAATATCTACTCTAAATGTACTAAAAAGGAAGTACCCTTGTGGTTAAAACATAAGCAAACAAGGAGATCTAGTTCTATTCCTAGACCTTTCAGTATTTTGTTAAACAGTCACAAAATGCATCACCTAGAACCTCATCCTGCAAAGCGCACCATACCTTATCTCTAATTTGGAAAAATACTTGCTCAAGTACATTGTTTTAGACTGAAGTGTTTCTTATGGCCTTTGCTATTGTTACTAGCATTCCTGACGATAAACACTTAAATAATTTACTTACTTAAAGTAAATTATTAAACTCAAGTGCTTACCACACCTTAATATCAACACCCACTGAAATCAGTAGAATTGATTACTACAGAGAGCTTGAGATCTGAATTTTGAGTCCCACTAGATAAATTGGCTTCTTCGATTTATGTATGTTTTGTCATGGTTTACTGCAAAGTTGCTGACAAACGTGGTCTTGATTAGAGCTGCAGACTGACTTTTCTGTATTTTTTGGCAGATAAACTGTAGATAATGAAACTCTTATTGGCAAATAAGATGACTACATTGTACACTCTAAAAGCAAACTGTATGCATAGGAAATGCAACCCAAATTAGCACGTACTTTCATTTGCTGGAGCAGAAACGACTTTCAGACTGTGAACAAGGCATGTTTTTGTAAACGTACATATGTTGCCCACATCAGAAAATGACAGGTAGCTTACATAACTTGATTACATGAGAAAATGTACCACCAGGACCCCTAAACCTAGTGCTGTTTGTTGATCCATGAACTTAGTGTGCCTCAGGTGCCAGAAACTGAACAGACCTTCATGAGTTTCAAGCAAATGTTTGTATTACTCACTTTGTCAGTACTTTTGCTTGATCTTGAGCTGTTTTTTCCACTTCCTGCCCATGCAGAATTAATTCTGCTACTTTATGAAGCTGTTCAATGCAACGAGCAGTTACCTCAGCCAGACTTTCAATGGACAGCATGTAGATTTCCTTAAATTAAACCAGGAAATAACACAATCGGTAATAACAACACTGATAATTATATTTATAGGCATATATATAGGAAAGAATCTGAAACATTGGAGCCCTCCCTGCTCCAATGGGAAATGCTGCCACAAACACAGTGAAGTAATATCAGCTATAATGTCATCCTCACAAAAAATACTGGAAAATTAAATATTCACACATTATAAAACACAGACCTTATCCTCATCCTGAAAAACTAATAAGAACAAGTGTACTGTTTATTTGTATGGAAACTAGGTCAGGGTCTCAGATTTTCTAACATAGCACTTTTAAACTTAGTCCTAACAAATACAAAGATTCCTTAAGTCTAGAATAAGTCATAATTAATTTCATCTGTAGTGAAAAGTACTGAGTCATCCCTCATATCACTCTCCAGAGTAGAAATAGGTAATATTCCCAGTAAGAAAGTGGCTTTTTTCCTCAATGATGAAAATTCTACCCAGCACTATGGCACTACACCTTTCACAAGACGATGCCAGCTGGAAATTTGCAATCACTTAAAAATCAGTAATATATGCAAGTGTAACTCTGCCTCCTTCTTTGGGCCTTTTTGTAAGAAAACGTAAGAGATAATTTCTTTATTAGAATTAATTAAAAAAAATCTTGACAAAGATTCCAACCACATTTAATATTGCTGTAACTTGGTGTAAAATATTCAATCAAAATCAACCTTATCAACAAGAGGGGTTACCTAAATGGACACAATGCTTTTAGCCTTAAGGGTTATCTTTCCTAAAGAGAATGAATACTTGTGAGTTGCCTAAGGAATATTTCTGGTTTGTCTGTTTGTTATTTAAACTGCTCAAGAGTTTAAATAGGTGGAGAACTTCTTCCATGCACTGTCACTGGGACAAAGAGATGCCAAGAATGCAATATGCTATCATCGTTACGCCACAGAATCTCTCAGCTTGCTGTGCTGCATGTTGTGCATACACATGCATACACATAAAAGCACAGATATGAAAAAATAAAACCAATGCATGAAGCAGAGGACGTGCTACTTTGATGTTTTCTTACAGGAACAGACTAACAGTAGAAATACTAATGTAAGTTAGTTTCCTATTGGGTTTACAGTGAGTAGTTAGATGTTAGTATTTCTTAATACTTCCATGAGCTTAAAAAATAAGGACAATGCATAACACTGACACACAAAGATAAAAAAATAATCTTATCAAAGTATAACAATTTTTTAAATGAAACTTATCCTCTAAAAGCTAATTACCTCCACAGTTTTGTTTTTATTTATTTCTGGTTTATCACTGTCAGTTTTTTCTTCTTTTTCAGCGCTTTCTTCACCAGGTTCTCCAGGTTTTGCTTTTACCTTCTCTTCTATATCTACTGGTGTGGAAAAAGTGGCTCCTTCTAGCCACTCATGAGCTTTTTTCCTAGCCTGCCAAACAAAGAACCCAACCCCAAAGTTCAGTTCAAATACGGAATATCAAATTATGGTCCTGAGCATTAATTTACAATATATTTAATACTTCCTTTTTACATTTAGAAGTTTAAACATATCAAGCCTCTGTGTGGAATTCAGTTAAGTGTATATTTAAGAAACTGGGGGGAGAAGCATTCCTGGCTGTTTAAAGATGGATCAGTCAGGGATAAGTCCTCTACAGGTAGGATACTCCTAACCAGCACATAGAGCTGGCATTAAAACAAAGTTACTAATATTTCAGCTTTAGGAGGCATCTTTCAAAGGAATTTACATAAGTATAATTTTCCAAAATAATGAAAATAAGGTGGTGGTATAAAAAAAGAAAAAAAAAAAGGTACTGGAGAGGTAAGAGAGATGTACTAAATTCTTAAAGGAAAAAGAAGTAGAAAACCACTGTATCTTCAGCTGCCTTGCCAGGCACGAAAGTAGATCAAAGTGGAAAAGCCTTGAAGTTCTACACAACTTCAGGCTACTGTTAAGGTTAGTAAGATATTTATGATGTCTCTTTTTTAACATGAAGTTAAATTAAAATATGTTATGCCTTAAGCCTAAGCTAGTTATCCAAAGTCTATATATGCAGCTAGAGAGATAAAGATTCATCTGAGCCTAAGATAAGCAGGTGAATCACCTTTAGAAGGGCCTGATAGTACAAATGTGACTAGAGATGTGACTAGCTTCTAGCACTTTTAGATGATTTAAGCTAGATGGGATAAAGCCAAGACTTCGCTTCCGGCTAAGAAGGCTGGAGAAGTCCCTCAGAAGAATAAACACGATGAGCAAGAAAAATAATTGTGAACCTGACCTTTTTTCCCAGTATGCAAGACCAAATCTGCTGTGCTCATGAATTCTGTTCTGCTGAGACATCCCTAGGTCAAGGCTTTCTAAACAGGGCCTGTTGTGCTAGCTAGTCACTGTGACTGTATTGCCTTACTAATCTCTCTTCTCCTCAGAAAGCTTTTCTGTATTCATCATTTTAGTCCCACCCTCCTGTACTTTTCTTTCTAAACTGTCTGCAGTGAGCTAGGTACTGCTCTGTGTCAGATTTGAGAACAAAGCCTTCTCTTTTTGTTGAAGAAACAGAGGCAGCTCACTTAACAGGTGCTAACCTTATTTAGTTTGTCAGGAGTAGCAGCAACATGCAATTCAAAGAGCAGTTCAGTGAGCATGCTGACAAACTCTTCTCCCATATCTGCTGCAAGAAAAAACAAGACAATTTCTGTTAGGGTGTTATCACTATAATATCTTACGCGATCAAATACATTGGGTCAAATAGTTTCCCCAGGCACTCTGGCACTTGAAAAACATTGACTGTGGTGAAAGAAAGGGATGGGTGGGTGTGTGCGTGCATATGCTCAAACAAAGAAAAGAACAAGCAAGAGAGATACCTGCAAAACCTGATATGCTAGCCTGGGTCTTCCATTACTCTTTCTACCCCATTCTAAATTCCACTAAGTTTCACAAAAACAGGTAAGAGGAGAAGAAGCTGTATGATCCCTAGTTATCTGACAATATATGACTGTCCTGGGTTCAGCAGTAGCAGTCATTTTTCTCCTTGGTAGCTGGTGCAGTGCTGTGTTTTGACTTTTGGGCTGGGAACAGAACTGATAACAATGATGTTTTGGTTTGGCCAAGGACTTTGTGAGCCTCATGCTCTGCCAGGGAGGAGGGGAAGCCGGGAGGAAGCAGAGACAGGACACCTGACCCAAACTAACTAAAGAGGTATTCCATGCCACAGCACATCATGCCCAGGATGTAACTGAGAGTTACCCGGAAGGGCTAGGGGACTGCACGGTTGGAGGAAGTATTGGTCGGTGCTTGGTTGGGCTGGTGGGGGCGAGTTATTGGTCGGCTGGTGATGAGGTGTTGTATTCTCTTCCCTTGTTATTTCCTTTATCATTATTATTATTGGTGGTAGCAGTAGTGATCTGTGTTATACCTTAGTTACTAAACTGTTCTTATCTCAACCCGTGGGAGTTGCATTCTTTTTGATTCTCCTCTCCGTCCCTCCAGGAGTAGGGGGAGAGCAAGGAGGGGAGTGAGTGAAAGAGCTGTCTGGCTGGGTTTAAACCACAACAATGACCGACAAAATAACTGAAGATACTAACCTATTCTTTCAAACCAAGGAATAAAAACTGCAGCAGAGCCAGATACAAGTTTCAGAGGAAACATACTAGAAAACACTTTCCCTATTGCTCTGTCTGCAAACCACACATAGAGATGTCTTTTCTTTCTATTTTAAGATTGAGATTTGCTTCAATGAAGAATGTTTTCTCTTCTGCTTTAGAGTAATGAGCCTTAAAGTATCTGCAGTTTTATTTCACAAGATTTTTGAGCAAAGATAAATATCATTAGTATTTGAATGTCATCATTATTATATATATCCCTTTGACTACTTAGAGTTGCTTTATTTTAACACACTCAAAGTTCCTAAAAGTTGGGATTTTAGTTGGTTCTGTTCACCTGCACTTACGGAGTTTGGATTCTTAATTAACATTTCCTGAAGGAATATATAAAATCCATTTTTTTTTAGCCTGAGGACGCTAAAAGGTCAAAGTCCCCATACAGAGCCTGGTAAAAGTCTAGCTATTTCAAAAATTAATTTAAATGTCTTGCAATATTCTGACTATTTTTTGTTGATTTATTAGGTAGGGCCAGTTTTTCCAACTGGCATGCAAATTTGATTTGATTTATGCAAATCATCAGTACTGGGCTTAAAAGTGGAAGGCCATTACTCTCCAAGGAGTTTAGGGATTTTGGTAGAACTGTCTACAGTTCACAATACCTTGCAACACGTGGAAAGGTGGTGGAATCTGATGCTCAGATTATACTCTGTTAGAACAAAGGACATCTCACCCTTACTTGTAAAGAGAGTGCCTATAGAATCACAAAATGGTTAGGGCTGGAAAGGCCCTTAAGATCATCTAGTTCCAACCCCCCTGCCATGGACAGGGACATCTTTGGTGATAGAAAATAAATTAGTATTTAGCATGAAGAACTGCTCACCTGCAATGACCAAAAGACTGAGCTTTCCTCTTAACAACAGGGGAACAGGTCAAGATCGTGTTCTGGCAGGCCAGAGAAGTACAGAGTTCGTTTCATTGCTGCCCTTATCAGCAAATTTTGGCAACATGATTTTTCAGGTTTTGCAACACAGCACCTCTTGGATACACTGAATTCACTTGTTCTTAAAGCAATGCCAAATCATTTTATAAACTGCAGCATGATGCAAACTGGTAAGCAGTTCACTGGATCAACGTAAACTTACCAAAATTTTTGATAACTGGCATATTCAATTTAATATTCACTTTGGTTCCCATCGCCCTTAACCTCACACATGAAATTTTTGGTGTGTAGGAAAAACTACTTTTTCAGATATTCTCCTCTCATTATTTCATAAACAACTGAAAAGAAAAGAAGCTGCAGTGAAAAATACGTGGAAGGGTTGCATAATCAAAGAGGAAACATTAGAGAGAAGGGTATGCATTTGGCTTTCTCCTACTTGTGTCAGAAAATGTCTTTTCCTTTCTGTCTTTTCATATGGATTTAGTACCTGTCTGGCTGTTAAGCAAAGGTGCAAAACGAAAAAACCCTTAAAATTCCAGTTTCAAGGTTGCCAAGAACAAGCTCAAATCCTTTTCGCAAAACACTCCCCTGAAGATTGCTGCAGTTATTTCCCGTTCTGCAGGACTGAAAGAGTTTAGAGTAGCAGCTAAACGCAGCACTACCATATCTGAATGCGATTCTGAGAGTCTAGGCTACCCTTTCCAAACACGGGAATGCAAAAGTATCGGTCTTCCTCCCAGTTGAGTATGTATAGCACTGGCAATTGGCACCATACAAATACTATTACTTGGGTGATGAGAAAGTGGTAATAAATTAGCAATAAGTGGTAATTAGCTTGTTTTCAAATACTGCTCAGTGGCTAAATAAGATTTAACAAACACTGTTAATCTCTGTCTTTCCTAACTTTTCTGAAGGCTAGAGAAACCACACCTCACCATCTTGCAAAATGTAGGTTTTAAGGGCAAAGGACCCTTGAGAAGGTCAAGCAGATGTGGAAGAGATACCTTTTTGTTTCTGAAACACAACAACACAGTATTCAATGGCATAAACCAGTCCTCAATCAGATTAAAGGGGTTGTTTCTATCAGCTAGAAGAGGTCTGGTACGGATCTCACAGGCCTGTAGACGTGAACTACAATGACTTTAACTTATCCTTCTGTTCTGGGGAATGCCAACATTCCCAACCTGTTTAAGACACTTATTTTGCTCCTAACTGATTTTACTGTAACCTTTGTAAGCTGATCTATGGACAGTCATGCCGGTCCTGTTCCCTTCAATGCTGTGTACTAGGTCATAGTTACAGCATGCTTCTGTTGCCTTAACTTATTTTTCACACTCTGCACCCCATGTCTTGCCAAACAATACCTAGAAAGCAGCGTTGCCACTATGTTTCAAAGTGACTTCCCCTCAAAAAGTTCAGGATTATTAAGTCTCTTTATTACACTCTAATTTTTTCTCTGTCTAGCAAGGGAGGGTGCAAAGTGAGGATGAAGTTGCTAAACAGAAAAGCATTGCTAAAGACTTCAAAACTTTCAGATTACACAATTTCATAAACAGATTCTGTAAGAAAAACTCAGTTATCCAAAAGGTTATTATTTTTTGTTCTTATTTTTATTTTGCTTTCACTGACAACAAAGCAAAATAATATAATACTTCCTGATGTTATATTTTCTACATCTCACAGTTCAATTACCATATAAATTCAAAATGAAGCATTGATTAACTTCCAGAACTTCTGGTATATTAATTTTAGTGACTACCTTATGAAGAGTATTAGATATCAGAAATTATATTTTGCATTGTAGCATTTTAAATCACTGTATACAGAAGTAACAATTATCCATGTGGTTAAGTTTCTGTTTTTCTAATTACCTTTCTGTGCCTGCACCACTTCATCGTCTGATTCCTTTGGAACAAAGATCTCTTTTATAGCAATTAAATCAGTTTTCACAGTCTCCAACTGCTCTCCATCAAGTGTTGCTAAATATGACTGAATCTGTAAATGAAAGGACATTTTGAAAGAAAAAGTAAGCATTCCCCATCAAAACAGAGCATTTCTTAAGTGCTAATTTGGAGCCTGATACCAAAACAGGCTAGGAAACAGAAACTTCCACTATGCTCAAACCTTCCATTGTAGACACATTTTTAGTTCTCATCAACAAAGTTTGTCGAGTACCACAAAAACTACACCAGCCTTGCAAGATCATCAGGTCTCTACCTTCTCCCAGAACATTAGTTTTGAACTATAAATCTACGGTGTAACTGCAAACTGCAGTAAGCACTTGAGGATTTCTTGGATGAAGACAGCAAGCAAAAATAGCACAGGCAGAGTTCATGCTTAGCCTGAGCAGTCACAGGAAGAGCTGGAAAAAGAAAACTGTCTCACCTTCTGCAAAATGCAAACAAAATTATTGACAGTCTACCGGTTCTGAAGAACATATTGACAGGTCTTTGCATGTCTCAGGGATCTGCAAGTTCCTGCATATCTAACATGTATGCATGTCTAAGAGGGATGGAAAGAGATTCTTTGAATTGCTGTATGTCTGCACTACAGTTGCATGGTGTTAAACCCATGATCACAGTCTCTGCCTATGGAAGCCAACAGAAATGCCTTCTCCCCTTTGATACAGAATGTTACATTTGGGTTTGTTTCAGGAGTGTTTTTTTTTTTAGACCTTGCTTGACAGACGTGCAGGCTGGCTCAGGAGAGAGACTGGAGGAAGATACTATTTTCTTACGTTAACTTCTTACTGCTCCTTCATGTGTCCAGCTCATATGCTCAAGGTTAAATGCAAGGTAAAGCTGGAAGACCTGATTCAGACTGTGAAGGACTTTTTGGCCCCTCCCTATAACATTACGCATTTTATAGGATTCACTGTGAACTTTTTTTAATGGAAACTTTTAAAATAAAATCTTAAAAATATTCTAAAATCCCTGCTATTAGAAACACATTGGACATTAGCAGTGCCTTCAGTCCCTTGCACTCCTCCTGTGGCTTTTGGGCTGTCAGTATAGGTCTCATGCTTACAGTACTGTATTTTGTGCATGTGTGCATGTGTGTATGATTTTTGAAATATTTATCAAGGAATTGGACTTGCGTAGTAGGTCTGCAATTCCTGCCTGATACAAAACCGAATGACTTCAACTTCCTTGCAAATTCTGAAAACATCTGCATAATGTCACAAGCTGATAAATACACATTAAATATGATCCTAACAAAAGTAACTTTAAGTTAGGAAGCTGTTTGAGTTAATCTTGGGGTTAAATTTTAGATGTATTTAGACTGATTTCCTGAAGCCAAGGACTGGCCTTTGGGACCTATCCAACTTTCTTTGAAGTTGATGGAAAACTTACTGTTCATTTCACATGCAGCTGCAGAGTAAAACTAATGTAAAGATCTATTTTTTCCCGACCATTTTGATTTATGCTGTCTGCATACTGTACCTGAGCTTCACTTTCATTTGACAGGATTTCCAGAGCTTCAAGATGAGACAAACCTTGAAATTCATCAAAGAGTAGTCCATAATGGGCTGTTCTTTCAACTGTAACTTGCTGAGCCCTCCTCTGTTTCTCTTTTTCTTTAGCTTCGCGCAACAGCTGCAAAAACACACATCATTTCTGTTGTTTTATGGGTAGTGCTGTAGGTATGACAGGTTTTATTACTTTCTGGTTCTGCATGTCTAAAGTAATAAAATTTGGGACTACATCACACATGCAGAGGTGACATTTTAGAGCGGAAATATCTAACTTATTTTTTTATGAACTTCTCTAATAAAATATTTCAGTAGTATTCTAAGTGTGTTTTTCCCTGTGGTAATTGCTAATCATCAAATAATCTTGCTTATGTCCTCAAAAGCAACATCAGCTACAAATACATATAATGGATTTCTTCATCAATTACAATAAAAGAAAAATAAGGACAATTCCATACACAGCCTTAAAGAGTCATGTAGTCCATTCCACAGGCCACAAAATGGGAAGAATATTATTTTTAGGACCTAACTGCATAAGTAATGCACCTACATAAATATTTCCTATAAAATATTTTTAGCAGATACTAAAGTCAGTTTTATGTGACAGCAGGACTGACAAAAGAGATTGGCCTAGTAAGGTATGACTTTTACCAAAGGGGGATGTTTTAGAGTGGTCTTCTTATACACTGCTATTAGTGTATTGGAAGGATAGATTACTGTACAGAATACAATCTCCTATTCCTTCTAGTCCCAGTAAGAAATGGCCTCTTGTATAAATTTGCTACAGTAAAGCTGGTAAATACATCTGAACTGCATCTTAAGCCTCTGAATGCAGGTAAACTCTTTCCACTTACACTAGTCCACAATTCAGAATTTCTATGATATTGTCTTTGGTTATTAATTTGTTACAAAAGATGTATGATGGCAGATTTTTCAGTCTCCACCTTCAAAAGATCACTCACAAAGTTTTATGTACAAATCACTCAGAAGGAAGCATTGTGTTATGCTACCCATGAGAACTGATTTATGTCCCTTTCTGTCTCAGATTCTATGTGTGAATTCACGCACATCGTTTAGGAAGGCATCCTTAAAAGCTCATTTTAACCCTGTAGACCTTAACAGGAGTTACTTGCTTTTGGCCTGCTACAATAGTATTTATTAGTCTGTTCACACTCATAATCATAAACATTAAAGATGAAACATCTCATTACAAAAAAAAAAATCTTACTCCTCCCTAGAAAGAAGTAAACATGTAGCAAAATTACAGTTTTTTTCAATGTCTATTGATTTCCACAGCCTCTCTCCTCTCAGTGTCTGGAGAGCTAAAATAATTTTGTACTGGCAGCACTTATGCTTCTATTCTGTTTTTATCATGTCCTTGAACTTTCAAACATATGAGTCACAACTATGTAAGAGTACTATTAGTTTAGATTAACATTAAGATAGAACTTTTCACAGCTTTAATTCATAAGGAAACATATGTCATATTCCAGTATTACTCATTTCCAAGGACAGTACTATACTGATGTTTATGCTGGAAGGTATCTGTGTAGAGCTGATACAAAAACATGAACAATTTGTTTCTGTCTCCAGAGTGTAATGATTTATCACCACATATACTATCTTATTAAAAATCTGCTATTGCACGTGTGATTATGCAGAAAAGATGATTTTGCATTATCTTTGGTGATTTTGTGAAGAAAACTAAAGTGAAGAAAATATAAAGCATAATACTTATTTCCATAAGCTTAGCCAGCATCGACTACAATAAATAAAGCCTCTCCCTGAGGCACCTAAAATTACGGAAGAAGAATTGACAGAGCTGCATTTAAATACATCCAACCTGAGAGAGAGAAACTGTTCTTGCCATCAGTGTTTTGGTTCTCTTAAATCCAGGATCGCTTTCTGCAAGGACATTCATGGTTGTCTTCCCAATGAATTCCAAAGCATCTAAGCCTCCAGATAAAACACTTTTCCCCTGTACAAAATAACACAATGTGGTTATTTTCTTTCCACTTTATGCTAATATGAACTGTAAGAGTATTGTTTTTGCCAACACTGTTTTTGAACATTCAGGTCCCTAGATTTTCTATGCTTTAACTAGTAGATATTAGAGTGATAAGGCACTCAGAGTGAAGTGGATATGCACTAATAAAGGAATTGCACTTTGTAAAACATGCTCAATAGGGAGTTAGTCTTCTATGCTTTTTTAGCCAATGGTTAAAGTCTCTTAAAATTTCAAGGGAAACACCATATGGGAAAGATCAGAGGAAAACATTTGCTGTGATAATGTGTGCAAAAACACTGGGGAAGAAAATGACACAAAAATTGATTGGGAAACAGTATGGTACAGGATTTTGCAAAAGCTGCAACACAGAAAGTCAGAAAAGGATGAAGTGCAACACACAGAAAATGTATGGAGAGTTTAAAAGGGAAGGACCATGGACAAAAGATTTTGCCTCACTGAGTCTGCAATCAGACCACCTTCTGTGAAGATTAATATGAAATGAGACACTAGAAAGAGAGGTGAAGGTAAGGGCCAGGGACTAACAGCAGAGTTTAGTAAAAGCCTTAATATAAGTAAATAGAGTATTTTCTTATTTGATCTGCCTTCAGAAATGATAACAAATCTCCTGGTAACTTTCTCTGGAAGGATTTAACTGTAAAAGAAAACCAGATGATGGTACCATAACTACAAAAATGATTTATAAAGGACTGGAAAAATCTGACATAGTTTAGGAGAAGATCATATTTTTCACTGAGACTTCTTCTGTACTTTCAGTAGTTATTACTTTGGTGACAAAGTAGTAACTTGATTGTTCTGAATCGGGTTTTTTATTATTTGATACTGTTATTTTGCCATGGAAGAGACTCTAAACAGACTTAAAACATAACTGCTTTTACAAAGACCTACAACTTAACCAATGTGATCTACAGTGAAGTTGCACCTCAAAATGATGAAGAATAACTAGAACAGAGAGGCCAGCTAAAATGACTCACTGTGTTCTGAACAGCATTAGTGATAGCTGACAACATGCCACGAGATCCAGATGAAGGAGAAGAAGGAATATTCTCAGAAGAGCTTTGGTCCAAAGTATCTTCTGCTTCTAACAAAAGGAAAAGAGCAAGCATACAGCATACTTTCAACTCTACAAGTCCCAAATTACAGTAAACTAGATTCTGTGGTCAAAACATTAAAATTCTGTAAATTGCACTAATTTGGCGATGTCAAAGAGTTTTGCCAAAATTCAGTGAACTTGAACTCACGTGTAATTGGTGTTTCAGCTGCAGGAGACTCTGCTGTTTCTGAAGATGCTGAACTTGTATTATGAATTCCTAGGGTAGATCCTGCTTTTTCCTTTACTGCTGTTAGCCCATGACCTGCAGCAGAAGCATATTTTAGATTACATTATTTGAAAATGTTTTACTAACAGTGCCTAGTATTTTTATACCCCATGAATGATGACAATCAGAGTAACTATTAAACTTACCCTATTGCTTAATTTTTTAATAGGTTAATAATTCACTTGTTCTTCTGATTAGAAATGATAAAGCTGAAATATCCTACAGATGACACTTGATCTGAAAAGCAAAACTTGTTTCAGTGGCATATGTAAGTTTAGTTCTCTGCTTTTCAAAATGCTAAATATTCTATTGCAACCAGTTTAAACAGAAATTGATGGTCCTCCTAATGCCATAGTTTTGGCCTAATTTAGTTTTCAGAAGTCTGGAACAATTAAGCCACAATTAATGGTCTGTGGGTGACTGCAGGGCTGAGGTAAGGAATCTGTTATTCAGTTTGCTGCATAGGTGCTATGTTAGTTGTTTTCGGAATACTGACCCAGGCCCTCAAAGTTATTGCAGGATTTAAGCTCCTCAGTTACTCACTTGAAGTCAAATTCTGAAGTGTCTCACCTCAAAGCTGCTACTTTAATGTACTTCATAAACTGCTGGTGTCAGATGACAGAACTATTGTTCCAGTGGCTGCTGATCTCCCACAGAGTTTTTACCTGACCCTTACCTAACATAGTGACTTCCTAAGTCTCTGTTCTATAAAAATGGTCTAGTTTAATGTACAGAATATATATTATTAGGGTTTCTATCTGAATAATTTTGATAGAATAGGATTGCTTTGCTGCTTTTCTACACAGAGTTAATTTACACTAGCAGATCCTACGGACTGGTAGTATCCCACTATAGGATAGGGTGGATTGCCTGTAGCCTGTGGTTGCAAAAGGAAGCAATAGCTTCCTAACCTTCATCAGATGTAGCTGAAAAATGCCCTTAAAAAAAGATTACCCTCAAATTGCCTCTGGGTATGTCTACAAGTTATGCTCCTGATATGCTTCTCCCATTACAAATGATCCAGCTAGTACATCTTCCTTAGTTGTAAGTTTCTGCACATCAGCTGAGATGCAAGAAGTAAACAACCAACCAACCAAGCAATATTTCTTTCCAACACAAAATGAAATGGCTTCAGCTACCCTGTGTGATTCTTTCTTGCTCAGTACACTATTACTGCATCACACATAAAGCTTATCACTTCTAGCAGCAGGGCAACAACTATCTGCCTAAACACTTGTAAGAAGTATTAATGACAATTTCATACTTCTTTGCTTTGTTACCTTAAGCTGAAGTGCTAATAGAGAAACTATTCCAGAAAAGGCATTAAGGCAGATGCTCATGCAGGTACCTGGACATATCAGGCACAAAGTCAAGCACATCAATTAATTAAATGTTGTCCATACTTTCCCACAATTGGGGGCACTTTCTGTTGGGAAGTTCAAAGCATTTTTCTGAGTTATATTAACTACAGCAAAGTAAGCTATCATTTGCCAGTGCTCTGCAGTGTTCTAATAAACATACACATAAACATACAAATATGCTTTTGAACATCTGATCAAAGAAAAATGCAGCAAAACTATTTGAAATGGAGTAGGAAGAAGGAAAGCTTAGGTTTATGATTGTATGGTTTCCAGATGGATTGCACATCAGGTGCTCTGTGAATTCAGTAATAAATATGCTCTAGAAAACATATGTGAAGCAACACTACTGAAAGATCACATACAAGAAAACTGGGGTATCTGGAGGTAAATACAAAGAACAAAGATGTCCCCCAAGGAACACACAAGCAGAAACAAGTAATTTTCTGTCAACAGAAATGGGGTCCTGATGTTTTACACTGAAACATAAAGACTAGGCAGGTAAATGCTTTTACCTGTTTAAAGAAAATATGACCTTTGCTACATTATCTCATGTCTTACAAAATGTAGCAGTCTGTCCAATCCGACACCACATGCCAGGTTATGTACCACGGGGATTTAACTCTTTGACGGATAACTTCTGGCCTTTTGCAAAATCTGTTCCAATGCAGATACTGGAGAGCAGAGTACTACTTTATCTAATCCCAATCTTCTGCACATTTTAATTGATTAAGTGAAAATATTAGCATGAATAGATTGAGCCATTTATTTACATATTCTTGAGACTCAAATAATTATTAATTGTGCTTTTAAACTCATGTAATAGATGTTCCATATCAAATTCCTTTCCATTTCTCTTACTCACAACTTTTCAAATGAGCAAAAGAGTTCTATTCTTTCCATTGACTTAATTTTTCTTGAGGTCTTGACTTGCTAATAAAATACTATTGTCCTGTAATTATATAAAAAGAAAACTATGAACATTAAGCATAAATTTGTTTTTAACTGTGTATGAAAGTTACAGATTTTCAGATTAATTTCCCTTCCTTTTTTTTTTCCTGTACCTAAAAATGTTTTTTGTTTTTTTTTAATATTCTGTAATTTGGTTCTCATAGTTCTGCAGACAATCTCATACTTCCAAGAAAAGGAGGCACACAGTTGCTGTACTGATATTTACAGACTTACAATAGGTAGCATTTTCAGGGCTGTGGTTACATTCACTATAATGATAAGAAAACACCTCAGGTCAACTAGGACTAGTTTTGCTGGAGTAAGCTGGATGGCACGTATGTTTGATAACAACAACAAAACTGGATGAGATCAGAAGACCACAACTGAAGCATATCAGCATATCAGCTACATACACATACATGCACAAACACAGCAGATGCTCATGTTGCTTTAGAAATTAAAATTATTACTTGTAATTTAAAAAGGCACAGAAATAAAAGAGGTTATGGGAGATGAGGCTACATTTTAGAGAAGAAAGTGCACTGGTTTTGTTACACTGGGTGTGATAACACAACAGAGTTGATATTGTAGACTTAGGAACACCTCCAACACCTCCATTTCTCATGCCACTCATCAGTGGCAGCAGGGACAGAAGAGTTATGCAGTGGATATTACATGCATGCTTTTTGAAGAAATTACATGCATTCTTTTTGAAGAAAGCGTGCCTTTTTCCCTGTGTTGCTTTTTTTTTTTCCTTGCCTACATGATTTCTTTTCCTTCTATTGGCTGGTGATTTCAGCAGAATGATGTTCACCTTGCTGGCTGGAATCTTTAACTTGAAAGGGAAGATTTTACAAGCAGTGCCTAAAAATGTGGCCTGACTTTGAGTGTGCCTGGTCTACTCAAGGCCAGAATGCAGCACTCACAAATGCTTTAGTCAGATAAATCCAACTTCAGGCTCTTTTATCTTCCACCTCCCAGCTTAGTAGCTTTGGATTCCCTGCAGAGCTGAAAGAGGCCAACAGACACCTTGGAGGCAGTTCAACACGCCTGAAATCTAAACCATTCTCAGAAGGAATCGCTGTCCCTTGTTAATCCAGTACTCCCAGGCTATTGGATGCCCTGATTCAATGGTACAGATGGAGAAGAAGACTTTGAGATTTTGTCCCTGGCTACCACAGAGTCTTCAAAACCTGTCTTGCACCACAAGGGCACTTCTGATGAGCAAGTGATCAAACTTCAGTCAAGTAATATGAATGAAGCTTCAACTGGTTTGAGCTAAAGATGAAGATTGAGGCCTTAAATTAGCATCTGACACTGAGAAACAGATGAACGTGAAAAATGGCTGGTGGGGGGGGAATCACTCCACCATATGAAGCATACATACGTGGAAAAGCCAGCTGTGTTCTAGTTTTGTACACTAAAAAGTGGGACACCATTATGCTCACTTTGAGGCTACCCTATTGGTAGTATTGGAGTATTTACTCCAAGGCTTTGCTTTACAAAAATCCTCTTCCTTGTAGTTAAAACAAAACCAGAGACTAGATTCTGATTATTCATATGCTATTCAGTCTGTAAAACAGGAGTAACTCCAATTCAGCTAGTAAATGAGACTAGTTTCAGATCTCCTTAATGCAATGGTAAACGTTTCAATAATGGCAATAGACTATTGTATATAATTGTACTATTGCTACAAGTATACAAGCTGTTTTTAAAAATGGAAGAGATGAGCTTCAACTACAGAGTGAGAATATATTATTCCTCACTTTTTTTTTATCACCTGGGAATAACAGGTTTGCTGTTACAGCTAAGATGACCTAATGGCTTCTTGGTGCTGGTGTGGGAAGTTCTGCTCCTTCCATTTTCCATTTTTATCCCTTCTGCTTGCCTTGGCACTTTTCTCAGTGAGTTATTTCAATGAACTGAAGAGACAGAAAATGGATTTTTCTTTCCTCTAGAGTTATTCTTATGTCAGTTTAGCTTCCTGACTGGATTACCAGGAGCTCAGAGGAGCATGAATGCTGGCACAGGAAGGGGGAAGAAATATGCCAGGAAAAGAAGTGCAGGACTGCACATTTCAGTGGCTGCTACCCATTAGATTGGCTTAGCTGTAATGGTAACCCACTGTTAGAGCAGAGTTTTATCAACACTCTTACTAAAAGACTGGATGGTGTAATTGCTGATTTACTAAAAGATTCAGTTTAAAAGAAAGAGAGTAAAATGGTAATGGTAAGTACAAGAACTTGTGTCTCCAGATCGTAGTGACACTGTTTCTCCCGTCTCATCATCCCAGCAGCTATTTCAGTGGATCTACTCTACTGTGGCTCCACAAGGAGGGAAACCAGATTTCCTGTACCTTTTAAAAACAAAAGAAAACTTCACCTCATTAATGAGACACATTCAATAACTTTCTTAGTGTGACATCTAGTGTTAGACACTAAGCATGGTTCGAGCAGTGACTACTACTAATCCAAAGGCATTACAGATTCTGTTGTGTAGGGGAGTATCACACCTGCCTTGTGGCTGGGACCTTGATCCAAGTAATGTCAAAATCAGTTCTAAGACAACAAATCTTTTCTTTAGAATCCAAAACCATCTCCAGAACAATCATTGGCTGTATGTGCAGAGTTAGCTAAAGAGAAATAAGATACAAATTATATGGGAACTAACTTATTATTAGAAACTAAAATCAGCTATGCTAAACAAAGTACAGCCATGCAGTAAAAATGCTAATCTGTTTGGGAACAATAAATCAGGCTTTGAAGAATAATGAAATGACATGATGACACCTTCCATTAAAGCAACCTGGTCTAGTGAGAGTGTGCCCATAGCAGGGGGGCTGTAACTACATGAGCTTAAGGTCCTTTCCAACCCAAACCATTCTGTCATGATTCTATGAAACCAAAATCCTTGAAACAACCATTTCAGGCCAGTCCTAAACAGAAAAGACTGTAAGAAAGAAATTTTTTACAGTAAGAATGATCACTGGAACAATCTCCCCAGGAACATGGTAGATTCCCCACTGCTGGAGGTTTTCAAGATGTCACTGGACAAGATGCTAGATAATCTCATCTAATTCTCAATCTAACCCTTTCCCCCAAAAGCCTGGACTAGATGATCATAGAATCAGAATGGTCAGAGTTAGAAAGGACCTTAAGACCATCTACTTCTAACCCCCTGACATGGGCAGGGACACCTCACACTAAACCATGTCACCCAAGGCTCTGTCCAACCTGGCCTTGAACACCACCAGGGATGGAGCACTCACAACTTCCCTGGGCAACCCATTCCACTGCCTCACCACCCCTACAGTAAAGAACTCCCTCCTTATATTCAGTCTAAACTTCCCCTGTTTAAGTTTTAACCTGTTACCCTTGTCAATCAAGTCAATGATCTTTCAAGTTCCCTTCCAACCTAGGCTGTTCTATGATACTATTTATTAAAAGCTGAATGTATTTGCTTAGGCCTTTAAGATGTTATCTAGTCTACCTCAAACTGTTTCTGCTACTTTGACAATTTTGAAGAAAAATATAAGGAACAGTAAGTATTTGTCATACTTAACCAGACAAGCAGCTCTGTTGTACAAAGATAATGACAGAGCAACAGAAAAATCACATAATGAAGGTGTTGCTGATAAGCCTAATTCCAAGAAAGCAGCTTTATTTATACCATTTATTACACTGAAGGAATAAGCCACATTAAAATGGACTGGATTGTGGCAAACCTATTTTCTGAAGAAGAATAGGAGATGAAGTGTTGGTTGAATTGCTCAGATATTAAACAGAATAACTTGAAGGGGAATAATAAATATTTAATAATAAGAAGAAAGCTTATAGAAATTCAAAATAGCTTTTTTTTTTCCTCTCTCTGTCTCTCACTAGGAATTATTATACTGAAGCAGATATATGGTATATGCCATTCTACATCCTGTCTATGACAGTGACAGACAGACACTTCACAGGATCAAGCATGAATTTCCATAACAAGCAACAAGGAAATAAGCCCTCTATTTCAGGAATATAAACTATTACCTGCTGCACTGATTTTCTGCAACAAATCTGAGTTTATCTATGTGGTCTCTCAAGTTACCTCTGAACAGGGAATAATGTACATTTGATTTCTGCTTAATTCAAAGTCTATTTCATTTAATAAACTGACAGAGAAAACATAGATCCAAAATTATTAGATAGTAATATCTGAACTCAACCCTACCCTGATCCCCGGGTCAGAAAGTCTATGTTGTAGATTCCAGGAAATGGGAAGAGAAAACTGAGGAAGTGCTGCTTCACATACATCTGAATTTATGCTCTTTCCCAGTTGCTCTTGGCCACTGCCAGAAGCTAGGTAACAGATGGGTCTTCAGTGTCACACAGTGCAACCATTCTCATGTAAAATCAAAATGATTTTTAAATTTTCTTTCTCCTTTTCTGTGTGTTTCAGATGCTGCTTTGCCAAGGCAACCTAACCTGTTCCAACTGTGCTCATTAAATAATTCTAAAAAGATACATACAATATCTATATTCAAAATAGTCACCATTGCACAACCTTATCAAATCAGGCTGTCTAGACAACAAACTTTTTCACATATTTGCACCCTGTGAAGATGGTTATGATGCAAATACAATCAGATGGTATGTTAACGTTTGTCTCCCAAAGCTTTTCTAACACCATTTATCGTTTTCAGGCAAGCTCAGGTCATTTGGGCAAAAAAAATCTATGGCCATACTGTCCACAGAAAATGTATGCACTATGTGACATTAAACTCATTGCTCAGTGAGGCCGAGACTTCAAAGCAACAGAAGACTGCAAGGCACATTGCTGCTGCAAGCCTGCAAGCATAGTTACTGTTACTCACAAACAATATTAGAACGGCCATTTGATGAAACACTATTTATTGCAAAAGCTAAACAGAATATAAATATGGCTATCACACAGGCAGAAACTGAATGACCTGAAAAAACTCTGTTCTGAGAAAACCACTGCTGCAACTATAAAAATAAACTGAATAATTCATCAGCATTACAATTCCAACTGCTCAACAGTAAAATTACTTTTATGCACATAAATTTTCTTCTTTAGCTATTTACGCTAAGCCAGATTCTTTTCAGAATGCTGTTATTAGATAGTCTGAGGATGTAAGAGAGGCAAGGCTCATGAATGGCTGTGAGAGCAGTACCTTTTATTAGACCTACTGATAGTGCTAGAAAAAAGGTGGGTAAAATTTTCAGCACAAGGACCCTTCTTCACATTTGAAAGAGAAGTGCTAGCTTTAAGGTTAAATACATGTTGAGAACGCTCATGCAGTTCCACAGCTAGCTAAGTTGTCCTTGTTCCCATTGGCATGTTCTACATGTTCCTATCATTCCCCATTCAGTAGCATTTGGGTCATCAAATGGTAAACCAGATTAGGGAATTTACAACCGATCCAGCTGAAGATCCAGCTCTTACTTCATCTGTACTTTTCAAAAATCAGTCTCATAAACCAGCTCCTCACATCACTACATGAACACTATTGTTAGCATACCAGAAGGAAGAAATACATTGCTGGGGCAAGACAGACCTGCTCCTTTCAGCAGCAACCATCACTTATGTCAATTTAAAGACATCTTAGAAGCTGATTCTGAGTTTAATTAGATATATTCATCTGATGGACTGTCTGAAAGAAAAGGTAGCTAGGAACTCTTGTGTGTATTACTGAAAAAAAAAAGAGAAGAGAGGGGAAGCTCCCTTATCCCAGAAAGACAGAAGAATAATTTATTGCCCATGGAACAGAGGACAGTAAGAAGGAGAATTATTTACCCTTATAAGGGATTATAAAAACAGTATCTCTGTTGAACCTGTCGCTTTTAGTAATCAGCAATTCATTTTAATTACTAGTTTCATCTTTTAAAAGTGTTTTGTGGATCCTTTATGAGAACTGGTTAGTTAACAGCTTAGTAGCTTTTTTGTAAGGAATGATTTCCCACTGGCAACTAGGTATTTGCATGCTTCACTTTTTGTCTGTGAGTTTCAATGTGTAATGATCAAGTTCTACCAAAAGTCTTCGCAAGGACATACTGAACAGACATACTATTGGAAATGAGAGTATAGGGAGAGGGAGTATAGGATCCATGTTTCAGTACATTGTTCTACTCTCTGACGTTTGGTGTGATGACTTAACAGTTTCACTGGGTGTCACTGAAAGCTGGAATGATTTATGAGCGGCGAATTCATATCGTAGAGATAGAAGCCATGGTGTATAAACCACAAACGGCTACATGCTTGAGTCTTGAGTTGGAGTGCTTTGCTTCAAAAACTATAAGCCTTTGGCTGATAGTAACTGTATCAAATTATGTATCCTTTCTGTGAAGAAGCTACAGTGAGGTCATTCACTAACTTCACAAACAACCCTAGTAACTTTTCCATAACCTGACACCAAGAAATATTTATGCTGTTGACAGTTTAGGAAGGTCCTTCTTCCCACAGAAGAAAAAAAAAAAAAAAAAGGAAATGACACTTGCCAATCATATCAGGACAAAACTGTCTATGAATCTTGAACATACAACAGCAATGTGTCTAACGACATATTATTATTTATTTCCATGAACTTTACTGATTGAACACTTACCCACTGTGGCAGAAGCTGATGACAGGAGAGACTTTCCCCAGGTACCCCAAGCTCCCCATCTACTTGCTTTAGATGAAGAGTCTGTGGCCTGTAAGAACAAAAATATTACTCCACTGTCTAAAGCGAATGTTTCTCAAAGACAGGAGAAAACACAAATAACCTGTCAGGTAACAAAGTCCAGCATCTAATAAGTGATGATAGATTGGGTATTATGTGGAGTTCAAGCTTCTGTGAACAAGAAAGCAGAATGGGAAGCTTAGCTCACATCACCTGTTTTTAAAAGCACCTAAAACACCAGAGATGTCTTTACAGACATCTTAATATTTCTTCAGGTACCTTATTCTATAAAGCCATATAAATTTATTAAAGCTAGTATTAGGGAGAAGCAGGAATCCATCTCCTCCCTTGTTCTACCAGGAGCCAGAGTTAAAGGCTTCTCTGCCTGAGTCTCCTTAGAGGGGTAAGCCAGCAGATGTGCACCCGTAACTCCCAACAACTGAGTTCAGTAAAAACAGACATACGAGGTGCTGCCAGTGTTTTACATTAATGTGTGGCATTCAGTGGTTACCAGTATTCCATATTTAAATCATATTAAGTAACTGTTGTCTCAAGAAAGTCTCCAGTAATGCACCATCCCTACACAATCAATTCAAAACCAAAAGCTGAAGTATGCCAAGGTAGCTCTGCATTGTGCAGCATCAGCATCCACCAGCGATCTATCCCTGTGAAAGGGGGATCATTGGTGGAAGGACTAAAACTTGTCCAGTTTGTGGATTCCTGAAAATACTTCAGTGGAGACGAGAATATCTTCAGCTATGTCACAGGCATTGGATCTGGATGCTGTATAGACCGTAAAAAAGCCTTGGTTTTGGCGTTTGTTTGTTTTCTTTTATTTTATTATGAGAATTTGGGGGGTTTTATTTATTTTATTTCTTTAATTTTTATTTCTTTTATTTATTATTAAGCAGTTACTCACAGGGCTCCTGAAGATCTGTGGGCCACAGATCAAAACCTACTGGCCTAGAACAAATCAAAAACCACTGGCTATTTCACCAAGCCTTGTAAATCATACACGGTTTTTATAAAGTCAGTGACTTGAAAATTAGCACACACAGGATTCAGTGCTTCACACGCAACTTAAATTCTGTCCTCTTCTAGGTTCATTCTGTGAACTGAATGAAGTAGATTTGTACAGAAAACCACATAACAAAATCATAGTAGTATTATTTCTATACAAAATCAGTTAGATTCTTGGTATAGTTTTATTGCAAACAAGCAAGAAAGACCAAATTAATGTCATTCTGGCAAAGAGAAATTCAACTATTTGTAGTTTTCATGCAGGCTTTTTGTATGTAACTCCTTAGGCTTTTGTGAAAAACAGTATGTGCACTGTACAACATTCTGTCCTTACAAAGCAGGGAGGGGAGTGCTTTTATGGAAAAAAAAAAGGCATTACTTACTGGACTGCTTTGTTCATTCAGTGTTTCTTCAGATTCAGGTTCTGCATCAAGGCTCACAGTCTCACTGCACTCAGCTGTCATGTCTTCAGTTGCCTCTCCATTGGAAGGCAGACTTTCATTTAATTTTTCAGTCAAAGGGTTTTCATTAATAAATATTTCTCCTTCCTGTCTATTACTGGCACTCTGAGCAGCCTGTCCATGTTCATCTTGTGAAGACTCATGCAAGATCTCAGCTTCCACAAGGTGTGGTACTGACTCATGAGTCAACACCTCCTTGCTGGGCATTTCCATTACTTCAGGTTTTTCTTCAGGTGGGATGCCATCACATATGGCTTCAGACATTTTCAATTCTGAATACAGAAAATAAATTACATCTCTTAGGTTCCATAAACATTTGAATGACTATCAAATATGCAGCATTTACAAGCTATTGCTGAAAACACTACAGCCTTGATGGAAGGCCTCCTGAAGCATGGAGCCCTGTGGCACATACAGCACTATTCATCTTGCAGGATCTCACTCAAGTATGAAGAGCAGCATCTCTACTCTCCAAAATACGCTTTGGTGAAGGAGAAAGGATGCTCATTTATCAGAGGAGTCAAAGGTAAGAGCTTCCACATGGTTAATTCCTATGTTCTCTGTTAGATGTTCCCTATTACCCGTGAAAGGCCATTGGTGAACAGGATAATCTGAACTGCAATAGCCAAGAACCTCTTGCTCTCCTTGTCATCATTTCCACATAAACATGTTCCTATAGCCTACTGACTGATGGAGAGGAGGATGACAAACACAGCAGTGATACTTACGTGCTGAAGAAAGGGCATAATTTGAGAACATGACAGGCTGTGTTCCCTGCAGCCATTTCGTAGATAGGAAGCATTCGTTGCTTACACTGTTTCTACATCACTTGTCTCAAAGGCTTACTGTTTGGGGAGTGCAATGCTTCTCACCTGCTCCTAAAGTTCCATCTGTGTGATTAAACATCACTTTTGAATCCAAGGTAAGCTTGCACGAGGTACAGTTATTGATTTTTATTTTTTCTCATACATTACAAACCAGATTTCTCTTATTTACTCCTTATCTTTCAATGTAACTTATTTTTTCTAAGTATTTTCCATCACTGTGCAGTCAGCAGGCTGAGGATTCAGGAAAGGGAAAGAAATGGCCAACTGAAATGAGCAACTGATTAAGGAGTGGCAATGACAGAATCCAAAAGGGTTACTCTACAGTGATTACTACCACTTACTTGTTGGCATCGACAGCATGCCTGCCACTGTGAGGACAGCCCTTGACAGAGAGTTGTTATTGCTAGCTCTTGATTATATGCTGAGTTGCACAGCATAAAATAAACTCACACAACACTATCTGTAGGTGTTGTCTTTTCACTGACTCCCATATTAAATATGGTTCAAAGCTCTGTACTTTTAGGAAGGACTGAGGTTCTAAGAGAAACTCAGGAACAGGAAAAAAGAAAGGTAAAAAGCAACGTATAACTGGGATTTAAGAGAAATCTGCCCTTAGTTGTATTTTATTAAAGTCTAGAGAATCATGTACATCTGTGGCTTTAGCAGCCTGTTTATCTAACTGATGTAGATCATCTCTTTGAACAGGTCCAAGAATAGCATTTGGGATCAGTGAACAACAAACATAAACAAATAGGCACTTGGTACCACTCATATTACTTTAGCTTATATTGTAACTTAATTACCTTTAGAAAACACGAATTTACAAGTCAGAACCTTTACATCTGCCACAAGTATTTGCAGTTTTCCATTACAAATACAGCAAATACCATAAAATGCTTTAGCATGGGTAAATATTGCCATTGTTTTAACAGTACTCACTGTGTGATGGGCAACATCACCTAAAGAAAGGTTTTGTGTTTGTAAAACAAATTCCACCTTCAGATAAGAAGATCCTTTTCCGAAACCTGTAATATCAGTACACACATACATCATAATTTTGATGGGGATTGGATCGGAATAAAACAATACCCAACACTGGTACAACTTTTAAAAGATCACATATACCGTGCAGGACTGAGTCACCTTTGGGGAACCACTCAGGCCAAGGTTCCTGCAGATACCTGCTAAACCTTCCTTATGGGAGCAAAGCGCCTAGCAGCAAACTCCTGCATCTGTCAGGAAACACGCCCCGTGCCTGAGCCGGGAGTAAGGCGCCACTCAAGCTGTCATCCGTGAGGCTGTTCTGATCTAAACCAACCCGGACAGCTCCTTACCAAGGGGAATGACTCTACAGATGGCTCATGAGGGAGATGCCGAGGCCAGCTCCGGAGAGGGCTCCGGGCGAGCACCCCTCCCGCAGCCGCCTTGCAGCGGGACCGGCGGCCCCTCATGGCCTCGGTGGCACCTGCCGACCCGCCGCCCGAGTTTCATTCCGCCTTGGAACACAACCCGGACACAACGGGCGCCGGCAGGCGCGACTCAACGCCTCCGTAAGGAACACCTTTCCCTGGCTGTTAGCTCCGCGCTCCCCTGCCGCTCGACGCCCGCCAACACTTCTCCCTCCTGTGGGACGCTGCGGGCGCGGCACTGAGGGGATGCCCCTAGGTCGCCCTCCCACCGCACCCAGGGCAGGGCAGAGCAGAGCAGGAGCAGCCGCTCCCTCAACCCGCAGCGGCCACGGCTTCCCCTTTCCTTTTGTTTAACTTCTCCTTTCGAGATCCCCTCTGGGGCAGTTACTAGTGAGAAGTCCGCAGCCAGCTTCAAAAGCGGCAGGAAAAGAAGAAATCGCCCGACTCCTTACCGCTCAGCAATGCCCGGCCGGCGCACCCCCGACTCCTTTCTCTTCCCCGCCCCGCCACGTCGGCAGCAGAGGGGGGAGGAGGCAGAGCAGGCCGGGCAGCCGGCTGGGCCGCAGGGAGGAGGGAAGAGGGCGGGCTGTCTACTTCGGCTTCTCTCGGGCCCCCGAGACGGCCGGCTGTTGCGAAGGGGTTGTACTCTGCCGCCGGCCGCCTCCAGGCTCCAGGCTGCTGGCCGGGGTGGCAGCACTGACCGGCCGCCATTATTGCCCCTCACTGCCCCCGGCTCCCTTTGGGACACGGGCGTCAGGCGGCTGGGGGTGATGGGCTCGCGGTGGGGACCCGCCGGAAGCGCCGGCCGGCAGCAGTGGGCGCGGGTGAAGCAGGGCTCAGTCCTCTGAGAAGCAAAAGTGGGTGGGCGCTGGTGGGTAATGTTAACACTGAGGCGTTTGAAGTATTAATGAGTCACTGAGGTGGCGTCTTCTGTGCTAGAAAGTTTTAATACTTTCTTGAAGCGAGCTGCGCGGAGTTGAGGAGTTAAACAACTGAGGTTTAGCTTTTAAAATTCCACTTTGCACCTTCGTTATGTCTGTGTTCACAGGAATTGCGTCTGAAAGAAAGCGGGAGGTGCGTACGCATGTTGCCAGTAAGCGTTAGCACTGGGTGCCCACAGCCATGCGAGAAAGACGTGGCTGAGCAAGGATTGCAGGCTCTTTCCCAACAACCTGTGGTTCTTGCCTCTAATTACCCATATCCGTTACTCCTTTTGCTGCTTCGTTTCAAGGCAGAGCATGCCCTTTGTGGTAAAAGGCAGTTCCACCATTTATCATAGCATCCTTTCTGTCACCCATCTTCTTTGGCTGAAGAAATACTGTTGCTACAGGAAGCAAAATAATACATGTTGTGAATCCTTGAGGAGAGCTGCTATGGGAGGGCACAAAATAAAGCCTCAGTTCTCAGAAGCGAGCTTCACAAATACGGATCATGCTACGTGACTTACATGCTTACCAGGCAAGTCTCTGAAGTTTCCCATGAAGGTACGTGGTAGTACAGTAAGTGTTTGTATCACTAAGTAGTAAGTTTGTTTTGAAGGTGCTTCAATAAGAATTTAAGTATCTGGGCATGCTGGTGGTTCTGGGTTAATTTATTAATGTTTAGATCTGTTTACTGAAAATGAAATCTAGAGTGGCCCTGAGGATTTCCCTCTGCTTTTCAGTGGAGCTTCTGGAACAGTAAGGGTAGTTAGTGTCTGAGTGGGAATCACGATAGATAAAGCTCAGTGGCTGGAGATTGTTTTTACCCATGATGAACAGTAATTTTTACTGTAAGTTAGGTCATATACTGCCAGTTTTGCAGATTCTGTTCAAGGCCATGTGTGTTTTAGACCTGCAAGACAGTATTAATCACTATTGTAATCTAAAGTTATTTCTTCATGATGAAATTAACATTGTTAAATGTGTAAATATGTAGTCTATTGGGGCAGAAGGATGTATTTGTTTCTGTCGTGGTTTAAATCCAGCCAGACAGCTTTTCAGTCACTCCCTGCCTTCTTTCCCTCCCTCTGTTCCCGGAGGGACGGAGAGGAGACTCGAAAAGAATGCAACTCCCACGGGTTGAGATAAGAACAGTTTATTAACTAAGGTATAACATAGAATCATAGAATCGTAGAATGGTTAGGGTTGGAAAGGACCTTGAGATCATCAAGTTCCAACCCCCCCTGCCATGGTCAGGGACACTTCACATTAACCATATCACCCAAGGCATAAATCACTACTGCTACCACCAATAATAATAATGATAAAGGAAATAACAAGGGAAGAGAATACAACACCTCACCACCAGCCGACCGATAACTCACCCCCCCCAGCCCAACCAAGCACCAACTGGTATCTCCTCCAACCCTGCAGTCTCCTAGCCCTTCCTGGTAACTCTCCCAGTTACATCCTGGGCATGATGTGCTGTGGTACGGAATACCTCTTTGGTCAGTTTGGGTCAGGTGTCCTGTCTCTGCTTCCTCCTGGCCTCCCCTCCTCCCTGGCAGAGCATGAGGCTCACAAAGTCCTTGGCCAAACCAAAACATCATTGTTATCAGCTCTGTTCCCAGCCCAAAAGTCAAAACACAGCACTGCACCAGCTACCAAGAAGGAGAAAAATGACTTGCTACTGCTGAACCCAGGACAGTTTCCTAAGTCCCTAAATTGCTTTCTTGAGTTTAGCACTTTTATTTTCTAATTTTCTTTCACTTTTCAGTAATTAATTTTGCTTGTATTTGCTCACTATGATAGTATTGCAAGTGGTTTTGAAATAAATGAGCAATAGAGATTGAACACTTTGATACATCTCAGATTTCCTTGAAGTTTGTTATTTACTGTGTCATCATCAGCCTAATGGGTTTCAGAAAAGATACTTGCCTTTAAATAAATAGATAAATATAAAGGAAACATGGAATGAAACAACTATATTTGGCTACTTTTAACAAAATGAAGTATGCACAAATATGTGAGGAATATATTAAATTTTCTTCCAGTGATTGCACTGGTAAATCTAAGTGCAATTAATGGTAATATGCTTATTTTGCTTTTTAACATATGTTTTCTCTACAGCATGTAGGCAGAGCTGGAGAACTTTATGCCAGTGACCAGCTCGCACTGCCACTTAATTGAAGAGATCTCCTTGAATAAGAGTCTCTAATTTACGGCAGTTATTGAATGTTAAGCAAATGTATGCCTGGTTCTGTGTTCATTAGAGTACAGGTAGGTTATATTCATGCAGTTAAACTGTTGCATTCCAAAACAGGAATCAATGTTGGGAGGAAGGAAGCTTTTATCTTTGGTTTTTATCTCATCTTAGGGATGGATAGCAAAATCTTCATAGCAGACAAGGGTGAGGTTTGTATATACCAACATTCTAAGGTGTCATTTGGAAACCAGCTGTGAATACACTTCTCTGTATTGACAGAAATGGAGAAAGAATCATAGAATCATGGAGTACCACTAAAAGGCTCATTGGCATAACAGCAGAGTATCAGTTGTCCATATCAGTTGTCCTGAAGCACCTCCCGTATGAAGACAGGCTGAGAAAGTTGAGGCTGTTCAGCCTGGAAAAGAGAAGGCTGCGTGGAGACCTTATAGCAGTCTTCCAGTATCTGAAGGGGGCCTGTAAGGATGCTGGGGAGGGACTCTTCACTAGGGACTGTAGTGACAGGACAAGGGTTAAAACTTAAACAGGGGAAGTTTAGATTGGATATAAGGAGGAAATTCTTTCCTGTCAGGGTGGTGAGGCACTGGAATAGGTTGCCCAGGGAAGTTGTGAATGATCCATCCCTGGCAGTGTTCAAGGCCGGGTTGGATGAAGCCTTGGGTGGTATAGTTTAGTGAGAGGTGACCCTGCCCATGGCAGGTGGCTTGGAACAAGATGAACTTAAGGTCCTTTCCAACCCTAACTATTCTATGATTCTATTCTATGATTCTATATTCTGTTGCTTAATACACAACCCATCTTTCCCTTCTGGTTTTTGGATGACCTCTTTTCCCTTGAATCTGAGAAATGAAATATGATAAACAGAATAAGCTTTAAAGCAACAAAGTAATTTTAAGACTATTTCCTTTGCTTCCTTAGGCATCAAAATCTTAAATAGTGAACGGGTTATGGTATGCAAACCCAGAAAGGTAGGTTG
The DNA here is from genome assembly GCF_033783945.1 of Neopsephotus bourkii. Classification (NCBI taxonomy): domain Eukaryota; kingdom Metazoa; phylum Chordata; class Aves; order Psittaciformes; family Psittacidae; genus Neopsephotus; species Neopsephotus bourkii. The sequence continues at coordinate 11,904,150 of NW_026902254.1, read as the reverse complement.
TAGTGTGGCAATTCTGTATTTAGATCTTGGCTAAGATGGAATTTCTGACCGATATTATACAGAAATAAAGAGAGATACTGGTTTATGTCTTTGCCAGGACACTAACTCAAGTGTTTGGGCATTCAGTTCTGAAGTTGCTGCTCTGTTTTAATTAAAAAAAGAAAAAGAGGACCCCACCCATTGTTTCTATGTCCATTATTTTACCAAATCACAACACTGCCGGAGCAGGACAGTATTTTCCTTTGTAATTAAATGGAAATTAAAATAAGACAAACAGTACTTTTATAAACCAATCTTGATAACTACTTGACAACTAACTTGGTATAGCTAAATGGGAAAAAATAATCAGAATAATGCTTATAGACTTAGATCATTATTAAGTTCAGAGAGGAAAATGTATCAATTCCAGTGTAAAACTTGCTCAGAAGAAGTACTTACTTTCATATAAATTTGATGAAGACAGAAAGTTGGTAAAAAGATTATTTTTCTTTTTTACTCTGCTTGTTCTATTGCAAAGCATGAAAACACAATCATTCAATAATAATTAAATAATGGGGAAATTACAGTAATGTTATATGTGGAAAATACATCTGGAGGAAAGCAAATGCTATTCCATAAGCTGTCAGTAGACGGCGCAAATATTTATATCAAAAGTTTGGGCGTTTCTAGGTATTGTCACACAGTAGGATAGAGTTACAGGAAGTTTTGGTTTTGTCTTTTCCCGAGTGCATTTTCAGCTTTTTCGAAAGCGGGGATTTCTGGTGAGAAGCTCTTAATTTTGCTGATTATAATCAGTTGCTAGTTAGCTAAAACTGATTTATATTCTGCGTCTTATTTGTAAATGAGCCATGTTTTCCATAGGGGGTTATTAGGCAATGTATGATGTACTTTCAAATATGTGGGTAAGAAGTGAGAGTAAAGTTGCTTATGTTCAGTAAATTTATCCAAAGAAGCTGGAGCAAGTAGCAGCTCTTTGTATTAGCACTGCATCCACAGTTAAGGGAGTCATGGTAATTTAATGGAAATAGCTTTTTACAGTTCAGGAATGGGTCTAACTTGATGATATGTTTCATTCATGTGGAAGACATATTTTTAAGATTTGGGGTTTGTATTATACCAATAACTTGTGATTACCTTAATACTGGACCCTCAATATATTATATACAGTTCTTAAGTGGAAGTTTAGTCAGTTTAATCTGAGTTTATATTGGAAAAGCTTTAAAAACCTAATTTTGATTTTTTTTCTTGCTCTTTATACAATAGGACAACTTCTTGTTAAGATCTTGCTTTGCTTATGTTTTGATAATGCTCTTCTTGCTTTTTGTCAAGTTTGGAGACTTGGCAATACTTCTGAATTAAAAGGGGTATCACTATGAAGGATGATTTCCCCAGTGTTAGACCCCAAGTCAGGGGTCATGTGTTGTAACAGTTGCTGATTTTGTTATTTCATAGGATATTCTAAATAAAGGTTGAAGGTACTCGTAAATGATTTCATTGAATGCCAGGATATAAGAATGAGAAAGAAAATTAAGCACATGTGGAAGACTCATATCCTTCTTTCATCTAGTCCCTGGATATTGCTGTAATTTTCTTCTAAGAAGAAACAATGATTGGAAGGTAGATTTTTTTGTTTCCTTTTTCAGATTTCTTTTGAAGCTACGCATTTTGTTTGGTTACATACACATTAGTAGTAAGAAGAACAGGATAGAGAATGCGAATTATCTTTTGTTCTCTGTACATGGCTAAATGTCTTTTGAGTGCTATGATGGTAAAACGGGATAATCTTTACAAATGAAAATCTGGAAAAGGGTGGAAAGGTTTTGCCTTATTGCCCCACCATTTCCAGGTGATTTCCAAGCCTAGTTTCATGCATTCTTGACAAAAGAAGAACTCAGTGGACTGTTTTTTGTTGTACTGTTAAGATTTCATAATATAGGTTGTGTTAGATCAGGGAGAATATAATTCTAAGAAAGCTTGTGGAATGGTTAATGGTACAGAGGATGTAGTCCTTGAGGTTGTAGCCTTAGTCCAACAAGTGACAGCTATTACTTTCTCTTTGTAGAGCCAATAGAAATAATTGTAGAGTCAATAGAAATATCAACTCAGAATTTACCCATTTCAATACCAAGGGAAAGTTGAAAGCCAGTGCAGTCATGAATAAACACTGTGGAAAGCTTCAGGCAACAACTACAATTGACAGGTAAAGGGAGGAAGAGGGAGGAACGTTCTGAGGATACAAAAAGTTTTCTGAAATCTGAAAGGAAACTTTAAATCAAGATTTACCCATTTAAGTTCATACCAGTTCCTCTTTCAGAAGAGCGGTCTAATGGATTTATGGCAATATCTAAAAGGAGATTTAAGGCAGTATTCACAATGGCAGACTTAAACAAAAGGGAGGCTGGCTAGCCCAAAATCCTACATTCAGAAAAGCAAAGTGTCTTCCATTAGGGAAAATCAAAGCAAGGCCATTTTTCTTAAACTGTGTTTAGATAAGCCTGTCTTTCACACCAGAGACATTTGAGGTCAGCTTCCTTAGATCAGGGCAAGTTTTTCTGTGCCCAGATTCTACAACTGGTATTTTTTTGTGTAGCATGCAAGTATTTTCAGTGTGTGTTCGGTTTCCTCTTTGTACACGTAACAAATCAGACATGGGGACACCCCACTTTCAGATTTTAAATTCATGAGGTGCTCAAGCCCAGACAAGAAGTGATCTGTGGAATTTCCCATAGCATAAATATAGAACCTCCTAACCCTGCCCCAGTCTGCCCAGTTACAATAAGCACTAATGACTAATCTCAGCTGCTTAAAGATATGCAGATTTTGATTCATTCTCTTGAAATCCCATCTTGTGTTTCAGTCCAGGTTTTATAGTCACAAGTCCATTAAAAAAAATATCTCGTGAGTCTAGTTCATATCCTACTGTTAAAAGCAGTAATTGCTGCTAAGTAAGCAGCAGATGCTAGTCACCTATGAAATCAGACGTTTTTTAAGAGACAGGCTCATCATATATTAAATACAGCATATTTACCAAATAGAAACATCAGTGGTGTTCTCTTAGTAAAGAATGCTTCTCCTGAATGATAATAGGTGCCTTCATTGCTTTTTGAGTTGAAGGGAGAGATGAGGTGAGAAACTGAAAACTTAAAAAATCATTCTCTATGATGGCCCGTGCGTAGCCACTTCATCATACAATCTGGTTTTTGTTTGTTTGTTTTGCTACAGGCTTAGAACAAAGATGGACAGATAAGAAAGTTATTGAGCATCTCCAAGGAAGAAGAAGCCAATGTGACTGAAAAGATGAGATCTCTCAGAAACTTTTTTCTTTACAAGTGTTTGTTTGCATTAACATTTTGGAACCATGTCAGCCTGTCTGTGGGAAATGAACTCTTTACATCTGTTTCCAACAATTCTCCAGAAGATGGTTCAGACAGAAAAATCAATAACCTGCCACTCCTGTATGCAAAAAGTCATCAGTCCAAAGCTAATTTTGACTGGGTTGTGATACAAAATACTACAGAAAGTTTGTCATTGGCGGAAATCACAAATAAAAATGTAAAAAAATTAGTAGCTTTATTATCTAATTTCAGACAAGGCTCCAGGTTACAGAATCTGACACTGACAAATGTGTCAGTGGACTGGAATGCTCTCATTCAAGTTCTTCAGACTGTATGGCACTCATCCATTCAATACTTAAGTATTAACAGTGTAACACAGTTGTCACGCATTGAAAGATGTGACTTTGACTATTCAGGTACCTCCATGAAGGCACTGATAATGGAGAAAGTTGTAATCACATCTATGTTCTTCTCACAGGATGACCTATACAAGATATTTGCAGACATGAATATTGCAGCCTTGACAATAACTGACTCGAAGATGATACATATGCTATGTCCTTCGTCTGACAGCCCCTTAAGATACTTAAATTTTTTAAAGAATGATTTAACAGATCTTCTTTATGAAAAATGTGACAAATTAGAACAACTGGAGACATTAATCTTGCAGAAGAATAAATTTGAAAGCCTTCCTAAGGTTAGCTTAATGACCAGCCGTATGAAATCACTGAAGTACCTGGACATGAGCAGCAACTTGCTGCGTCACGAGGGAGCTGATGTGCAATGCCAATGGGCTGAGTCTCTGACAGAGCTGGACCTGTCCTCAAATCAGTTGGTGGATGCTGTGTTTGAGTGCTTGCCAGTCAACATCCAAAATCTCAACCTCCAAAACAATCAGATCAGCAGTGTCCCCAGGGGAGTGGCCGAGCTGAAAGCCTTGAAAGAGCTGAACTTGGCATCGAACCGGCTGGCTGACCTGCCGGGGTGCGGCGGCTTTACGGCCCTGGAGTTCCTGAACGTAGAGATGAATTCGATCCTCACCCCCTCTGCCGACTTCTTCCAGAGCTGCCCAAGGGTCAGGGAGCTCCAAGCCGGAAAGAACCCGTTCAAGTGCTCGTGTGAACTGCGAGACTTTATCCGTGGGGAGAGGCAGTCCGGGGGGAGGCTGTTTGGCTGGCCGGCGGCGTACATGTGTGAGTACCCAGAGGACTTGCGAGGGACGCAGCTGAAGGACTTCCACCTGAGCGAGCTGGCTTGCAACACGGTGCTGCTCCTTGTGACAGCTCTGATGCTGACGCTGGTGCTGGTGGCTGTCGTGGCCTTCCTGTGCATCTACCTGGACGTGCCGTGGTACGTGCGGATGACATGGCAGTGGACGCAGACAAAGCGGAGAGCTTGGCACAACCACCCTGCAGAGCAGGAGGCTGTTCTGCAGTTTCATGCCTTCGTTTCATACAGCGAGCGTGACGTGTTGTGGGTGAAGGACGAGCTGATCCCGAACCTGGAGAAGGGCGAGGGCTGCGTACAACTGTGCCAGCACGAGAGAAACTTCATCCCCGGCAAGAGCATTGTGGAGAACATCATTAACTGCATTGAGAAGAGCTACAAGTCAATCTTTGTGCTGTCTCCCAACTTTGTGCAGAGCGAGTGGTGCCACTATGAGCTGTACTTTGCCCATCACAAGTTGTTCAGCGAGAATTCCAACAGCTTAATCCTCATTTTACTGGAGCCGATCCCTCCCTACATTATCCCTGCCAGGTATCACAAGCTGAAGGCTCTGATGGCAAAGCGAACCTACCTGGAGTGGCCGAAGGAGAGGAGCAAGCGTGCCCTTTTCTGGGCTAACCTGAGGGCAGCTATTAACATTAACCTGCCAATGGCTGATGGAAGGAGGTGTGAGGAAGCAGATTAAGCGTCTTTCTAATGGAGAATCTTCTGATTTTTCTTGCTGAAGCAATAAATACCTTATGATTTCCATTGGTTCTCAATGTATTTATCTTTTTGTTACATAACATTGTTTCTACGTAGTTGTCTATGCTATTTTTTGAGTGAGTTGAAGTTTACCTCCTAACTTTAGGCAAAATCAACTCACCTTACTGCAAGTCTCTTGGGATTGATATGGAAATAGTAAATCACAAATGAGTTTGGATTTGGGTTTTGAAATACAGCTTGAAATACTGTAGTGAATTTTTCTCAGCATAATAAAATCTAGAGCAGTTGGTATAGTCACGTTGAAGAGTGCTTGAGCTGCTGAAGAGTTTGCAGAGCTGCATTAATAACAAAACTTAGGCAGTTTGGTCATCGGACCAATTTTGCTAGAATGAGTTTGCAAAAAAGAAAATGATGCATCCTTAGATGTCTGTATGTCCAGCGGTTGAGATGGTGCCTGAGTAGTGTTTTCTGAGACTCAGTGAAGCTTAAGAACATAGGACCAAGATACAGGACTCTGTGAACATCCAGCACAGGTGGTCAAAACTGGCCGTGCTACCAAAGAGGACCGAGTGAGGAAAAAGTGTTTGTTTGGTTTTTTTTTTGTTTGTTTTTGTTTTTTTTTCCTTTTCCAATGAAGGCAGAATAGAAATAAAAAGGGAAGATGAGCTACTTAACCTTTTGGTGCTCATAGTTTGGTACTGCTGTGAGGGAGGAGTGAATTGGCAATAGGAGTTCTGATTCCCATCCTCTGATAGAGTCCTGGCACTGTTTTGGTCCTGAGTGATACCCTGACTAAAGGGACTGAGAGGGTATCTACTGTAACAGAACAGCCTTCATCACCATTAGCTGTATCTTGAGAAACTCTTGATTTCTCTAACCATGCTTTTTTTTAGCTTTCTACTTTTTTAATCCTCACCCAGGTATCTTACATTATGCTGTTTATTAAGAGAATTTGGCCTTTGCAGCTGAAACACTACCTTTTGCAGCCCAGTTACGAGTTGTGATCAGAAAGGCAATAACCAGGCATTTCATTCAGTGCTCTGGAAACAAATATTTTCTGTGCTGCTTCCTTCCTCTCCAACTAGTGCTTCAGTGTATAACTTATTTAACCCTTAGAAAACTGAAGAAGAGAGCTAGCTAAGTTTGCTTAACCCTTTCACACAACCAGGGACACCTATATTATTACATGGTGGCTCACTTGATAATGTTATTCAAAAGCATCAGAGTTGAAACTTCTGTTATACAGTTAACATCCCCTCTTGTATGTGAAGTTTCAAGAGCTCCTATGGCTTCTTCTGTTGGCTGGAAGACAGAAGCCCTCTGCAAGTCAGAAGGTACACCAGGAATCCTTCCTGTTACTCACGTGGGAACATGTAGCCATTGCCAGAAATTAATTATTTATTTCAGGAGTGGAAGGTTTGGACAGGGTTTTACTTTTTGGAAGGAACTTGGGAACTCTGAGACCTCTGGCTGTGTAGCTGATGTGATCATAAGCAGAGCTACATAATTACAGGTTTCTGGTGTATGTCCAAAATCCTTCAGTGAATAACGTTGGAAAGGGAGGTTTGCAATGAGCATGGGGAGTAATTAAAACTTGTAGTTCAGAACCAGAAGCCCACATAGTATTTGATTTTTGTCCATAATACTTGCCAAATAATTGATAAGGCAGTGAAGTACTACATGTAGTTTTCTCTGATTCCACAGGAGAGAATGAGTTTCTGAAATTATACATATAAGAGTATTTCAGAGAATTATTTTAGCCTCTCTATACTCTGAGCACTTCTGATAAGACCGGTGCCAGTCCACAAAGAAATTTTCCCCATACATGGGGCCATGTGTAGTCCCACAGCCCATGTCAGCCACTTTATCTGCACATTTCGAAAAGTAGCTGCCCATTTCTGTGCACCCTGCTGATGTGAATGTGCAACTAGCTCTGCACTAAAATTTATAACTGGTAATGTATGCCAGTTATCAGGAAAAGGGAGTGTGTAAATATATTCAGGTGTCAGATACCATATCGGAGCAGATTCTTGGCATTTAACTAGTCATCTCAGTGACTAGCAGGAATGGTATTTTTACATGCATGGTAAATCTAGGACTGATAACATAGGGGTTAAATACCCTCCAAAATGTGAAGAATTAAGTGAAAGTAAATGCTTTTATGTATATTTAAGTAGTGTGTGGTAAAAAAGAAACACACTGTGGCTTGCCCTGCTTAGAACTTGGCTCTTTTTTTAGCTTTAGAAATGTTACAAAGCATTGGCACTGAAGTTACTTACAGAAGGTTAGAGCAGGGAAAGGTGCATGAGGGGAAAGAAAGGCACTGTGTGGGAGGTGAAGGCATTCTGTTGAGGGGAAGATTCAAAATCTCTATGAAACCTGTGTTTTCACTCAGGGCTTCAGTTTGTCTGATTGTTTCTTTCAGAAACATTTACTGAGTTTGATTCTAATACTCATTTGTAGTCACTGTTATGTCAAGAGGAAGCAGTATTGATAAGCAGGTAAGCAAGAAAGTTCTGTATTTTGCATGGTTACGCCATATTACCAGTCTGATTTCCACAGCTTTGATCCTTGTGTCTGTTTACACCCAAACAAAATAGGCTTGTGCATAAATTCAGTACAGTTTCTGCTCACTTTGACTTGTGGTGGCATTTAGCCCTTGACACACAGGGTGAAGTTGTGATAGTGAGAGTTGCAGTTGAAGATAAGGTCCTTGATACGACCAAGCACTGGTTTTGCAACATTTAATAATTTTACTAACTTTTCATGGGTGCTCTGGCTATGTTTTAACTCAGTGTTTTGTACGTGTAAGTTCTCTTCTGCAGTTCCAGTTGGGGAGATTCTTTACACCTTTGGGCATAGTCATGGTTCTGAATAGCTTCTGATACCCAGCCAAATGTAGCTGCAGTTTCTGTCTGGGTGGGTAATCCCAACATACAGCCTGAAATATTAAATGTACCTTGAGGAAAGGCTGTTTGTGAAGACAGGTGCTCACTGATAGAATCAGCTGCAAACGCTCAAGCAGTATAAACTTCAGAAATGGAACAAGGTCTCTGCACAAACATATGTATACCAACTATGGGAAGGATGATACTCAGCTGGTACATTTCAGGGTGCACAAAGAGAAATACACCACTTTTTAGGTTTTGCCTATCGTACAAAATGACTTAATCAGTAAACTGCAAGCAGCCCCAAACAGCTTTGCTGAATTGATTCATAAAAATAACATTATGCAATGCTCCTAATGATTTAACACAGATATTTAGGAGTATGAGTTTTATTTTACCCAGTTGCAAAATTTTTGTTATGTCAAGCTGTTTATTTGAATGTATTTTGAAGTCTCATAAAGTAGGGTGATAAAGAAATTAAACGTGTAGATTAAAGGTGTAGATACTTCTGTGTTTTACAGGTGTGTGTGCACTGGAGTCAGTTCTGGTGAAAGCTGGTTTGTATCTGATTTTGTCCATGTGGCAAAGATTTTTCATGGATTACAGAAGTTCCCAGCAGTGGGAACTTCTCCTTTAGCTTGAAGACAAGATGGTATCAGCTGACAAGCAGACTTTTGCTGCTTCTTGAGAAACATTCACGATCACTGGCCTTGTCTTGGGTCACAGATGTCTCAAGAGTTTTTTGTAATGTTTTGCTCTGATTCACTGCACTGAGGAAAGCTGAATGGTTTCAGTTCTGTTTCAGTTCAGACTATCATAGTCATCAGTCTCAAAATGAAAAATGGAAGTCTTTCAGCAAAGCAGAGGGTTAAATTCCTCTTTACAAAATTGAAAACATAATAAAAAAATAAAAGTTTCAAAGGAATCTAATGTAAGCTTGAAGTATAGATGACACTGCAATCTAGAATAAATTTTCATACTTCTCAGCTTCTTTAGCTGAATCCCTCCGTGCCTTCAACTCTTCTGCAAGGCACTGTTTTACCGGGTGGAGTAAGTGCTAGTCTGAGTCCAGATGGGCCCAGGTGCTCCCCCGCTTTGCCCCAGCTTGCTCAGACCTGAAGAATTCATGACATACTTCATGAATTTAATCTTAAAATTCATTCAGATTTATGTAATCTTCATTCATTTACTCATCTCTGCTTCTTTCTTCCTTGCTAATTAATCCTTCTGAAGCATGCTGTATTAGCTTGGATGCTTATGGGAGTGAGGTTTTGGTTTTGGTTATTCATACCTGCATTTGCAATGCACTCACTCTCTGCTCTGTTGATTTGCTCCCTAGGCTTATGCCACTGTTCAAAACGCTAATTGAATGGCTACTTTACTGGATTCCTCCATGCCCCGATTACCCTGTATTGCTCTGTTCTTCATGGCTTCCTTGCAGCTTTCATATCATAGAGAATATTCTCTATAGTTAATTTTCTATGATTTTTGAAGAAAGCTACAATGTGAGCTATCCCTGATAACCATCCGAGACATCTCTAGTGTAAAGGTGGCAGACCTGTAAAGGTTTTGAACTGTGCTGTTTTGCCTCTGTTACTAGCTTTTGTGATCTAAGCTTTTGCCATCCTTTAGTGTGCTACATTAGTTAGTGTGTTTAGCTGAGGAAAATAACTTGGCAGGATAAAGCAGTGAGTTCTGCTTCCTCTTTTCTGTGTGTGCAAAAGAGGAGATAGAGTTGATGAATTTCTAGAGTATCTGCATAACTATCAGAAGCAGAAATGAAATTAGAAATGCAGAATTATTCAAACGGTCTTGCTTTGGTGAATGTTCTGTGCTGAAGATAGGTTTATTTCAACCTAAACTTACAATTATGTAAATATTACGGAAGTAAATGTATTTAGAGTCTGGACTGGTAAAAGTTTCTTTTCATTATGCTCTTAATACCTGCATGGGAGGGAAATTTCATTAATTCTTAGAATTGTATAGCCTACATGAGAAAACCCTGTTCTTTCTACTTCCTGAGGCAGAAATTATTAAGGAAATAGCATTTCATGTGAGATTCCCCAGCTGGAAGATTATGTATGTTTGAAACTCTGCTTTGAGGAAGCTAACCAAGCATGCAGAGGACTTCTGCCGGTTCTTCACTCGGAGATTAATTTCATGCACAAAAGGTGGGTTATATTTGCTCCATTGTTTACATCTTTTTGTTACATGTATTTTGGACTCCAGATCTCAGGTGCTGATGTTTCTTCACTGTTGGAGGATATTCTTGCATTTTGAAATGTCAGTGAAAATGCTCATCTGCATGTTGAATTTCAGCAAAGACGAAAGGGGAACAAATTGTTGGCATGATAATTTTCATTCTCAGCCAACTCTAATTTAATACCATCATAAAATAGTGTTGGCAGGGTAACCATTGATCCTTAATATTGCTTTGCCAGACATATCTGCTTTATTTTTTGACAGTGGCACTCTTCAGTGCTATATAGTGTGGATGATCCCTTGCCACACCATATAGCATAGCATGCATGGTAAATTGAAACTCAGCTGGCACTGGAGCACAGAGAGTATCTTTCTGTTTTTTATCTCCTTCACAACATTTCTTGCTTTGTTCCTGATGTCCCTTTTGTCCAAAGGGAAGTTCCTCCACATAGTTCCAGATCAAAGTTTATTTGATTCCAGAAGTTCTTTACCAGCCTGGAGTCTGAAGAACAGGGTCAACTCTCTGTGAAGGAAGCTGGGTCATATTTCCTTGTGCTTGTGTGTGATACTGTACTTTGACCAACCATCCCAGCTTCACTGTTATTCTGTGCTCAGGTATTCCAGCATCACTTTTTGAAGACAGAATTTGAACTCTCAATTGGATTCTTTTGAGGTAGAAATTTATACTTTACTGATTTATTCTTTGATATCTTTTGGAGATGTTAATGACACGTGTTCTTCCTTAATTAAAAGTTGATTAAGCTTGATAGGAGACTTGGAGGATAAGAAGACTTCGAGTACAGATTTGATACCAATTTTGATATTATGAGTCTGTCTTAGAGCTGGCTGACATTGACTTTGTTTGACATGGGGGAAGCTTCTAGCAGCTTCTCACAGAAGCCACCACTGTAGCCCCCTCTAGCTACCAAAACCTTGCATTCAAACCTTGCTTGCGATAACAGTATAATTCCTCCTCAAGATTCTTGGCTTACTGGAAAAATTGACCCCTTTGTGCTGTAACAAAGACAAAGCTGAGCAGCTTCTTTAATCAGCTGACCCCGAGGAGGTACATGGTCATGCCCTGGGTCTTTGGGGCATGAAGAGGAATATTCTTTGGCTCTTCTGACTGAAGAAGTTGCTTTTCGACCACTTTCTGTGAGGGTCCATGGGGCTTTTGAAGTTTGGTCCCCTAAAGTGTGGGGGTATGGGGTGTACAGAAAGAGCAGATTGGAGACTTGTGTTCTCCTTTACTCCTAAATACATTAATGTCTGTTTGTACTGGTTTTAGATTTTTCAAGATTGTTGAGAAATTTTTATTGCTTAACATAACATTCAACTGATTGTATACCTCCCATTATAAGGGAGTTAATTTCTACTGAGATAATCGATGATTGGCATTAAAGAATGGGGATGAGGAGGATTGATAAGAACTTAATAAGATGTAAAGATTAAGATTAAGAACTTAATAATATGTAAAAATGAAAATCCTATTGCTTGCCTAATTTTATATTGAATTTTAATTTAGCAATAAAAAGCATAATTCAATGATTCAACTATTTTAGCAAATTCGGTGTGGTTTTTTTTTCACAGGGCTGGACTCATCACCGAGACGTATTGAATAGAGAACAAGGATATGCTTCTGTGTAAAAAACCCATATAAACCTGGAAAACATAATGGGACCCCTCACAAATAGCTATGTCTTTGCTTGTATCTTTACATTCACGCTATGTAATAATATCCATCCAACTGTGGAAAATGAATTTATTGCAAATTATTCAAGCAGTTTGCTAACTAATGTTCCAGAAAACATTCCAGTCCATACTCATATATTAGATTTGTCACATAACAGGATCTCTGGACTTGGTATCTCAGATTTTATTTCTCTTTCTGATCTTCAGGTATTAAATCTTTCTTATAATCTAGTTACAGAGCTTAACTTCAGTGTCTTCATTTTTAATGAAGATTTGGAATACTTAGATTTATCTCATAATAGCATTTTGAAAGTTTACTGTCAAACTCTTGTGTATCTTAAACATTTAGATCTTTCTTTCAATAAGTTTACTGCCCTGCCCATCTGCCAGGAATTCGGGAACATGGTTTGTTTGGAGTATCTAGGATTAAGTGCCACAATGATACAAAGGTCAGACTTCAGGTATATAACACATTTGCAGCAGCACACTGTCTTTTTAACATTAGAAGACTTTTCCCTGTATGAGCCTCAGAGTCTGACAGCCGTGAACACAAGGAGCCTCCACATTGTGTTTGCAGCAAACCAAAACTTCAGTTTTCCCCTATTGTATGATGGAATGAGCACTTCAGAAAACTTAAAAATAGTTAATTTAAGATACACCTTGAGCTATAAAGATTTCCCCTCACCTTCTTTAGCACTTCTGAAGGAAATCAAGACAACAGCTCTCATGCTTGACACTGTGGATTTACAGTGGACTATAATTTTGCAGATTTTCCTGCTTATTTGGTATTCACCTGTGGAGCTTTTGACTGTGAGGAATTTGACTTTTCGGGGACCACTGGGGGAGCTGACTGAATATGACTTTCTACCCTTATTAAGCTCTATGGAGCAATTAATCTCTTTGGGTGGCTCCATGAAAGTACTAACTTTGGAGCATGTTCGTAATAAGGTTTATTATTTCAACCAGGAGATACTGTACAGAGGGTTTTCAGAGATGAATCTTGCCGGTTTAACAATATATGATGCATATATGCCACACATGCTTTGCCCCAACAGAACAAGCTCATTTCAGTATTTAAATTTTTCTCGCAATGCCCTGACGGATGAGCTGTTCCAGAATTGTGGCACTCTGACAGATCTGAAATTACTTATTTTGCAGAGGAATAAATTTGAGAGCCTTCCCAAGGTTAGCTTAATGACCAGCCGTATGAAATCACTGAAGTACCTGGACGTGAGCAGCAACTTGCTGCGTCACGAGGGAGCTGATGTGCAATGCCAATGGGCTGAGTCTCTGACAGAGCTGGACCTGTCCTCAAATCAGTTGGTGGATGCTGTGTTTGAGTGCTTGCCAGTCAACATCCAAAATCTCAACCTCCAAAACAATCAGATCAGCAGTGTCCCCAGGGGAGTGGCCGAGCTGAAAGCCTTGAAAGAGCTGAACTTGGCATCGAACCGTCTGGCTGACCTGCCAGGGTGCGGCGGCTTTACGTCCCTGGAGTTCCTGAACGTAGAGATGAATTCGATCCTCACCCCCTCTGCCGACTTCTTCCAGAGCTGCCCAAGGGTCAGGGAGCTCCAAGCCGGAAAGAACCCGTTCAAGTGCTCGTGTGAACTGCGAGACTTTATCCGTGGGGAGAGGCAGTCCGGGGGGAGGCTGTTCGGCTGGCCGGCGGCGTACATGTGCGAGTACCCGGAGGACTTGCGAGGGACGCAGCTGAAGGACTTCCACCTGAGCGAGCTGGCTTGCAACACGGTGCTGCTCCTTGTGACAGCTCTGATGCTGACGCTGGTGCTGGTGGCTGTCGTGGCCTTTCTGTGCATCTACCTGGACGTGCCGTGGTACGTGCGGATGACATGGCAGTGGACGCAGACAAAGCGGAGAGCTTGGTACAACCACCCTGCAGAGCAGGAGGCTGTTCTGCAGTTTCATGCCTTCGTTTCATACAGCGAGCGTGACGTGTTGTGGGTGAAGGACGAGCTGATCCCGAACCTGGAGAAGGGCGAGGGCTGCGTACAACTGTGCCAGCACGAGAGAAACTTCATCCCCGGCAAGAGCATTGTGGAGAACATCATTAACTGCATTGAGAAGAGCTACAAGTCGATCTTTGTGCTGTCTCCCAACTTTGTGCAGAGCGAGTGGTGCCACTATGAGCTGTACTTTGCCCATCACAAGTTGTTCAGCGAGAATTCCAACAGCTTAATCCTCATTTTACTGGAGCCGATCCCTCCCTACATTATCCCTGCCAGGTATCACAAGCTGAAGGCTCTGATGGCAAAGCGAACCTACCTGGAGTGGCCGAAGGAGAGGAGCAAGCGTGCCCTTTTCTGGGCTAACCTGAGGGCAGCTATTAACATTAACCTGCCAATATCTGTTGGAGCAGATGAGGAGCAGAGTGATGTTACTTCTACCAGTAGTGTAAATCAGTATGCGATTAACTGACTTGACTGTCTTGCATTTAATTGTGTTAGTGAGTTTTTTGTAGTCTTTTACAGTATCCCCAGTTAGTAGCAAAATGTAATTGTGATAAATACAGCAATTGCTATTGCTTATTCCTGGTTAAGGGTTGAAAGTCAGAGCCATTAATCCTTATTTAACGTTATTCTCCCTTCATTGCACTAATCATTCCCACTTACCTAGATTTACCTATCCAGTCATGATTTCATAGAAGCAACTATTCTTAGTCTTCAAAATAATAATATCTGAATTTATGAAATTTTTATAGTATGTTACTGCTGCTTTTTGCCATGATCATATCAAGCTATACGGGGAGCTCATTTTTCCTGTTTTCTAAAAGATAGAAGCTTGATGTTTGGAGATGAATCCCCTTTTACTTTCAATGAACTCTGTTGCTTTGCCCTTCCAGTCATCATCCATGTGAGAGAAAGCAGTTTTCATTGGTAAGTAACTTCTCTGCTAAAATCAATCTGATTAAACTAATGGTATTTGTTGATAGGCAACATCTAATAATTGTGTGTGGGTTTAATTTGACAATCTAATAAACCTCTCATTGTTTCTCTGTTACTGAATTTGGTGGTTTCATTTCTCTGGTGATGTGGAGTTGTGTAATTATGGCTCAATGGAAATGCAAAGCCCTCTGATCACAACCATGAGCAGCACATGTGGTGAGCAAGAAGGTGTGTTCCTTACCACTGGCAGAGGCGGCTGATCAAGCACCTGCCAGGTGTGTGTCATGATAACTAGATGAAGCAGTGGACAGGAAGCTATGAGAGAGCTTCCTTGTGTACAGAGGTGCTGTGACACTGCTGTGCACCCACTGACCAGCTCAGGTTAACTGGCTATCACAGTACGATGCCAGGTGCCTTTATCTCAATGTAGAGCTTTGTAAAGAAGGGATAAAATTCTCTAATAAGTCATAATTTCAGGTGAAGGGAAGTTAGCTACTGACCTCTGTGATAACACATAACTGGGATCTCCCCCTTGCCAAAGCCAGGTCCAAGCTCTGTGTACTTTAAAAAGGACTGCTAAGCCCTCTACTTCAGTGGGAGCTGGTGGATGTGGCATGCTTGAAAAGCAGGTTACTTTTGATGAGCGGGGATGTTCAAAGCCACAGTTAAGCCTAGTGCTCTGTAGGAGTTCAATTCAGGAAGGCTTTACCCTACCCTAAGAGTCACTTGTGCCTCATGGCAGCCCAACATGGTGGCCAAGGCCAGTTGGCACCATGGGGTGCTGCTGAAAGTGCATTGCACACCTCGTAGCCAGTCAGCCAGTTACAGCAGGCTGCAAGGCTCTTTCCACAGATGTAGTAATGTTAAGCCTGGGGCTGAGGCCTGAATGTGCTGCTGAAGCTTCAATATTTCCTTCTTATCAGGTTTTTCCCTCTGGGTGCAGGTTCTTCACTGTCTCTGTAACATGGCTGGCTGCTCTTAGGCAGTTCCCTGGGTAAGCTCTGGTGGCTTCTTTATTTTAGTTTCAGCCAGAGTGACATCTGTAATTTAAGGCTTATGTGCCGTAAGTCAGGTACTCAAGGAACAGTTTGTTCAGTCACAGAGGCCAGTGCTCATTAGGCTCATTAGGAGTTTTGTAGCCTTCACCTCTTCAGGGCTCCTCTGCTCTTTACAGTGAGAATGCTACCAGAAAACCTGTCCCCCTCCTTCCTGAAAGACTCCTCCTCTCCCAAGCGTTACTGTCTAAGGACATGTTCAGCATTCACACTTAGTTGCAATGTGTTAATGGGAACACATTCTGTCCTGTTTACCAGATGAGAAAAGAGGAAGTAAAATTTCTCAAATCGGGCTTTCCAGTCTCTGTAAATGTAATGCATCAGCAAACAGGGTTTTATGTCCTAAATAATGTACAGGGTCTGGGCTATAGAAGAGTCCCTCATCTTTAACACTGTTCTGAAACCTAAGTTGTAGGTAGGTGTGAAAGGAACAGTTTCTCAGGTCTGCCATCTATATTGTTTTAGGTCATTAACCCTGTAACACACCTTTATACGCTGTCCTTCCTATGTCTTCACAAGTCTTTCATGTGCATGCCAAGTATTTCAGTTATATCCATACTGCACTGTACACCGCAGCTGCTTAAAATATACTTCTGAGTTCCTCTGATAAAGCAGATCCAATCTGTTGGTCGTTGCTGGTTTGTTATTTTTCTCATGAGTTCTCTGTTGGAACTTCCTTTTTCTCCTTCCCTGAAGCTGTTTCTGTTCAGAGGATACAGAGGTTGTTGATTATTTGTGTGGCTGAACATAGCAAATGCTTTTCTTTGCTGTTTTCTATGAAGCAATGTGCTGTTAAAGGGTCTTTAAAAAACGTGTTCACAGAGATGCTTCTTGGGAAGCAGCTTGCACTAGTTACAGGACAGGAGCGTCCAGCTGAGCTCTTGAAACACTGTCATGCTAATGTCCATACTTGCAAGAACCGTGTGAAGTGCTGCTCTTGCTGAGCTCACAGGCCTGGAAGCACACACTGTGTTTGGCCAGGCCAGAGTTTTAATTGTAGAGGATATGTTAAAAGTGTCTTTATGGCTACAAATCGCAGTAAAGACGCAAAAAGCAGCTGTGAACCCTTGAGCAGATTTCCTGCAGGACGAGGATCTGACACAGTGACAGAAGGTCAGCAGAGGAACGGCTTTATTTCTTTACGAGAAAATAAGTATTTCCTCATATCAGTGTCTCGAAAGCCCAATTTTTGCCCTTTTCTCAGGCTGAGGCTGACGCCCAGTGGCCGATTGAAATATCGCTATTTCCTGAAAATGGTCGCTCATGCCGGCACACACACATCGATCGTGTTTTGCCTCTGGGGAAAAATGAAACAGGTGATCTTACCAGCGCGGCAGATGCAGGAACCCCTGGTAGGAGTGTGCGGGCTAAGGAAGACAGGGCAGGATAAGCCTTTCCTCATGGCATTTCCATGCTGGGTCGGTGGCTCAGTTCCCACTTCATCTGTCCTGCCGGCTGAGTATGCTCTGGAGTGCAGATACCGACTGGTTCACTACCAAATGAACCCTGGAAATCAACAGCATGATGTGAACAGAGACTCTTGCTTTACAGGAAGCAAGCTTTATTTTCAAGCAGGATGCCAGGAAATTCACGCCACCCATTTTCTCACATTCTGATTTCTGTTTGCAGGGTTTTGTTTTTATTGCCTCATTTCTGCTGTACCTGCTTTCCCTTCTGTATGGCACCATGACAGTGTAGGTGCAGACTGGGCTGATCTGCTGGGTCCCAGGCAGCAACAGACCAATACCCTGATGCAGGAATGGAAGGTGTTAAGAGATGCATAGTGAATTCAAGTGGGCTTATGCCTTTCAGGCAGCTGGAAAGGTGTGAATAAATAAAGGAACTTGTTTTGTCGGCTTTCCACATCGTTTCTCAGCAAAGCCCACAGGGGTGCCTGGAGGTGAGCAGGATTCGTGTACCTTGATGTGCTCGTGGCCTGTGTTATCTCTGGCACCCTGGCCTTGGCAAGCGCTGTGGCGAAGAGCATGTCTAAAGGAGGAGGCCCGGTGCTGAAAGTGATAAAAAATGCGGACTTGGGGGTTTGGTGCTCCAGCCCTGCCAATGGGCTATCAGAGTGCTGTGATTAGAAGCAAGTAAACCACTTTTGTGAGTTTGCCACAAGTACACTGCCAAGCACAGGAGCTAGGATCATAGAATCAACTAGGGTAAAGACCTATAAGATCAAGTCCAACCATTACCCCAGGGCTGGGAAGTCCATCACTGAGCCATGTCACTAAGGTCCTCATCTACATGGGGCTGGAACACTTCCAGGGATGGTTATTCCACCACTTCCTGGGCAGCCTGTTCCAATGCCTGACTAACCTTTTGGTGAATAAATTTTTCCTAATATCCGATCTAAACCTCCCCTGGCACAGCTTGAGGCCATTACCTCTTGTCCTATTGCTTGTTAACATGCTCACAGGCAGTGCCTGCAACACCTCGTGCTCCTGCCCTTGGTGGTGTGTGGGGCACTGCAGAAGGGCCTCCTGAAAAGCCAGGGCTGCCTGGAGCAGGCAGGGATCCCTGGGCATCCCTCTGGCCCTGCCCTGTGCCGTGCCTCTCTGTCGCACAGCGTATGACAACAGGACCACAGATGATACTCTGAGGGTTTTATTAACAAGCATAATACATATGCACTGTATACTAAATAGAGTATGAGGCCTGTACAGTACAACTTTATGTTCACAGTTCGCCATGACAAAATGTCATTACTGAATTCCCATTGGACTACCAAAGTAGAAACAGTGAAAGTACATTAAACATTCACATCTTTAGTAAGAAAAGATTACCAAAATGTCCTGTATTTGCAAGTGATAGTAATGCACACTAGAAACCTTTAATTACCCATTCAGTCTTATTAGCTTATAAAATATATTACACTTTATTTAAAAATGTCTGCATAGTTTATACAAGTATTAAGGTAAATAGAACACCCCTGCTGTCGCTGCAGGTGAGAGATGCTAGGCAGAAAGATTATTTTGACCCTCTAATATTAAAAGTACATTTGTTTAAAAGTGCTAATATCTGTAAAATGCAATGAAAACTGGTGTAGCCCTCTTAGGATAATGTAAAATGCTTTGCAATTTTGTTATAGAAAGGATTTGTATTCATCTACATGTTGCTAACCTTGACAGAGACAACAACATACTTGGACAAGATGTGACATTACAAGCATCGCTGCAGAACAGTGGTGTATATTTAAATAAACCCACAAACATTAATATCTGCTTAACTTTTTCTGATTGTCATAGAAACTTAGAAAATTATTACGGTTAAATGGCTTAAACAAGCATGTTTTAGTAAAGCAGTGCTACCTGTCACACACTGCAATACTGCTAGGGAAAAAGGTGGGGTTTTAAAATGTGCATGTTCTGCAGGATTAGGGTTTTCTATCTTTGTATCTAAACCGGTTTCTCTTCAGGGCAAGGACAGAAGGACTCGCTTTAAAAAGTGTTTACTTGTGTATATTTTACATGCTCCTCAAATCAGAGTTTGCTAAAATGAACCAATGAGCCAGTTAGGATGTAAGTTCACGTTTTCAGCAGAAAGATGAAAGCTTACTTGTTCGTGACTTCAACGCCCCAGAGAGACCCCACAGACACAAGTGAAAAATCCCACAAGCAAGGCAATTACATGAAATAATCTCAAATACTTGTATTTAATATTTAAATTTCCATTGTCCTGAATCACAAGGCACATAGAATCATAGAATAGTTAGGGTTGGAAAGGACCTTAAGATCATCAAGTTCCAACCCCCCTGCCATGGTTAAAGATGTTTTACAGTTCTATTGAATTGCCACTGTATTTGTCCCCACTGTTAGCATAAATATTGTCAGGAAAAAGGTAGACAGGCTAACGAATGGATATGGGAAACAAACTAGACTAAATTCTGCAAAGTAAGTCTCAGTTACAGAGAAGTTCTGCTTTTAGGGTACTTGAGATTTCTCATTTTTTAAAAAGAAAAAAATACTAAAGAAAACATTTAGTGAATGCCTTAAAAGACAAAGAGAGCATTGGAAAGAAATGTTCCTTAAACATCCCAAATCATATGCATTTGCACTCGTTATGCTAAAACCGGGACCAGTTGCCATGAAGCTGCTTATTTTTTATAGGATCCCATCTGCTTTTCTCCCTAGAACATAATAGACAATTGTTTTCATCCCAGGATACTCAATGTCTGTAGGCTTCTGCCTGGTGCTGCAGGGGCTGCAAGCAGCCTATCAGTGACGCGTTGGCACTGATGCAACTCCAGCAACATTCAGCACTTAGGGAAGGAGGCTGAGTCTGCTACTGCTGACAAGAGATGTCCAACAACCCCTCTGCTCTAGAACAGCTGCTCACTGATGTCGCTCTCTTCCTTGCAAGCTCCTCAGTGTTAGCAGCGACCTGGCCTATCCAAACCAGACCAATTCATCTGCCAGGTTGTTCAGCTCCATAGCCAAGCAGATGAGGGCCAGTTACAAGATCAATCTGGCGCAACTCCCTTCAGTCCTAGTGAAGCGGTGAGGTTGTACAGTGCTGTAACAGATCTTCCTCACAAAACCTTTGCAGCGATGTTCCCAGCCCTGCTTTGCAAACCCCTGTTCTCCCCTTCTAGAGCACACGTTCTATGCGTTAAGCAGAATTGCCAGTTCCATGTTCCCACATGTAAGATTTGGTAAACTGGAGCAATACTTTGTGTGTCACAGCATTCGCTGTGGGAGTGCTCCTCTCTGGAAGTACAGATCCTCTCCTTGATTCTACAGGCATGTGGATGTCAGCAGAACACTTGGTGGACTCCCATCAGCAAGGGAAGGCTCTCTGCACTCACACTCTTCCATCTGTGGGATTATCTCAGTTTGCCATTGAATGTCATGGGATGTATATATACCTGTTCCAATACACCCACCCACAGATGAACACTCCACCTGCCTCCTCTGGAAAGTCCTCTTCCTGTTACCCCTCCATTTTCCAGCAGATTTTTCCAAAAGAAACAGAAATCTGACTTCAGTATATTTAATTTGCAGGAAATGCTGTTTATCTTACGTAGGGAAAAGAACTAAAACGCACTGGTGCGCAAAACCCTAGAGAAATGCATCCCATTTCCTTGCAGTACCACAAAGTTTGCCGTCTAATAAAGACAGAAACCTTCTTTCAGTGGGCTCCCAAAGACAGGAACATTTCTAAGGTCAACTGCAGGTTGCTGGAGTTGTTTATGTTATCTACCAAGTTGCATTTGCTAACTGACCTGGGAGTTAAGATTTGCTGATGTGGCATTTTAATGCAATAGACATATCCACAGGGAAGCTTTGTCTACCTACCATTGACAGACTACCAGTCACGAATCAGAGTTATCAAATGGATGATTTGGTGCATGTTTTTATCCAAAGCAGATACACGATTCCGTTTATCATCAGAAGCACTTCATATGCGATGCCATCTTCTCATAAAAGTATTGTAGATTACTAATTTTACATACCGAGTGTATTAAACTGGCACTCACAACAATACAGTTCAGAGCACTTTGGATGCAATGATTGCTATTTTCTGAGGTACATCAAAGAGAAAAAATTATTTAGAGGAAATGTAGGGGAGTGATTGCACAGGGATAGTCTATATCCCTGAAATGAGGTGTGGTAGGTTTCTATGAGTATCATTTAATGCCGTATCATAGCAGAGTACCGTGTGTTGCATCCTTACACTTGCACAGAAACCAGACATACAGTGTCACACACGGTCTTCATTTAACAAATCAACCAGGGCATGATGCAACAAAAACAAGGATATATACTACACTATAATACAGAGGACAGAGGACATTGGTTTAGATGCACAGTATTATGTATGGAGCAATTCCTGTCAATTTTTCTTCTTCACTGAGGTAAATGATGCTATGACTCAATCTGTCTGTAAAGTAATTTCATTGCTTAGATTTATTTCTACGATGCTGTTCACTGTTTGGGCAGAGGGGACTTCTAAATCGGGTTTCTTTCTAGAACTGTTTCATCAACCATATTGCAGAACTCAACACGGCTGGGAGAGTCTATTCATTGCATTGTTGAGCATAAAATGATTGTATTCCTTACAGGGCACATAAATAAAAGTCTCTGGCAAGGACTAGCATTTTGAATATTCAATAACATTTACTACTTTATCAGTATATGCTGGGTTGATTATATGGAGAAACCAACAAAAGCTCTTAAGTTTACAAATTCCCTTATTCACAATGGAATACATTAAACATACTGTCTGCAGAAAGGGTTTGCTTAGCATCCCCAGAAGAAAGAAAACAAAAAGTGTTCACATTCTTTAGGTCTGACCCGTGGCAAGAACATAGAAGGGTTAGATAACATCTGTTACTGACCATAGGTAAGCTTTTAATGGTATAAACTCAGAGATTCAGTCCAGCTGAATCCAAAATAAAATGCATGTGTACAAAAAAAGAAGTGTGAGCGGAGTCAGGGACAGAAGACATTCAGACTAGCATGTGGCGTTTTCTGTGGAGAGCAAGGTGGTCCGAACGTGAAAAGCTACGGTCACAGTCTGGGCACTGAAAAGGTTTGATGCCGGTATGCTTGCGGAAATGCCGCGTTAGTTCATCAGAACGGGCAAACTTCCACGTGCAGCCCTCCCAAGTGCATTTGTATGGTTTTTCACCTGGAGAAAGAAACACAGAAGTGGGGATTTAAGACGCAAACACAGCAGTTAAATATCTGACAGGTTTATCCTCTTGCCTTGTCAAATTTCAGCAAGTACTTTAATGCTTACTCAAAACGCTGCCCTCCGAACAGCACCAGGCTGCAGAGCACTCAGTGCTAGGAACTGTCTAGTTGAAAGCAACAGATCAAAAATTGCTTCCTGCCACAACTTATTTTTTTACTGTCTCTCTGCTCCCCTCCTTGCCATATTAGCACTTGGTTTGTCTCACCAAGCCCAGAAGTGTGAAGGTTTATGCATCTGTTCAAGTGTTTTCAAAACCAGGACCCCATATTCTAGATTAGTTGGGGGAAAGGACTGGTGCTACCATTCAGCACAGCAGAGAGAGAACTTGTGACCTCTTAAAGTTACTGTAGTGTAATTAACTGGCACCACTATACCAAGTAGCTCAACTTACACCCTCTCTCAGCCATTACTTTGTAATACGTGATCCTTCTTCTTAATACCGTCATGCTGTCCCAACAGCTAAAGGGCTGTCTTGATGTAAGACAGACATGAATGGGGCTCCCTTTTACCTGGAAGTGTCCTGTATCTCTGTAAAAAACTTTGATGTATTCAGCAATGCCAAGATGAGTATTTCTACAGAGAACAGAGATGGGGATGTGTTTACTGGAACACTCACGCAGAAGAAGCACTGTTGAACCTGGTGCTAGCATGCCCACATGAAGCAGATGTGTTTGTATTTGGCACATGGTCTGGACTTTTACAAATGGGTTACTCCCATGGAAGTCTCGGTCAAATTTAACAGTCATGTAAGAGGTGAGGTACTGCAATTTGAACTGATTTGGTGTTTACAGGGTGTTTTCAGGGTGTGCAGATTGAGCAATCTGCAAGCAACTGGACAAAAAATGAGCAAAGAGCCAGTGAATGTAAAGCATACCCTCACACACCATGATCCTGCTTTGCCTTTACAGTCTCTTCTTGTACATCTTTCCTGCTACATCCTCCATCTTTTGCTCAGCCTACAATTACATTCAGAACAATGCCAAATCCAACTGCTGTCGTTCTATTTACATCTGGCCATTAGCACAAATTAAAAGTGTAGTCCGCCATTTTACAATAGACTTGATGAAAGGAAAGCATAGCAATGCTCAAACCTGTATGGGTTCTTCTGTGAGCTTTCAGATGGGAGCTTTTAGTGTAGACTTTGTTGCAGCCTTCATAATCACATCGATGTATTCTACGTTTTCTCTGTGTATCTGGAGATTCCACAGGTAAAGGTCTCTTCCCTGGCTGAACTATAACTGAAGGGTGATTCCTGCAAAGGCAAACTGCATGTTAAAAATGAGAAACATTCAGCACAGCAAACCTCAGCTCAGATGAGTCATGACAGAGCTCTCAATTCACTACCCCTCTGTCTCTTGGCAGAAAGAAAAACATTACATGCATGTCGAAAAATTCAAGAGGGTTTAGCAAATTTTGTGTATTCTAGCAGCAATGTTTCAAAATGTTTACTCACTTTATGGCATGATGTAGCCATTTTTACTACTCCCTAGCTTTTTTTTTAACCTTATAAAGGAAAAAACCATTCAAATTCCTGTTTTTCAGTCAAAGGCAAATTTCTCAAACTGAGTTCACAGTGCACTTTTCTTGTATTTGCTCACAATTTTCCCTCTTCCTTCCAATGCAACTAATTCGCTTGCAATTGGAAACAGCTATTCCATATTATTAAAGAAATTGTATCTTTAGGGTTTCAAAGCAGAACTCAAGTCTTTATTGTTCCAGCCACTCCTTTAGAGAGTAATTAAGAGTTTCCTGTTTGGTGCTGGCAGGAGGGTGCGGCCTCCCTGTACCACTGACGTCAATTCCTAAAAGCAGAGTTCAGCCTGAGTGGCACACCCACAGGATGTCTGCAGTTGTCCCTCCACCTTCACAAACACTGGGTTTTGATTTGAAGCCCACAGGTACGCTGCAGGTAAGACATGTACCAACTACATATGGACTCCTGTAAGAGACAGAACTATACACATTCACGCACGTGAAAACCCATCCAGCTTCTCAGTGGGTGGTGTTGTGGATATTCAGGTTTGAACAACACCCCTGCTACAGAACCAGGGACGACCTTGGTTCTTTGTTCCATGTCAATGTTAGAAAAGGAAATAAATAAGTTCATCAAAAAGGTACGTGGCATTACAAACCTTGTAGCCTCACAAAGCTGCATTTTTCTAACCATCAGCAGATCTGTATCAGCGCTTTTAATGTACTTGTTAGCTTTTAATTGAAACTTAGTATATGATGTGCAGGTATTACCATTCCTTGTTGCAAAACTAGCTCCTCCATGTGACAGAAATAAGCTTTCTAGAATTCCCATCTTTCCTCAGTTGCTGTATTTCACATTTCTTTACTGATCAAATTACATTTTATAACTATATAATGCACTAGGTTATATCAGTTACTTAAATCAAGTTCCTTTAGGGCCTAATTTTCAGAAACGCTGAATACCCATTTCTCTCATCAAAATGAAGGGCACGTGCTAAAGACAGAAAATCTGTGCATGGTTAAACAAGAAAAAAAAATCTGTTATTTTCCATCGCAGCAGGATGGGAATTACTGATGTGGGTAAAGTTAAATTCTGTCATTAATTCTTTTACTAGAGTTACAAGCTTCAAACTGGGAGCCAAATCTTCTTCCTTCGGAGTTTCTGTGGCTGTTGAGTGATGCATTCTTCAAGTGCATGCTAAATCTAGCTAAAAATACTGTAATGGCAGGAAACCCCAGACGGTGAGGCTAGACACAGATGTACATACTCTCACATGAGAAAGGAAAGCTTTTAGCTTCCAAATAAATGCTTCTCTAAAGCAATACTCCATTTTAACACTGTTGCATACTAGTCTTTTTGAAGAAGCTCTGGCTCAAGAGAGCAAACAGATCTGATTTAAATGCCTGCGTGCAGAGGCTAGTCTTGGACATGGTAACATCTGGAGAAAGGGAGAAAGAGGATACTGGCTGCACAAGATTTGTGATGGTTTTCAATCTAAGAGTGTGTAAAAAAAGTGCTGAGGATTTGTCTCTGTCTCCTTTTCCCTTTAGAGAAAAGGAGGGTGGCAAGACACAGAGTGTTATCAACAACCAGGCAGGGCATGGCAGCTCTAAAAAATGGATAATAAGGCAGTGTCAAAAATCAGAGGTAAATGAAGTAAGTGCCAATAATAAAAGCACAGCTCTAATTTTTTCATTCCCTCTTACGCAACCACATACAAATTCACGTAAGTCTAACCATTTAAGTATCATTATTTAATCAATAAGAGTATCTTCCAAAAATCATGTTAAAATTTCCTCCTCCTTTATCAACAGACCACACTATGTTGTCAGCTTAAGTTAGGCTTCAATACTTGCAAGAAAATACAGTATTAATGAGGCTTCTGATATCTGGTCAGAGATTACTACCTCAAGTTTGATTTTAGAAATAACTGCATAGTTACTTCTATTATCAGACATACTAGAAAGTCCAGCAATCCCACAAAAATGCCACCACCATCATATATACACACACACAAACACATATGTGTGTTTATGCCAAAAACTAACACTAAAGCTAGATTAGTCACTTAAAAGTGAGACTGAAAGTTTTCCTATGTCCCTTTATTGTAGCTCATTCGTGCACTTTGGGCAGTTGCAACCTATGAGAAATGCTAAAAAATCATTGCCAAACCATAGCTCAAAATGCAGAGAGGCTGGTGAAGCTGTGAGACAACAGGAAATTTTATAAAGGTCTAGGTGTCTCGCCTGCTAACTTGTGTGATTTGTCTGCCTTTTTCTTTTAATGATAGAAAGATAAAACCTGTTATTTACAAACTTCTTGTTGTGAATACAGAACATGAACTTGAACGAGCTGGCTTTAGGAACCAGCAAGAACTGCAGCTCTGCAGGACAGCTAGAAAGCAATTTAAGCCACTACCCAGGACAGGGTCTCCATAAACCTACTGCTCTGCATGGGCAAGCAGAGGAGATGCTTTGGGAACATGGACTATTCAACACTACCTACATGTTATACCGAATTTTATGTTCTTTGCTCAGCGGATGGGTTTCCTGTGGAAACTGGAGTCACTGGGAAATAATTCAAGTCACTAATGCAGGTGACAAGCCTGCAGAAGTCTCAGCCCTGGAAGGGTGTGGTATCAGCAAGGAACAGCACTTACTGGTTTTGTTAAAGAGGCCTGTAACAAAGAACAGAAGCAAACTGAACCATCTGATAGTCCTGACCTACCAGAAGTTAGTTTCTGACTCCCTTGTGTGGCAGGTCCATTACAGAAGATAAGTAACCTTCTAGTAAACACAGATGCTTACTATTTTATGTTTAGTGTAATAAAACATGTAAGGTTACTTTTAAATAAACAGCATACAGTTTATAAAAGCCAGCTGGCCACTAGCTGGATTGCAAAGAGCATGCATGCTACAAGCTGTATCTAAGTTGGTTATTAGAGACCTGAAACAAAGGAAGGGTGCCCACAAGATGGCTGTACAGAACGTAGTTAGCCCTGGAGTCATGGTGTGCCTTCTAATCTGGGATGGTCATGAGCAGGAGGACCTGGCTGACTTGTGACAGAACTGCAGAAGACCGCCTGTTGTTCCATGCTTTCTCCACACCACACGCTGGTTTTGGGAGTCTGACTTGGAGCCCTTTTTCCCCGCTCTAGGCAGTGAGGTCTCCTACAACTGCTCTGAGGATGATGGTAAGCAGGAAGAAAGGGCAGAAATGGATTATGGCATGTATTAGGTCATGTACCATTAGCCCAGCTCAGTTCCAAACTTCAGCTCTTGCCAGAGCCATGCCAGCAGCCTACATGCCTGTCCAGAGCACTGCCAGCGGAAGGATGACGTGGGCTCTGGGCGATCCCATGATTTTGGTTAAGTTGACAGAATTTTCCCTAGGAAAACAGGAAGGGTGCCCATGGCTCCTCACGTATTTCCTGAGAATTTTTTTGTATTTCCAGTTATACAGTCTCTGCCCAGACCTCACTTCTTTCTAGCCCTTGCTCCGCCGTCTGCAAACAGAACAGTTCTAATGCCTAAAGATCTGTGATCCAGTTCATGTAGTGGCCCCAGTAATAGTTGTACCAGCACAATGACTTGGTACCGGGGTGGAACTAAGTGGCTGGGAGGAAAGCAAGCTTCAGGAACTACTTGAGCTGCCAAAAAAGCCACCCACAGAACAATGGCCTCAGGTAAACATGGAATTTCACTGGATATATAGAGAAATTGTAGGCCTGAGGGGGTTCTTTCCACCACACAGCCAAAAGTTATTAAAAGACAAGTCCTCCAAGAAAAGAAAGTCACAAGAATCTTTTCAGAGAAAGGTATTTCAGGCAACACAGAGATCAGTAGGAAGTGTCTTTATAGCTTCTTTCGAGTTTGCTGCTGGTTTTACATATACAGGTATCACTGGCATATGGAGAGCCCTACCTTCAATGAACTGTAGGACTGATTATATAGATTAGAAACAGATTATATAAATGGCAGATCTATGGGGTTGCAATGTATAAATACGTAACAACTCCTGTATCGCTAAAGAGAGTTAAAAACAGTTGAAATCACATTTCACAATGGCAGTGGAGGGCAAAGGATGTTTTTCTATATTTTACCACATTTTCTAAAGCACAGCAACACCCGCTCCTGCTCCTCAAAACTGTTAACTGCTGCAATGGACCGCTTTTCATTCTTCTGCTGATGTTGGGACTACTGTTAGTTACTTACTCTTGCAACATTACTTGCTGGGGAGACAACGAGGTCATCATTGGAGGTGACATTTGTTCAGGGTAGAAGTCAGTCTTCTGTGGTTCACTTCCTGGCTCTACTTTGATTGTCTTCTTCAGCATAGGCTTCTCATAAGACTCAATGACAGGCACTGTATGGGGGAGAGTGGGAGAAGGCAGGGAACATTACAAAACCGTGGAAAATTGAAGAAATAATGTATGTAAAAATTGATAGTTAAAACCAAAGAAATCCCCCACCTCGATGTTTAGTGCAACAATTTATATTAAAGTACAAAATCTTCCAGTTTTAGGCTATTTCCTGATGAACTGTAATTCAAAACAATTCTATTCATTTTCATCAGTCCAGCATTTTTATCAGTCCAAATCTCAGTAGATAAACAGCTTTTGCAGGTATAAATCAGAACAGAATGCAACTTTGATTAAGTTTGATAAAATATTTATACAGTAAATTCTATGCCTGTACATTTTAGAACAACAGGAATTATGTTTCATTTCCTAGAATCTGAAAAGCACACAAACATTGCCTGGATATACAGTTATTTTCCCAGGATGAAATGGTGCAAGAAGAAAACTCTGACAGCACCAACCTGGCATACTACTTGGAGTTTCCATCTCATCTGCAAGAACTGTTGACACCATGATGGGCTGCTGAAGATGGGGAGCATACATAAAAGGAACTGGCTGGACCACAACAGGCTGTATAACTGGGAGTATTCCAGGGCTTCTCAGTCCGTGGCGTGAAAGAGCAGCGGCCATTACAGGTGGGATGGTTATTGGCATGGAAATAGGCTGTACTCCCGGGGGTGAAGGTGTAAATTTACTGAGAGGTGAGCTGGGTGAGGACAGAGTCAATCCAGGTGAAGCTCTCCTATGCACATTCTGGAATTTTAGAGGGGAAGGAGAACTTCCAGTTGAAGGTGGTGAGCTCCGTTTGTTCACCGTAAGGTCTACTGGCTCCATCTGGATTCCATTTGATAGTCCTTCAGGGCTTGAGTAAAATTTATTGTGCAACATACCCGGTGTAGAATAGATGACGCTGTACTTGTTTGGCTTCATTTGGTCCATGTAATTGGATGGGTATGACTGTCAGAAGTAGTGGAAAAAGAATGAAAGAAAATAATAAATCAACACACACAATTACTGCTGAAAAAGAACGGCAGTTAATAAAACTGAGCAAAATGAGAGAGTTTCAAGGAAGTACTTCAATGCATTTTCTAAATAAAAGTGAATTAAATAAAGCTTAAGATTTCACACAAGGGAAGTTATTCAAGTACTGATTCACTGTTTCAGAAGCACTGTAGAACAGATGATGAAAACAAATCCTTAAGGCTTACTCAACTCTTTCTCCCTTAAAAACTGGTTTTTATATACTAAGCTGCACACCACTTAACTGACCAGGGAGATACATGGTGCTGTGTCAGCATATAACTATATACCAACGATCATGAAGTCAAGCAAGACAGGAGTTAAATTTGACTTAGAATTGCAAGTAATGGGTCCCAATCAACAGCTCAATTGGTAAACAATCATCACTAAAGCAAGAAGTTTTGTATCTGAACCCTACAAGCAATGAAAAATACACAGCTGCACTACATAAGCAGTAGGTGAGAAACCCAAGGGTACAAAAGGTAAATTTTAAACACTGCCCCCCCTTTTTTTTCTTCTTAAAGGGATAAAGCAGCTAACCAGCTAGTCTGATTTTATAAAACTACTGCAAGGACAAACATTTGGTGTACTTGAAGAATATTCTTGTTAGTGATAGCTATCAGTTCTCTACAATATAAACCGGAAAGCTAATCCTGACCTATGTGACAATCTCCACATTTTAGTGGCAGTGATTTTTGCAAACCAAAAAGTACTCCCATTCGTGACAGAGTATAGTGTTATGAAACAACCATCCAGATCAGTTTTGCATTTGAAACTCAGCTGAAAACTGGGGTTGTTTGGTAACAGGTAACTTACAGTGGAAACCAATGTGATGTTCTAACACAGGAGACAGCCATGGGAAATGCAATCCACAGTTTCTTAGACTTTACAGGTTGTAAATTTTTTGAAACAAAATTCTGTCTTTGGGTCCCAGGTAAGTAAGAATTCACATTAAGGCTCAGCAGTTTCGCACTAATGTTAAAAACCTGCTAAATTCTTTGGCACCAAAAAGACTCTGATGAGGGGGTTTAAAGAAAAATTCACATGGTAAAAAGTGAAAGAGATCAGAAGTATAAACCCATTATTTTTTTATACAATCATTTCCATGACATTTCAATTATTTTTTCCTGGGATGAAAACCTGTAGCAATACATTTTCCTGCTTTCCCAACTGCGTTCCCTGTGAGAGCCAGTCAGTTGATTTTAAATGTCAATGTTAACTAAAAATATTTTTGCAAAACGACCCAAATGCATTTTTCTTCTTCTCAGTTACTGTCTGAAACAGTGAGTTTAGAAAATACTACGTTTTCCTCCTGCATTCATAACACTATGGTAGAACAGCAAAGCTGAGTCACCTATTCCATAAAGTGCTCAAGTAAAGAAGCATACACAGTGGTGATTAATCTTGAAACAGTAAATATTACATTAAAACCTCTGAAACCTTTATTTAGTCTCTTTCTGACTAATCTTACAAATTCCATCTATACCAATGTTCATCTTTTAACTGGTTCCTCAAAACTGTATTAAAATGTAATTACTGCAAGCTGTGCTGGCTAAAGTAAGTTCTACAGATTTGCCACCACTGCTGAGCTAAGCAATGAAATTATTAGCATTCTAAGTTATGAAGGCAACTGAATATTGATAAGAGTTTAATATTTAACGGTATTTAATATCTACTAAATCTGATCAAGTTACAGGCATAAGCAAAAAGATCAAAGTTTAAACACTTAGGAGATATTAAATACTTCTTTTAAAATTGTCATTTATTGGTTTTTAATACAAAGTCTACCCAGCTTCAACAAACTCTAAGTGTTTCACCATTCAGCATCACTGCATTTATAGTGCTGCAAGTTTGCCAGGAACGATCACAAGGTTACTGACTACAAACATTTCTTCCATTGCAAGAATACTAGAAAGGAAAAAGACTTTGCAATTTAAATCTTAGGGATTTGGGCAATGGGTCTATTAAAGAATGAACCATCTCCAAGCTGTAGCCTTTCTACACAGTTATCCTCTTCAAGTCTTCGAGTAACACCAGATGTGTTGAAAAAACATCAAACTATTAAAAAGTTGTGCAGACAAATGTAAACTAGAACAGTTAAGTAAAGCATGTTTAGACAAGCAAGACATACTTGAGTATTTTAGGGACTCGGTATTCTACCCCATATGCCTTGCATTATTTTGCATAGATGTTTGGCACAGATTTAACAGCAGCTAATTTTTCTGGCAGTCTGGGGAAACTAAATCATTTTCCTAAACTCCTCCTGTGATCTGAATTGCTGTTTCTGTCTGAACTGCAGATAAAGTTGCGATAGAAAAATGCAGTGTGACAAATTATCTGTTTTGGGAAGAAAAAGGGTGAAAAAGTTAAGAAGGATCCTAGAACAATGAAAAGGCAACTATCTGCTGTCAGTCAGACACTGTTTGGTGGAAAACTTTTGCTTCACTGGCAATGAAATGTGGTTGAAATCCTGTTTGTCTGGAGTTAAGTCACACTTAGATCTATGCCCTGGTTCTGAAGCTGAGCTTCCTGTATCTTTTTAGCATAGCAAAGGTTCTGTTTCTAGACCCTTGGGACACAGCAACTGCCATGAGGTTGACTGTTTTCAAATTTGGTAAATCACTTTCCCTTTCTTTGCCAGGGAAGTATCCCATTGGGCATACAGGATGGGAAAATAAGGAAGGCTTCACACTTCCATGTGAATAGGGAGGCATTAACAACTGCAAACCAAAAAAAAGCCCAACTATCTCTGGTTTTCTAAATACCACCAACTGCAGGAAGCAGGACTGTTACTTCATAGCCCACAGAAGCAATCTTTTCTCACCTGTCCTAGAACTTACATGAAGTATTCTGGTGGAACAATCGAAAATTTAGTGTTGTTCTTTTATTTGCCTAAAATATTTAAGCTCATGCATTTTCCTTGGATTTCTACTGTGGGAATTAACAGTGTATGCAGGAGTTTGGTCTGACTTAAGATTTAAAAAAAAACCACAATAAATTCCCTCTTCCCTGTAAATTCTGCTTTCTTAAACATCCCTGTGCAGAATGGCATGTCACTGTGGTAGATCACCATAAAAATGCAGGATTATGTTTCAACATACATTCCTTTACAGTCTCCATCTAGCTCTTGTTTTATGTTTGCCATCATCACTTTCCCCCTTTGTGTCTTACAAAGCAATTAATTTACCTTTCCTAGCTGTTTGTCCATAATAAAATCCAGAGTACTGAAGTCACAAAGAAACTGGAAAATAAATCAAAGGAACTTCTAATGTTTTTGAGTCATATCCATGTGGCTCACACGATTAAACCGATAAATCCAAAAGAGAGAATCACCATGCTCTTTCTCTTGACAATCTATCAATGATAATGACTGGACACATATGTCACAAGCACATGTCTCAGCACCTAGAAGGCTGCTGCTTCGACAAGGAAACAGTATCAAGCACTTACCTGATATAATTTGCTAAATTAGATTATACTGCCCCAGTGAAACACCATCTCTGTTGTACAGGCAAACAGATTTTGAAGCAATTCACAAAGTCTTTTATAAACTACATAACCCTACGAATTTACCTTTAAAATTTAGCCAGCCTCTTAGAAAAGCATAAACAGGTGAAGAACATGCTTACCTACTTACACCATTTGCTGAATCAGTATCATGTAAAAGGATGAACTGTATGTAATCCAAACAGTAGCTAATACACAAAAAAGTATTCTCACCACATAAAATTTGTATTCCAATACACTACTTAAGAGCTCAACTCGTCATGTAGCACACAGCTATCTTTAAAAACAGGTGAAACAAACAGTTGCAGGACTGATGGAAACACAGGGAAAGGCTGATTGTTTCAATTCAAAGAGAAACCGTAACACAGCAAAACCCAACTTTTCACTAAATGGCAACTGGTTTTAGTCCAAATGTTTAAAAAGTCCTTGCAGCAAGTATTTAGGTAGGGCTCGGATGACTCTGTCACTAGTTCATTAAGAACTATCACAAGATGTGTTCGATAATTCAGTAAATAGCATGAGCTGTTGGCAGAATGATGAAATACTGTGGGTGCGAGCTTCAGCCATCTGAGAAGTATAGTTAATCCTTTCAGACACACGCCCTGAAATACAGTAGGGTCAAAACTATAATTTGTTTCCTTCTCCCATCCCAATCATCAGGATTTTTTAAGGACAGATTTTATATCTATGGACAGTGTATGCTCAGCTAAAATAATGGATAATTCTCAAGGGGCTTAGTTTTTTCGTTTGGCTTCTAATGATACTATCAGAATGAAAGATACAATACAAATAAATCTTGATTTTAGATTTCTGGGTTATGTCAGCCTGCAGAGAAACGAATGCTATGCTCAGCACCTCCAAAACATCACACTAACAGTTTCTCCTACCTTCCACCTCCTGAAAAGGTCAAGAAAACTAACACACACAGTGGCTGCTAGCTTTTCTATGTTCTCTACACACCATGATTCCTCCCTGTAAAGGTGTCTCCAGAGTAGTTTCTGCTGGGAAGTTGCGGTGGCAAGGGCTCCAAGGAAGCTGCAAGGCCAAGAAGTGCTGGGGAAGCCAGGACCTCGAGGGCTTGGGGCTGAACAGCCTGTGTGTGTACACAAGCTGTCAGCCCAAGGGAAACCAGGGTAATCTCCATGAGGGGGACCTTGCTCAAAAAATGTCCTTTCCTCTGGAATTTCTGCTTCTCCTTTCCTGATTTTTCTTTTTTTTCATTATGCAATAACAAAAAGGAAAGCATACTGATTTGGTAAAGTGCTCTGAATAGTCCCCCAGTGGCTGGTCACAGTGATGACACTGAGCTATAAGAACACGCAAGATGACTCCAAAGGTCCAATACATGGAAGGTACTACACCTCTGCAAGAAGCATGTGGTATAGAACAAGCCTTGCAGTGCACGTGGCTCAGAAATGTTCCCTTGTTCTTCCCACTACAGCTCTTCCTTAATCTGCAGTCTGGGGAAGACTGCTCACTCCTCTCCTAGTCAGCCTGTTGGAAGGATCAACCCTGTCCCATCTCGCAGAAGCACACAGCTGTATAAGGGCAGGATCTTGTGCCTCTCATGTGCATTATCCAAGCCACTACAGAACCTTCTTTGGGAGATGAAGGCACACTGTACAAAAGACAGCCCGCAGTGTCTCTCTAATGATTTCCTGTTGTTAGCATAATGACACTGTTGTAAAAGTGGCCCATTTTCTGCCTTTAATAGATACCATTAGATACCCTTAGATAATTGTAGGTAATCACCACTAATCTTAATCAAGTTATGCAATAATTGTGATTGAAGTGACAGACTGTCCAATACTAAGGCTCTTCCTTGACCCATATACTGTAATTTGTCACACACTCTTAGTGATAGATTGGTTATTTTTCTGTCATGCCTCTCAAGTAAATAAACCCTATGAAAGCCATACTGTAACTTTAAAATGCACATATACTTAACTCTCAAAAAGTGTTATTAATAGCGCTGAAGAAAACAGACTGCTTACAGATGCATTTAAATTGATGACAATTACTCCACATTTTAAATAAAACAGGAAGCAAACTCTTCACTGGAAGATGCCATCCAGAGCATGAGTTTAACGCACTCTATTTATGCACACTCACTTTACCCTTTTAATTGATCAGCCTCTCTAGGGGTGTGGTTTCATGTTGCACTTAACCTGATCTTATTGCAGGGGCTGCTGAAAGGGGAGGTCCCATTCCCTTGTCCTCCCCTTGCTCCAGCATTGAGCGACTGCACAGAGTAAGTCAGATCAGCTTCCTGATCTGACCGAAAAATAAGGGCATTTTTGGTGGGTTAGCAATTCTGACCACTAAATGAGCTGATCCAAAGGATCCAAATCACTCTGCAGCCACACAATTGCTTCATGTCATACAAAGAAGACACAAAGCTGGAAAGGAGGAAAAAAACCCTGAACCTTGCTTTTCAGCAGCAGCTGGCAGTTGAATAGGTGAAGTACACATAAAACTGCTTCCTGAGGCTCTATTTCCCTGGCAGCCTAAATCATCACAATTCCCACTGTCTCAACCCCAGCTACACGTTCCTGCTACTCCTCCTGTCAGACTCCTCTACGATGACCCTACACACCAAGTTGACAGACAATTAAACCAATTAAAAAGTCCCCCCATCCCCTTTTTTCCCCATTCCTCCTCTACTGCCCTGGCTCTCATCTGTTCACACGGTAGGTAATGCACCCATCCTGCCCAGCGAAACAAAAAAAACAAAAAAACAAAAAACCAAAACCACCAAACAACCAAAACCATTCCTTTTTTGGTCAGGATTAATTTTCTGCTGTTCTGAACACAGAGTTAGCCCCAGGCATGCTGTCTAGACCGAGAGAGAAACAGAAAAGGGGACAGTGAGCAGCTGTTCATTTAGTTCAAAGGAGTAACATTAAAAACATAGGCTCTTGCCACTTCACTGTGAAGTCTGGTAACTTCATTTCAACCTACCTCCATCAGCTCTATGAACTACAGAGATGACATCTGCATTGCAACGGCTGAGATAACTTGGATGTTATGTCCTCTGCTCTGGGTATGGGGACACCAGCAGAAGTAATGAAGTATGTCATTTAGGGGCAATACGTTCAAAAACTACAGAGAAAGTTTTCCTAGAATGTGAACTCCACTGCCCTAAGAGAAAAATACAGCTTCACAGCCTTTCCTAAGCTAACTCAAAGCTTAGAGAAGTCTTAGGATTCATTTAAAGGTGGAAAAACTGTGGAGTCATTACAAAAGCTAATGTATTATAAAACTCTTACCACTGAAACAGGCTCCATGGCTTCTTGTTTGATAGGGACTGGGTCAAACATTAGCATTTTTTTATTTCCCTGTTCTGATGCCTCTGATGTCCTGGCCTGCAGGGGAAAGACAAGCTGTTAGAAAGCTACAGGAAATCCCCTAGGCAAATTCTGAACTGTAGAGAAAGTACTCTATTGTCAGACGAATGTATTTACCCATCTCTAAATAGCATCTTAAATATTTGGCTGGGCTTCATTTAAGTGTTTCTGTTGTTTGTTCTCTCAACTGCTATTGAAACAAGGGGACATCCACTCACCTTAATGGAAGTGAATTTGTATTTTTATTGTGCATGACAGCATACCAAGATCACAGAATTATCACTTTCACTAGTGTCAGTGTGTAAGGACTAATGCACAGTCTAGACTAGGCATTTCTCATCAGCATTACAACTTCAGAGCTATCTTACATAAACAAACTGAACTGACTCTCGAAAGGATAAGAGTTCAAATAGAGAAGCTGAAACTTTCACATACATTGACATTGAAATCAACACAAAAGAAAGATTAAAATCCAGGACTAACATACTGGAGAGGTAAATTCAACATGCTGCAATGACTTATCATAAAAAATACATCAGTTATTTCCCTGAGATAACAGATTTACTGACAATTCAGTAACAACTTGTGCTCACTGTGCAAAAGAAAAGCTCTCCAAAAGAGCTGGTTGTATTCTGTGCAGCTTTAACTGTTTTCTGTACACTGTGTTCAACCTCACTTGCCCAATTCTAGCTTATTTAAAAAAATAAGAAATACACAAATCAATTTTGACCAGTAGATGGCACTGGAAAGAAACGAATACAACCAGAGCACATCATCCAATTTCACCCTCTGGAAGCAGGCTACAGGCTCAACAGCAGATCTGTAGCTGTGGCTGGAAAACTCTTCCAGAAATTTAAATGAAAATTTCACGATGTACCTGCTCAAATTAAAACAATTCTAATAAGCCCGCACTAATGAACAATCTTACAATTAACAACCCTGTGTACTTGTAGATAAGAATTTGTTAAGAGCTGCCAGAGAAAGATGGCACGAGTTGTTACAAGTCTATCATTAATTATGCAGGTATACGAATAAAGCTTAAAGACTTTTGGAAACATATTACCACAGTGTACATTTTGAATAATGGAAACAAACAAGTATCACAAGTAAATTAAAGTATCCTCCTCCTTCTTTTTACAAAGGTCAAAGACCTGAGAGAACCAAACTGCGAAAAAAAAAGAAAAAGGTGAAACAAACCCAGCAACTCAATGCAATTTCTAGCTTAAAGTTAACACAGTTTTATTTTAGAAGCAGCTGAATAAGATGGCACTATTTGCTAAAAGTTTGATAATTTTGTAAATTTTTAATTTAATATTTTGTTTGAGAGCAGGTCATTGATTATACTGTGTTTCTTTGAACGGTTGATTTTACAGGTTTTTAATGCTTCACATAGCTTGAACTAATGTTTCAGAAGACTGTCTTCCCAGAAATACATCCACGTATCTACACATGAAATACACTTCACACATGTTCCTACATATATATATATATATGCATTGTGGAAACAGGAAAGAAGTTATCCTTTCAGACATAAAAACATTTACAGTAAAACGTAGCTTCTCAGAATTTGGAATCACTTGCTTTCAGGTTTCCAGAAAGTTCCAATGTTCAGTTTGTATGTGCATAGATAAAGTGACATACCAATCTGTACTTTAGTGAAGGAAGAGGTGAAAGAACAGAGGAAAAAAAAAAAGGAGAAGAGAGGAAAGAAAGAGAAGGAAAGAAAAAGAAGGAAGGAGTTTGTTCTACATAAGCAGTCATGCTCCAGGCTATTCTTTTTGCCATTGCTGTTTCAAGATTTATTTTCTTCAGCTTAAGTTACTCCGTTTCACCTTTTACTCCAAAGCAAGTGTATGAAAGACAGTTGATACACATTTCAATGTCATGCTACACATTTGAGTGTTTCCTGAGAGAGCTCTAAATTACTGTGTAGGAGTTAGACTGACACAGATAACAAAGTGTTCTGCACGAAATGTGAAAAGTAATTCCCAGTCTTTCTCAGGTGTAGTCATTGAAGAACAGCAAAAGAAAATGTTAACTTTTATCGCTGCATCATAGTACAGAAATCTAGCACTTCTTTATCATGTTACTTTTAAGCATTTCTTTTCGCCATTGATAGAGACTGGAAACCAATTTTCAAGAACGCAAAAATAATTAATATGCAATGTTGGTCCAGAGCAGAGGGTCAGATTCTTATTTGGTGGAAACCAGTGGAGTTGCTCTAGAGTCACTATAAACCAGCTTTGGGTCTGGCATTTAAGGTTTAGCTCAGAAATACACTTCCCGAAGGCTGCAAACAAACTCACAAAACAATTCTCTTTGTATTTAAAAATAATGCTCCGAATTGATTGCTTGGACCACACTCACAAGTAACGACATGCAACCCCCATGCACACACAAATAAAACATGCTAATTCTACTAAGTTGTCAGTAGTTTTTCCTAGGCTATTTGTAAAATCATGCCTACTAACACAAAACCTCCCAGCTCTCTCTCCTAAACATCTGAGAAGGGGGCAACACGGAAGGTAAACAGTCTTATCTGTTTCTACTAGAGAGGAATGAAAAAACAGTTGGGTTCTACTTTACACACTGATTTCACAATGTACTTGTTTGGAAGCCCACAAATTGTTTAGTAAATACAACTAATTTCTGGAAAATCAAAATAACCAAATCTCATTCCTGAGGTACCCTGGGAAAAACAGTGAGGGGACACCACCACATTCATTTTAAATAGATGAAAAAATAAGGCCTTTGTCTTTCATGTTATTAGATAAACTGTTCTGCATTAAAGGGCTTTTTTCATGTGGGTTAGAAGAATTTAAAATGCATGCAATCTGAAACTAAATAATTAACTACAATCTGGTAGGCAAACATTCCACCCTCTCTTTTTTTGCTCTCCCTCTCTTTTTCTGCTAACAAGCCACCCAGTTTTACTTTCTTGCCTCCTCCCATTCACTCCACCCTGTGGATCTCTGCCAAGTCAGCCCAACTTGTCCAAACAGGACATGGCTTTTGATAAAATTTTGCTCACACCCTGTACTTCAGAAAGACAAATGAAGCAATTGGGTTTTGTATGCAAATAAGGACAGGTGCAAGGTGAAGTCCAGGCAGAGTCCTTCACTGTTTTCCTAAGTCCAGTGAAGACAGCCAGAAAAAACACAAACTCTGCCTTTATGATCCAATATCCAAGGGAAGAATCCCTTCCAAAAGGAAAGTTCAGCACTGGTAGGCTCATCGCCTTACCAGGATTGAAGAGTTCGTGATATTAACTTCCTAACAGCTATGGTTTACTGTTTCAGAGACATAATTAAGAGTAAATGAAAGCTTAAAGGTACTCAAGGTGTATTCTGACAGTAAGGACTTGTACATATTATTTACCCTGGATGAAACAAGCAAGCGGTTAAAGAATGGAGCCAGACTACACATCTACACTGCAGAGCAGCTGGAGAAGCGCAACCGCACCGCAGCTACTCCCGACAGCTTCATACATCTATCTTCAAAGGTCCACCAACTCCGTAAACCTGTTATGAAAGGATGGGGTGAAGAACTAGTTTTGACCGTGCACATCCAACAACTATAAAGCCTCCCTCTGACATAGAGCTTTTGCTCTCATTAAGTACTTGGAAGAGTAGTCAGTGTCCTGACTCTTGTTGCGGACAGCAGGGTGGTGACCATAAATTCTGCCTCTCTTCACTCTGCACAAAAGCATGCACGGGGCTTGCTTTCTCAGTCTTTGTGCCTGGGGGAAGCAAGTAATGCTGCCTCGTGGTACAGTGAGGCTTTGTCTAGAAGCTTCAAGGTATGATTGTTATTGTTTGTATAATTACAGAATAATGTAATGATATCTACTAAATTAACACTGCTTGAGTGCCTTCTGCAAAGACACGGCAGCTCTCACAGCACTGTTGGTACCTAGCAGCCAACGTAAGTCATGTGGCCAAAGCTCTTCAGTCCAAGACCTTTGGGACTTAGGCTGTTGCTCTAATACTATGCTCTAATACTATGGAGCTCTAATACCTGGAGTCAAACTTCCCCTGATAATGAGAATTACAACATCAGAAGACTCTACACTGATGAAATCCAGAGGGTGGGGAGGTTTTCTGAACCTACGTGAAAAGTCTTCTTCAGTGCAAACTTGAAAGAGAGTTTGACTGAGAAAAACTAAGTTTTTGAGAGCAATGGCACAAAAAGTGTTTTCCAGGGCTAGTAACAAGCTGTGTTCGCACTTACTGTACCAGTTGTTCATCAAGACCTGAATCAGCATAAAAGTGTTTCTAAAGTTTCATTAACTTTAATGGGAAGTAAGCAAGCGCTTAACTGCAATGGGCCCCAAAAATAGCAGCCAGCAAAGAAACTCTCCAGCTTAGCACAGCAGTCAGACTCAGCCAAAACAAGAGCAGGGGAAGGAGAAAAGGCCCAGACACACTTCTGGGGCAAGGGACCGCAGCAGCCAGCCTATGAAGAACCAGTCAGTGGGAGAATCATGAAGAACTAGTACATCAAGGAACCGTTTCACTGATCGGCAGCCTTCTGTGTTTATTCGCTGGATTTCCACTGGGAAACGGTAATAACAGTTGAAAAACTCAGGATATCATGTAAAAAGAAACTTTTAACATGGGCAAAATTCTGCTGCTGGAAGTTTTACTCGATAGGCATGAAGAAAAATCATATTTGTATAGGATTCTGTTATTCAGTCTGAGGCTATTTTGCTTTTTACTAACTTGAAAATCTTTTGCCTTTTTCCTGTCAGAACTGCAAGCAGGTTGAAAAATCTGGGCTTTTTTGCACAACTTGGGCATCGTAACTTTGCTGACTTCACCTTGACCTAGAACTGCTTTGACACAATAATTTATCAGCTGTGGAGCAGACTAATCAGTATGTCCATTAAATTTACAATACTGTTGCAGGTTCTTTGAAGCCACGTGCCTGGAAATGGCTTTCTTGTATGTAAAACTTGGGGCAAAAATGTTCTTGTAGTGCTCATTAAGAAAATGTCTTCTCTGTTAAGGAAAAATGGGGCCCATGTAAACCCTGTTCAACCTTCACTTCTACATTTACTGAGCCTATGGGAGAGAGAAAGAAAAGCTCGAGGCACCTCCATTAGACAATATTCTCCCTTATCACGACAGACTGCTGTCTGGTTTCCTGTCTCAGGCTACTTCTTAGAAGGAGAAACAGTCTAGTAAGGATAAAAGATCAGACTTTTTAAAACAAGTGAAGTATGCAGAATGGTATGATAATCTTTCCCTTCCAAACTGAACTTTTTTTGTTGTGCTTCTCTCAAGAAGTTAATTTTGAAGGTAATTTAAAAATATAAATATAAACCCTATATTTTTATTACGAGGGAAAAATGACAGAAAATACTGTTCTCTCATGTAAAGGGTTCTGCTATATCATGAACCATGAAACAGAAAATTAATATTTCTGATAGTATGGGGAAGAAGGAAAAAAAAATAATCCTAAATAAAGGAAGTACACATTTATGAATAATAGCCTAAAGGATTAATTTGACTGAGAGTCTGAATACAGGGCAAATGTTGATGTACCTAGATCAACATGTAGGTACCTTCTATGTACCTACAAAAGTTGAATAAATAAAAACAGGGAGAAGAGCTGGATGGTGTAGTAGGTACAAATCAGGCAGTCTTCAAAGCTGCTTAGTGGAAAGTCTGTCATGCCTCTGTGGCTCAAGTTAGTCTGTTGGTAACACATGCTGACTGCATGACAGGCAGACCATACGTTTGGTGGGTTCTTTTCTTTCCATTCTGACTTAGTTTACTATTAAAAACCTGTTAAAGTTTTATCTTTCCATTTGGCTGATCTACACTTACACTTCCTTCCCCTGGGAGATACCAACTGTGGCTACAAAACCCTCAAAGGAAGCCTAGGCATCAAGTGAATGCTGAAGAGGGAAGGGTTAAATCTCTTGTAAAACCAGCTCTGCCAAACTTCATATTCTGGATTGGAAGCAGCTAGCCTCAGAATGAAAACACAAAGCTTCAATGCTGCCAGCATAAAAGAACTCTAAAAGGCCTCCTGTTAGCCGTGTTAATTAATATTAAAAAGTTGGTTTACAAAACTATTATAGTTTTAATCACAGTCCCTGATTTTGTAGAACTTCAGGCTACAAAAAGGTGAGAACCACAAAATTCACTGCATTTATTATACACCAGTTTCCAATATTAAAGACAGTTAAATTCAACACTTTTCCTCTGTCATGGAGAAAAAAATATTAAGTATGTCTGAAATCCTGTGCAAATTACCAGTACTGGAATTAAGATATTTAATCAGGTTTTAATGGATAAACTAATCCATGGTATTAGAAAAAAACAACTAAGTAAAAATAACCGAGAGTGACAAATGAAAATAATCAATAAATAACTTACCAAAACTGTGTGGCCAAATACTTCTTGCTATCTGGACTTCTGAATAGACAAAAAAACAAGTTGATGTAAGGATGTGCACATAATTCAGTAAAAATTATTTTTCACATACAAGCAACTCCAGAAAGAGGAAGTTTAAAGCATGTAGTTCAAATATTTCTTAAAAGATACCTGCAATAATCACAAACAGCTAACTTTTAGCATCCAAAAAAAGCAACAGCAGGAACAAAAAAATTACTTTAAAAATGTAATCTTTTATTTCAGTCATTTAAGGATGACTGAAATAAAAAAAATGGGCAAAATGAAAGTGTGGAAATATTTCTGTGTATACAGAAACCATGCATATCCCAGCCCCTAAGTGACAGAGAAGAATAAGCACTCCATCTTGCATTTTCATTCAGGGCCAGATTCAAGCCCACTGAAGCTAATTCAAATCTTTCTCTTGATTTCAGTGAGCTTTGGCTTAGGTCTTCTAGCTCTTCTTCTGTCAGATCCAAAGCAACAGAAAGATTTATGCTCTCTTCCTGAATTTCCTCTCAGTGTTTATGTCTGCCTGCAACAGGGTCACGGGAAAAGACAAATATAAAAACAGGAGTAAAAAAAATATTTTTATGCCTTCAAAAATGCAAAACGTGGGACAACCATACCTATTTATTCCAAAGAAAAGTTAGCCAGCAGTGCCTCATTTTCTGTATTATATCTGGAAGACAGTAAATCTTCTAGTTTGTATAAGAAGAAAATACCTATTCCTTTTGAGATCTGGAAATACAAAGTGCTTATGGTGGGCCATTCAGGCTGGGTAATGTCAGGAGCCAAAACTCTTACACGTATGAGCCTACACAAGGATGTGGATTCTCTTCTCATACTCTTTTTACATCAGTGTAACTCTGTGACTTTAATGGAGCAATTCCAGATCAGCTGATGAGCAAGTGAGAGCAGAGAACTGGCTCACAACTTTCTGGGGACTTGAGTAGAAGTTTTCAGCGAAGCTCTCTAGTTCACCCCATAACTGTACTGGAGTCCAGGGTGTGCGTTAAAGGTTAACTTGGAAACCTCGTTATGACATAACGCAGGCATCTTAAGCAATCATGAGTGTGTAGAGACATGATAACTCATTGGGTGGGGATTGGGAGTTGAGGGGCAGTGACAAGGGGCCTGAACGAGGCTACTGATCTGCCAGAAAACAGCCTGAAACAGGAAAGAGCACCACATATGCCACTTGGAATGTGTGACGCAAACCCCAGCCTTGAAACAAAGAACAGGAAACAGCTCTGCTGGCTGCGCTGGGGAGAAAGCACAGAGAAACATTTAGGCGGCCCTCCCTGACCCTATATTCATGAGCAGCTGGAGTCTTTTAAAACAACAACAGTGGGTGGAGGTGTTTGTTCATTGGGTGTGAATAAAAACAC
The DNA here is from genome assembly GCF_033783945.1 of Neopsephotus bourkii. Classification (NCBI taxonomy): domain Eukaryota; kingdom Metazoa; phylum Chordata; class Aves; order Psittaciformes; family Psittacidae; genus Neopsephotus; species Neopsephotus bourkii. Next base: position 11,859,938 of record NW_026902254.1, on the reverse strand, counting down.
TGTCCTTATGCAGGGGACCTGCCCTATTTACAAACAGGCTCCCTTAACATAGGGCAGCAGGAGATTTTTAGACACCACTGGTCATGATGATTAGCTGAAACCTTCCCTGAGACAAGCTGGTTTATTACTGTGTTGTACAGAATGCAGAAGCTAAACAGAGCGACAGCTTCATGACATCAAAGAGGCAGCACACAGCTGGACAGCGAGCATCTTCTTCACAGACAGAGCCAAGGTGATCAGACCAGTGCAGGAGTTACCTGTAAAGCTAGGGGCTGCTCCTAGACCATGTCTCACTTTGTGTTCAGCACTGCTCAGTAGCTGAGGACCAACATTACTCAGTGCACTCATGAATATTTTTCTAACCCATCACATGCTTAGCCTTCTACATCCCTGTTTCATGCTAACTCAGACTTCATCTTAGGACCTGATTTTCCATGGACAGAATGTTTTTAATTTTGAAGCACCCAAATACAGAGGTGAATAAATGAAATAGCTGTCAATGTGAGGCAGGGAAAAAGCACATCTTGTCTAGATGTCATACAACAGAGTAACTTCAATATCCATTTTCCTTCAAAGCTGTTATTTCAAATATTCTCTCCTCTTACATACTTTGCATTGTTTATTTACATACCATGGATGAGACATCTAATATTATCCAATGCGAGAATGTGTTACAGCAAATTATGTGGACAAGTACCACAGTAACACTAATAATTGCTATGGGGTTCATGGCTGGAGTTTAACAATGCGCATGAGGTGACAACTGACTAGTAGAGCATCTATACAGCAACATGTGGGTATAGGTTTTATGCTGACTTATCAGCTCCTTACTCTCTTCACATTGAGTATCTAGAAATATAAGTAATTTGGTGGTTGTGTAACTCCGACCTCTATTATCTCTATGCCTCTGACTAATCTCACTCACATTTACCTAATTATTTACCTGAAGACTCTTGGTTTTGGCTTAAACATGTGTTGCCTGGGTCAACTCCTCACAGTACCTAAGGGCTCACTTGCAGCTCTGCTACTTAGGAGATTTTTCTCCATTTCTCAGGGAAGTGAGAGACATCAGTTAGTATCTTTGTTTTCTCCCCCTTGCCCTTAACCCCAGTCTTCCTTGAGGTGTAGGACACAGCAGTAATAGGGTGTGCGGGGTGGGGGGAAGGGAAGCATGTGCCTGCTTGGGAAAAAATATAAAAAATCCACTCAAGTCAGCTTCAGTTTTTTTGTATTTTGATACTAGACAAAATATTCTTAAAAATACAAGAGGAAAGTTAGTTTGAAATAAGTCTCTTCTGGGTCAGGCAGGAATATCAAATCCAGATGTGATTCCTCTCACACAAGCAGCAGCTCCTCATGCGATTATCAAGACAGTGTATCTCAAAAGTATTCTATAGAAAAGTCACCAGAGAGCAGCTGAGTAATCCTTTGTTTTCAATACAAGTAATGAACGTTTATGGATGTTAGTTCAAATAAAGTCAAGTCTTCAGAGCTGTCCTATCAGCCACCCGAACTCAGGTTTCCCAACAATAAAACCTTCAAAGTTCAGCTCCACAAATAGCAACACTTCCTGAGTTTTCAAAGGTGAGGAAGCAAACAGAACACAGCAGACAGTGCAGGTACAGTAGCTAAATCACCAGGGGAGCAAATGTGATGTATTTTTTTTTCATGTACTTCTTGAATGACCGCTTGAGCTATTCTGAGATAGGCCTTTCTCCCAACTTCAGCTTAGGTGCTGTGATCTGTCAGCATGGGCTTCTGCTGCTGAACCTTCCTTTTCCAGGGATCCCCTAGCTGTGCCAGGCACTCACAAATGTCTGAAGCAAGTAACTCCTATTCCCATTTCGGGTTAAAAACAAAGAAACAAAAATACCAAAAGCAAAAGCCCAAACGGCACCCAGAAAAGGGAAGCTAATTACGGTCGTTTCCAACTCCACGCTAAAGTGGAGTTAGCCGTGCTGTCCTAGGCGCTATGCATTTTACCGTCGCCTGCCCCATCGAAGTGGTGCTTAGGTTAGATGTCAGTACGAGAGGCAGATTTTTGAGAGGCGATCTCATCCTCGACTTGACTCATCCTTGACCGAGAGTTAAACTGGGGACACGGCGCCGCCGGACACCTTCGCACCGCTGGTGGGACACGGCCAAGAGGCGAACTTCTGCCCTGGCATCCTCGCCGCCCTCGGGCACCCGCTATACTTTCCACCTCAGTTTCGTCCAGCACGACATCCCGTGCGGGATCCGATGACACTTCAGCCCCTACCTGAAGACGAGCCTGTCACACCCGGCGGGAGGCCGGGGGCCGCGGCCGCGCTCAGCTGGCCCCGAGGGACGGGCGGCGCGCAGGCCCTCCCGCCAGGGGCCGGCGGTCAGGAGGCCCCAGGCGCCCCGGCCGGGGAGGGAGAGCGGCCGGCGGTGGAAGGTGCCGCGAGGGGGGGCAGCCCCGGCCCTGAGCGGCGCCGCCGGCCACACAGGTGCGCTGCTCGCCTGAGCGGGCGCAGGACAGCAGCTGCCACCCCCTTGCTCCGGCCGCCTCACCGCGTCGGCGGCCACGCAGGAAGTTTCACAGGCACCGCGGAGAGAGAACCCCGCTGTGAGTCCCTGCACCCGTCCTGCTCCCCGCAGCTGCGGCCCGACGGACACCCTGTCCCCGCCGCCCCCCAGTCCGGCTGCGGCTCCCGCTCCTCCGGCTGCGCCCCGCTCCCCGATGCCCTGAGCTCCGCGCCGCTCGGAGCGCGTGGAAACTTTCCTCCTCCGGTACCTCCATCCCGCAGCCGGCACAGCCCGGCCCCTCGGCCGTTCCCCCGCGCCCCCCCAGCTCCTCACACTTACGCTCAGCGGGTGGTGCGGTGCGGAGACTCCCGCAGCGCTGGGGGTCGCGCTGGGTGGCGGGGCTGGGGGCGCTCCGGAAGCACCGAGGCACGAGGCCGGCGTGTCCCGAGTCCCCGCGGCTGAAGCGCCTCCGCGGTGGCTCCTGGTCTGTGTGCGAGGAGGAGCCGCCCGCCGCCCTGCCTCCCGCCCTCCGCCCGCCCGCTCGCCTGCCTTCCCCTCGGGCTGCTGGCACCGGGCCGCGCTGTCACATGACGCCGGCGCCGCTCGCCCTGCCAGGCTCCCCGGGCCGGCGGGGTGAGTAGCGGTGGGAGGGTCACGGCGGGGAGCGCGGCCGGGCGGTTCCCCGCCCGCGGGTGGAGGCTCCGCCGAGGGGCCGGGGCGAGTCACAGCGCACAAACAGCCGGGCACGCACTGACTCCGCGCAGCCCGCCCTGCCTCCCGGGGGCAGACAGACTAGCACACATACTAATTATCCCCAGCAGCGCGGGGAGGGGAGAGGAGCGGGGCCGCCGCCGCCCCCCAGACAAACCTGCCCGTCCAGCTCCTCCTCCCCTCCCGTGTGTCAGGCAGAGGCGTGCGCCTGGCACCCGGCCCTGATCGCACCCCTTCCCCTCCCTCCCTCCGCGTCCACCCGGGCCGACCTGCGGCGGCGGCAGCAAAACAACAGCAACACCCAGCGCCCGGGGGGAAGGAAGGGAGGTGCTCGCTCTGGGGCGCTGCCGCCGAGCTGGCTTCGCCGGCGGGGGCTGGGAAAGGGAGCGGGGCTGCGCGGAGCTGGGCGGCTGTTCCCCCGGCCGTGCCGCCCCGGGGCTGCCCGCGCCGCGCCCCGTCGCGCCGGGGAGGTGTCGGGGCCGGGCCTCGGCCGGGCGAGGCTAGGCGAGCGAGGGCGAGGCACCGCGGTGCGGGCCGGCGGCTGGAGCGGAGGTGCCTGCGCGCCTCCTCCCCGGCTTGGCGGCTCGCCCGCTCCGGCCGCCGGGACTGGGACTGAGGCCCACGCCGGGGGGGTTACGGTTGTGATCAGCCCGTCGTGCCCGGGTGCGCTCCCGCCTCCCGCCGGGGAGAGGCTCCGCACGGGAGGGAAGGGGACAGGAGGGGAGAGGCACTGCCAGCTCCGCTCGCCTCGGCCCCCCGGAGGAGGAGGCGGTGTCCCGGGCTCTGGGCCGGCCCCTCGCGGCTCCCCCGCTTGCCCAGCGCCGCGGCTGGCACCTTGGCAGGTGTGTTGTGTGTGTCCGTCCCAGTACTCCCTCTCCCCGGGTTCCGCTGGCAGCTGGAGCGGGGCAGCGGCGGCCTCCTTGGGGGGTGGCTGGGCCGAGGAGGCACGGCCCGGCCCCGCGGCACGGTTCGCTGCGCTCCCGAGGCGCAGGCTCTCCGGACACGCCGTGGCGGTGGGGTGGCTCAGCTTGTCCAAGGCTGCGCTTGCTGCTCGACATGGAGTTTCTACCGCCTGTGAAACGGAGCTGCTTATCTTCGTACCCACTGTACACCGGGGGAATTCACTCGGAGAAATGCTTTATTAAAACCCCCAAACATCCTGCCCTACTGTCTCAAACACCCGTGGTTAGGGAAAGGTGATGGCACCAATTCACTGTATTGTGCTTACAGTTGTTACAGTGTGCCATATACAGTGATGTCCTTTCCTGACTGATACATGGTACCTGAAAAGGACACCAAGGAAGAGGCACAATGCTGTACTTGGCAAGGCTCTGTCCTGCAGCACAAACTGTGGACAGATGAAAAGCCAGCAGTGATGCTTGTGGATGGTGGAGAGGTCATCCTTTAGGGCTCCAGTTACATGCTTCCTCTCGTGGGTAAAGTCAGTAGTAGGTGCTGAGCATCTCTAGCTTCATAGGCTGTGTCTGTGTATTTAACTGCCTGAAGAGTACCCTAATGTAACATACCTTTCTCCTTTTTTTGCATTTTTGAGTCAAAATTTATATTCTCTTTCATTATGATTAGCCCAGTGAATAGTGCTATTAAAGCAAAACAGAGAAGGTGGAAGGACCAGGGAAGTGATTTCCAGCACGGTGCTGTGTGCAGGCACATGTTTGGTCTATGTCTTTATTTCTAGGATGTTTTAATGCTTCCCTTGACTGTAGGCTGAAGTTTGTATGGCTTCAAAAAGCAAAGTAAGACACCAGTCTGAAGCCCTGAAGGGTATGACTCAATGACATAACAATAAATTGTAGTATCTCCTGCTAAGTAATTGCACCATATCATGTCACAACAAGGTATTGTTGAAATACTATCGTGTAGCTCATAAAGTGTCATTTTTTTATTATAAGCCTATAAAATAAACAAAATTGCTGTGTTAGAACATACAGACACAAAACATTTCACTGGGTCTGTGAAAAGGAGATGCTGCAGTGTTCTTGCATGAACATGCTCAAGATAAGGTGGCTGTGTCCCAGTTTTGCATTCTTTCACTCTGGAAACTAGCAAAGGTTCCACAGCTAACTAGAAGCCTTAGGTCAGAGGCAGAGCTGTTTTGATGTCAAACAATGAGAAATGCCAAAATATTTAGTAGTAGCTATCGTGCTGCTTCTGGTGATTTCTCCAAGTTTTCCTGTTAACTGTTACCTAGTTCTGGCCTCAGATGAACCTGTTCTAATCCAGTGTAATTTTACTGTCTTCTTGTGAAGTCACTTTGAATTTGTATTGGCAAATGCGAGGAAAGGGAAGGTTGTGAATGATGCTTTTGCGGTGCCAAGCACGCCTGTACACCTGTCAGTGTTTCGTTGGCTTCCTGTGCTTGGTTTTCATACTTTAAGAAGTAAAATATTTGCAAGGATGTTCAAATTCTGTAGGGAGCAGAATCTCATTGATTTTAATAGGAATTGAAAATCCTGGAGGGAGAAGCTGGGAACACAGGGAGTCCTTGCCATCTGGTTAGCAGACCCAGCAGTTTTAACCAGGTCTGGAAGTGTTTCTAGATCAAAGGGCTAGCTGATGGCAGCCCTTAACATCTTTCAGCCCAACACCTCCTCCATTTCTGCTCTGCCCATCATCCCTGCAGCATCTCAAATGTTGATGTGCCGAATGACTTCTTTCTCAAAACAGAAGGAAGAAAAGTGGTATGCAAGTCCTTGGTATTGAAAGAATAAAGGATATTGCTTGGCTGTCCTTTGTTTTGTAGCACATGGCATGAGCCCTTGCCATGAGATGGAGTGTTTGATGTGATGGGGACCGGAGGATCTGCACTCTCAGCCAGGGAGTGTGTTGGCACACACAAATTTCTGGTATAAGCAGACAGGAGACAGTACATAGAGTGGGTGGAGGGGAGTATATAGATCTTTGGCATGAACAAATTGGTATTAAAATAATAAATGAAAAGGTTTAATATATTCAGTTGTCTGTTAAAGGACCAAATACAGCCATGATGAATTGAACAATCAGCTGTATTACCACTGCGATGAATGTGACTTAAGGTGTACACAAATTTATAGCTTTTAAATGTCAAAAACGTATTCTGCTTTCCAAAAATCAGTTAAAAATTAAAGAAGTAGTTAAGAATTTCGTGTATTTTTTCAGTCCTCCGTTCAAGTTATGGGGTGAAGTTGGAGTGGTTTGCTAGCGTTAAGATGGCATTTCTTCCAAGTTGCTATGCATTACAAAATATACTATATAGTTAGTGAGTGGTATTTATGCAGTGAAAATGTCCACTGGAATCAGTGGGCTTTTCCCTTAGTCCACGGATAGAGGGTAATGCCTGGACACGTTTGAGTTATTTGGAGATCCATGTATACACTTACTGTCTTGTGCAGATTTTCAGGTCAGATAGTCACCTCATGCATCTGGTGCTCACTGAACTGCTTCTGGAATGAATGAGAGAGAGGTCATCACATAGCCAGCAATATTCATTATTTTTGTTAAACACGGTTCACATCTTGGAAGCACCATAAATTTCACATTTCAAATGGTACTTACTTATTGCACCCCAAATGTTTAATCTCAGCAATACAGTGACGATACAGGCCAGTGTTGTAATTCCAAGTTTTTAGAAATGTGGAAGTTGAGACAGTAGGAGTTTAAATAGGAATTTCAATGATTTGGAAGCTTAGGTGTGTCTATGCTGCAGTCACAGACATACTTGAGCTGGTTTTAAACGAGTCAACTGGGGAGCTGGTGCCAATCCAGCTCTGGCAGCGGGGAACTCAGAGCTAGCTGGAAAACATGCCCAAAAACCTGGGTAAATACTTAAGTGGTTAGGCTGGCCTGAACTCAGCGGCTAGACTACTCCTGGTGCCGAAGCTAGCTAATTTAAAGCTTGCCCAGCTATGTTTATGTGGTATTGCAGTCCCATCACTTGTGACTATAGCATAGACATACCCTCCTGAGAATTCTGTGACTCAGCCCAGTCTTTTGGCAGACAATTCCCCTGCTGTTCTGGGAGCTCTGTGGGTAGTGTCAACTCTCTAGTCCCCAGGAAAGGCTTTTGCAGGTATTCAAAACCTTACAGTACCACATAAGATGTGCTTTTAATTGCACTGGATCTTCCCTCATTGAACAGTGGGCTCTCATCTTGTAGCCACTCGGCACATGAGCAACCTGTGAGTCAACGTGTGTGTTTGCATAATTGGGACCTTGTTGTTTGCTGGAAGGAAGGGCAAGGCAGTGGCGAGCTGCCAGGCTCTGCAGCTCTGTTGCTCAGGTGCGGGCAAGAGGAAACCACTGGCAGAACTTAGGCAGAGCTGGTATTGAGGTGCATGGGGCCTAGGGCAGAGGCGGATGCGTGAGCTCCTCCCTGCCTCCCGCCTGCCCGCACGCTGGATGATGAGTGGACCATGTTCCTCCTCCCTGCCTGCCCCTTCCCATGGCCCGAGGACCAAGACAATTGCTGTAGCTCCTCACCCCTGAAATGAATTCTCATTTTGTGCAGAAACAAATTTCAGATGCCACAACACAAGGCTCTTGTGTTCCCAGCCTCACACAAGGAAAGGATGGACGGCTGCTCTTTCTGCTTAAAAACCACTGAGTTGCACATGACTGCTTTTAGTAAAAAAACAGCCCTCTGAGAGTCAGCCCTTAACCTCACTGCAGCCATCAGAATTACAGTGGCAACATCTGGGGACTGGGGTGTGCGTGTGTTGAATTTCGTGTTACAAGTTGATATTCTGGAGAACAAGGATGTTTCTGTTGCAGGTGTAATTGCTACTGAAGGTTGCTGGGCTTGAGTTTTGTGTAGAAGGATTGTTGTATTAAGTATTGATGGTCAAATATAGTTGAGAGACGCTTGAGATTTCCATAGCAGAAAGAATAGCAGCAAATTTGGAAGTAATAGCCGATCTGTATGTATTAAGATTGTGGGGTATGGAGACCAAATTCTCATCAAATTTGTACTGACATGAACTCGAGAGGATGTGCGGATGTTGATGTGATTGAGAACAGTCTTGCTATCTGTGTAGATGCTTTGTCTCTTACTACTGTTCTTGAGCTTTATTACTGTAATGGCATTTTCCTCAGTACTGGGACTGGAATTTCTCCTCAGCATGTGGAACAGGAAACAGAAACATGATGTGATTTGTCACAAAATAAATGCAGTCAGTGGTTTGGTTATAAAAGTTCTGTTGCTTTTAGTCTCAGTTCACTGTGCCTTTCCAACAGAAAGCAATGGGAAATGTAGCAAAGAAATGAGCTACTTTGTTCATCTCAGTCCACTGGATATAGAATGTACTAGTCTGCTTATGTAGCTGTTGACTTTCACTGTATAAAGATTTGGTCTGTGTTCCAAAATAAGCTGTGAATGTCTTGAATCAATGGGAAATCCAGAGAAGTAATTCTGCTCTTTGCTGTTCCCCAAAAATCTTGTCAGAAAGTCAAATCATTAACAGATGATGGTTGACTTTGCTGTGCAAAAAGTAATTTAGGTATATCTGTTTATGTCTGTAGAGGGCCCATATAATGTAAAAGTCGCTTTGACTTTGCTCAGTAAGGCAACTCAGTGGATGTAGTGTGAGATTACTCCTAGGAGAAAAACAGATCTTGGATCTTCCAGGAGATAGTTAAGGCTAGCTATAGTAGCTGGTAATTAAGGTTGCTGTACCTCCAGTTCTTACTTATTTGCTTGACGGATGGGAAAAATAGATAAATTTTAAGATATTCTGGGTTTGGATGGGTTTTTCTCTTTTTTTTTTTTCCTTTTTCTTTGTTTAATTAAAGCATTTATTTCCCCATTTTGTCATGTTTTATTATGTATGGCTTCAGTTTTGTATAACTTGGGTAGGACACAGACTAACCTGTGGAGGTCTCATATATCCTGAAATCACAGGTTTTTAGTTGTCTTGCTAGAATGGAGGAACAACTTTGGGTCTAATTTGGGTGATTAAGAGGTGTCTTAAAATGTGGAAGATGCTAATACCCATTTTGCTTTTTTTTTTTCCCCCTCCTTCCACATTTGGGGAGTTTGTTTGCTTGTGTAGGATAGGATGTACTGTCAAGAGTCCGGTTCAGGTCTGACATAACTCCATTGACTTACTGTAATTTCCAGAGTCACAAGTGACTCATAATGCTCAATATTCAAAACAGCCTCCAAAAGCATGCTTCCCCCCTGCCTTGCAAAGCTGGTATTGCATGAATAATGTATCCTAGCAGAATTCGAAAAGTTAATGTAGAACTGAAGCACGTTTATGTCATTCAATACTTACTGAAAAGTTAGTACATTTGTTTGCTGAATTGAGAGGTCCTGAAATGACTTAGCAGAAAAAGTGTAGACTTTAATTCCTTTTGGTGAGGAGGTGTACTGAAGTTGGTTAAGATTTTGGTTCCTTCCCTTGCTGTTTGAAAAAAGCTTTGCAGAACCTGGTCGGTTTAGATTAGCTGCCTTCTTTAGCTATTTTCATTTGGTGGGCTTTTTATATTAAAAATATCACTGTATTAAGAAATGTATTTCAGTAAATGGTGTGACAGCCTGGAGAAGACATGGCAACAGGGGAACCTAACAGCAACCTTCCAGCACCTACAGGATGGTTACTGAGAAGCTGAAGCTGAGTAGTGCAGTGTGAGAATGGGAGACCGTGGTCGTAAAGCCATGGAAATAGGGGGTGAGGGGGCAGGATGTTCCAGCAAAACAAGAAAAAAACAGTCTTTTGCTATGAAGTTTTTGGACAGGTTGTTCACAGGAACTCTTAAATCTTTTCAACAATGTTTTGGGGATCTGACTGTACAAAGTCTAGACAAATCTGTTCTGAATTCAGAGCTGAACTTAACAGCAGATTGGGCTAAATGACCTCCTGAGGTCCCTTCCAACCTGACCAATGTTGTGATTCTGTGATTCTGCATTAATTACCACTTCTAGGGGAAGATAAGGATCATTATGAGCCTTAAAATCAGGCTGTTCATGGCAGCCACTACCTATAAAATGTTGTACTTGTTAAATAGAAAACCTGAATGAAAGCAAATTGGAAGTTAAAATCACCATAATGCAGACATTAACAACAGTGCAAAGGAATGGCAGGTGACTACCATTTCCATGCCTGTAGGTAGTACTGTATAGTCCAGCAAGAATGATATCTGTTGGTTAAAAACAGAGAACAACTGCTTTTCTCTATTTTTGCCGGCAGTGCCATCAATTGTTATTATTTTTTCCTTTATGCTTATTCTAAGTATTTAAAGCAAAAACTGTTTGGGAAAATACATCCTTTCAAAAATGCATTTTTTTATATATCAACGTGTCAGATTTTTTTTTTAACATAACTGTTATTTTCATGATATTCCCAAATTATTTTTGTAAAGGGATGTTATTTAGAATTTCAATGTATAAACAAAAAGATTAATTTTCTGGGTGATATAAACTATAGTGTAAAACACAGTCCCCTTGTATGAAATGTAATTATTTGCCTTCTACATAGACATCTAGTAATATCATTATTGATCTACATATTTTAATGAAAAGTGATTTGACAGAAAATTTTAATTACATACTTAGCAATACAGTTTCTGTAGTAAGGAACAGATATCTTTCTATCTGCAGAACAAGATTGTAATCTCATAAATTAATGAGAGAAAACAACTGTTGATGACTATTGCTTTGACCACCTGTGCCTCACACTTCCAACTACAGCATGAAAGGTAGATGAAATTTCACTAATACAATGTGGATAAATACTTTGAGACAGTACAGCCAGCAGAAACTTGAGATGAGGACTATCTTGTAGGTCTGGTTTTTCATCCTAGCTAGGGTGTGTTACCTTAATAAGTAAGCCAAATAATTACTTATTTACAGATTCAGCAAATGGTAAGGTCACACTGAGTTTCTGAGCAAAGAGCCACACTGAACTGATCAGCTAAAGTGGCCTGGATTTGTTTGATGTTGTCTGATAGTAGTTAGAATTCAAGCAAAATCTATGGGATTGTAAAAGAAAAGCTGCTGGGATTGAAGGGGGTGTGGCATTCAGAACATCCAAAGGCAGGGGACTACTATGTAGATATCCTGCCTACAGCTCAGTTTATTGTTCAGGATTTCATTAAGAAACTTTGAGTGACATTAAAATGACGTGAAAGCAAAGAAATTATTTCACAATATGTGCAAGTCTTCCAGTTGTGCTCACAGTTTTTTCAATACAATAGGAAAAGCATTTGTACAATGTGTTTTGCCAAACACCTTCGAAATCTTCCATGAATCAGATAAAAACAGCACCAGAAAAACATTTTCCAGTCTAAGGTTTAAGGTTTCAACCATTTCTGTTTCTTAATCTACACTTCATGTTAGCATTACATTTTCAAAAATGACCAGGTCCTTTTTCAGTCTACAGCTTGTTAGTGTGCATCTTGGGATGATTTTGATGGAATCAGATTGTGAGAAAGTGTGGGAGTCAGTACATCCTAGAAATTGTTCTCTGTTGGCATCTCTCAAGGCAGACCGGTTTGGGTTTGTTTTTATTTGTTGCTGGTGACTGAAAGAGGAAATAGGATTGAAATGTCTGTATATGTATCTATTCACTAAGGCCACCTACTTGCCTTCTCAGGGCTGGATCATTTAGTATCTCTCTATATTTACATAAACCCTGTCTTTAAGTGTGCAAATGCAATGGACCTGTGTCTGACCTGTTTTACATGATTTGGGAAGACTCTACTAACTTAAGTGCACTAACTTAAGTACACTTAGAATGGTCTCAGAGATAATTTCAAGTACAGTACCACACACATAGCTTGCGAATATTTGAATCATCAGAGTATCTAAATGGCTTCTCTCTCCTTGTTTCGCTGAAGAAGCATCATCAGCATCTGTACTGGTTGTAAAAGGAGCATTTGTAGTAGTTGTTAAGAAAGGTGACATTACAATTGACACTAGTTTAAATAAAAAACAGGTGGGCATTTTATGTGGCTGCGATGTAGGGAATCTCCATTTCAGCTGTCTTTTTAATCAAACTGATGATAAGTATCACATACTCAGTAAGGGAATTTCTCTTTGTTGCATCCTTGCTAAACAGGGAAGCATGATCACGATTTCACTCATGGAAAACTGAGGTAGTATTAGCAGGGAAGGGTAAAAATTACAGTGTCTGAATCAGTAGATTCTTCGTTAAATGTTCAAATGCCTCTTGTTTCGGAAATATGAACATAGACTGATGTTTCAAGGAGTCAAGATCTGAACCCAGCTGTCTTGAAAACATCGGGAAATCGCTGAACCACCCTTTACCTTATTACATGCAGGTGTGCTGTTGGAATTCAGCTGTATTTGGTGGAGCAACAGAGATAGGCTTTGAGAACAGTGGATTTCCTAAGTAATTTCCAAAATTATGAACGTGATGGTGAAAAAACCAAACGTATTCATACGTTTGCAAGTTAGTTTAGAAACTTCTTTTTCCCTTCCATATGAGAAAGAAATATTCATGAGTAACAGAAAAAGGCCTGACACCATGAGCATACTACCATAGTTAGGTAACTGCTCAGAGCAGTTACTGCTCAGAACAGCTCTGAGAAAGCTGATGACTTCTGAACTGTGCTTGGCCGGCCACCACTGTGGGTCTTGGGCATGGAGACAGTGTTGACATGACAACTGACTAGCTGTGCTTTTTGGGCTAGTTAGCCAGGGTGCGTGGCCACACTAGCACTCTGGGCCTGGAGTTAGCTTCTTCCAAGGTGTGTTGGTTTGTGTGTGCATCCCTGAACAGTCCAGATAAATGCAATGTACCTTCATTCCCGTTTCCAAGCTGTAGAACGTCTGCTTGTATGTGTTGCCATCTCTTGACGTCTGAACAAAATCTGCTATTACCCATTCAGTATTTTTAATGACTGTCCTATGACTAGTTTCACCCAATCATTCCCAGATGCTTCAGCCATGTTCAGTCCCTGATGGACCTGAGAGCAGCCACACAGCTTCTCAGGTCTGGAGAGAGGTGTGAAGGGTACCTTTCCCTCCCAGTGCTCTTGCACCAAACGCTCTCCTCTGCATAAGGTTCACTCAGGAGGATGTTATGTCCCTCCTGACATCCTTGCCCTCTCCTCTGCTGAGGCTGGTTATGTAACTTTGCAAAGCTGAATTCCAGTATCTATAGTAACATTTAAACAGAAATAAAACAGTTCCCCAAACAGGAAAAAGTTACTGAAAACTATCCAGAAATGAGATCTTGCCTCTTCTGTGTCACACAGACAACAAAACTTGGGTTGCTGGATCTATATAAACCACAGATGAGATCCTTATCCCTACTGTCTCCTTTCACAGCCTGCAAGAGAGATGGAAGAGAAGAGGTCTTCAGAGAGGAGACAATTGATCTGGAATGGGAACGAGGGAAGACAGCCATGTGGCCACTTTCCAAACATGCTTTCAGAAGCTTGGTAAGAGGTTTTACTAGGGATGGAAGTGGGAAGAGCCATGTGGACATTAATAATGGCTGTAATCTAAAGTGTGTTGGTGCTGGGAGAGCGCTGCTGCTCACATGCCAGCTGAAGAGTTGGTCTGGGATGTCTGAATTACGTGGCACTGAGAAGACCAAGTTTAGGAGAATATGAAGATGGCTTTTCAGTCAAGTTTACCCTCCTCTGTTTACACTGAAGGATGGTTTCCTCAGGCTTCTTTGGATCCCTTATGAACAGTAAAGCTACTCATATGGTGATCATGTCTCAAGAGCTCCTTCAGCAAAACCTTTGGTGAGGCATGGCCAAAGCAGATTCACATCAGTGGAGAAATTCAACTTTTGGTGAACAGTTATTTAGCGATGCCACATAAAAGTCTGCTCTAGCAATTCTGAACTGTGATTTAAAGTACTTGTAAATGTTCAGTATTCATTGCTGAGCACAAATAAGTGTCCATTTATATTTCTTCATGCTTATTCTTTGACCGTACTTTCAAAGGGCATTTGTGCTGGTTTTATTTCTGCAGGCATACAGACTGCGCTGTTGTCTCTTTGGGACATACAATATCCAGAATCTTCCTTTGGCCTGTACCTGTTGTGTCTGTTGCCACCTCTCCTCTTCATGGAGCCTTTGCAGAGAGCATAAGGAGAGGACAGTATACTGTGCATGCTTCTAATAAAAGGCTTGGATAAACTGCTACTGGTCAGCCAAGTATTCCATTAACAGTTGGAAATTTAGAGTCTGGGGCTTGTGGAGCCTCCAGGTTTCTACAGAAAACAGATATTTTTCTTGGATAACCCCAATGGCTCTCACTTCCAATGCAATTTACAATTTTTAATTTCATTTTTTCCCACCTACCATGTTTGATTGCTTGACATTTGAAAAGAAAATGTGATATAATTGTAGGATTACATTCTGGCACAAAGTTAAACCCCTATTTAGAATGTGCTTATGGCAGGTTAAGTATAAATTCAGAATACAGAAGTCTCAAATCAGATTTTTACTTGTTGGCTTTCAGAGAGGATAATAAAATGTGTCAGTTATTGAAGATGTAAAGTGGAAATAGAAGATCTGCTTAAGCTGAAGGGTCAAGCTTTAAGGAAATAATATTTTAAAAATTATGTTAGGTAAAATAGCATTCCTGTTCAGAAGCAGTTGAGTTTTATTGCTTGGGGAAAAATAATTGTATAATTAAAAATGCAAATGGGTGCTTCTCTCAAAAAGGGCTGTGTACTTCGTGCAGATTTTGACTCTAAATCTGAAGTCTTTAAATCCTCAAATCTTTTCAAAGAAAACTGTTGCAGAGATAAACATTGTTCCTTTGGGGTTGGAAGTTCTCAGAAATAAGCACTTGAGAAAGTCAGAACTTCTTATATAGGCACCATCGACTCAGAGAAGGGACGCACTTTTCCCTCAGTACTCTAGAAAGTTGCTCCACAGTACTGCAAGACTTACTCTATTAACAAATTAGCTTTTAGTTAAATGTGTAATTAATAAAAAGGTCACTGATTCACTGACTGATTAAGCAGTTGTGATCAGGGCTAGGGAAAAGAGTTAAAGGTGAGTGGAAAAAGGATCAGGTGTGGAATGACTGTGAAATTCATAAATCTGACTTAAAGTGTACAAAAAACCAAAGCTAACAACAGCGATTTTGGCAGGTAGTAATGAAGCACTGGGAGGAACAGAAATTCTAGAGTGGAAAATCAACATACACACCCACTGGACAAAATTCACCCATGCGTAAACAGCCAGCAACAGCCCATTTCCTGCATAAGTCCCGTTTACATCCTTAAGTTGGAATAAATGTTTAAGAGTAATTTCAAAGGCATACCTAAGAAGAGAAAATTTCAGTCTTTATGATCCTGCCCCTTTACTCTGCTCTCGTGAGACCTCACTTGGAGTATTGTGTGCAGTTCTGGTGTCCTCAACATAAAAAGGACATGGATCTGTTGGAACAATTCCAGAGGAGGGCCACGAGAATGATCAGGGGACTGGAGCACCTCCTGTATGAAGATAGGCTGAGAAAGTTGGGGCTGTTCAGCCTGGAGACTAGAAGGCTGTGCAGCAGCCTTCCAGTACCTGAAGGGGGCATATAGGGATGTTGGGGATGGACTCTTCATTAGGGACTGTAGTGATAGGACAAGGGGTAATGGGTTAAAACTTAAACAGGGGAAGTTTAGATTGGATATAAGGAGGAAATTCTTTCCTGTTAGGGTAGTGAGGCACTGGAATAGGTTGCCCAAGAAGGTTGTGAATGCTTCATCCCTGGCAGTGTTCAAGGCCAGGTTGGACGAGGCCTTGGGTGATATGGTTTAGAGCGAGGAGGGTTGGGTGATATGGTATGGCAGGGGGGTTGGAACTTGATAATCTTAAGGTCCTTTCCAACCCTAACCATTCTATGATTCTATGAATTAATAGCTATCCTGGATTTTGTAAAAATATTATGTATGTGCCTAACCTAATATAATGCAAATGTTTCTGGCATAGAAACTAATAATATGTACACTTAAAATGCTGGATATAAAGGTTAGGTAGAATTGGAACTTAAGCAAAGAAATGCGAGACATGAAGAATACATCAGAAGATCTATGTTTTAAGTATGCGTCAACAGTAACAGAATAGTTAGCATATGCATCAAAAGCACTGTATAAACAACTGTCCAGATCCAAAAATGACAATATTCATGTCAGTGTTTCCAAGGAAATTCAAGGGCCTACTTTGGTAGGGTTGTTGTTCACTAAGCTTTGCATGCCGCAGTCACCTATGTTGTTATCACCTGTAGTTTACCGATAGTCACCTATAGCATGATGGAGTAACAACTGGATATTGGCTTCTTTTTTAACTTAGTAAATGTCTCAACAAAGCTAAGAGAAACAACTTCAGAGTTGAACAAGTCATTTTATGTAGCTATGGAGCCAGGCATTAGTAAGGCAACCTGTGTTACAGCTTTTTCCCTTTAAAATTTATGTTAAATAGGTATACAGTGTGCAGTGGAAGAAAAAAATGTCTAGATTCATTTTTTTCTTTAAAAATCCTGTCCAAGGAAACTCTAAGCCAGCAGGTTCACCCCAAGGCTATTGAGCTTTCAGTGGAATATGTTATGCAAGGTGCATTTCTCTGGGGTAGTTGCCAGTTTTAAGACTTGTGGTAGGCATTGCTTGAACGTTGCTGTGTAACCAAGCAAGGATCATTTACTTTAAGCAGATGCTACGTCATCTTTGTATTTTTTTGTCATATCTTCTTCTCCTTAGATGGTGGACTATTAGTTGGGCTGTTTTGCAGAAATGAGGAGAATTCAAGGTTTGAAGGCATGGTAAAGTCTGTCTGCACTTTGGCATCCAGTCTTTGAAAAGATCAGATTTAAGCTGTTTTCTCTTCAAGTACCCCTTTCAAGCATTTTTTGGTAATTTCATTTATTGCTTGAACTTACTTAAATTTTACAGACTATAGCTCCTGTTTCTGTATAGATAGAGAAGAAACACTAAACCAGGATTTCTTTCAGTCTTAAAAAATGGCTTGCATATCCAAGTGGATAGGGGAATACAAAGTGTACAAAAGCTGAGTGGAAGAAGTAAGGTGGAAATAATTCAAATACAGATGGTCTGCCTCCTTGCTTTCAGCAAAATCTTTGGTTCTTAATTCTCAAATAATTAGACACAAATCTTGAAAAAGCATTGATTCCCTGAATACAGACTAAGTCCCTTGCTCACTTCAGCTGAGTTTCACGAAGAAGTTATTTGCCTCTGCATATTTAACAGAAGGTATACTCGAGCATGCCTAATGATAACTGTAATTGTGAGAAAGCAAAGCAGGTTCCTTTTTATGCCAGTGGTTTGCACACTGAGGAACCTTGAAAACTCTTGTTTCTCACGCAGGGCATCTGTGGCATTCCTGCCATCTATGTGCAACGAATTCACTGAGATCTTAAAATTGGCTTCCTTCAATAGAGTTTTGTTTATGCACTTGGCATGCTTTCACACCCAAACCTCCCATCTGCCGCCTGCACCTGCATTGCTCAATATTTAACTCAAAGATATCTGAACTTCCTGGACTATTAAGGTGTCTTTTGGTTTGCAGCTTGCTGCCCGAGGCTGTTGGTTTACCATAAGAAAGAGGTTTAGATGCAGTAAATAATGTAGATTTCCAGTTTCCTCAGTTTTGTTTCTACTCATTGAAAAGAGCTCCTTTCTGGCATGCTGTAGCTTTTCCTCAGCATGAAGCATGGGGTGTGCAGAGCAGGGTATAGCATTAACAACCTGAAATTAAAATGCTATTGCTTTGTTTTCTCTTTCTGCACAGTAGTAAAGTGAGTGCAAGATACATGGCTACTTTCACCACAGACAAACCCATTATTTTCTGCTCTCAGTTACTGAACTGTTTGAAAAAGAGCAAATCCTTCTCTTTGGGTTGTTTCTGATAAGCTGCAGCCTCTTGTATGATGCAGCTGAACTGCTCTATGCATGTCCTTCCCATCCCATGGGGAGTTCAGCAGCTCACTGGACAAGGCAGTGGGTATTTGCCAGTGAATTTGCAACCTCCCTGCACCACTAATTATTCACCCTGGCTTTATAGCCATACCTCTCTCTACCTGGTCTTGTGGATGTCTTCAGTGCTCTGAAGGCTGGGTCTGGCTTGGTAAAGTAAAAAAAAATATCTCAAGTTCCTGTATAGGTGCATGCAAATTTCTGGTGAGGTGATCCAGTATTAGCAAAAGCAAGTATCTAAATATCAAGAATTAATTCCTAAAAATGATAAAATTATGTGTGTGCACATGCAAACACTCCTGGGTACACCCAAATATGTGTATGTCCATATATTAATACAGATGCACACATAGATATTTGTAGCAGCTTGGATAACCTATGAACTTGAAGGTTCATTGGCTTGACTTTTATGGATAGGAGATGACATAGTACCTGTGAACACTGGAATTCTGCTCTACACTAGAAAATATTATTGGAGCTGGAAGCCTTTCACAGTTATGATTGGAGGAAAAACTGGGTTTGCTCCTACCCCTTCTTTCCTGGGCGGGGGGGAAAAGAAACCCCAAGACTTCTAGTACAGCTGTGTCTCCAGGGGAATTTTACTGAATCCAGAGCAGTGCAGGATCACTTGGAAATGCTCTGGATTCTGCATATGGCTCCTTTCTTCAAGCTGGCTTGAAGGGGTTAGGGGACGGCCATCCAGTTCCAGAGAATCCTTTGTGTGTGACCACTTCTTATTGCTATTCAAAGGCAAGGCACTGCAAGCAATTAATAACCCATATAAAACTGCTATTGAGATGTTTGCTGGCAACAAGTAGAAAGATGTTTGTTGAAAGAGGCATGGTTTAATGGTCTTAGTACAGGATTGTGACTGAGGATCTCCTGTGTTCTTCCTGTGACTTTCACAGTGATTACCAGGCTTTCACAGTGATTACCTGGCTTTTGACAGGTCATATATTCTCTATGTGCTTCTATTTACTTACTCTGAAATGGGCTAGAAATTTTACTTAACTTTTAAGAGCCAGAAATAATTAGTTTCTGTTTACAAAATACTGTCAAGACGTAAAACATCCGTCATCAGTCTCATCTACCTTTAGTTTTGTGAGTATCAGGTGTCCTAGACATGCTCTGCATTTGGTGGAGAAGGACCTCTCCAGAGAATGAGACCTTCCCATGCATCAGTGTGAGTGAAATTTCATTTTCAAAAGAAATTTCCCCTTTCCAGTCATTATATGAGGGATCTAGATGATTGAGTGATGCTGAATTTTAGGTGGCTAAGGTGAAGTGAAATTAATCCCATCCTGGTTGCTCCATTTATGGTTGTTTATACACTGTGCAAAGAAGACAGTGTTTGCATTTCACATCTCTGATCTCCAAGATAAAAAGGTCTGTGTGACTGAGAGATGTGTTTCACAATGAAATGCCTGGAAAACAAAGATTCTGACCCAAATTAGAAACAATTTAAGTAAAAAAATTTCTAGTGAAGTGGAGACATTGCCATGAGTTAAGATGAATGGGCAACAGGGCTGCTTGGAACTTTAGGAATGGAGCGGGTACACAGCCTCACCAAGTATTTCAACAACTCAGGCAGCTGGCTAAGGAAAGAAGACATAAGGCAAGAAAAATAGTAATTATAGATATTATCACCTCTGTGGAGCAAGGCCAGTGCAATAGCCCAGTTGCAAGGCCAATACATCTTGGGAAGATGAACAGTGGGAGAGTTTTAGGCCATCGGTCTGAGTAGACCAGTAGCGAGGCAGTGCTCAGAAGTGATCTCAGCTGCACGAGGCAAAATGCCAGCCACATTACTAATACAGTCTCCTTTGCCAGATGATCTCTGGCAGCTTTGGTGTCAGCAAAGCAAAACATGGCTTAATGAGATTGCAGGCGGAATAGCAGGTGATGGCTGTAGGTGAGCAAGGCTTCTTTTCAGTACTCAATAGCTACAGTTTTCCAAGTCATTGTGATCACAAAGTTGCAGATGGACCAGAAGGCAACCCCTGGGTGGGACTATCCCATCCATCTGAAAAGATGGTCTTTGATGAAAACAGTCTGAAGTCAAAGAATCGGGCTTGGAACGCTCCGGGATCCACAGCTCATGTTAACAAACTGTCCTGTTACTGAGATCCAGATTTCCAAATCCTGGCTGCTTGAACACTGCTGGTTCCTTGCGCAGTCCTCTGGGTTTGCACAAAGCTCTCCAAGTTCTCAGAGCGTTTGCAGTTTGCAGCAGGAATGTGTCACTGGGCAGCGCTCGGGAGAGGAGCCTGGGCAGGGATGAAGGCAAGACCAGACATGGGCTTGGATAACCTATGAAGGTGCTTTCAGCAGTGATCACTGCTAGCTGTATGTCTGTAGCTGTAGTAACCCAGAGTGTTTTCAGGAAAATAGTAAACGTGAGTAGGCACTGCTGAGAGCTCTTGATTTAGATTAAAAAGTGGTATTGAGGTGGTAGTTCTGTCATCTCTTGCAGTCCTTGAAACATTAGTGATGCTCAGCCTTCTAGGGGTGCCTGAACCCCAGAAAACCTGTGGGGCATACTATCCCTTAGGATTAATACCTATCAGGTAGGATGATACAATTCAAAAGGACCTTTTGGATTATAAAGTCTGTGTCTCACCTGTTGCAGATAATTGTATTATACAATCCCTTTCACAAGTTAATTGAGTTTCTCTGTAAAACCAGTCAGATTTCTATTTCTACTTTCCCTATTGTCTGTTTCAGAACCCTATTTCTTTGCTTGTTAAAAATCCAGATTATTGTGAAATTTTTGTAATTCCAATTTCCATCAAGTGTTGGCATTACCCAGTAGCTGAAAAAGTTGTTTTAGCTTTCTGGGTTTTATTCTGTATCCCTATTTGACCTTAATTTCACCAGGTTAAACAAATGAGGCTATTGTATTCTTATGTATGGTAGCCTATTTGTTCTTTGGCTCATGCCAGTCATCTGCAGTGTCTTTGCATCCTCAATTCATCCCTTCTGAACAATGGGTCATAGAGTTGTATGCAGAATATTTCAGATGAAGGTGCAGTAGTGCTTTGCACATTGCCATAATGTTATTCAATTTCTAATGGAAACGTTGTGTCTGATATATCCCAGGACCACATTACTTAATTCATAATTACGTTTGGGTCTAATGGGCATCCTGTGATCCCAGCATCCTCAGTCTTCTCTTCTGTGTTTCCAGTTGATAACCTCCACCATGCTGCAGAAATTCTTGTTTCTAATCCCTTGATGCAGGAATTAATATTACATTTCATTTAATTTTAACCTACAGCCGCACTTTGTGCAATGGTGAATTTGCAAAGCATTTCACAAAATGTCAGGATTTGATATAATGCAGAGATTTAATTAATTCATTATTATTATTTGTACTTCACATAAAGAAAAATTGGATGTATTTGAAGTGTGTGTTGCCTAATTCATGAGTACATTAGCATTTGAGTGTGCTAAATATTACTAATAATATCGAGTACTAAAGGGAGATCTTTAGCTCAGATTTTTAAAGCCTTGTACTAGCTGTGCACAATTTTACCAAATTTAATTTGATTTCATAGTTTTTCTCATTGCAACAAGGAGAATGCATTCATTTACTGCACTTTTCATTCCAAATGCATTGAATAACTTTTCCCCAGATAAAGACACATTTTTTGTGCAAGGATAGCTGAGCAATAGGCAGTTTAACCAAAGTCAGCTGAATTAATAGACCCTTGCAATTCAAGTATGACAAGGTTGCAGAAAACTAGCTGAGCTGAACTTCACCAGCTTATAGATCTGGATGTAGCCCATCTTTGACTTTACTTTTGGTAGAGGATATTATGCTGACTTGTACAAAAAGTGGGTTTATGTTGTTCGTGCTGCTGGAATCACCAGTATTTCTCCTGTTCATTTTTATAACAAATCCAGTATGCTAGAGTAAATAGAGGAGAGTAAAGTTCAGGGAGAGCATTTTATTTTAAGACTTCATTTTCCTGCCTTTGAAATGCCTGATTTCTCAACTCTGTGGTTGGCATTCCTTTTTTGACATATCTGTGTATTTGTGTGCATGTGTACTTTTGTGCACATAACATTCATGAAGATGCAAAAATATCTTATACAGTGCAAGAAGGGCTTATCCATTGTCTTTCTATTACTGGCAGCCCTTGAGAAATGGAAGGCAGTGCTTACATTCACACCCCACCCCCCCCATCCCCCCCATTTCAAGCCTACAGAGATAGGGCCTTTGGGAACTACACATTATTTTTCCTACTTTGAGGAAAATGTAACTGTCATCCAGTAATGCCTTATCTGCCACATTTTCTGTACTTGAAACAATATTTTATAGAAGTACTTGGTTATAAATGTAGAGGATCTTTGGCTACCACATGTCCTCTGGCTTTAATAGTTATTCCTAGGAATCTGACTACTAACACTTCTTTAAAAATAAAAGGTGGCAGGTCATTCTGGTGCCAACACTGTTTGAAAAACATGATAAAAAGCTTTATAAAAAGCAATATTAACCAAACCAAAACAATGCCAAAGTTTCCAGAAATGTTTTGTGCCCTGTTGTGGCTGAAGACCAGCCAGCAACTAAGTACCATGTGGATGCTGGCTGTCCCCCTCCCAGGTGGGATGGGGAGGAAAATCAGAAAAAAGGTAAAACCTGTGTGTTGAGGTAGGAACAGTTTAATACTTGAGATAAAGTAAAATGTAACAACAGCAGCAACAGTAATAATAGGATATAGAATTAAAACAAACAAGAAGACCCCAAGTGATGCACAATACAACTGCTCACCACCCTTTAACCTTTACCCAGCCTGTCCCTGAGCAGCAATCAGTGGACCCCTCCTCCCCCCCAGTTTATATACTGAGCATGATGCCCTATGGTCTGGAATATCTCTAGCTAGTTTGGGTCAGGTGTCCTGTCTGCTCCTTCCCAGCTTCTTGTTCCCCTCCTCATTGGCAGAGCATGGGAAACTGAGACGTCCTTGACTGGGGTAAGCACTACTAGCACCAACTAAAACATCAGTATGTTATCAACATTATTTTCCTACTAAATCCAAAACACGGCACTGCACCAGCTACTAGGAAGAAAATTAACTCTATCCTAGCTGAAACCACGACAGGCTCCAAGTAAGTTTGATGTTCATATGGGAAGGAGAGGCCTGTGGGTAAATAGGGAACTTTCCTTTTTTTCCAGCTTTCATTGCAGTGGCTGGCCAAAACAATGATCCTGATGTCCCTGCTGTCAGTCCATGCCTTTCCTCTGGCTCCAGTGGGCTTTGGATTTTAATCTTCTTGAGTTCTTTGGGGTCTGTTTTATGCAAATGCCACTTGTCTTTCTTGGATATTAAAAGGTTTGATTCATTAATCTGCTTAAAGAACATTAAAAGCCTAGTATAAGGGTTGATATAAAAACTGTTAAATATTAATATTTGTTTGGATTTTCAAAGGCAGGGGAAGAAGGTAGGTCCCCAATGGGAGCTAGTTCCACTAAAAGCCATAGGAAATTTAATTGTTAAAAATTGCTTTTCCTTCTGTCAGTCCTTGCCACTGTGTGCAGAGTGCATATGTGAATTAAGATGTATCACATATAGCATGCTAACACTTAAGGCCATAAATGTCAGCTGGTTCAGCTCTCAGAAGAATAAGGAAACTGTGGGTAAAATATAGCTATGGCATTTGATAAAAACTGAAATCATATCAATTTAAAAAAAAGGACTTAAGGGTATGTACTGCTGAAGCGTAACTCCTTCCAGAGAATCTCACCTTCTCCTTCCCCAAAAAGAGGATGTGAGTAAATAGAAATGGTGTCTTTCACCTCTGTGTCTCTCTTTGGTTGGTAAATGTCTGTTATGCCTTGCTGAAGAGGATTACAAGAAGCCTTTTAAAGAGGAATTGCAATCAGAAGCAGAGAAAAAGCTATGTCTGGCTTGCCAGCTATTCCTCACCACTCTAAAAAAGTATGATTTTAAACAAAAAATAGCTGAAATTTATACTGTAGTTTTAGAAGAAATAATGAAGAATGGGGTTTTATTGTTTATTCTGCAGTAGTGACACAGCCAGTTTCTCCAACTTTGAGCTAACCTGTAGTCTTTTTGCAGGAAAACCTTGGTGTCCATATCTGAAAAGCATCATTCCACACCCTCCGATCAGCTATAAGCAACCCCCAGTCCTGGAAGCTAATCTGTGGGAATGAACTCTGGTGTCCCTGTGGAGCCTCAAGGTCAGAGCCTTAGGAAAAGAGTAACAACGGAAGTGCCTCCAGGATATGGACAGCATTTTGCCAAGAGTAGCAAAAGAAACTATAATGTTTAAACCAAAAATGAAATTTGAATAGCAGGGACTTTCATTGAACAACTGTACAGATTTCAAAACAAAGTAACCTCTGCATTTACCCTCCCTTTTTCTGTTTTTCTTTGAGGTTTATTTTCTGTTTAAACAAACTTGCTTACTTCCCAGAAATGTATTCCTCTTTTCTAGAAGTAGATTCATGAAGCAGAAATTATGTTTTCATGTTACACAAACTCCACACCCTTTGAGTTTTATTGCACTGCCAGTAGTTTGGTCTCACTCAGATGTTTGCTACAGGAACATATGGGGCTCTGGTTCTGATTGATAGTAATTTATTACCTGGTTTATTGTTGCCTTTCACTCTATAATTTTAAAGGTAACATGAGATGATTTCCTAAGGAAGGTCTATGCTTGGACTTGTGTTCCCAGTCCTTTGGGATGCCCATCATCCTCAAAGTCTTGTATACCCAAGCGAGCATTGAGTACATCTAACATAAGATTGTGTTTGCGCCAAGGGCTGAATGTCTTGAGAAAATAAAGAAAACTTCACCTTAAGTTCTTCCAAGCCTGTCAAAGAATGGATAATGTTTTAACTTGGAAGATACTTCCCAGCATTTGCTGTGTGGGTAATGTCAAGCCGTGCAGCTCACTACGTGAGCAGTCATGCATAGATCTACAAATCACCATGCCTGTGGCAGGGAATAAAAAATGTGCTGTAGGTCCCAGCACAATGCCCTGGAGGCCAGTGTTCATTTCCTGGGCTATGCCATCAATTTTGGGAAAAAATGCTTCTAAAAATTTAGTGTATATTGAGCACAGGCCTGGGCCTGCTGTCATGCCCCGAGTCTTTCTGTGCCTACACTCACAGATGCAAGAGCCAAGCTCAGATTTGTCATTATAGCTCCTTGGCCCACTGCAATGATGTTATGTGGGTGGATCATGCCAGCCAAAAGGTCCTAAAAGTACATCCCAGAATGGTTAATGAGGAATATGATCAGGCATTAGTCAAGCTGCTGTCTAGGGAGCATGGTAGTGCTGTACAAGCTACAGATACCCTATGGCTGGTAATAGGGTGCATAGGGTGAAAGGCAGGGCATATACTCCTGCTGGAAGCAAATCTCTGTCTGAACCCCTGCCATCTCTACTCTCTTCTGCTTTTTCTCTTTTCTTCTCACTCTGTCATTTTTTGTCCCATAATGCAAGCAAGCTTTTTTCTCTTCCACCTTAAAAAAATCTCCACTATTTATCTCATTTGCTTCTGCAGCTACTGCTCCTGCTTTCTCCTTTTCATGAAGTCTTTAAACACTGCTAGGATTTCCTCTCTCTTTTGTGAGAGACCTCATTCAGTCCAATTTTCTGTTCACTGCAGCCCCATGCAAGTCTGCTGATTTCAGAGCCAGCCTGCAATTTCCAACCTCTTTACCCTGTATCAGGCATCTCTGGCATGTAGCCTGGGCTCCCTTCCCTCGCATGGCCCTGCTTTTACTCCTGAGTGCTTCTGCAGTGCAACCATCACTGCTCTGTGTGGGTCTTACTGGAATCTGTCCTTGGCCCATGTGTGTCAAAGCTTTGCACAGAGCTGTAACAGCACCCGTGGCTGTATGTGCAGTTTTCACATGTACACATGGTAAGCAGGTAAACAAAAATGTGGATAATGGAAAAGGAAAAATGCCACAAAATCATGTTGAGTTTGGCACAATCATTTTGCGTAATTTCTGCAATGTCACTGCCATTGTAAAGGTAGTGGCAAGGTGTTTTTTGCGCATGTCTCTGCTATACCTCTCTTGTTTGAATAATGACCTTTTTGGTTCTGTGAAGCACCAAAAGGAGTTACATTCAATGGTGAGTACATGGGAGACAAGAGTGAGCATTAACACAAAGCAGTTTCTATTGAGCTCAAGAACCCATGTGGATCTTGCAGATCAAGAGGACACTGTGTGTGAGGAGGTTTATTCCTTTGGGCTTGCAAAGAATGGAACAGCATTGCTTCAGATTTATTTCTTACCAACTTCTACGTGCACCTCAGGTTGTGCTTGCAGATCAAGTGGTCACTTAGCATTGCCACGTGGTTTTCCTTCTGTCTTTCTGCAGTACAGAGCAAGCAAGGATTTGCGGTTTTCTCCTTTATCAAGAATAGCAAAGCTGAAACACCAATATTCCATTTATGGAAATGACCTTGGGGCTGCAGTAAGTATTTTACCATTTCAGTTTAGAAGTGCCACATTTAACCCAAAGTTTTGTTTTGATATGAGTATCAGCTGAAGAGATGTCACCGGTATGGATTTAAATTACTTCTGCTTGGGCCTGTTACTCCAGACTCGTGTCATATCTACACAACTGTGTCAGTGTGTCAGCTATCTAAAATACCAGATACCTGCTCACAGGGTGGAAGCAGTCAGGTGCCATTGTTTCTAAGAGAAGTGCAAGTCAGCCCAGTCCCAGAGTTGCCTTGCTGGTTAGGATGGGAGTATTCCCATTCCAGCAAGGCTACCTGAAAATCAAGATTTATTGGAATGGACATTAGGTTAAGCTGTGGCTTCCACACTAGAGCTGGCTTCTGTGTTCTACGTGATATAGTGTGAACAGACCTACACAGGTGTCTCCTTTCCTCTCAGTGTGTCTTTCCTCCCTTGGCAGTCAGCTGTTCTCACTATTTTGCTTCTTATTTCCATCCTTATGTTTCCCTCTTACTCTAGGTATCCTAATTTCTCCAGACATTTCAGGCATCTGAATCTGCACTTCACCATGGAACTTCAGAATCAGTTTAGCTGAGGTTGAACTTCCTAGGAATTTGGACAAAATTGGATCAGAATGGCGTTAAGTTGGGTAACTCATTTCAGGAGAGTTGAGTTTGAATTGAGATTTTGTGTCTGGGTCTGAATTTATGTTAGATCACTTCTAAACACTGTTTTGAAAAACCTACAAAGATGGAAAGTTTATATCCAGGCCCAAATTCCTAATTCCTGGATTTAGGAGCAGTTGTATCCGAGGTTCTGGTTTCCCATGGCAGAGATACGCAAAACTCAGCTCTATAGTTTTGGCTGTGGCCCGTCTCAGTTTTATTCCACAAGGAAGGTTTCACAGCTCTAATTTACATCCCTCTCCTAATACATATTAATAGTCCTTTACCTCTCTGTCCTTCTGCAAAGGTATCAGATCAGGTTTCAGCTCTTTAAACATTGATACTGGGTGTGCCGCCTTGTTCTGTAAGCCATTGTGCTTGTCACACTCACGGCACGAGTCCTTGAATCACGTACTCAGTATTGAGCTCCGGTACTGGAGCTGCGGGTCTGATTTCTCATATGCCACACTTCCCAACAACCAGTGGGTATAGACATGCCTGGGTGGTTCTGGGGCCGATTTGATTCCCATCAAAGTAATAGGAAAAAGCTCCTCTGATTGATGTGGGATCAGAGCCATCGATATGGGGGTCTCCTAGAAATTATGGTCTCTCACTAAATGTTTACCCAATTATAATAAGGAGCAAAATGCATATTTTTTTTTCTATAAGCAAATCAGATTTTTGTGAAAATATAGTGCCCAGAATGGCAAACCATGGCAGAAGAGTGAGTAAGGCTTCTTCAAGTCACGGGTCTCTTTGGACACAATGTTTACCAGGCAAATTCCTACCATGGAGCACACCCTTCGGACTGCAGTGGGATGAAATGCCGGGTTAGGGGTCATGGCCTGTGTCTGGCATAGAACTGACAACAGGCAGCTCTGAACAGAGAAGAAATCAGATGCAGGAGAGATGGGAAAGAGGGCAGTAATGAGAAGCTGAAGCTAGAAGGATGCCCTGGCATCTTGGTAAGCTTGGCTCAACCCCTTCAGCTTAAGCCCCATCATGTCAATAAAACTCAAATCCTAGATTTTGAGATTTATAGAGAAAAATCTCTGGGGAGCCAGATGCTGGTGAAGAGCACTGTACCCTTGCTGTGCCATAGCAGCCTCTGCTGAAACCTAAACCCTGGAGTTCTTTAAACATTTGTATTTGTTTATGATTGAAACTACGCTGAAGATTAGTTAACCTTCCTGCTTTCCAGCAAGCTACCTGGAATTTCACCACATTGTTCTCATTTAACATTTATTTACAGAAATGTGAGAATTATGAGAATGCATTTTGTTTGAAAGTGCCAATTTGTCATGGCATAGTTCAATTTAACAACAAAGAAACTCCTTGGAATTATTAGAGGCATGTTTTGTAAGGATTTCCTGGTGTAAAAACTGACTGCCTTGACTTCATTTGACTGCTAGGCAAACAGGTTGTTCCTTAGCTGAGACTGAGCAAGCTAGAGTTCACCCTTGATTTTGTTGGGAAAGCCCAGGAACCAACAGCTATAGAAGGTATTTATAATGAAAGAATATAGCTAGCCAGCACAGCTTTCTCAAAGGCTATGTGAAAATTCATGGCTATTACTATGAAAACATGTGCAAGAGAAATGCTGGTGGATCCTGTTTGCATAACTGGAATCATTATTAGCAAAACAAGAGATCACTTTCCCTTCCTTTTGCCTGCTAAGTGGGATTAACTGTCACAGTCATCAGTGAAATCAGTCAGCTAAGTCATGGTACACAGGGCACCTTGGGTGGTCAGGCACTGGCAGAGATCACTGATTTTGGGAGAGGTGCTGATTAGGGAGGGTGGGAATTAGGAGGGAAGTGAAAGAGGAGTTAAAAGCATGGACAGGCAGTAGGAAAACATGATGAAGGAATAATTTTCAGGTGCCATATACTTAGAAAATACGTGATGACATTTCACCACGGAAGGATTTCACAAGTTTCCTATGGAAAGCATTTATCTTTTCCTGGATGTAGGTGCCTTGTGCAGGATCTTCTCACAGAAGATTGTTACAAGTTCCTTAGGTGCTCTAAGACCAGAGCCGGCCCTAGCTTCCTGATACTCTAAGCACAACTTTTTGGAGAGGTCCTACAGTTTAATTGACCTCTGAAGCACACATAGTCTCTGTAAATGTCCACCCCTAAGTTACTTATCAGCTGAGCAAGTACAATGTTGAGCTAAAGCAAATAATAAGCCTTTGTGTGCATAACCATTACATGGTTCCTATAGTATAGTTGTCTTGACTCTGTTATTTGGCTGTATTTAGCTGGAGAGAGAGACTAGAAAAGGAGCCACTGTGAGTGTAGTGCATGGGAATTACAGGCAGAATAAATGCTTGAAAGTGGCATATCCAGTGGGTTAGCACAGGACTGAAATGAGGTGGCTTGAAAGGCCGTGTATGTGGCTGTCTGCTGTGTCTCCTTTGCAGAAGCAAATTTTTTGGCTGCTCAGAGGCCAAAGATTTTCTTCATCAGCTCTGCTGTAGATTTTGTATGTGTTCAAAACAAAGGAATTATTTGAGTTTGTATTGCTTGAAAATGATGAAAACACTACAGTAGACCCTCCTTGCCACACCAGTGTGCAGCTACAGTTTTGCTGTGTGATTCATGTATGTAGATAAGAGCTAAGTGCCCATCTGCATGCACATGCAGCCAAGACCTACAGAAAAGTCCGAGATTCAGAAATTTCCTGTAAATTCATGGAAAATTAGGCCTTCTCATATGAATGTGTTTTTCCATATTAAGTTAGGATAAGCAAAATTTTGTTTTCTTGCTGGCTTCTTCACCTAATAAGGGCTGTTTATATTCTTGGGCAGATTTTTACATAATTCGTTAGAATATAAAACCTCTATTTGTATAGCTGTGTGTAAGTATGAAACTTTGACTGGAAGTGCAGTAGTGTATAAGTTATTGATGCTCCAGAACCAAAGAATATGAGCAGAATTAGAACAACTCCTAGAGAAATGGGCCTGCTACTGTGAAGGTTTCAAGTTCATAGAAATGCCAAATTTGTACATCCACATTCTCACAGATGAGAGTTCAGAGAAGGATACAGGGGTTAGTTAACATATTTAACTCTGATGGTTGAGCTCCTTAGTTGTGAGGTAGAGTTAATTCTTCTTACATGATAAGAAAAATAGGGAGAAACTAAGAGCTTTTTGAGCCTTGGAGCCTGAATTCTGCTGAGGTTAAAGAAGATCCCGGTGAAGCAAATGAAGACCATCACAGAAAACCAAGAGAAGATCTGAAAACACAGCTGGTAATACATAGATCTGAAGCTTAATCATCAGGAGAATGGGCTTAACTTGATGCTGTGGAGATAAATAAACCCCTGAGGCAATTAACTCCAGGAGTTCAGAGGTGTGAATGAGTCAGGTTTTATAGGGAGGGGCAGCGTCTTTTGCTTAAACAGGGCGTGATATTGCAACCTGGGGATGGAACCATGAAGGCAAGAGGGAAAAGCAACGATGAGAACAGGGGAAAAGGGGATGCAATGTCCACTACAAGAGTAGAGTAACCAGGGCTGGGAAACAGCAGCAAGCAGCAAACACGATCTTTTCTGAGAACAACTGGGAGCTGAGGATGCAGTGAGCTGGCAGTGAACCAACAGCTGAGGAAATGGAGGAAGAAGCAAGGGTTGAATTTGTGGAAAATTAGTTTTCTTTCTCTGGGAACGAGGTTGTTTTGGTTTTGACAGTCTCATTTGAACAGAAAGAGGAATTTGCCATCTGTGGACACGCCACTTCCAGAAAATCTTAACCTTTTCCTGACCGACTGTGAAGCTGCAGTTGCCTCATATACTGACTGTGTGGTAGCCTCAGTCTCAATCTGCCATCAGTTTGAAACATCAGGGTTCTTTATAACTTTCTAATCCAGAGTTCTTTGGTTCTTCTAACATGACCTTTAGTGGCATTATACCACCAGAAGTACACAGCTTCTTTCCTGGCCATAACTCACCTCCATGAATGTTATACGCTCACACCTGGGAACATAATGCAGTGTCACAGCTTTTAATGCAGCAAGGACTGATTGCTGGGATCACTGGGAAGCTCTGTTACCTCTTCTCCGCACTTTGCAGTAAAAAAGTTACATTATTTATATTCTTTCTGTTTGTGAATATTTGGAATATTCAAATAGCCCAAGTGATGAGGGGCATTAAATACCCAGAGAGAGAGAGAAATAGGTAAGTAGTATTTATGCCATAGTATCAGGTGTACAGTGCAGCAAACTCATAGTTAAATTTTAATTACAGTAAATCATGCTAGGGCTGCACAGGAAAATAAAAGCCAGCAAGAAAGGCTAATTCTAAAAATAAAGCAGAAGTTGTTTGTTAGGGTGGTCTGGAAGCAAACAGGGCAGTAAAATTTGTAGATGTCTTTTTGTAAAACACTACAGGAATGTGTAACAAATGTGAAGAATTCACCGCTTTATTGTGAGGAAAGGAAAATCCTGTTTCAGGACAAATTAAGTTGTATTGGTTAGGAAAGCCCATATTCCTCAAAGATACCAGCTCTTGGAAGAATAGCTGAAGAGATCCGATACAATGTTCTGAAATGGAAATTTCCCTTTGGAAAATGCCGCTGTACTTCATGAAGCAGAATGTCAAAAACACCTGGCTTTTTGAATGGGAAAAGTTCAAAGAAATTCAGAGTTGAAATGTGAGATCCCATTTGGATATTCTCTTTTTGTTTCATTTTAATTCTCCTCCATTGCTTTTCCTGAATATTCAGTGTTGGTATTCTTGTTCCTTTTCAGTTTTATTTTATTTTTTTTTCATATGTATGCATGTATGTGTGTATTATGTGATAATCTTGTACCAGTATCAACAGTTTTTACTAACTGAAATATTTTTTACTTTTCCTGTAAAATATATTGTATTTTTCCTCTCAAAACTGGTTGAAAACAGGCTCTGGTGTGCTGGAAATGCCCTGGTCTAAATGAACTCCATTTCTTGAGCTGTGCTGCCAGCTGATAATTTGGCTGGGGACAACCTCTCCAACCTCTATATTTCTGATTTCTTTTTCTGTAAAACATAGTTATTTACTTGTTTCTGAATTTTCATTCTTCATTGCTACTTTCCCTTGATAGTTACACTGATGTGAAAATCCTCACAACCTCTTAACTAGGAAATACAGTAAGTGGCCGTAAGTTCACAGCATCACAGAATAATTGAGGTTGGACCTCTGGATATCATCTAGTCCAGCTGTTGCCTGCCCAGAGCAGGTTGCTCAGGCCATGTTTAAAGATCTCCAAGGAAGGAGACTCACAGCCTCTCTGGGCAGCCTGTGCTAGTGCTTGGTCCCCCTCACAGTGGAAATATTTCCTTTGCATCTAATTGCATTTTCCCGTGTTACAGTGTGTGTGTCTTGTCCTGCCCTGTATATCTCCAAGCAGAGCCTGGCTCTGTCCTCTCTGCACCCTCCCATGGCACAGCTGCAGTGAGCACTCACCAAATGGTTTAGGTTTTTATCAGGCATCTTAACCAGTAAGCAGCACCCAGACCGTACATTACTGCCTTGCAGTCTGCATAGTAGCTATGGTTCAAGGGTGTGCTGATGGTTGTGGAGTGGTGACTTATAGAGTACAATCATATTGCTGCAAAAACTTGTCAGATCATCTCATCAGCTTTGCTGTTATCTCTTACAAGATAATCAAAGAGAAAACTTTATCCATGGTTCAGATCCATTGATTTTTGCCCTCTGTGGATGAAGGATTTTAGGTGGTGTTATGTGTTTTGCAAATGCGGTATGTCTGTCTCTGCCCCAGTAATACAATGGATTACTGTTTGGAGTAACAGTTTTTGCAAGAACCTACAAACTTAGCAAAAAAAATATTTCAAAACAGTCATAGTTATTTCTAGGTTTCTTCATATTTTAATCTAGGGGGGGTTGCTTTGGTAACTCAAAAGCAGCGCAGCTGACCTTGAAAGAAAATGTGTGCACAGTAAAGATTCTCACCAGTTGCTCCTGCCCTAGTAAAAGGAGCAAGCATTAATCACTGCCGGCTCATCTTCTTATTTGTTAGTTTATGAAATAATGGGTTTAGAAAAGGAGCACGACAACTTTGTGCTGACTGGAAAAAGGCTTTGCTAGGCTCTTGGAGGCTCATGCGGAGCTCTGAAGAAGAGAGATGGTGCGATGGAAGCACAGATAGGTGCGGACTGAACAACTGGCTGTGTGGCTGGCAGGAAGTCCTGTCCCCAAAGCGCTGATTCAGCAGCCAGGAGCCAATTGTGCAAGAGGAATGGCACTTTTAAGGTGTTTACATTCTCTTATCACACCACTCAGTGTAAATAATGCCTTTGTCAGCAGTATGGCTGTGACCAAAAAGCTTTGCAAATGCAGTGTAAGGATTGCCTGGACCTCCTATAGGAAGATAAATCATGTTGTATCAGCCCTGGGAAGTCCTTTAGAAAAGGACACAAGGGTTATGATTCTGCTGTGGTCAGAGCTGCTTCATCCTATTTCAACTAATTTCAACCAGCACATCTCCATGAGGTTCAGAGAACCTATGCTGATTTAGGTTTGGTTCAAGGTACCTGAATCCTCTGTGATAAAAAGTGTGCTAGCTATACAATATACCCTTATTTATAGGCTATATATGTTATAATCAGGTTCATAAGGTGAAAAGCTTTCATCACTGTGTGACCATTCACATTATGTACTTTCTTATTAGAGTCCTTTAAGTTTTTATTTCTGGCCAATAACAACAAGCTGTGTCTTTAGCTTCTAGGAGCAAATGGAGAAATACCAGTAGGAAAAAAGAGGTGGAAGGACATTTGTGATTTGTAGTGTTTTAACTTAGAAGATGAGTTTTGATTCCTGTCCCATTCTCACATAGCAATCTGGAGAAGAAAACAGAGAGATTCATTTTTGTTTCAATTAAAAAATAGTTATCAAACAGAATGAGTGCACCTAAGTCTCTGCTTAGAGTCTCAAAAAACCTTAGAATTATATAGCCCAGTAAGGCAATTAGATTCCTCAAACCAGTAGTTAAACTTGAGAAACTTCAGTTTGAATATCAAGTCCCAGATTCAGTGGGAGGTCACCAAAGTTACAAACACATTGACATTTACTTTTTGTCCTCATTTTGCATCTTTCCAAAGCAGAATTGAATTAGCATCTGAAGATACTGAATTGCTCATAGCATTAGAACTCCACCACTGTATAAATCCGTGATACACACCTACCATTCTGAATACTGTGTGCTGTTCTCAGAAAGGGTACAGAAACATTACACAAGACATAGAGAAGGTAAAAAATATACCTGAAGATGTGGAATAGCTTTCATATCAGGAATACTGAAATAGACTAAGGTCCCTGAGCCCAAGGAGGGAGGTCTGAGGTAGATAAACTGGCAATTGATAAACGGAGGGAAAGAGGGTTGTGTGGTGTATGAACTGCTTATCGTTTCTTCAGGTACAAAAATTAGGAGTCATCAAATGAAATCATCAGGTGGGAAGTTCAAACAAATAAAGGGAGATGATTCTTCACACAACACACTGTTAAAATAGAATTTACTAGCATCAGGTATTGTGGGTACTAAGGGCTTCTGTGGTTTCAAAGAGTAACTAAATTTAAGTAGAAAGTTAAGCATTAAGCACACTGGGAGCTCTGAAAGGATGCAGTAAGCCAAAACAATACTTAAGCAATTAAATTTATTCAGTAGAGAACATTTCAACATCATTTTCAATAGCATGTTTATTCTTTTTTCTCTCTTTTTTTTTATCATTAACTGCATCACCTCATGCTTTTAAATTGAGTTGCTCAGAACAGGGTCTGTCCTGCATGTTTGTTCAACACTTCTGAATTTATGTTCTGTAAAGTGATACGTTTGTGGTGCTTTCTAAACAATAAGCAGTACTGAATGGTCTTCATGACTGGTGTGCACCTGGCTGCTTTTCAGGAGGAAAACACCCTAAGTAACAATAACTTAAGCAGAATCATCAGCAGGTCTGAAGGGACAATTGTGTCACTGCTATGCTTGTCATCTTTGCGTATCCTGATGACATTTCAGGGTGCAAGGAGCTGTCTTAAAGAGATGTTAGTGTGGCTTGTACAAACAGATGAACCATGATGACGAACACAATAAGTATCTTTGCAAATTTTGCTCTAATAAAAACGAGAGGGTGGAGCTACAAACCTTGTAAGGCAACTGTAGCTTTCAACAGAAAAGGATCGGTTTTACACAAACTGAACTTCCTCCTCTCTCAAGTGTAGGTGCAGATTATTGCTGCTGAGGTGCCTGCGGTGGTTTGGGTGGAAGACACAGAGACTCTCTTGGATGACACTAACACAAATAAGCAGTCTGAAGAAGCTGCACAAACTCTCTGCTGTGGCAGCTGCCTGCCCACCCCAGCCTTTAAAACACTGTCAGCAAATGGTGGACGAGCTACATCTTCTCAGAAAGACTTCTTGAAACAGCCCCAAAGAAGTGAACCACACAGAGCCACATTTGCACAGTGCCATGTGGGAATCCTGGGGAAACGAGCTACACAAAAGAAAATGTTCTAAACAAACAGCAGCTTAACTTCATTTCTGGTAGATGTATATAGAGGGCCTTGTGGCTGTACCACTGATGGTGATTCAAGGATTATTGTTTTCCACCTCCAAATGAAGTTGTTCTTTATCACAAAGGGTACAGAAATACTGTTTTAGTGTTAAGGATCTTCTGCTCCTGTAATTGCTGTGTGCAAGCTGCCATGTGGGGGTCTGGTTGCCTGTTCTGTGGCAGAGAAGGTCTCCACTGCTGTGTTTAGAGGGTTCCTGCCACAGCAGCCAAAATAATAGAGTTCAGTGATTAAAACCTGCTTACGATGGTGTTACCTGAAAAACTGATGCTGTACCCGCTTCCTGGAGGGGCCTGTTCATGCACGAAAAGCCAACCGAAATCCTTTCCCCAAAAAGACAAATTCTCTCAAACCTCCCATTCTAGATTTGCAGGTAGCAGCAAAAAACTTGTAATTGTTGATAAACAGAAGCATCACTGAAAGATGGTACATTACTTCCTTGAAGGTAAAAGATTTACCGAAATCTTGGCTTTAGGCAGAAGACTTCATAAACTGCTGTCTTCGTTTCTTCAGTACAGTATATACACATCAGCTGTGGTTTGTAATCTGTGATGGCGTTATTGTTTGCATTAACCACATAAATCTTCCAGCATCTGTGTATTTCATAAGGGAACAAACATTTCTGTCTATTACATGAACACAGCTATTGTAATAAACTCATGTTATGACAGACTGTGATTACTGCAAGCAGTCTCCCCAAAGCCTGCAGCCAGGGCGCTGCACTTATTCAAGAGTATTTCCAGCAGCCTAGAGAGGATTAGCAGATCAGGCTGCTCAATAACGCGTGTTTTCTGTCGGTCCTGCCTTGCTGTGGGGACTGGAGGCCAACAGCCCGATACCCCAGGGCCAAGTTTGCTGCCTTTTGCCCACTGCCTGTGGAGAAGCTCAGGGAGGAGTTACTTCGCCCCGGGGCCAGCAGGGCTGTTGCAGAAGGAGGGGAGGGATGTGCAACGCCCTTGGGTGGCTGCGGCACTACGCCCGGTTGCGCTGTCTCTGCCTGGTGTGGGCAGAAGCAAGCTCCTACCAACCGGCCAACAAGGGCACGAAGCAGTAACTGTTGAAGTTAAACATTTCTGAAACGGCTCCCCAGAGCATTACCAAGGGCAGTGGCAGAGCAAATCTGAACCGCCACAGAGACGTCTTGCAGAGATCTGCAAAGATCTGTGCCAGTGCTTACAAACTGCAGCAAACTGAACAGGGAAACTGCTTAGATCTCAGGCAAAATCCTAGCAGGGCTATTGTGGCATGCAAATAGCAAACAGAAAGGACAGTTGCATAATTAATGCTTGGTCATGGAGTTTTATGGTAGCTAGATTTCAATTTGATAGCAATTTCTCCCCCCCAGCTCCAAATTAGAAATCGGGCTAACAATGCTCCTTCTGCCAGCCATTAGAGTACTGAAAGGCATTTGTCCCCATACATTGACTGAAAAAATGCCTGACAGGAAAGCAGTACAATCCCGCTGCATTACGTGAATTAAAAATTGCTTAATTGATAGCTCCCAAAGAACAAGATTTTACAGGCTTTGTTATGCAAAGAAGCAATTTGCAATAATGGTTTCTTTTGCCTTCAATTTCCATTTAATCCCCGACTGTTTCCTGGGCTAGCATTTTTCTCTCTGGAAACTTCTTGTGCTGTAAATCCATGACTGTTAATGTTAGATCTGTGTATGATTGGATCTCCCAGCAGCACATGTTTGATTCAGATCAGGTGTGGTGCATTATCACATTTCTGTGTAATCATCCAAAGCACATTTCTGTTGCCTCTGTGTGCTGGCCCGGCTGGTGAAAATCTAGAGGAGGTCAGGCAGGTATGGTAATGGGTCAGGCATAAAGCCTGCAGGTACCAGTCAGAGTGAACCCATCAGGGATTTTTTGGTACAATCTGAGTTGTCAGAGTGAGTTTATACCAGATCTGTGCATTGCACATGGCATCCTTGTGTTTGTTATCCCAATTAATAAGCTTCAACTCCAGATTTACATGGGTTTTGCCATACTAGCAGTAGTACCTAAGTGCAGAAGCTCTGTTTCTCAGGTCCCTGAATTCAAGGTGAGGGCAGTTGTGCTGCTGGGTCCTGCCATGGCATCAACAAGCCACCCGCCAGCCCAGCCCTGCCGGATGCTGTGAGTGAAGTATCACAAAGAATACAGAAAGAAGAAATCTTCCTCTTTGCTTTTTTTTATTGTTTTAAATTCCATTTTTATTAACTGGGACTGCATCTTTGAAATATCGTTTTGTCAGCTCTTTGCCCCTACCACTCCCAACACAACAAAGAAGGAAAACAAAACAACCTCCCCCCTGAGGCTGTTGATTCTCCAGCAGAGGAAAAGTGGCCTATGTCTTGTATCTGTTTCATGTAAATTATATTCCACTGGTGTTCAGCCACGTGACACACAAAAGACACGCCACTGACACATGGGAATGGGAATGGGCCAAGCAGGAAAGAAGCAGGGGAGGAAAGAAGCAGAGTGGTGGATGCAAATTAGCCTGTCCCTAGTGACAGCTGGGGGCTGAGGTTTGCCCAATGGTTTGAGCAGAAGCTGCTTTTGTCCGCTGGACTTCATTTGAAGTTCAGACTCAAAGTGATGAACACTGAATCATAAAATCATAGAATGGTTTGGGTTGGAAGGGACATTAAAAGATCACCCAGTTCCAACCCCTCTGCCACAGGCAGGGACACCTTCCACTAGACCAGGTTGCTCTGTCCAAGGCTCTGTCCAACCTGGCCTTGAACACTGCCAGGGATGGGGCAGCCATAGCTGAACCATATTGGTTCTTGAGGGTGGCTGGAGAGGTTGAGAGAGGAGCAAGGACCCCAAGATGTGCCAAGTCAGACACTGGCACAGGTGCTGGGAGCACAC
The DNA here is from genome assembly GCF_033783945.1 of Neopsephotus bourkii. Taxonomy (NCBI): domain Eukaryota; kingdom Metazoa; phylum Chordata; class Aves; order Psittaciformes; family Psittacidae; genus Neopsephotus; species Neopsephotus bourkii. Next base: position 11,821,293 of record NW_026902254.1, on the reverse strand, counting down.
AGCCACCTGCGTTCATCTGCACCCACTGTAGGTCAGGCACTGCTGTGGCAGGGAGCTGGACTCAGTCTGAGCCACACTCTTTTTCTAATAGCTACATATCCCTCCCTGTTCATTATCCTAATGTGCCACTTCATTGCTATGTGTGACACCAGCTCCTCCTTGCCTCTCTGGCTCCAAGGTGCTTTTACAGGTCTGTCACCAAATTGTGATAAAAAAATCAATCCCACCAGAAGAGAAAACTTTATCAAAGCAGTGAGGGGTGCTGTTTTTGAACTAAGTGAATAAAACATCTCTAACGTATCTCCAGGGAGCTAGAGCAGAGGAGCTATCTAAGCCAAGGAGACAGCGATATTGCACAGTTACGAACCCTTAAGGAATAATCTATAGGACCTATGCATGAGGTGTAATGAATATTATTAAATATGTAACAAAATGAAGGCTATCACAAATTGTTTTTTTCTGAGAGGTGTTGGGTAGGAGAGTTCAGCCTTTGCAAACGTATTTTCTTCCTTTTGAGTCTGTTGTGGTTGTGCTGACTAAGGATTACTGAGTTTTACTGCTGGTGTACATGCATGAAAAACATTCTGAACACTGACATATATTGATGTGCCAAGACATGTGCAGTTTAATTATGAAATTCAAATATCAATTGTACAATTCATTATGCAATTATACAATGACATTTATTCAATATACATATACACATGCACATATACATGAAAGAGACATTTTTTATATGCCAAAATGAACATTTCAGACAAAAGGGAGTAATTTCTTTTATGAGGACTTAAATCAAACCTAGCCACAATCAGTGATATTAAAGAATGCTCTGCCTGTTTAAAGCTGGCCTTTTGAGGTCAGAAGAGACATAAAAAATGTAACTAAGGTTCTCTTGCAGCTGAAATATAATTAAATCCACAACTGCTACTGGCGTCATGTCTTCTAAACAAAGTGAAAGACAGATCTGTGTTCTGTCATAGCACACCAAAGTGGAACTGTGAAGAGAACCAAATTTTTCTGTTTCAAAGGAAAAGCTGAGTCATGTTTGCGTTCACTCAGGAAGGGCACTAGCTGGGAAAGAGAGGAGGCAAATGCAAGCCAGAGAGGTTCCCTGCAGCTGAAAGACTTCTCACAGGCAGAGGGAAGACGTGGGTGTTGGGAAGTGAACTCGAGCTGGTGTGAATATAGATGAACTCTTACATACTTGCTTTGCTGGTCTGTCTGATGGCACCGTCGGCATGTCACCTCCGTGCAGAGAGCGTCCCTCAGGTGAGGATGCTGCAAGGAACTTGCACTTCAGATGCAAAACAATTTCAGGTGCTGAAGTGCCTCATGGGTAAACCAGCTGTGAAGGAGGAGAAGGGGCACTTTGTGGATTGCAGTGGTGGATGGTTGGGGTGAATGGCTGCTGGTATCAACTTCTGCAGGGAGGTGTGCGTGAGCTCTGCCTTGCCACAAGCTGAGCAGAACCAAAGGAGCTGCTCGTAGGGTGACACAGGCACAAAGGTGGTTGTGATTCCTGTTGTGAGGGAGGCAGGGGGTCACCAGCACCTTGGTGTCTGTCCTGCTGCACAGCTCCTCAGCAGCATCCTGGCCAGGCATCCGCATTTCCCTGCAAATGCACATGGGCATGCTAAGCCATGCTGCCAACAGTGTGCCCTTAGCTTCACTGCAGTGCACAAAACACACAGAGGTTTAGAGGGTTTATGTGTTTTATGCATAAACCCCTCTTTGTTAGCGCTCTCTCTCTCCAGTCTCTGTGGGGAAAACTCCCCAGCAATCATGCTGGATGAGACTTGCAGCAATACATTAAAGTATAATTTCTGCCTCTCTGAGAGGCTGGCTATTTCAGTATCTTTAAGGGAACCAAAACATTTCTCTGCACGGTCCTCTAATTTAGGGAGTGCACAAAGGTTTCACCTGTAGATGTAACAGACTTTTATGTTTCCCCTTGACTATTGTAGTATGCCTGTATTGGATACCATAAAAAAAAAAAAAAAGCAACCTTTGGATCTGAATGAAGAATCTTGATTGAAATGACAGGGACTTGAGCTGTCAGTAATTAATTATTAAAGATCTATGCTTTTAACATTAAAAATTTTTATCTGCATTAAAATTCTGTTAAACTTGATTGGCAAATTGATAAAGCAAGTAATTGAGAAATACGAAGTATCATCATGTGAACAAAGACTCCATGTCAAAGAAGAATGAGTTAGAACAAAGGCTGTTCACAGCACAGTAAGACTTTGATTTATTTTGGTGTGATTTATTACCTGGATATATTTAATACCTGATACTAAACTCACCTGTTTGCCACACTGTAAACACAGACACAAATCCCTCTTTACTTTGCTTCCTGTAAGCTGTTAATTACATCTGGATTGCCCACATTCATAAAAATTCTTGGATCTACACTTCAGCTCTCTGATCTGTGAGACCTTCTTCCAGACAGGAGTGAGAGCTTTAACGTGCAGGGACAGGAAAACAGCACGGATGTGGCAGATGTTGCTGGGAAGCCAAGATGAATGTCCAGTTGCATTTTCCTCCAACATCCTCCTCTCTGCATCACACATTAACAAAAAACTCAGTGAATTCATTCAAATGCACTTCTCTTCATAGCACCCCGATTGATAAAAAAAGTAATGCAGTGTTTGCAAATATGCAAATGTTTCTTTTTCCATCCCTTTCAGACTTGCAGTCTACACAAAGACGAGACATCTTATGTTTCACAGCAGGAGAACAGATTGTGGAAGTTACCAATTAGCCATGTCAGCAATGATCCATACTTTACATCTGAGTTTTAAGTTTCTTAGCTAAATTCAATACTTGCTGCGGTCTCTTTGGGGCAGAAGGCAAACTAAGAAGAATTTAATTTTATCCCAAGACATATGACCATTAACATCTTCCCTAATTTATCTCCTGCCTACCAGTTCCTTTCTGCCTTAAGGAAAGGCTTAAAGAGGTGCACGTAGCCTTTTCCTCTTACATGTTCAGCTTTCTGTTACTCTTTTCTTCCAATATTCCTTCTCTCTCCAGATATCTGATAAATAGGAGTATAATAGCTCTGGGAGGTTTCACTGTGATCTTTGTTGTTCTTTGTGTGTTTGTTTCAACCATATTTTCTGGACAGAAGTGATTAGGGCAAAATCTCATCTTTATTTTTCTAAGGGAGGAAAAGTTTGCATCTGAACCCTAGGGACCCAAAACATCAGATGGCAAATAGAAAGAACAAAAATGTCATTTTGCTTTGAAATACTGTGATTCTTTGGGGCCTGACTCATGACTGGGGTGTGCTGGGGTTTGGCAGTTACGCGATCATTGATTTCTTCCTCCCTGTTCTCTACTCTGTGCTGCTCAGGAATTTTTCTAGAAAAGAGCTTTGATCTTTCCACTTTTTCTTCACCAGAGCAGCTTCCTCACCTCTTCTGAAATACCCTGGCTTTGGTGGTCCCCTGCTGTGTCAGAGAGCATGCATTACTGAATTCATCCTCACAGTGCTGCTGGTAAGGGGTGATCACAGCTACTGCAAGTACAGTAGTGGCAGAGGGGCTGTGCGTGCTCTTCCCCCTCAGTGTGGGCTCCCACATGGTCTGGAGCAAGGGTCCTCTGGCAGCAAAGCATCTCACATTCACACTCACGCTCTCACTTGGACTTGGTCTGAGCTCAGGTAGCCCATAAATCCCATCTGCATTTGTGGCAAGACACTTTTCTGTCCCACTCCAGGTGTCTGCCTAATAAAGGTCACAGGATATCTCTGCGAGGACAAATGGGCTAGGCAGAAGTTTCACAGTCATGGGACAAAAATAAGCATGCCCTTGAGTGCACTTCAATGCCTTGGGTGCACACAGAGTTCATCCCTGTAAGTACCAGCTGGGCTGCCCCAGAACCTGCCCTGGAGGTGCTTCTGCAAGCAAATAAGATGGATAGGAGGTGCATCTGGCCTGGAGCCTCATCTTTGTGTCTCTGCCGCATCACAGTGGAGATGTACTCAAGAGATTAAAGGCTATATTAACATTTAGGCTGCTATCTGGCTCACCTAGTGCTTCCGTGTTCCTTAGATCATCAGAACCCCTGCACGAGGGCTGCTTAGCCTGAGAAGCACTTGATGTCCCTTGTTGATGATGGCAAAAAGTTAAGGCCATAATGCACCTACATTTTTTTTTTGTGTGGATACACACAATCCTCTCTCCCCAGTGCCTCTGAGCTGCTAATACTGGCTTACTGTGGGCCTTTGTAGCTCCAGCTTCCTCTACCTCACCTGAAATGTGCAATTTGAGAGAGCACACCTTCTGCACTTCACTTGTCCCAAAGCATAAGAAGCAAAATCAGCACTTCTGCGTGCCCAAAAACTGAAAAAAAGAACAAACCCCCAAAACAACCCAACAAACCCCCCCCCCAAATCCTGCCCAGAGATGGTAGATATTCAAGTCCTGATTCCTCTGGGTCTAAACCCAGATCTCCTGCAAACAGTGCCCAATTCAATAGACTAGAGGATATTCTGCAGTGGGTCTCAACTCTTCTCTTTGTATAAAATACGTCAGTGTTCACTGCAAGAGGGCTGGAGTGTTCATCCCAGATCACTGCTCTAACACCAGGGCATGAAAGCATGTTTTTTCTCTCTGGCCAAAGGAGTATTTAAACATGCTGTGCAAAGCAGTGCAGCTGACAGCAAGAAGGCCTGGTGGCAGATGGCTTGCATTCAGAGCACTTGTTCAGGAGACAGAAGACCTAAGATTAAAACCCTGCTCCACACCAGGCAGAAGAGAAGGCATCTGAACCTGAATCTTCCACTTCCAGGGTGAGTTCTTTCGCCCCTGGGCTATTGGGCGTGATGTCTGCCACCACATCCTCCTCCTCCTCTTTCCGCATACAATCACTGACCTGGTTTAGCTTGCCACTGATTGGAAGAAAGCATCTCCTTGACACCTGGACTCAGGCATCAGCACTCTGGGGGAAGCCTAGCTTAGTACTCATCCCTCTCCTGGTATTTCCTATGTCATGTTCAGCGTCTCTGCACCTGTGCTGCATGACCATCTTGTTCTCACCATGCGGTGAATGAAGGAAGAGCTTGTGAAAGGCAGTGGGAGCCTGTGTGCCAAAGAATGAGAATGAAATCTACATACTACATATTTATTCCTTAGTGAATTGCCTAAGTCATACAGGATGTCTCTGAAAGTGGAGGAAACTGCGAGAAGTTCTCATAGGTCCCATGCTCATGTCTGAACCAGGACCATCTCTCTCTTTTCTCTCTCTGGAAATCCATTTCTACCTTTGATGGTTTTCTTTGTTGATGTAAGCAGCTCTCCATGCCTGGATTGTGACTCTGTTTCCATTTGTCTTTGTAAGCCTTTGGGCAGGGTTTGTGTCTTCCTTTTTGTTCCACATGTATGGTACTATCAACATAACCTAATTTCAGCAGGACCTGATGGAGTCTTATAGGATATCTTGAAGTTCTGGCAGGATAGGGCCTTTGATAATAAGTGTATGTGGCTACTTACTCACTTGAAGTTGGCTGATTACCAGGCCCATCCTGTAATCTCCCAATCATCCCACATACATTAATTTGGCAGAAGCACAGCTATTGTTAACCTGTCAAAATTGTTCCTCACAACATCATGAACCTTAGATTTTTCATGAAACTTGGGCATTTCTGCTCCTGAAGACAATCCTTCACAAATGAAAGAGCTACCTTTCAGTCCAAAGATTTTGACTGTGGTAGAGAGATCTAATGAGATGGGAGATAAGGCATATAGGGTAGGGCGTCTCAGGGAGGCGAGGATTAATGTTCCAGTGCCACAGGCAGTGATTTATTAAGTGAGCCATGGCTGCAGGGTCTGTGAATGTTGCGCATCCTCCTCATGTTCATCATATGTTTTTAAGTACTGTTTGTGAGCGACATCTCAGGAGAAAGGAACTCAGTATTAAAGACACCTAACTTCTGGTGGTATGTAGAGCAGGGGAGAGAGAAAACCCCCTGTGGCTTCCTCCTTAACACCTGTTGTGAACAGCGTTTTGGAGGGTGGCCTTGAACTCCAAGTGCTAACTAAAATCTGAGTACAAAGATCAGTTTGGGTAGATTTTCTTTCTCAGGAAGTGACAGATGATGAGTGCTGATATGCAAAATCACTTCATGTTTTGCATGTGATAACTGGGATTCGGAAGACACTGGTTGGCTGGAGACCTAAAGGCAGAAGCTTGCCACAGGAAAGTCCATAGTGTTGACAGTGAAAAATTAAAGCAGACTTTGCAACTAGTAGTGAGACATAGTTAGAAGTTTTCTCACAAGCTTGAAATGGGCATGATGAATGTAATTTTTAAGGCAAATTACCACCAAAATGCAAATGCTGGCTACTGACTTTCTTTCAAAACTGACAAGCATTTTGGAGGAAAAAACAAGGCCAAAAAGAATTTATCTTCTCTTTACTGCAATGCTGAACACAGAAATACCAGCTGTCCCTTTTCAGTAGTCAGTGTGTCAGTTTGTGGTATTCTGGGAATGTGAGTCCACTGCCTATACTGGCAGATGATGTAAGTGGAAAGAGGGATGTTGGCATTTGGCTCTGGTTGTGCCACAGGTACTGGCAAATATAAAGTGTGTGGGAGTGTATGGAGACAGTGAAAAAATACCAGTGTCTTGTGGACTCAAAGAAAAAAAGAGGAGGCAGGCATAAAAAAAAGTGAGAATCGCCTGGAATTTATTGGTATTGGATTGGCCAGCAAAACAGATAAGATTTGGGCTATGTGTGACAAATGGGGCTTCTTGATATGCATCTTACCACCGAGTAGTGGCTGTCTGAAGTGCATGCAATTAAGAAGGCTTTTTTAGTTATATGAAGAGCAAGAATTATCCCAGTTACTCTGTTTCACCCTCTGAAGCTCTTCAGAAGAGGAAGCTAAGATGTGTTTGCCCCTGTAGGTAGAGGAGCCAGAGCCAGAGCCAGAGCCAGGGCCGGGCTGTTGCAGGCCTGGTGGAGGCAGAGGCAAAAGAAAGGGAGGAGCAGTGACAGGGAGCCCCGGGGGAGCACTGCGGAGCAGGGCCAGGCTGCTCCCCGAGGAGCAGCAGGGCGGGAAGGGTGACTCCTGCGGCCGGGTGGGGTCCCGCAGCCTGAGCCAGCAACCTCAATGCTGGGCCGCACCCTGGCCCTGCCCGCGGTGGCGGCAGCAGGCAGCGTTCAGGCCGGCTTCCCAGGCCTCCGCCGCCGGCAGGGCGGGCGGGCGCGCTGCTGCTGCTGCGGCTGCTGCTCAGGCACTGCCCTTGCACTGCCCGCTGAGGGCCGAGGGTCGGCCCGGGAGGGTCCGGTGGCACGGAGGAGACAGTGCGGTTCGATTAATTTCATTTGGAAGGATATCAAGAGCGGTTTCTTATCTGTGGTTTGGGGTAAAACAGCTTCTGGTCCATCGGGACCTGGAGGAGAAGTTAAACATTCAAAACAAGCCATCCAGATAACGACCATCCAAACAATTTAACGGCGCTGTTCTGAAGAGTGCCTAATCTCTCACGGCTGATGTTCGGGGGCTCCAGCAGCTCTGGAAGATCTGGGAATATGGATTAATTTACGATACATACAGTAAGGCCTATTATGAATCATGAACAGAAGAATGAGCAAATGATTAGACTAAAGAAAAATTAAAGGACAAAAATATAACTAATGTCAATGAACATTGCTGTATGTGAAATCAATACTGGAAATCTTGTTTGCCACCTTTTTTGATGAGATGGCAAGTTGGTTTGATAAGGAGGATGGAAATGACAAAATTTGACTCAACATCACATGAGACAGCAATTAGGAAAGATGAACAATATAAAATTAACATGGCACATGGCACACTGCTTGAAAGCTGGCCAGCTGACAGGTCCTGGAATACAAAGGGAGAATCATCACAGAATCATTTAGGTTGGAAGGCACCTTTGCAGGCCATGAAACCCAGCCCCTTGCTCAAAGCAGTAACAGCTTCAAAGACAGTCAAGTTACTGAGGATCTTGTCCAGTTTGGGATGTCTCCACAGGTGGAGATTCCACAATCTGTTATTTAGTGTGAAAGTTCCTCTTCCTCAAAGAGGTTTGTTTTAGCAAAGTTATTTGATAAATGTTTCTTCTATCGGTGATGTTTAATAATTTTTCCAAACATATGGGAGAAAGCACAGAATTAGTGCAAATGAAGTTTGCAGAGGACACTAATGCTGAATCGCAAATGTCAAAGGGGTAGTGTCAATATTATAATTCAAGTGACCTTGGATTGCTTGTCTTAACATGGTTGAATATAAAGTAATTGGAGAGAGAACAAAAATCTTAGGTCATTCAGATGGAATGGACAAATCCACACTGGGGAAGAGTGATGTTTGATGGGCATGGTAAACAGGGTGAATAATTGTCTAAGCATGAGTTGTTGGTGTTGATCAGCAAAAAACAAACTTTTGTGACCCTTGGAGTTAAAAATATGAGGAAATTAGAGAAGCTCATGGAGTCTATACTTATCAGTGAAGCGTGCCAGGTTCAGTTCTCTGTGAGGGCAAATGGGGTAGCACAGCTTCCCTCCATACACCTAGACTTCCCCAAACACAGTGTCCTCATCCATACTGCTTGCTTGAGCAACTTGTCCCATGCTATTCCTCAAACCATGCTCAGGCATTGTCTGGCAGAGGGCTGGTTCACATAGTCCCAAAATGTGCTGTGAAACTAACCATGATGCAGTGTGAGCAAATGTGTGCCAATACGTGCACACACGTTTAGTTTTCTTATGCTCTTAGTTTTTTATTTAGCACAGGTTTACAATTGCTGGTGTTTAGTGTCGAGTCTGGGCATTCACAAGGCAAGAAGAATGCTATCATGTTAGGAAGGGTGCAGTTGAAGTCCTGAGGAATGGCAAAATGTGCTTCATAATGTTCATATTTTACTGGGGAGAAGGTAAAGGAGAGTCCTGGTTGTAGTCTTGAGAACAGTGCTTTGAGAGTATTGTAATTAATTCCTCAGTGGATCAGGTATGTAGGAGGCTATAATGGCCAGGAGCTGAACCAAAACAAGCTTTGACAAGAAGGAAGTTCTCAGTTTCATAGTTCTAGTGTTTTTTAAGTAGGCATTTTCCTAGTAGACTTTCTGTAGTTTAAGGTGGGATTCATGCAGCTCCTGTGGGCTGTGCAATGCAGGGGGGCAGGTTAGATGAATCCAATGGATTCATAATCTTTGAATCTTTGAATTAATTAATGAGATTTTGAGGTATGTATGAAAGTTTGGCACTTGGATTCTGTTGTTCTGCCAAACAAGGGGACTGATAGAGCTTCAAGGCTTTACCTTTCATCACTACATATATACTGACTGGGGAGATTCCCAGCAGAAAAGTTAACACTTCTGCCTTCTGTATACTGCTACTGATAATTTTACCATTCTCATTTCATTGTATGTTATAGAGGCACTGTAGAATCTAATCATTATAGAAGACTTTTCTTCTTCGTAACATACTTCGTAACCTTTTTTTTTTGGTCATTTATGCATTTATTTTTCTATCAATACCTATCTTCTGGTTGGCAATTGTAGTGGGTTTGTGTGGTAAGGCTTTGGTGGGGAGGGGACTACAGGAATGACTTTTGTGAGAAGCTGCTAGAAGCTTCTCCCATGTCCTAAAGATCTAATGCCAGCCAGCTCTAAGATGGACCCACCACTTGCCAAGGCTGAGCCCATCAGCCATAGGGGTAGCGCCTCTGGGATAACGTATTTAAGCCAGGGAGAGGACTGAGAATGTGTGAGAAACAGCTCTGCAAGCACCAAAGTCAGTGCAGAAGGGGTAGGAGGTGCTCTGTGCTCAGGAGCAGAGATTCCCCTGCAGCTCATGGTGCAGCCCATGGTGAGGCAGCTGTTCCCCTGCAGCCCATGGAGGTCCATGGTTAGCAGATACTCACCTGCAGCCCATGGAGGACCCATGAGCCTTTCATTGTATTTTCTCTCCCCTGTGCAGCTGAGGAGGGGAGTGACAGAGCAGCTTTGGTGGGCACCTGTGATCTGGTCAGGGTCAACCCACCACAGTAATAATTACTATCAGCTTCCTTTTTCCTTCATAGGAGCTAATTTAGTATCTGGCTTTACAGTTCCTTCCTAAGGGAAGGGATGTTTACCCTTGGCATTTTGAAACTGTGGCTTGTTGAACATAGAAAGTACAGTTTCTCAAGAATTTCCAGTTACCATTCACCCATTTTTATTTACGTTTTTATCTCATTTGATTTAGCTCATAACTATTTTCTACTTAGTGGCATTTGTCCTTTTAAATCACAAGGTGAATAGATTACTGGTTTGGACTTCACTGTTCTGACATGTAACTCATGGGACATAATTCCTTTTGCCAAAAATACAGTTCTGTGACCAAACTATCTTCAAACAAATTCTAGTATAGACTTATGTTATATCAGACGTAATTAATTTTCAAATCATGAAATTATTATCTGTACTTTTGCATTTGTTTAGTGGCAATAGAAAATACTCAGCATGCTTCATTCAGATTGAAGATCTGGGTGATAATGTGGTTTTCTACTCTGGCACCACACATAGCTGATTATGGATCTAGTCATCTAGCTAATTGATTTGATTTGACACTCTGCAAAACAGACCACCTGCTCACTCATCTTGAGCTTCACAAGTGACAATATTAATTCATAAGCTTTCAAGATAGTTTTCTTCCTTAGTGCCAGCAACTTGGACAGTAGTTGTAGGGGTACACCTTTAACAGGAGACAAAGAGAGCAGCTTGGCTGCAAAGAGCCTGCAGTGGCCAGACTGAACACACAGACCAAATGGGCAGATCTTTGCCAAGCTCTTTAGCTGTGATTTCTGAGCTGCATATGTGTAATGTTGTACCTTACGTAACATGCGAGGCCATCTCCCCTATTCCCTGTGCCTACACAGATCCTAGCAATTCGCTTTAACATACTCGTCATGCCTGCCTCTGTAACACTGTCATGTTGCTCATAGTTGTGTAACTTCAGTCCCTCTCATCTTATTATCCAGCTCTTGGTTCTGATGATTAGGCAATTATATTTTTCTTATTTTTGTGTCCTTTGGCTTCATGACTAATTTTGTTCTCAACATCTTGATTTTGATGAGTGTTCTTTGGGTCTCCCTTTTCATTCACTCCTTTTTTATTAGGTTGCTGCCTTCCTAACTCCTACAGCAGACTTGTCTCCTCAAAAGTAAGTTTTTCTGCAGGTGTGGAGGCCAGCTGAATGCCCAGCCACTTCTCCCTCTGTTCCACCATTTCAAGACCATATAGTATTTTAAATCTTGAAAAATTAGGGAATTGTTTCCCATCTGTTCTCCTTTGGGCATGAGCCATTAAGGGTTTCTGAAAATGCATTCTCCTCTGGTTTATCCATCTTTTGTACAACCTCCTGAATAGGCAGCAGGTCAGTCCCTTTAGGATGGGATAATGAGAATTGCTGGTAATTACTGCTTGCAAGTATAAACAATCATGCCCATGTGGTGAAGGGACTTAACTAATGCCAGCCAATTAAAAGCAATGAGGGGAAGATCACAGTTCCTGTGCTGGTGCAAACACTGGTAGCCAGTAAACACAGCTCTTTGCCTGGAAGAACTGAGCTGACTAAGGATGCTTTTGCTAATGTTACATGACCTCTTTTGAGTGCTTTCAGGTCTTCAAAGGAGTCATGATCCACACTTTGAGAAACATTACTGGAGAATGATGAACTTCATGGGAGACTTGTCATTAGTAAGAGAAAACAAATCAAAGAGGTGCCTCAGTCCTTGTTAAGAAAATGGTATTTCTGAAATCTATCTAGATCATAAATCATCAAAGGATTCTCTGCAACAGATCCACTTTTCACACACAGAAATGACAATAATGTCCCATATACGCTGACAGAGCTCTCTCCTTTCCTGTAAAAGTATTAAAAATCATCTGCACTGCGTTAACGAAGTCCCAGTCTGATTCCCATTAGAGTCAATAGCAGGTATTCTGTTAGGCTGAGGGATGCAGCAGCTTACAATTTTTTAAGCATTGGGATCCCACAGAAGAAGATACTCTTTATAGGTTAAATTTTCTGCATGAAGAGCACATGAAAATGCAAAAGGCTTTCCTTAGTCTTGCTGGAGGAAAGAAGGCCAGTGCATGCTGCTGCTGGCACTAACAATTTCTGAGGATGGCATACTTAAAAGAGGAATTCTAGAGTGGAACTGCACATGACCATTTTCAGCAAAGCTTTTCAGATGCATCCTGCACCACTGACATCAATGGGACATTCACAGGACAGGATGGAGCTTTAGTGGTTTTTTGGCTGCAGTTCTCCGTGACGTTTTCTGGGGCTGCCTGAGGTCAGTGCAGTAACTAAGGATAAAGAGCAGCAAAATTCAACCACCTTAATAGCGAAGTTAGCTACATTTTACTTCAAAACTTTTTCATGTTGAAAATTTAGAGAAATTGTGCCCTTACTGCAAGTCAAGTTTTTGCTCAACAAGTAAATTCCTTGACCTGTTGCTAGGTATGGTTCAAAACAGTCCTAATTCTACCAATATATCCTCTTAAATAACAATAAAACACGACTCTTCAAGGATTAGAAATGTGTTTCAACACTGTCCATTCTGCTGGCATAGCTTTGTTGGTTTGTTATGTTTTGTATTAGTACTGTATAGATACAAGGCAAATACTCTACTTACATAAAATTACTGTCTACTATCAGAAAAGACACTTAATACAAATCATATCAAAACTCTGCATCACATACTGTCAATCCTTAGTGATTTAATAAAATGTCCATTATCTACTATGCACAAGTTAAGAAGTCACATCCTATATGCATGTGCCTAACAATAAGTTATTTCATTATGTCACTGAATTGGTGAGGCTAATTACAACTTAAAATGGCGAATCATCTGTGGACCATTGGAGTCCTAAATTAAACATTCCGATTAATTTAACTGTAAATCTGTAAATTTAACATTGCTACAACAGAAAAAAGACTGTAATATATGGCTCTTATAGTGAGTCTATAAAGGCACTTTTGGAAATTAATACTTTGCTTTTTTTAAAACCAACAGAAACAAGGAGAATAAAATAGCATATTTTACAGAAAAATTATTAGGCAAATAATCCTGTATTTAGTACTACATTTAGGCTTTTAAAACATTAGCAAAATGCAAAGGTTGTAACTGTATTTTCAGTATTTTATTTTTTTCAATTAACAACAAATACTTGCTTCTAGGAAGTTTCAATTTGGACTAATTCATTAATTAATTAACCTTAGGGTTTGGCAGGGGTGTAGGTTTGCGAGCATTTTGGCACATATTAATCTATACAGTGATACCGACTGCTATGCTCTTTCTGGATCACAGCTTCATATTTTGAGGTTGTTACAAAAAACAGCAGGAGACAAGATTGTATCAAGGCCTTTCCTAAACCTAGAATACCAAAAATCAAGACAGTGCTATTTAAAAATAAACTTAGATTTGGCTTGCAGCTTGGTAAGCAGCTCCCCCATTTCCACAAAGCAGGAAGGGATTAATACTGTCTCCCTGCAGGTGGGAAGGCAAGTTGCCACCCTTCACTCTATACCTGCCAGTGCAACCCAGGGAGGAAGGAGGGGAGGATGTCTGGATGAATGAAATAAAGAAGAAAGGAATCAGGGCTGTAACTGCACTGCTATGTGGATGGATAATGGATGATGTCTAGGACAGATATTACCCCAGGGGATGGCCCCAGGTTACGATCAGAGCTGTTAAAAAGAAACATGAAGAGTGGGCTGTGTGTTTATTTTTCTGGCAGCAACTGGAGGAGTTTTAACATGATCTTCATTTATCTTTGGGCTTGCTGATTTTGACCATATCTGAGTAATCTAGCAGGTGTGCCCACCACTCCCCTGACTTGTTTAAAATCTTTTTTTTTCATGTAAATCCATTTATTCCAAGGGAGTTTTTAAAAATCTGGCTCTTGTTACGTGTGATTTCCCCAGGGGTGTGTGTGTCCTGCTTTGGATTTTTTGTGTACATTTTATGGATCCACACTGAAATAAATTTGGTTTATTATTCCTTGCACAGCTTAGCGTGAAAAATGATGGCATGCTTAGGACATTTCAAGGAAGTTTTTGGTCATTTTGGGTGTTGTGCTGAGCTCTTGAATGATGAAAACGGGCGTCATCTGTGGCAATCTCCACAGAGGAGCTCTTCCCTTGTGATCTAGTTTTTCCTGTCTTAGGAGTGTTTCACAATGAACACTTAATGTGAACAAAAGTGATACAATCAGGTAAATTGGGCTGCAAAAAATCTAGGATTACGAGACAGTGATGGCATGGTTACCTGGGCAGCACACAAGTAGCTCGGTTACTCTTGTTTCTTGTGGCAGATGGGGCTGTAGAGCACTTAGACATTAAGGAGAAGCAGGTGTGCAAATGGGTGCAGCAAACCAGCCAGAGATCTGAAGTGGCATTTCCAGCCCAGTGTCCCAAAAACCGCCTGAAAGTTTCCTTATTCTGGACTCTTTTTCTGGATTCCACAACACTTCCCCTTCTCCCCTTGAAAGCTGCAGCTTAGCACCTTATTCCTCCCCAGCACTACAGGAGGGTGGAAACACAGCTCCTCTCTTGACAACTGATCTGGATCCAGCCAGATATTAGTATAGATTCCAACCACCATTTCAGCTCAGCTGTTTTGCTCCTTCACTTCCAGTAGTGTGGTATTGATACGACTCCAAATTGCTTTCTACCGGCCTTGTGCATGGTTTCCCAAACAACATCTGACTGTGGCCATTAATTTTGTCTTGATAATGAAAAGTGTGAGTAGGATCCTTTAAAATACATTCCTTTTTTTTTTTTTTTCTCTGAAAATGTTGAAACCAGGCTTGCAGTATGTTTTTATGCCTTGTCAACTGCTTGTAATGTTACGTTCCCCTGAGATTGGCTTCATATTTTAAAGTCTGTGTCTGGAGTGCCTTCTGGTTTTTACTGCTCTGTGGGGACAGTAGCATCCCAGTTCTGCAGAGGTAGGTGCTTTGAAAAAAGACAGTGACAGCCTGCAAGCCCCAAGTTAGGCAGCTTAATAACTATTCTATATGGTCATGGCTTGTGAAGTTCCTTTGATTTAATGGCTATAGGCCAAAATCGTATACCAGAGCATCTCCTCTGGAGATGTGCCCCTTGTGTGGGACTCTTCAACTTAAGTTTTTACTTGTTAGAGATACATACTGAGCACATGCTGCATCGAGCAGAGCAGCATGAAAACGACTGAAAGAAGCATTCAGTAACAAAACACATTCTGCAGTAAATCTGCTGAGAAATTATATTGGCCAATATAATTGCTGTGAGTAGATTGACCTACTTGTATGGCTGCTTCAACTTGGACACTACTTTTTCTACTTATTGAACTTCTTTTTCAGATTTGTGTTCCATGCACATTCATAGCCATGCCCTGGGGTGTTTGCACAAATGATGTTTTAGACATGTAAATCTGACTAATAACACACCCACCCATGGTTGGCAATGGCAGCCTGACACCAAGGGATGATCTAATCCTGGGAGGTATCTCTGGCCTGAAGGAAAAAAGGGAGGGAAGGGTGGCTTCTCCAGCGAGTGACTCTTAACTTAGGGCTTTCTCACTGAGCAAAGCACTGGGAGAAGTGTGGTCCTTTCAACAGCCACGTCTGCTTTGTGAAACACCTCCTATACCATGTCTGCCTGCAGTTCTAACACACAGTGAATATGCCTCTTCCATCTGACACTGCTTTTTCTGGATTTCCAGAGGTCTCTTCCTTTTACACAAATTCATTCAGGTTTATGGATGGGCCAGTTTAGAAACTGAAATTTTATCTTTTCCAAAGATGGCTTTTTCCTGATGCTCCGCCAATTTGTTTACTGCTGATCAGCAATGACTACCTGAAGGGGGAACTGGTGATTGCTCCAGCAGGCACCTGTGCCACTGTAGGAATTCTTCTCAGCCTCACTAGCTACTGTGGCAAGGTGGTGTCCGTGAAAAGAAAACCTTGCCAAAAGGTGATCAAGCACATTGTAAGTGCAAATCAGGATAGCTCTATGAAAGTCAGCAGAGTTAAAAATCTTGGGCCTCTGTTGTGTCTTGTCACACCATCTACTCTCCCTATCCCCCAGATCAGCATCAGAACTAATAGAGAAAAAAAAAGAGTTTTTTGTTTGGTTTCCTATTGTCAGATATGACTAATATGAATGTAGAAAGATGGGAGAATTTGGAAGAATGGACTCATGAGAAAACCAGCATCGTCTGTTCCATCGTAATTGAAAAATCATGGCAGCTGAATTTCCCAGTGACTGGAAAAAGGGAAATATAACCCCCATTTTCAAGAAGGGGAAAATAGAAGACCCAGGGAACTACAGACCAGTCAGTCTCACCTCTGTGCCTGGCAGGATCATGAAGCGATTTCTACTGGAAACCATGCTAGGGCACATGAAAGACAACAAGGTGCTTGGTGACAGGCAGCATGGCTTTGCTAACGGAAAACCCTGCCTGACCAATTTCATAGCCTTCTATGATGGGGCTACAGAACTGAGGGACAGAGGTACAGCAGTTGATGTCATCTACCTGGACTTGTGTAAAGCGTTCGACACTGTCCTACATGACATCCTTGTCTCTAAATTGGAGAGACATCAATTTGACAGATGGGCCCCTCAGTGGATAAAGAACTGGCTGGATGGCTGCAAACAAAGAGTTGTGGTAAATGGCTCAGTGTCCAGCTCGAGACCAGTAATGAGTGGTGTCCCTCAGGGATCGGTGTTGCGACCGATCTCATTCAACATCTTTGTCGCTGACATGGACAGTGGGATTGAGTGCGTCCTCAGCAAGTTTGCCGATGACACCAAGCTGTGTGGTTTGGCTGATACGTTGGAGGGAAGGAATGCCATCCAGAGGGACCTTGACACGTTTGTGAGGTGGGCTGATGCCAACCTCATGAAGTTTAACCATGCCAAGTGCAAGGTCCTACACCTGGGTCGGAGCAATCCCAGGCACAGCTACAGTTGGGCAAAGAAAAGATTCAGAGCAGCCCAGTGGAGAAGGACTTTGGGGTGTTGGTCAACGAGAAAATGAACATGAGTCGGCTTCAGTGTGCGCTCGTAGCCCAGAAAGCCAACCGTATCCTGGGCTGCATCAGGAGAGGGCTTGGGTGCAGCCTTTGCCTCCCTCCAGGGCTGCTGTAGGTACTCCCTCCAGTGCCCATCCCAGCCTGCTGGCTGGTGTTTGGCAGGGAGAGGCCTCTGCTACATCCCATTCCTGGCAGGTATGTTCTCCCTTAGGGTTCCCAGTGCCTCTGGCTGTGCTAACAAGCCACCGCTTCCCCACCAGCAGGCAACACCAGTCTCAGCACTTTGCCTACCTCCTGTGCAGTAATTCAGAGTAGAAAAGGCTCCCTAGTTTATTTGCCTTTCTTGTGTATTATAGATGCTGTGACACTAAGCAGGACCTCATTTACATGTAACTCACTGCACTTGTCCATTTAAATTATAAAGGCACACAACTGTCTATAAAATGGCTTAACATGTACCTGTAGTATATAATTAGCATTTCATGGGCTCCTCACCTGTTTGTTGATGGGATAGTACAAACAAGCACAATGTTCCAAATGATGACACCAGGCATGGGCTCTGTCTGGAATCTGCCTCTGTCAGGCATCTAAGCCTCTGTCTGTCGGAGGTGAGGTGAACTGAAGCTAGCTCTTGCCGCCATTGTGATTAACACAGAGCCCCACACATCCGAGTGCTCCTAGGGATGTCTTGTTTCCTTGCAGGCGTGTTACAGGCGGAGCCTTGGGGTTTTTATGCTGGCCCAGGGTTTCTAGCCAGTGGGTGGCCCTGCTGAGCACAGATTAGCTACCTGGCATGTGCACAGCCAGCCTGAACGTCCTGGGGATTTCAGTGTTGTTCTGCTTGGGTAAATGATAGTATGGTAAGTCTGGAGTGCCCAGGATTGTGGCTTTGATGTGCTCACTCATGTTATTCAATGAAGGCAAGCATGCGTACTCTCAGATCTACTGAACATACACAGAACTGTGCAGTCAGTCTGGATGCTTCCTGAAATGCTGGGTTTGTAACACATGGTCTATAGAGCTCATTTACACATATCTCCATCTGGGAAATCCCAGAGAAAGGGTTATGGCAGCCTGACTATTAAATTAATTTAATTTTCTTTCCTTAAGGGCATCTCCATTTGCCAGCAGTCACATTTTTATCCACTGAAAAGAAATTCTGAAGTTATGCTTAGCTAACCCTAATTATTTGGCAGTTTATGTTTGCATACTCCTGTGACCCATCTTCAGAGCACCTGATACGAGCTTGCTCTCAGGAGTACCACCAAGAACCCAAAGGTAAAGGCTTTTCTGGTTCTGTTCCTCATTCATATCTACTACTACACTTTGTTTTTTTCTTGAATTTCATGGACTGATTGGCAGGCTGTCTGCGATTCTAGCAGAGCCAGACTTAGGTGGGATGCTGCTAGAAGTGAACGCTTGATCCTGCCCTAAATGGGGAGTCCAAGCCCATTTGTCCAAGTCCAAATTTGTGAGGCCAAGCTTGCGTGATGACCTCAAATGGTGTGGTGCCACCATGAACAACAACGTAGAGAAGCACATCACTTCATCATACACGTGAGCCTGAGGAAATTGGACTGTTTCCAGTATTAAATATAACATGGGTGAATTCAAGGGTGTGTGTCATGTCACGCAACACGGAGCATGAATCAGATCATGTAGCAGTGGGAGGAAAAGCCCCTGTGGGTGCCTTTGAGAAGCAGCTCCTGGGGGACCTGTATGCAAATGTAGTTCCAGCCTGAAGTGCAGCATGTGATGAAATCAGGTTGCCCAAGGGCAAAGTGGGCAGTTCTAGGTCTTCCTAGGTGTGTTGGGGTAGGTAGAGCGCCTTGTCTGCGTGACTGTGCATGTGTAGATGGGTACATAGATTTACATGGGCTGCAATGATTTGGAAAGGGCTCTGTGTGTGCATGGTGTGGCAGGGGTCGGCCCTTGGTGAGTATGGGAGATACATAGCAAGAAATTCCTAGGTATATTGTGGGAGATCCCCAAGGAAAGTGGGATTTCTTCTTGCCAGTGGAGATGGGGCTTCCTGCTGAACAACCTCACTGTCAGTGCAGGAAGGAAGGGGATGTGGTCGTCATAGGAGAGGTGGCACCTTCTCCCACCTGTCAGATGGAAATGGGAGCTCAGCCTTTGTGCTGTGTGTTTAGATTTCAGGCTTTGCAGGCAGGCACTGTCCCTCACTGTTTGTCTATCCTTGGCCAGGTAAGTCCAGATCTATGCCAGGGCACGCAGGTGCCTGTGCAATACTAATGAGCAATAACAGGAACAATATTCAGTGCTCTCTACAGCAACTGCTGGCTATACAGTCAGGTGGGCTCACAGAAGAACAAGATCAGCAGGATGGTAATTCTGTTTGTGCATGAAGGAACCCGTGTGAGTGCCCACCACTCAGAATTGTGCGCATGAACAGTTCCTGGAGGCAGCTGAATGAGATTTGACCAGTGACTAAATGACAGTATGGAGGTGTTTGTAGAAAAATGGGGGCAACTGTGAATTGGTTTCTAAGGGTCCATGTAATAGGAGAAGTTTTTAAAACCCTGGAGAGTTTATATCTGAAAGCATGAGAGGGGTGGAAATTTGGCTGAGGAGCAAAAGTGGAAGTAAGGAGGTTTAGGAGCCTGGTTACCTGGACACAGCCAGGGTATCATTTCCTCCTCTGAGCCATGGTTCTACAAAAACTAGTTAGCTTTATACGTCTGAGATACCAGGTCGATTAGATTCATGATATACTTGAAGGGAGCATGAACTCTTGGCAGAAGTAACTCCAAGCCCTTACTTGCAATGGCCTTCAAGGGCAAGTAATTACACCTCGCTCAGTTTATGTGTCAATATTTCACAGAATTAATGAGATACCTCTTTACTGAGTGTATTGGTACTCTTGCCCTTTAGGTTAACTCAGGGGAAGGCTGATTACCTCTCCTCCCAAAAGTTTAAATTCCCCAATACTATTAGAAGGGTCTTTATTTCTCTTCCAGCTAAGCTGAAGTGGTGTGAATGCGGTGAATTACAATAAGCAAGACACTCCCTAGTGCTATTTTCACTCACTCTTTGAATTAGATCAAGTTGCCCTTTCCTTTGAAATGAAAGTAATCCATTTTTATGTGTTTGTTGCACTCTCTGTGCTACTAACAGGAGAAAATCAATATCAGGGCAGTCAGTCTTTTTGGTGTTGTGATTATTATGGCTAATACACTATATTCTGTCATTGAGGGAGTTTGAAGACGTGGATTCTTTAGATGCTGATGATAGTGGGCTCTTGAGATAAAAGGTGAAAAGCAAAACTGCAGAAATGAGGGAAAATAAGCCAGTTAAAGTCAGGTGCTGGCATTATTTGACATATTTTTTAGAAGTAATTTTTTGATCAAGCAGAGCATTTGGGCACTGCTGATAGCATCAATTCCGTTCTGTTCTTCAAACACATATTCATCCATCTTAAATTTTATTTTGAATCTATGTGCACTCATCTGTTGTCAGGTTGAAGATGTGCTCATTAAAAGAACTAAAAATCCACTTAACTCTCTGTGAAGGGCAACTGATAGACTCAATTCACTGGAACCATCTGGAATGCCATTCCCTATCTTGCCATCTCTGAGGAAGCTTTGTTGTCTTTAGAAATATATCAGGCAGCGAGTAATTGACTTAATGTCTTTTAATCTAGATACTGAATGGACCCTATCTGGGCCTCTTCCATTTTGATTTCACAGCCTGTGTGTGGGACCTTGTTTCTTTCTTGTAACTTGATTTCTCCTGGGCTGTTGGGAGGTGTGTGATAAGGTGTGAGTTCCAGCTTGACCCAGGGGGCTGCCCACTCATCTCCTTTGTTGTAAAAAATAAAATCTGGTCACATTTCTCTACATTATCTGCTTCCCAACAGTGACAACATTTCAGGGTGCTACAGAATGATGTACTGAACTGACTATTCCAGTTATGTCTGCTGTGTAATTGTAAGAGTCAAAGCAACCCCCAAACAAAAAAATCTACACCTGAATTCAGAATTCCTTGGGTGGAGAAGCAGCCTGGAATTCAAGATTCTCATAAACCAGTAAAGATGCCATAATGCATTGCAGTGGTGCTCCTTTACATCACTGTTATTAATCAGCTCTGTCTTTTCCTTATTCTTTTTCATACACTCATTATGTTTTCCCTTCTCTTTCCTCACAGGTTTGCTCCCTGCAGCTGTAAGAGCCACACAATCAGATAGTCAAGAGGAGGTTAAATCAGAGGAGGGCTAGCATTACAGGTAGCACAAGAATTAGTTGTAACCCATCACTGGATATGAAGTGATGCAACATGATGAGTGTGAGTAGTGGGCCACCATGACAAAGTGGAGGAAGTAAGGAAAGAGATGGCAATAAGACTAGGAAGTCTTGCAGTTTGGATGAGTATACTTGTTCTTGGATCAGTTAAAAGTCCTTTCAAAACTATAGTTACTGATGCATACTTCTTTGGTGGAAAAGCAGAGCCTGCTGAAGGGTTTTGGAGAAAAAAACATGGTAATTCCCATGATCTACCCATAGCAGGGAGTTCTTCCAGTTGTCTTCAACTGGTGACATTCACAGGCCAAAACTATTGCTGTACAAGGCACTCTGCAGAAACCAAATTAGTACAGTGACAACTTTCTTCTGTTTTGTGCAGAAAAAAACCCACAGGTTATGATTCAGTTTCTGTCTTGGATTAAAGCTGATGGCCCAGGTTTGAATTGGTATATCACTTTTAAAATCACAGTCACTTCTCTACATTTGTTTCTTCTTTCAGGAGGCTGGAAACTGGGTGTGAATTCCAGGGAAAGGGTTAAGAGTATCAGGAGGCTGTCAGCCATTGGTCTGCCTTTAAAACAAGGTGCTGGAGGGCATATCTTAACTTGACATGTTGCATTGTTAATTTACAGTTTGGGTGTGGAGGGACCTGCCTTCCCTTCTTTGTAATCTATGCAGGTGTGCACAGGACTTCAGAGGCAGTTGCAGTGGAGCTTATGTCTGTGAGAAAGCCTCGCTGAACAAAAATGTGCTAAGAGATTTGAACCCCAGCTCCCTTGTGCAACTGCCTGCAAGTCCTGGATTTCTGCGGGATGGGGTTTTATCCCTTCTCTGCAGACCACCAGGCCCTTCTGCAGATTTTAGGTCTTTTGCTACAGTGAGATTGTTAAATGTGAAATCACACAAGCAAACTAGTCACTTGCTCTGTTTATTTATTTATTTTTTTTACTCTGCTTCCAGATCACTCCTGAAACACTGGATTTCTGGCAATGTTTTAATCAGCGGTATTTTGAGGCATCTCAGAGGAGGGAGTTTAAACCCAAAAACTGGTCACAGACTTTTCACACTGAGAATTCACTATTGATGAGTTATCACACGAAACTGAGCAGCTAAAAGCTACTCTGCTGGTCTGGACTGGTTGGCTAAAGCCCTTTAAACCTAGAATAACTCATATGCACAGAAACAGCCCATAGTGGGTGGTGTAGCACAAGTGCCCAAGCTTTTCCAGAATCTGTGTGCAGTTATTTGTAGGAACTGGACCCACAGTTTTGCTCACACAGGCATTTACACACAGGTACCTAACCATTGACATTTTGCAGTTGAGCAGAGCAGAGATCAGTCTACCGCATTTTCTCTCCTGTAAGCTGGAGAAAAGAGATTTCAGCTCTGTATTCAGAAATACTAAGCTTTCCCCCCTCCAACCCAATCTTGGACTTTAGTATAGAAAAGATACAATGAAATTGAGCATGTCAGTAAAATTGAACCTCACAAATATTTCATAATTAATTTAATGACTCCAGTACTTCATTGTTGCTTATTATTGTGGTCACAATTATGGAAAGAATAAAGTGATTGATTCCTTATGGCTCTGTTTTTTTTGGTGGTTTGTTTTACAGCTTTATCTGTCCATTTTATGTTTTCACTCCCCAGACAAAGTTCAGCATTGTTGTACAGGGAAGGGTACCACAGCTGTGGTTGTGCAGCAGAGAACATTACTCTTTGTCAGCAGTTTTTGACATCTGACTTTGGTCTGATGCAGAATGAGACTTCTACCTTTCAAATGCTTTTGGGGAAATGGACAAGAGTAGCAGTGTCTGATGGCCACGTAGGCTGGTACATTCTCATGCTCTGTGTATGACTGGGGAGGCAGAGGGCATCCGAAAACTGCCTGTGAAATGCTTCCTGGCTCCAGCTGTTGCTAATGCCTGGCTGCAGAAATAGCTGGGAGCTGGCAGGAATTGGCAGTATTTTTAATTAAAATGAGTGTAGCTATAACAGTAAAATTATGAGTTTGTAGAACAATTGTTTTATATAACTATATTTATATAGTCTTTCTGCAGTTCCCCTCATCTCCGAACTGCCAAAGACTAATGGAATACTGAATGGCCTGGGATTTTTTGCTTTGCTTGTTTTTCAGAGGTCATGAATCTCTTGTAAAAATGATATGCTAGTGTTTGTATTGCACATTCAAACACATGGGCTTTTCCTTGTCCAGGGAAGGAACTAAAGTCCATGATATTTGTATCCTGGGTGAATATTCAGTGTACCAAGCTATTAAGTCTCTCCTGTAGGAGCAGTTCCAGTTTGAATTAAATATTTATTAGGCAGAAAGAGAGAGGAGTTGCTCTTTCACCAGCATTCATACATAAAATGCCCCTGAAGCCTCTGCTGTTAATAGTCACCCCATTAACTCTTGAATGGGACTGATTAACAGAGTCCCTGATATACCCTTATATATCTTATATATCCCTCTTATATAACCCTGTATATCTTATATAGTATGCCTTATCCTTGTAACAGTGTTCTTACTGTCTTTAAATCTTTGGAGAGTTTACAGGCATTGCATCATGCTAAATAGGTTTGAGAATGTGGTTTCTGTGAGTGGGAGCTTAAATCAGTGACCAGCTTCTTGTGGAATTCTGTGGAAGCCTTAAAGGTGGTCAAGAGCTGAGTTATAAGTGGAAACTTGGCATGGAAAACAAAGCTCATGCAGCTGAAATGACAGCCTCAGAGGATGCAGATGATATCACTGAAGTGGTCCAGGACAAGAAAAGACTGCCTAGAAAGATGGCTAAAGTAAAACTAAACTGTGGAGTTGGCTCCATAGCTTGGTCTTTTGGGGGACTTCAGTTTATCACAAACTCTGCACATAAATGGAGCAGATGTCTGAGGCATGAGAGATGGCAGCTGGCTCCCAGGGATGGGTGTGCACAGCCCACTGGGAGGGTGCCCAGGCTCCAATTGTGCATGTTCTTATCTGTTACTGTCTGCTGGGGTGTCAGATGAACACAAGTTGTCTCTTTTTAAAGGAACAGTCCAGTGGGAAAGACTCTCTGACCTTTACAAATCAAAAAATACTCGCAAGTCACTGACTTTTTTAAGTCAGAAAAATTAATCTAGAACAAAATTCAGAAAGGTAAAAGGGGAGTTAGGAGGAAGGTATAGAAGAAAATAAATGTGAGAGAAACCAAGAGAGAAAAGAACAAAAAGGAAATTAATTTTAGTAACTACAGGTCATTTACTCCCCAAATGTTACCTATTTGTACCAGAGTTGTGAAGCTAATAGCCTTTTTGCTGAAACAGGTTACACGTTCTCCTGTCCAGTCGTTGCTAACTGGCTTCTAAATATGAGGACCAGACAGGATATGAAGCTACAATTAAAAATAAGACTAAATTTACTCATGGCAAGCAGAGACATTAACATTTGTTTTTGAGTTTGTAGCTGAGATGAAGAAAAAGCATGTGTCTCTTTCTCTTACTGTGCACTCAGAGATCCCAGAAGAGAAAGGGTCCTAGCTGAGGCAGCAGAGAGCAGGAAGAGAAATAGTAAAGCCAGTGAGAAAAGGTAACAAGGAAATTTATGGAGGGAGACAAACATGAAGCACTTTCTGAATGGGATTCTGGGCTGAAGAGAGAGTAGTACACTGTGAACATGTCAGCAGAACTTTTCCATGCCTGTATATCCATACACAGACTTTGGGGATCTGGGAAGGGAATTTCAGTATGAAAGTTGAGTGGAGATAAAGATGTAGATGGAGAACACTGGCAGAGGTAGAGTGACATACTACAGCGGATGGACGACAGGGGTGGGTGGACTGGTCCTGGGGAATCTGCCCTTTAGCTCATTTCCACTCTGTTTCAAGGCATGCCCAGTGGTGTGATGGGCCCCACTGATCTCAGCAGTTCCAAGGACACTGAGCACATGTGGCCGTGGCTGATTAGAGTATCTCAGAAGATGAGGGTCTTCCTTGGGTGCATTATTTATTCCTCTGCTCACCAGCAGCTGCACACAGATCAAAGGGAGTCAAGCACATCTCCCCGTGGAGCAGTGTCCATCTTTCTTTGTAATTCCCCAGGGTGAACAGCACTTTGGGGTTGCCATCCTGCTTGCCGCCCTCTCGCAGGAGCTCCTCCATCTCTGCTTGTGTAGGCCGCTGCTCCCTAGGCCCCCCAGCTAGGATCAACCCAGGCACATCTGTACTTAAAAATAATTTACAGATGTTGTTCATGGCCCACGAGGCTTTCTGAAAGATTTTGCAGACAAAAATCAGCAGCAGATGATGACAATACATGGAATAATATTAAAGTTATAGACACAATTCCCACTGGGAAGCTAGGAAGATGATATGCTTCTAAAACATTTAACAAGACACTGTCCTCTTTGCTGTGAGTAGCCTGCCTGTGGAATGCTTTTTCATAAGGTGCACAGTTATGTCAGATGGAAAACATTTTAGTACTCAGTTTCCTTTGTGTGACCTGTTTGACCATTTGGGAATTGGCTATGTGTGAAGGTAGGAAACGCAAAATGAAGTGCATTAGAGGAACAGCCAAACCTGAGATCTTCTCCAGGCTTCCCTCATGGCTGTGGGTAAATGTGGGACCTGGTGGTTGGGAGCTGCAATGTTCAGCCTTGCTTTTGTTCATGGTGGCAGAATGTGGGATATTTCGTTTCTGAGTGAGGATGTCTTGATGAAGGAGCAAAATCTTCCATCAGAGGCAACTAGGTTTAAGAAAAAAAAACAAAGCAACAACAAAACAAAAAAATGAATAGTAGGATAATTACCCAAAGATGATTTTCCATGGGGGAAAATAAAACAGTTTTTTTTTTTTGAGCAATTTTGGGTACCACGAGTCAAAATGAACAGAATACTTCTCTGGTTTTCAGAATGTAATTTTCAGAAATTAGGCATAAATTAGGAGCCTAAAATCAGAATTAAGGACCTCAGTGTTTTGTCTGCTATGGGTTTATAAACATAAAAT
This sequence comes from Neopsephotus bourkii, assembly GCF_033783945.1. Lineage (NCBI taxonomy): Eukaryota > Metazoa > Chordata > Aves > Psittaciformes > Psittacidae > Neopsephotus > Neopsephotus bourkii. Next base: position 11,795,013 of record NW_026902254.1, on the reverse strand, counting down.
CATAAGCAGACAATTGCAGAGAAAATCCTGCCTCTGTACTAGGGAGACTCGTTTCCCCTTTATCTCTGCTGGCTTCACTGGTCTTACTGGACTTCAAGCATCTTGCAAAATGGCATGGTCAAACTGAAGCACTTTCACAGAGCACACAGGTGCCTTGACCACAGTTGTCTCACCACAGCCCTGGTCCCTACTGTCTGATTGAGCTCAATCTGATTCTAAGCCTTGTTTAGATAGTAACCCCTGATTTACTGTATTTGATTCCCATGGACCCAGTATCTCCTCTGGCTTGCATGCTGCAATGTCCTTCCAGTGTGCTGATGGTTTTCACACAGCTGTTGCTGGTGGCATGTTTACAGAGATGGAAGAATTAATCTGGTGCTTAGTTGCTGACTCTTCCTTCTAATTCCTTTCTGTGAACTTGTCCATGGCTTGGATGTGTGCCACAGCCCAGTACAAATGTGAATGTAATATAATAGATTCCTCTTAAGAAAAATGCTTTATTCTAACATAACAGGCTGGCTTCTTACCTGCCTCTGCATCGAACACTTTATGATTTAAGTGGAAATTGGGACTTGCTTCTAGTCCCAGCTCTTGGGAAATTTTTGTTTTAAAGGTTTTTATTATTATTATTCTCTAGCTTTCCTTCCACGCCTTATCCGGTTATCTTAGAGTTTTGTGTTGCTGGTAACTGTGAAGTCGTGGTTGCTCCAAAATGTGACTTTTTACTTGCTTCTATTTGTACCATATTGGAAAACCAGACAAAAACTCCCTTTTCTCACAACAAGGGACATCTCCCTTATGAGGAAAGACTGAGGGAGCTGGGTCTCTATAGTTTGGAGAAGAGGAGATTGAGGGGTGACCTTATTAGTGTATATAAATGTATAAAGGGAGAGTGTCACAAGGATGGAACCAGGCTCTTCTCAGTGGCAAACAATGATAGGACAAGGGGCAATGGGTACAAACTAGAACACAGGAGGTTCCACTTGAACTTGAGAAGAAACTTCTTCTCAGTGAGGGGGACAGAACACTGGAACAGGCTGCCCAGGGAGGTTGTGGAGTCTCCTTCTCTGGACACATTCAAAACCCACCTGGACACGTTCCTGTGTAACCTTATCTAGGTGTTCCTGCTCCGGCAGGGGGATTGGACTAGATGAACTTTTGAGGTCCCTTCCAATCTCTAGCATACTGTGATACTGTGATACTGTGACTCCTTGGGATCTCTGCAAGGTGCCTGTTTTGCTGTGGCATATGCAGGTATGCACTCTCCTCCTGAGGACCCTGGGCCACAGCTTCCTCCAGCCAGGACTGCTCAGCCAAGGAAAGGTGAACTCATCATGGGCATGCACACCTTAAAGAATGCCCAGCAAAAACATGGGACTAAGGCAGTCTACATACCTGTCTACCAGCTCTAAGTACCTAGCAGAACTAGCCAAGCAAAAACCACTTTAGAAAGGTTTTTCCTACTGAATTCTGCACCTTGAAGATAATAACATATGAAATATCAACAATAAAAACCACACATCACAACAGCAACGCATAAAGCTTATTCAGATGGAATGAAAAATGAAAGCAGTGCTGAATGATTATTTTAAAATGCAGTAAATAGGAAGACGTACATATTTTTTATTATCCCAATGCTTCGTTAAGCAAAAAAAAAAACAACCGCTGCATGATACTACTGCCTGGTTTTATTCCCCTGCTACGAGGTCAGGACCTGATGTTCTCTGCAAGGCTTTGATTTGTAGTATTTTATGCTTCTTAGGTGAAGATGTTGCATACCATGCAGTGAGCCAGTCTTCAGGAAAGTGGAAATCTCAAGACATACACATGTGCCATAGAGCAGTGCTGAGTGTTTGCTTGTCTGGGGAATCTCCTAAATAGTAACCTCTGAGTGTCAGGGATTTTTTTTATTTGTTTAAATTCCACTAAATATAAAATAAATATAAAAAATATTTTAGACGCGGAAACAAAACTTCAGTAAAAAAGCATTAAGGAAAAGCAAAACCAGGGCAGAAACCACAGCTAGGATATTTATAACAATCTGTAGTGCATCGTTAACACTAGAAATACATCCCCTTCACAGCAGAGCCATGGCTTCTTTACCTGCAAGTGGCAAACCCCACCAGCTGTGTTACAGAAATAACAGGCAGGGGGAAAGAAAATGAGCTCAGGATATTTTACTGGGATGTCTGGTTCCAGCTCTACTACAGTTACCACCGAGAGAGGATGATTAATTGAGCCTAGCACTAGCAGCTTGTATGAGAGGCAGCAGGGCTTTGGCAGTCTCAAGGGCAGCCTCCCAGAGTCTCAAAAAGCTATTCAAGGGGAAAAAACATGGCTTTGCCCTTTTGCGCCTGGAATCCGGATGTCTGGCAGAGGGGGCAGGGGCGGAAGGGAGTTGCAGCTCTGCATTGTCCTTTGCTGTTCACACTGCTGACACACCCCAGTATCCTTCTGCTGTGCAGATCCCTCTCAGCTGCCTACCACTTTTGGCTAGAGGAAGGGCCAACTGCTTTCCCATGTAGCTTTCTGGCAGTCCACTCCCTCCCTATACTTGCAACAGTAAAGCCTGGCATTAACCTTGAGTTTGATGGTGTCCCTGGTTTAGAGTTTTTCCTGGCTTGTTTTACTTGGCCACTCTCACCTTTGCACATCCACGCTGTGTACTATCAGTCTCCTGAGTGGTTTTGCTGTTCCAGGTGCTGGAGAGCTGCTAACCCACCATCCACTCATGCTTTCTCCTTCCTTCCGTCCCCAGGAGACATGTCCTGCATCATCGTGGCCAACCGCAGCATCTCCTTCACAGTCTTCTTTGCTCCACCAGGTCCCTCACCAGCATCCCTCCAGCCCTGCTCCAATTCCTGATGGTCACCAAGATGATCACTTCTACATACACAGTTTCTGAGCCTTCAGGGCCTTCTGGACATGGGTTGCAAGCTGAGGAAGCCCTGGAGTTTTGTGTACATCTCAAGTCAAGGACAGAGCTCCCACTCTATGGGTGAGTTGTGCATGAGAAGACAGCTGGGGTCAGAGCTCTGCAGCTCCAGTGGCAGCATCTCACTGCTGACCAGCTTGAAACACATGGAGGCATATAGCAAGTAATGGGAGCATATAGCAGCACTGATGGAAATGAGCTGATCTAGATTTAGTTTTAAGCTATAGTTTGCTCAGAGTTTTCTAAGGAGTGGTTTCAAATATAATTCTTTGACCTCGGCTGTCTAAGGGCTCATGAGTTGCAGTAACCACTGCTTACAATCACATTTCCCCCTTGCTCAGCAAGTGTGGGGGAAGGTTTCTAAATAGATGCCATCGAAGTAAAACCACCATCATCAATTTTAAAAGAAAAGCAGCGCTGCCCATGGCCCCTCGAACTCAGGCTGTGGCTCTGCAGCCAGCTGCTGGGGCTCGAGGTGGGTATCCCACAGTCAGACGGATCAGGCTTCCCACTGCAGACACACCAAATCCCCCCGTGCTGCACATGTGATGAGCATTTTTTGAACCCATCTCATGCCCTCTCTCCCTGTTCGCTTGCATTTCATACATTTGGGTTGCAGTGACACTGTCATCATCCCACCCAGCCATCTGCTGGGACCTGCGGGGGTCCTTGGGATCTTGGGTCTGCACATTGCAGTGATGGGGACACTGGCAAACATACTATAACACTTGCTTATGAATGCATCCAGTCATTTAAATGAGTCTCTTTGATACCTTGTTTTGTAGGTTGCCCATTTTCCTTTTGGTTCTCTGTTACAGAGTTGCTCTGCAAAATTTCAGTAATCACTTCCCATCTTCACGTGTTGTTTTGGCCATTCACAACAGCAGTGAGCAGTGTTGACCTGTGGTTTTAAAGTCTCTGTGTGGTAACAGTAGTCAGTAAATGCCTTCCCCCCCCCCCCAGCCTGTGATCTGTAATGCCATGAGGATATTTCTCTATGGAGCAGTTTCAATGCTCATGGCAGTTTCGATGACCAGCTCCCTTTAAGAGTCATTATTTGTAAAAGTCCTGCTATAAAACACCCTCTTTTACCTCTTCTTTCTATATTTCCTTTCATATTTTATTTTAACATGTTTTCAGGACACTCTTTTTCAGCAAACCAAACAGACCCAGTCCATAAATGAAAGGTGACCTTTATGCACAAGGAAGGAGTTCTAATGAATTGCAGGAAGTAATAGACTATATGGGAAAAGCGCCTCCTGCTCTTTTTATTTTTTTTATGTACAGTATTTCCCCCTAACTTTATGACTATAAAACACAGTTTTAAGTACCAGCCAGAAGCTGACTCCTGAGTATTTCGTATTATTCAGCTTTACACAGTTCCCTGCCTTTGTCCTTAGACAAAAGGCTGTAGTCTATTAAATTCATCTGCTCAATTTGAAATGAAGGCCATATTAAATAGACTTCATTGTGCATTTCTATACATAGAAAGTACTTTGGGGATTATTGGAATGCCTGCTGCAGCCATCTACAGCTATTTGGTATACGTAAATGCCTATTTAACCAAGCTTTGAAATGGAATATGACTGACAGAGTAACATTACTCTTTTCATACACCCACTTCCATTATTTCACCTATTCACCATATTTTTTTCTAAAAGTCTTAAAATCCATACTAAGGCTTCCAAGATGTATCTTCCAGGACAGCTCTTCTTTCTCACCACCTCCAATGGCATCCTGATTTCCTTTGCTCACACACTCCCACATCCAATAATCTGGCTCTTCCCTTACGACTGCTCTGCATTACAGACAGTCATTTACTTCTAGGTCTGCTATTTTTCTTCATCCTGTGATTGTTGCCTTGGTGTCTGGCTAAACCAGCCCAGCTCCACCTGCCAAAACTTTCTGCCAAGCGTATCCTCTCCTTTTAGACAGAACAGCAGAAGCACTCCTCCCGCTCCTGGCCAGCAGGAAGGGGCTTTCATCTGTTCCTCCTTACAAGCCCTGGATACCAGATACCTCTTGCTCCCTGCTGCTGGTAAAATTCATGTCATCTCCTTTTCCACCCTTCTAAGAGCCAAATAATGTTTGAGGAAACCCTTATCTTTCTGTTTTCCCAGTATCTGTGTTGTCATGGGTAGAGCTTTTTGAAGTACTACCTCTGGAAAATCAGTGTTTTTGGGTAAACAAGTATTTTTGGGTAGCTTAACCTTCTTTTCTGACCTAGTCCTCCCATTTGTTATTCATTATGTGAGCAGAGAGAGGGGCTGTCCTGGGTTCAACAGTAGCAGTCATTTTTCTCCTTCTTGGTAGCTGGTGCAGTGCTGTGTTTTGACTTCTGGGCTGGGAACACAGCTGATAACAATGATGTTTTGGTTTGGCCAAGGACTTTGTGAGCCTCATGCTCTGCCAGGGAGGAGGGAAGCTGGGAGGAAGCAGAGACAGGACACCTGACCCAAACTGACCAAAGAGGTATTCCATACCACAGCACGTCATGCCCAGGATGTAACTGGGAGTTATCTGGAAGGGCTAGGAGACTGCAGGGTTGGAGGAGATACCGGTTGATGCTTGGTTGGGCTGGGGGGGTGAGTTCTTGGTCGGCCTGTGGTGAGGTGTTGTATTCTCTTCCTTTGTTATTTCCTTTATCATTATTATTATTGGTGGTAGCAGTAGTGATCTGTGTTATACCTTAGTTACTAAACTGTTCTTATCTCAACCCATGGGAGTTGCATTCTTTTTGATTCTCCTCTCCGTCCCTCCAGGAATAGGGGGAGGGCAAGAAGGGGGGAGTGAGTGAAAAAGCTGTCTGGCTGGGGTTAAACCATGACAGGGGCATAAGATCAGGTTTCACAATAGGGGATACTTCCATATAGTCACTTGTGCTGCTTGTTTATTGGAAGCATGTACAGTTTATCTAAGGGCTAGGATGTTTGATCCTTGATAAGATGCTGTGCTTTCTACTGACAATGACATTTTCAGGAGAGAATCACATTCACAAAAAAAACTCTAAGCCCCAAAATGGCTTAGTGAAAAACAAGGATTAAATCATATGCTTCTAGTGTGAAATTTGAAGGCATGCTTTTACTATCCAGCTGACACTTACATGCAAGCAACAGCAAACAAAAACCAACAAATGCAGGGAGACAAATCTATGAAAATACCTCAAGCAGCAGTTCTGACTGCTTCCAGAGGCACTGTGCCAATATAATGTGCTATAACATTTCCAGAATTTTTCCTCCTTGACTTTTACCAAGTGGCATCCTGACCCACATACATCTGTACACAAGTCAGATCAATGAGAGCCATGCATACCACTGGTCACTGATTTAAGTAAGTTTTCTTCACTCTTATTGTGTACTTTCATGAAGTACTAATGTGAGGAAACTGAGAGAAAGCACTAGTTGGCTCATTTTCTAGAACATTTTCAAATCGTCTTCTCGATGTATACATGCAATAAACATTCTTTCCTGGGCTTATTTTCATGGCTTCATGTTCAAAAACTACCATTTCTAAATGCAAAATGCTCAGTCAGTGGCGTAAACGTCCATTAACACAGTATGCAGTCAAGCCCAGTGGGACAACAGAAAGTCAAGATCAGATTTATTTCTTTCATCATGAAATGATCACTTTACCAAAAAAAGCCCAACAAAACCAAACCAAACAAACCACAAAACCCAAACCAAGCCAAACTGAACCAAGAGCATATTCAACAGTTTCTGAAAAAATATTGTATAATATAGAACTATTAAAAAATGTATTCATTATTATGTGCTAATAACATTGATCTGGGGAAACAATGCTGGAAAAGATAAAAAATTGAAACTGTGTTGTGGGGATGATTTCTTCTGCTTTTTGGTAGCACTCCCATTAACCCTAAGGCCTCTTGCTTTCTTCAAGTGTGGTGATTTCCATTCAACTTCGCAAAGGTGTACAAACCCCACAGTTGTCCTGATTCAGTGGGGAGACTGGTTCCTAGAAGTCTAGAAGCACTGTGAGGCTCAGAAGATAGACTAATTTTGTATACTTCATGCAAAATTACACACCTGGTGCATTTAGCATGGTACACTTTAAGTTGTAATGTCTTTGTTTAGGGTATTTTTCTTCCAAATGAAAAGTAAAATCAGCACGGATTCTTTACAGAAGCAACACCATAGCTCAGAATGGCCCTTCCCGTTTTGATGTTGTGTGGATTCATTAACAGCCTTATCCTGTCCTGCCCAGCTTTAGGAAATTTGGACTTCATTTTTATTCAATTCCTGAATTACTTTTCTCTGTTTGCTTTTGACTTTCTTCTGCATTTATGATCAAGGCAATTAGACACCAAACAGCATCTGCTAGGAAGAAAGGTTGCAGAAGGTACAAGAAGAGCTGTAAAATTCCAGCCCCTGTCCTTATTCTGTAATGTCTTACTGTCTTAAAAGTAAGATGGCTACCTTCAGTATAATACTCTTAGCTCAATACAGTTCTTAATGTCCATATTTATTTATCTAAAAATGTAGGAAATAGTCTTGCTCTTACAGTAGCTGAACACAAACATCTCCAATGTTTTTCCTGCTTATGATTTATTGTTATCTGTGAAATCAGAATAAAGTCTATTGAGATTGATTCCTCTTTCCAAGATACTGCCTGTTTCCAGGCTAAGAAAGAGAGCTTTAGTGTAAGAAAAGGTTGACATTATTACAAGTCACATAATTTCAGCCTCAAATTCAGTGTTACAAGAATCACTTTCAGCTGTTCAATTCATTTCAGACTAGAATAATAAAAAGTCGTAATGCTCAGCAAACTGAAAACACGAATGATCACTGAACTCGTCTGAACCAGAACATCTAAGAGTTGCTCTCATAAAAGTATTTTCCCATGGAGCAAAATGGAAGGAGAGAGAGAAAACACAAGGTCATCCAAACCTATTTTTCAGTCTTTCAGTGATTATATTCTCAGACTTTCCTCTTTCACTCTGTATCATTTCAATTCTATGTGGTTGAATGAGATAAGGCAGGACTTCACGAAAACGAAGAAACAAACAGTTTAAATGGAGAGAGCTGCTGTAGCAACACTGAGACAGTTCGCATATTCATGAAAATTTTTCAGAGTTGTTTGTGCAGTATAGAAGTGTTTAATAGTTTGTTAAATACTAAATTTTTACTTAGATTTTGCTGGTACTTCTAGTTCATCATTATTTCATTTCAGAATTACCTTTAATGGTATTTAAAACATTTAAAATATTTGAGGTAGTCAGACTCCAGCTGAAATGTTTTCATTAGCCAAAAGCATTTTGTCATAACAAAACATCCTGTCAGACTTTTAGTGGTTGATTGTATTCCCAATTTGCCAGAACTTAAAATAGGTTTTTCAAACTTACAAACTTACACAAGCTTAAAGAAGTCACAAATGAGAGAAAAATAAAGTTCTTTACTTCTTTTATTCTACAAAGGGATGTTTATAGTAAAAGTTATGTGAACCAATGGGCTCCTGGAAATGACTTTGGCAGTGAGATGCCAATGATTCTGTGGCTTGAGAAATTTACTTCTCAAGCTGATGCTTGGTGTCACTGAAGCTCCTGAAGTTTGGGGAGGTGCATCTTTGGACCCCGCTGGTGGAAAGGTACCAGTGTCAGTGGAAGGGCAGGGATGACCACTTGCACTGAGACCAGCTGAAGGCATTCGAGATGGCAGGGCCCAGAACCCCAACTCTGGCAATGCTGCTGTCCAACCTGCACCCCTTTTTCCCTGTAGCTCATTTCTGCAGGTGATACATACCCATACTGAACCTTAGAATAAGGGAGCCATCATCCCTACTCATTGCTAGGCATAGAGACAGGATTTAAATATTTTATTCCCATGCTATAACTACTGGCTGCATGTTCCACATTTGTGTCACTTGGCCAGGATGCTTCTCATGTGCCTGTTCAACCTGGCCTCTTGGTCTCCACTCAAGATGTCAGCCAGGACTGCAGCAATCGGGACACATACAGTGCATTAGTTTTGTAGCTGCAGATACAGAGTGAGACAAAATCAATAGCAAAAGTATAGTGGCTCACCATATCATTAATGTTGTTGGATTATAGAACAGATGATCTTTCGTATGGTAAATGAACCAGACCAGGCCACAGGGATATTTCAAAACACATAGACTTTATAGTACTCTGGAGTACATATCCTTAGAAGAAGCAACTGTGGATGTGAATGCATTTTGCAGTGAACAGAACAATCAGTAGAAGTAAGGGAAACTGCCCCACACAGGGCTCAAATTCAAGGCAAAGCAGCTCTTTTTTGGTGATGATTTCCCAGACACCCAGTGTTTCATTTCTACAGCAGTGAAAAGGCACCCCCCAACTAAGCAGCAGGGCTGTGTAACTTTGTGGTTCAAGGCCTTTAAGAGTTTCCTGTGGATTTATTGCAAAATAATATAATCCTAAAAATGGTGTAACATGTTCAGCTCTTGTCCTGCTCATATCTATATTCAGTGTGTTTCTTGCTCTTCTACCTAAAATGTCCACTGGCTAAACAACCTGACAACCTTTAATTTAATGGGACTAAGACTGAGGCTGGAAGGATCTCTTCTTATCTAGATTTCCTCTAGCACCTGTAAAGTTACAGAAAGGACAAAGTCTCCAGAAGGGCAGAGTCACTCTTCACACTACCTCCTTTCCCTGCAGAAGAATGGGATGCAGCTCTCACCCTGGGGGCTTTTGGTTTACTTGGAACTACTTTGCAGACACCTCTGTCTCTTGTGTCTTTCTCTTTGGGCTTTCTTCTTTTCTGTCACAACCTTTGTGAAAACCAGTGGATATAATAATGAGAAATATCCAACCTTTCAAAAAGCAGAACTGTGTAACCCTCAGATTGTCATAAGGACTCTCACGTGTGCACCCTGCTCTCCTTCCTCCTGTCTAAACATCCCATGAAGGGCTTATAAACTCAGGGAGCAAAGGGTGCTTAAGGATGTAGCTGTCCAGAACCATTCATTTGACCAAGTGCAAAGCAAAGTGCATGCAGTGATTAATGAGGAACATACATATCTTAGCACAACAAAATGGCGTGGAAGCTCCTCTGATATCTAAATGCCTCAGAGAAAGCTGTTTTAATTTATTGTAGGTTTTACACTAGTAAATTGTGGCTCCTTTGCACAGGGCCCTCCCTCTAATTCCTACTTATCTGTTCTGAAAACTGTGAGTGGAATTTGACTTGTTAGATATAGGAAAGTCTTTCATAGAGTAAAATGTCCAGTGTCACTTGGTACCAGATAGGAAAACCAGCAATTGTACTGAAGATAATTAAATATGTCTTTTAACAGACTGTTAGTTTATATTTTGTGCAGAATATTTTTAAAATGTTGACTTGGAACAAAAACCGGTTGAAACAAATTTCTCTGTGTACCAAAAGCTAAAAAATCAACTGAATATATAATATTTTTTAGGGGGAAAAAAAAATAGGTTTATCCTTACTTCTTACTTCTGGCAGACCCTTAAATCCACAGAAAAGGAAGAAATGCATTCTTAAACTTAGAAAGCTGGAAACACATTGCTCTGTAGCACACCTTTTCTTTTTTCCAAGAGAGCACAGTGAACTCAGATGGTCGGGTTCTGAGCTTTACCAGTAAAACTTGCAACACAAGAATCACAGGAAGGTTCACAAGGCTTCCTTCACTTCCCTTCCTTTTTCTCCATGACTTTTTGGGTGGTCTCAGAAAGAATGTTCTTGAGTTTTCCCACCCATAGCAGATGGCACAGGGTGTTAAAGAAACAATCGTTACCCTTAAAAATGCTTGCCGAGTATTTGAGTTGAACAAGAGGTCTAAGAAACAACCAACCGATTAAAAGGGAAAACATATTCACCTGCATTGATTAAAAATTACCAGTAATGTCATCATCACGTTTTTGAGAAACAATGTGAAGTCACTCACAGGTGATTTGGGGTCCAATTTGTAAAGTGGAAAATAAATTAGGACACGGTGTAAAAAAAAAGGGAATAAAATTAAATCTTTCTGTCCTTTGATCTATGAACAGTAAAGTAGTATATAACCTGAGGATATTCATAGAGGTAAAACACTTCTGCTTTTTGATCCCAATACAAAAATGGATTTCTTTTTTTCAGATTATTTTTTTTTGTCAGATTCCTGTATGAAGACTGAACTGCACTCCTGATTTGACGGAAGATATTGGGGAAGTTGGACTGAATTCAGTGAACAGCCATATGAAATATTTTAAAAAATGTTAAAATAACTCCTAATTTTCAAAATTATGTATTTTGGGCCTTTCCAAAGGAAGCCATTGAGGGCTGCATGTAGTTATATTTATTTTTCACACTATTTATGGAATGAAATGAAATACCATCTTTGCCTGTCTCGCCCCCAGTGATTTTCTTACTTGTTAGCTCTTACCCAAATTGTCCTCTCATATTGCACATCAGCTACCAATTAATCACACAGCTCCAGTCACATCTTGGATTTTCTGCTCCCTAGTTAAAGAAGAGAAAATAATGTTATTCTGGGAATGGGAAGATGCAGGAATGTAAGCTCCCTTCCTGAAACCGACAGAGTCATCCCAAATTTATTTGAGTACAAAGGGAAGCAGGATTTATCCTGTGCTATTGTTTTGTTTGTATGAGAGTGGTATAAAAAAAGAGGTTTTCTGGCATACAGCAGCTGGAAAGGCAGTTTTGATGCAACCCACAAGCATGTCACCACTGTATTTAGCAGCGCTGTGTAGGTGATGGCACAAGAGACCTCCCTAGTGTCTCCAATGGATATCCTGAGCCCCCTGTGGCATCCCTCTGGCTTCTGAATCCACCCCAGTCAGCACTCACTCTGTGCACGTCCTTCCTGTGGTGGACGTGTGCCCACATGTCCTCTGCTGCTTGCTGGGGAACAAACAAGGATGGAGGTTCCTTAAAGACTCTGCACAACTCCAGAAGCTAATTTGACATTTATAGGCTTAAACCCTGAGACAGGCCAAAACGGCTAACATCCCCTCGAAGATCTGAAGGTAAAGTGACATTAGCCGGCTGAAGATCTGGTCAGTAGCTACTTAATAAACACTAAATAGAAATAAATGATAGTTAAAATTTTAGCCACTGCTTGATAGGTTCAGCCAAATCAGTCCTCCTTCTGCAAAGTGAAGGCAGGAGCTTTGCTTTCCTCTGCTCACAGGAGATGGTGAAGAGGCATGCATTATGGAACACAAAGCACCGGCATACCTGAGCTATAGCAGCTATATGAGCCTCACAGGCAGAAGGAACATGCATACTCAATGAAACAGAGGGTTCAGCTGCAATTCGGGGTGGGGGAGTAAATGTCTTTCCTTCCTCAAAATGCTTCCACAAGTTACATGGGAAGAACGTGGAACTTCTTCTCAGGGTATAAACCAGCCTCTAGGCATTGCCTTTTCCTGATGTCCTGCCTGTTCTGTACCTACCTGCAGATGGGACAGCCCTGAGTTCTGAACATTTTTCACCTTTTCTGATGCTGATGCACTGAGTGGGCCTGATCAGGCATGGCCAGTGCAATGCTCAGAGCTCATTCTATTTTCTTTTTGGTTGTGCAGAGTCGTTTGATGAGAACAATTTTGACTGTGTTCAAAAGTCTGTGTTACCTAGCCTGTAAAACAAACTCAACGTTTCATCACTAGAGAGACCAATCGATAGACTCACATACGTGTATTTTTGCCACAGGAAGTACCTGTGACTATGAAGAGACACAGTTTAAGTAAGACACCATCTAGAGCAATGCCATGCACTTTCTTCAGCACTCACAAGTTTTTATTGAGAACAGAAATTTATGAAAATGGAAATTCTACAGTGTTTTGGAGCTTGCACAATGCCAATGCGACCTCTGATCTCTGTTAAGGCCAGGAAGTTCCTGGGTGCTTAAGCAGGGAAGAGATCATAGAAACATGTCTCCAGTCCTTGCTGGTTTAATGAAAGGTGTGTCCTACAGACCTTGGATGGAACGCAAAGGAAGTGGTCGCAAAGAGGTGGATCACTGTGCTTCCGAAGGTGAACCAGCTTTTGTACTCTCTAGGCTTTTATCACTACATAGCCATGTGCCTGCACTAGGTCTGTACAGAGCTACACACCCCAAGAAAGAGTCTGTATGTCACAATACACCATCAGTCTGCAGACTGCCAGAGTTTGGTTAGGAAAGCTCTCACACGCTTTCCAGTCCTTCCTGCATGTTGTTGGTTTTCCATTACTCTGCTTCTGGATGGCCCCAAAAAACCACAAGAACTTCCTTTCTTGTAGTGTTTCATCACTTTGGCCTCAAAATGAAACTAACCAAAATGAAAAACAGCCGGATCAAAAAGAAATCTAGTAAACAAACAAACAAAAAAGGGCAAACCTCTAGAAACTCAGTTGTTTTTAATTCTGCATCTGGTTTTGGTCAAGATGTTCATTCACTATTAGTTCTTTTCTTCCCTGTCAGTTCATAGGTTCTTTGCAAAAAGAATCCCATTTGTTTTCAGTCCCTTACCAGCCTCTGATCTGTACTTCTGTTTTACTGCTTTTCAGCAATTGCTTGGCTGCTATGCTACTGCTTATGTTGTGAGACCAAATCCCTAGTGATTTATGATTTAAACTCTGAGATTTTGGTCAGCACCTAGTAAAAAATTATGACTTGGTTCTTTTCATTTAGGATCTGGAATACTTTTGTCACTTAGGTTGATGCTAGTACAAAGAGGTGTTTTTTTTCTAAACCCACTGAAATGCTTTGTGGCTCTCCTGCCCCATTAGCCACAGTTTAAATTTTAAGGCAGGTGAAAGGTCAGCCCTAAAAACTTCACTTGAACAGAGGCAAATGCTGTCAATCAATAATTAACAGTGTTAACTGCCAATAAGTCCAAATTCCTGTATACAGAACTCTTCTCTTGGCACGCACGTCAGGCTCACCAGCTTCCTCTTCAGTTTGACCTGCAGCAAGTGATAGCAACAAAGTAATAGCAGACATTCTGCAGTTTTTTATATCGTGGGTATTGTTTATTCATAGGTTTAATTTTATGAAATACAGGCATGACAGGAAGTAACTCAGAAAAAGCAGGAGTTTCAGAGCAGGACTGCTGGGAAGGGCCTCTGGCTAATTACTTTTAATACAGATTATTGAAAAGTAAGCTGTTCTATGCCAAAGGAAAGGTATCTGGGGGCATGAGAGAGGAGGTGAATGACTGTGTGTGTAAAAGACAAGCAACTGAAGGCTGGGGAGTCCAAGTGGGTTTGTTCAAAGGAGAGGTGCAGCCTGACAAGTGTTTCCCACACCGCTCTCTCGGTTAATGCCAGCCTGATGTGAAAGAACCATTATTTCAGGTCTGCTCGGTGCTGAGCCTCTCCTGAAGGGAGAGCTGAGACACAGCCCATGCGTGGGGTGCTCTGTGGGTGGATGCTGGCCGGGAGAGGTCCAGGCTGGTCCTTCCAGGCCCCACTCAGGCAGGGCCTCGGGAGGGACTTCAGCCCCGGCCCCACCATGAAGGCGGAGCGTGCGATATCCTCCTGGCCTCTCCGTTCCTAATCTCTCGCTGCTTTATGTTTTCAGTTCTTTGTTTTCCTTGTCGTGCTGCCAGCGGGGCAGACAGTGCAGGCAGTCAAGGAGCAGCTGCCTGCCGGAGCTCCGGGGTTTGCGTCACAGAAGCAGGGCTGCCGGGGCAGAGCGAGCAAGCGGGTGAGATTAGGTGAAACATTAGCCACGTCCTCTTGCCTTCCCTCCAGAGCCTTTCAATTATTTCTTTATGTGCTGGTGGTGCTGTGCTTGTTTGGCATTTAAAAGGTATGCTCGAAGAGGATTTCACAACGAGCTGCCATTTTACAGTTCCAAACAGATGTGGGCTTATCACCCATGGAAATTCATGTCTTTGTGAACCCCTTCCTCTCCCCTCCCTCGGGGCTTACAGCAGAGCCACTCCAGGGAGATCAATCATGAGGACTCTGTAACAGGCTAAAAATAATGCAGGTTATGAAAGTCTGGAAGCTGTCGCTCATTTGGGGATTTAAAGATTCAAATGTCAGTCAGGATCAATGACTCCAGGAGTTGTACAATAGCAGATAAAGGCCAGATAGTCTTCTCAGATGGTTAATGTGACCCACAAATCACTTACTTCAATGCCAGTTGCTAAACTGTGTCTCCTCAGTTTCCCAGGATGCAAGGAACAGGAAATACTTGTGACTGTTCATCAGGAACAGAATTTCACCTTAGATACAGAAATATAGGGTTGGAAGGCAGAATGAACTGTGCCTTTATCCCTCCTGACAGATGCCAGTCTAACCAGTTCTTAAAGACTAGATGGAGACTCCACCAGTGCCCCGGGGAACCTGTTCCAGTGCTTGCTTATCCTTCCCGTTGGAAAGTTCTCTTTATCCCAATGGGAGCATGGGCTGGGTTCCTTATCTACTTGCCCAGCCACATAAATGTGGAGTGGCATGTTGCAACACTGCTGGTGACTTGCAGTGTCCTAATGACAGTACTTCATTTGGGTCAGGGTGGGGATGGTGAAAAGCATACTTCAATAAAGCTTGGAGTGCAAATTCAGGTGGCTTAAATATATTTTCTTCCCAGGTTAACAACCAAGAAAACAGAGAAATAAGTAAATTCAGGCATGAGCTTTCACAGTTGTGTAAGCATGGTAGGATTGTATCTTAATTTTGTGCTGGGATTTGTACTATTGTTGTCAAGGGAGGCTAATGCACTGAAGATGGCTCTAATGAAGTGCTATTTTTTAAAGAAATAGGAGATTGGAGTGCTCAGAGATCAAATATTTTATGTTTAATCTCGACTGGCTCTTTGACAAATTTTGTTGGCTGAAATGTTATGCTAGTGCTGTGTTAACACTATAAAAATGGGCAGAGGATTTTTTGGGATTTGTGAGGAATAGGTAATATTCTGCTAATTTCCAGGCAATTAGCACTGCTTTTGAGTCGATTTTGCTTTTGCATATCCTGGCAGACATCATGCAAAAAGTAGCTGGAGAAGAAAGACATGCCTGCAATTTGACACACACGTAGCTTGCCAAGAGAGATCACTGCGGCATCTTCAGTGGATGCATTCACAAAGACATGAGACAACTCACTCAGAACAGTAGTCCGAGGGGGCCACTGCCTGCTCATAGGGTTGGATCTCACTCAGGACTCTAAACCGCAGAAGTGAAGAAACCTCAGTACTCTCCTAATCGTGGGAATGACCTTAATATCAAGAGTTATTTTTAAAAAGGCTGTGTTTCTCTGCCCTCCCTGTGTGTGCAAGAGAGAAAGGCAGACAGTGGTACCAGTTCTTTTAGATGGACAGAGAGTGATACCCTCTTCTGTAAGAGCTCTCTGGACATCTGAGAGTAGAAAGTTTCCAGCTGGCCGTCAGACTCTTAATTTCTAATAAACTTATGCTAGATCTTACCAGCCCACATCTGCTCTGTTCTCTTGCTCAACAACTAGTTATGCAACCTGAGGGAAAAGTGCTTTTAATTCCTGAATTTCCAAGCTCAGTTCTTGCACCGAAGACTTCTTACCCATCTCTCTTTCCCCCTCCTGCTGTTCCTGGGTTCTCTGTAGCAGGGTGGAGGAAGGCAGTGCTGGAGATGCTTCACTTTACAGCAGCTCCCTAAAGACCTGATGCTGAGGGGTAGAGCGTGAAGGGGATGTGCAGGATCCCCACTTTTCATTGACCAGTACCCAGAAAAAGATCTTGTGGTGCCTTTTGTATAACATGGATCAAAGGACTTCCCTGCATTGGTCCCTGTTTGAACTATCACTTTTCTTTGAGTAAACCAGCCAAGTTTAATTAAACTGTGCCATGACAAAGAATCTAATCTCTGCTGAAACCACATGCCTTATTTCTAAGGCAGATTGTCTAGACAGATGTGTGTGAGAGCCCACTTCCAAAGTTCTGCTCCAAATACAGGTACTCCTAGATTACACCTGTATGAGCTCTTCCCTTTGCTCTAGTGAGGAGCTTCAGCTTTTAGAAGCTCTTGCTGTAAGACACATTTTCCACTCCTCAGTTTTTCAGTGAACTCTTTTCTGAAACCTCTTTATTTATAAACATCTTCTTGAATGGCACACATGAGGCCAGGACACTTTTAAACCAAGACCAGTTACAGACTTTGTCCATAGCATCCAGAGTTCCCAGGTTCATATGCATGAGGATTCCTCTAGTTGTTTTGTTGAAGTAAACATTTCCTCCTGCTGGGTTATCTCCCTCCCCCCCCCGCAGACTCGCTGTTTCTACTAACTCGCTGTTTCATTAACCTATGGGGATGCCCTACAAGATTTGTCCTCTGATGAATGAGTTTACTTTTGGCTGTGCTGAAGTTCCTATCAGAAATTGGTTGCTTGTGTGCAGCTTGCCAAGCATACCACATTGCTCCTTCTCAGGGACCTGATGTCTTCATTATTGTCATGGTTTAGACCCATCCAGACAACTTTTTCACTCTCTCCCTACACTTCTTGCCCTCCCCCTGTTCATGGAGGGACGGAGAGGAGAATCAAAAAGAATGCAACTCCCACGGGTTGAGATAAGAACAGTTTAGTAACTAAGGTATAACAGAGATCACTGCTGCTACCACCAATAATAATAATGATAAAGGAAATAACAAGAGAATACAACACCTCACCACCTGCCAACCAATAACTCGCCGCCCCCCCCCGACCAAGCACCAACCGATACCTCCTCCAACCCCGCAGTCTCCTAGCCCTTCCGGGTCACTCCCTGTTACATCCTGGGCATGACGTGCTGTGGTATGGAATACCTCTTTGTTCAGTTTGGGTCAGGTGTCCTGTCTCTGCTTCCTCCCAGCTTCCCTCCTCCCTGGCAGAGCATGAGGCTCAGAAAGTCCTTGACCAAACCAAAACATCATTGTTATCAGCTGTGTTCCCAGCCCAGAAGTCAAAACACAGCACTGCACCAGCTACCAAGAAGGAGAAAAATGACTGCTACTGCTGAACCCAGGACAATTATTGACCACTCTGTCATTTCATTTGACTCCTGGTCTGCCCCTGTTCACATGCATTTCACATCAGATAAAGCATGTAGGAGGACTAGGGTCAAAGGCCCTGCTGTCCCACCTGTGCTCATGAATCACAGTGCCAAATCACATTTCTTAGATTTACGTGGATTTGGGCTGCCTGGTAGATAAAACAGAGCTGTGCAGGAGGACCTCTAGCTCAACTCTCTTACTTAATGAGCAAATACTAAATTTGCCTAGGCCTGCCTACCAGTGGCCTGTAGGCTAATGTCAGCCCTGGTGACATTGTCACCTGTCTCATTGTTCCTGGAGGAGATGGGGGTTATCACTAGAGCTGTTCCTGTAGGGAGCCTTTCTAAATTACCACATGAAACCTCATCCCACCATAGACTAGAGAGCAGCCTCCACCCCCATCTCCCCAGCCCTTCACCACAGCAGTGCAAAAACCTTGTTTGGTGGCTGATGATGGATGAGAGCGGAAATAGCTGTTTGCTTCAGGGGACACTTCCTGCTCCTGTGAGTTGTGTCAGTAGAATTGGTCCCAAAACTGATAAAAGTGAACTGCTGGCTATTTTAGAAAAGACTGAGCTCCCCCACAAAGTGTATGACCCTGTCTGTGGTGTTCTGCATGCAACTCAGTGCTGAAGTGTGTTCAGAGTGCAGCTGCTTGACTGAGCCCTTCAGGAGACCTTGGTGATGGGATGCCTATTCTGGAATGCCATTCAGCTGTGGGCATGAAGTAAGTACTGAGAGCTCAGCATGTGTGAGATGGTGGTGAATCTGGGCTGCACAGGAGCCCAGCAACACTGGGGTCTGATAGTGAGGTACCACCTGAGATTGAGAAGTATCAGACTTGGTTTGAGAGTGTCTCACACAGCTCGAGCACTCCCTCTTATTTTGCCTCTCACTAGACACTTGTATTCTTTACTGGACCTAGCCATAGTGATTTTGACTGCAAACCACATGTATTGTTTCCATCCACACAGGGGCTCTACTTGCTCAGTTCTGCCACTGTCTAGTCTTCTTCAGCCACTCAAAGAGGTCTTACTATTTGACAAAGTTTAACTGGTCATAAACACAATGAACCAGGTTCTTCTCTCATTTACTTCTGTGACCTTAATAGAGTTTCTCTGACTTGTACTGATGCACATGAGAACAGATCCTCTCCCATTTCATTTGCCCTACTGCCTATTTGCTAAGTGCTAACTGCATAGTTGGCTCAGTACAGAACGCAAAGGACAAAACAACTAATGCATAATAGAGAGCTGTTACCTCCCAGATGCTGCTGCCTGGGCCATTCACACACTGCTGTGGTCTTGGCAGTGGCTGGTTCGTCCCATGGTGCTCCTACACAAGCACCAAAATTACTGAGAGAACATTTTCTCTAAACACCTTGCTAACCTCTAGGTGTCTTGCTGACTTGCATGTAATCAGATTTAAATGTCAACATGATGTTAATATTTAACAATTATCACGAGGAGCTTCTCACACCTCTTCTTCAGAAGATACAAAGAAGCCCAATGCCTACCTATTCCTAAAGCTCTATCATCAGTTTGAAGCAGATTCAGGTGATATGCTGGATTTTTATCAGTTATTATCACCTGCAGCAGCTCCTGGCACAGGATTGCCCTAAAATATGCTTTCCCTAGACACCTTCCAGATTTTTACCATTGCAGACTCCTCATGAGCCAGAGAGAGCTTGTATTGTGCAAAACAAGAAATAGAAAAACAAAACCAAGGATAAAAAATAGCTCAAATGACTTAATTTCTGTTTTAGGTCCAAAAAACACATGAGGCCCCTGACATTTCCCACACGCAATTCTTCTCTCTGAAGCACAAAGATGATACATTTTAAATGGTACTGTTAATGGCACTGTGTGTTGCTACTGGATAATGGTCTGCTGTGGAGAGATAATTGTTGAGGCAAAGAAGGTAAACACTGAGGCAAAACCAAAATGTTTATTTTCTAAGCACCAGACTGTAATGCAGGCATAGCATACAATATCATCATTATTGTTACTACTAATGCATTGGAAGCCTGAACACGCCCCATAACAAATTCTTGTTTGGGCCCCAAGTGAGAAATGCGCCCAGGCTGATGCAAATGCTGATGCCAGAGGGCAGCTGTTGACAGTATCATGGGCAATACCCTGAAGTTGCCCCTCTTGGCTGGTGTCTGTCTGCCCTTCTGTAGTCCAAGGAGGTGGCAGAAGTGCTGCCTGGAGACCTGGCTGCTCACATTTGAAGCAGCAGGAAGAACAGATTTCTTCTTCATTGGTTCAGTGAGAAACTAAAAGCATTTGCTGATTCTTCAGCTTTGTTTGAGGTAATGAAACCATGGGAGATATGACCAGCCTGTCATCAGACTGTTATTTTACGGTTTTCAAATCTAATTTTACAGATACCTGTGAATAACTCATGCACATGTTTGGCTCTGAGCACTGGTGAAGTACAGGCCCATACAAGCAGACAGGCAGGTTCAAGCAGAAGCAGGGCCTGGTACCATGCGGTAGCAGAGGACGGGCTATACCTGGGCAGTGTGTGCAGCTGCTCCTGCATGTTTGGGCACATGCTGGTGCAGGTTTTCCTTTGTGCATGTCCTGTGGAGGCTGAGAGCCATGGCTGCATTGGCTAGTAGGAGGGGATCCCAGCAGGTGTTGGGTGCCCTTTCAGCCTATCGATATCCACCCTGCACCTTGCAGTAGTGCTGAGCCAGGTCCCAGCCTTGCTGTTGACAGCAGTCACAGGTTTGGACACCTTGATAAAGGTAGAAAGCTGGCTCTTTTCTACCATTCTGCCCAGTGATAGGTGCAGGTCCCAGGTGTATGAAAATAATTAAACACCTAGCTCTTATTAATTGTATTCGTCATCAAGTACCTAAATACACTTATGGGCCTGAGCAACTCCCTAAACCCATTCAGAGAGGGCAGCAACATCCTTGAATGTTGTATGATCTGAATGTATTGTTTCCAGATTGTCTGTAAAACAAATGTGTTCACCTACAGAAAATACCAGATGCCACCCTATTGTACAGAATGGAAAGATAATATAAACTTTTCACAATTATTCTACTTCTCAAGACTGTAACCCAGATCCTTTTAAAATGTAACTGAAAATTAGACACTAATATATGTATCTTATGTGTGTGACCTGATTTTCAAAGGTATTGACCACCCAACGTTGTGAATCAGCATCCCCTGAAGAAATAGAAACCTCTGGGGTCTCCATCCCTTTAGAGAAAATAAACCATTTTCAGACAATTCAACCTTTCCATGTACATACTGATGTCTTAAAAAAAAAAACACGTCCAAAACCCAAAGCAATATGAAAAGTAAAAAAATAATTTAGTTCTTCATTATTTGAACCATGATGGATTCCTCCATTATATCTCTATCATTGGCACTTTCCTTGATAAACCCAAATCTTGCATTGTCCTGAAGTGCAAATTTGTTTCATCCTGCTCCTGTGGATTTAGCTGCTGTGTAGCCCTGTGTAGCTCACTGCAGATTGCTGTGCTCCTCAGTGACTTGCTACATCACTCTTTCTGGCTCTTTTGTGAGTTTCCAGCAGTAAACCAGGCACTGAGGGAGATGGTGACCCTGAGGGCTTACCCAAATGTACCATGGGGGTGCAGCCAGGTGTCCCCACAGGACTGACATGGAGGGGTTTGACGCAGCACAGACCTGCCCTGTGGGGTATAGTCAGTCTTACCGGGAGCTATGGATTCATCTTAATTGTTTGCAAAGCTCTTTACAATGTCTGTATATAAAAAGATGGCAACCACAGAAATGCCAAGGGAACATGATGTGATTCATGCTATTACAAGCGCTATGAGGTAAGCTGACCTGATTACAGAACAGTGCCTTTTTAGCTTTTCCTTCAGTTTTGGAAAACTCCCACAAGAGTTGTAATTTTGATTTTACTTCTTCACTGAATAGGCCATATCTGACAGGTAGATATTAATTATTATTCCTTGTATCTTGATAATGTTAAAAATCTCCAACAAGATCAACAACAGCCACTGTATGCTCATATACTTACAATCACGTTTGTCCCAATTAGCTACAACTGTCAAAGAAAACTGTGTGAAAGGACATGATGTACAAGCAGAAAAAAATATTGAGACTTTACAATTGTCAGGTTATTCTTATGATTTTGTCATTAAACTATTTCTATAACTATTCATATGTTAAAAGAACAAATTCACAAGAAATATATCATAAAAATTAAAGTTGTATGGGAATTTCTGGTAGTTACCTGAGTTTCATACCTTATGACTGCTTGTACTATGTTATCTTCCAAATCATCTGTGCCTGTCATGTATTTGACAATACATGTTTTGTCAAGTCAAACAGGCTTCCTTAGAAAGAAACAGATGATACTATTATTGCCCAAGTAGGATTCCTTGTTTTATTGCTGAGGTAGTCAAAGCTCTGTCAGGATCTTACAAAACAGAGTTCACACGATGTTTTTCAGAAATTACCTTTAACTTGTTTATATGAGTAAATGCATTTGCAAATAAAGACATAAAGGCAAGTTGGTTTGCTTTTGAGAAACCTTGGGATTGTTTTAATGCCAACTGCGTCAATGCAATCCAGTAGATTTGAAAAGGAAAACTGTAATTACTGGATTACATGGTGCTATAATATTCAATATTATGGTAATGAGGGATGTATTAAAGATGCTATTGGATTGAGGAACCCTGCCTTCTAGACTCTACTTCACAGAGACTTTAATTGGGTATTTAGCAGAAGGCAGCTGTATACATATTACTCAGGTAAGTAGTCTGACAACATTTTGTCTAATCTTTTCTGCTTCCATACCCAAAGAAGTAGATGTGAGTCTTGCCCTCTACTTCTGAACTGCATAGATGGAAAAAATATGAGAAAAAAAACAGTTGTCATTTTGGTGTGACCAAATGTAAATTGTGTGACTGAAATATAAATTGTTTTGCTCTGTTAGTGTTTTAAAAACCGTTCTTCAAGCAGGACAAATGTGGTGATAACTTTTTCAGTCACTCCTTAGACAACACTGATTTCTCTCTTGGATAGCTGAAGATGGTGAACAGCAGAAGGAACATGCTAGCTGGGAGTCTCTAGTGGGGGCACCACTTCACTTTTTTCTTCCAAAGCTTTGTTGATTTAAAGGATATTTCCATAGTCATGGGCCTGTTCAGAATATTTGCTGTTCACACATGCACCCTGATTTTCCCATAGTTGATATGGGCAGTGTATTCAGTTCTACACAGCCTCCACAGACACAGATACGACAACCATACTTTGTAGCAGTGGTGGGCATGAATGCTGTGATGTGGTCTGCCAACAACCCCTTGGGGGTGGGCCTTCTGCAGCAGTCACTTTTGGTGGGATGCCAGCTAGCACATTATTGTTAGAAAAACAAGGTGAAGTACAGTTGAAGCAGGCAGTTCTTTGGTTTGTGGTGGTCTTTAGCTCCTTGGAAAGTTCATTCTGCAGATTCGGAGCTCTAAAATGCTCTAACTTCTGCCCAAAACTTCTTACCATAGTGATTTCTGTACCCAGAGACTGTGGCTGAAAGTGATGAAGCTCATCATACTCTTCACTCTACAAACTTCTGTGGCCATGAAGGTTCTCAAAGTGCCTCAGCTATGTTTGAGATGTCGTGGATGGCCAGGGCAGAGAGTAGGAGACAGGTCAGATTCATTCATATCAACCTGTGTTCTGCTACAGTCTTCTATAATGTCTGGAGCTTGGTATCATGACATGTGGGGTGAAGAAGATCACCTCCCAAGACCCTGTCATGGAGGGTGTTGGGTGGAGATTTCTCATTAGGGAGTGTGGCAAACACTGAGGGCAGAAGCTGCTCTGTGTGATTATTGTCAGTTGAGAGTTGAGACACTACCAGATTACAGACTGACTTATCCAATAGTGAGCTTGTGCCATTGCTTTTACCATTGGCTGCACAGTTGCTACAAACTTCAAAAACAAAAAAGGTTTTCTCCCATTTATCAGGGACTTCTCTTCTAGTGCAAGTCAGCCTCAGATGCCTGTTCTTATACACACAGAGGCTGCTGATTACAGCTAAGGTCAATAGGCATTTTGATGTTGATTTTAATAAGTGTATGTTTGAGTACCCTTTGCATATGCTATTGTGCTTTTTCTTCATCAAGGCTTGAATACAATGCTTGTTGGGTTTGAAAAAAGTGTATTAATTATGTGAAACACTGAGCCCAGCCCAAACATCAAAAGGGCTTGTAAGTGCTCACCTTCCCACTGGAGGTTTCATGATGAGCACAGTGATCTGTGCCATGCTATGCATGACCATATTCTTTGTCCTTAACTTCTGCTGGTTTGCATATACGCAATAGATCTGAAATCATTACAATTTCCATGACAGTTCCACACATTCCTAATTGCAAAATTCATGCTTCAGTTAAAAAATTTAATTCATACTAGAGATGATTTCATTAGAATGTTTTGAACTTCAAGGAGAGGGAATGGAAAGAAGCATGGTGGCAAAAGCAGAAGGAAAAGAAAGGACTTCTATGCTTTCCAGCAGAAGACAATTCATTGTTATTTACTAGAAGAATTAATAACAGATTTTAAATGAATTTTCACAATCTTCACAATAGCAGTATTCACCAAGTGAAGGGGTAGTCCTCATTTCTACCAAATTTAAGCCTGCTGACAGTAGTTAGTACGTTTCTCACCTACCTGTTGTGAAAATTCTGGGCATAAGCCTTTTTGCTCTGTGTTTCCTAGGGGGTTTGAAAAATCACTGAAATAAGCAGTTAACAAAAGTGACTCCAAAGTGACGCTGAGAAACTTGGAAAAATCTCAAGTCTCCCCTTGATCTCATGTTTGAGCCCATTCTCCTGAGGGAAAGTTTGGAAGGAGACTGAAATGAAGGGATTATGTCTCTTTAGAAAACGCAACTTGCTGAAAATACTGCTCTGCATTGCTGACACTCTTTTAAGCACTAGCAGGGGGCAATGATTTGGATCCATTTGGTTCTCTTTAAATGAAATTATTGGTAGGACTGTGCTAGCATTAGCTGATGAATTCTTCTAAGCAACATCAACTGGTGGCAATGACAGCATTCCAGAAGGCTTATTTAAAATATAGAGTGCATTGTGTAATTCTTTTTATTTGTCTGTTGCACAATCTATTTGCTGATACTTGTTTCTTTCCCTCCCTCTCTCTCCCCCCTAGGCTATCAAACAAAGCTGCCCAACCTTACACTCATCCATCAACCTTGAGTTATTAAAAGAATAACTGCAGAACATTTACAAGTGGATGGGATGGAGTGCTGGCTGCTTTTCAAGAACACAGTGCTACAAAAACTTTGCAAGATGGCAAATTTTCTCATGCTTCCTGTTCCTTGCTTTGCTAGGATGGTTTCTTGAATTTAAGGTAACTGATCTAGGTTGATGCCAAAACTGTTAATCATATCTAGTACCAGATCATAATTTTACCTGAGTAAAATATCTTGGTTTCTTTTTTTTTTTTTTTTTGTTACTATTTCTTATGAAGTCTATAGGATATATTGGAGGGCAGGAAGGGATCAGAATAAGTGCAGACATCTGAGGGCTAGTGTTATACAACTTTCTCAAGGATAAGCTTAAAAAAAAACAATGCATGAAATAAAAGGTGAAGAGATGTTTTAATGGTCTCAGACCAGAAATGTAACAAAACTAAGGTAAAATGGATCATACTAAGGGACTTTTTGTCACTGATTAAAAGACAGAAGTTGTGATGGGATGAAGTTGCCATGTAATAATCTAAGGATCTGATCAGCAGTTTAGGGTGTGCACATAGACGTCCAAACTGATGCAGTACAATTTACTCCCACCGCTTGAGGAGCTTGGAAATACTGTGCAGAGGCTCCATGTAAGCCAGCACTGAACCAGACGTGATGTAGCCCTGAACACTGTGCCAGCCGAACATGAGTATTCAGCCTTTCAGTCCCTCTTGGCATATCTGCATAGTACTTTGCTGTGCTGTGTGGACTTGCCAAATCAGCTCAGTGCTAGCCTGGGAATTCCTGCATCATGTTCTCTGCGATGTAAATGTACCCTTGGAAATAAAGCTAATCTGTTTGACTTCTAGAGGGGTAGGAGAATGCTTCCTGGCTAGCCAGCATTGCTCTAATTAAGTGTAACTGTGGGAAGAACAAAACATGTGAGTCTGTATAGTGACTTTCCAGACAATAATATCCCAGCAGGCACTGAAAAGCTGATTCCTTTGAGCATCCTATATTCTGTTCAGTGAAAAGCTTCAGGCTCTACTTTGCTGGTTTAGAGGCTTGCAAATCCAGAGATCAGCAGACAGTTAAGAACTTGTTCCCAAGAGGAGGCAGTCAGCTGTCAGGAGCTGACACTGGATGATGTGGGGAAAGGCTCTGGAGTCCAGAAAAGCAGCCACAACAGTCAGCTTTCATGGAAGGCACACAGACAAGCTCACATAGATAGGTCTTTTGTTGTGGGTCCATTTTCTTTGCCTTGCCTTTGTTCTAAGCAGATCAGGCTCAGCTTCAGCAAGGCTGTTTGGTGGTGGACACCGCTCTACTCCTGGAGGCAGAAGAACTGAAGATGAGTCAGAACCATGAAGTCATCCTGGCTGACCACAGGGAAATGGAGCCTGGGAGAATCATGGGGCTCTGCAGCAGGAAACATGTAAGCTTGGGACCTGGCACCAGGAGAAGAGGCATCTGAGAGATCAGGAATGTAATTTACACAATTATAATGACAAAGTTTATAGGCTTGGGTTTTGAAATTCTTGGGTTTTGTGGCAGTTTAGAAATTTGCCATAAAGTTCTGTTTATAGTTCCTGGTAAATTTGGCATGTCAGAGGGCATTTAATATCAGTTGGACTTGATGATCTTAAAGGATTTTTCCAATTATAAAATCATAGAATAGTTAGGGTTGGAAAGGACCTTAAGATCATCAAGTTCCAACCCCCCTGCCATGGTCAGGGACACCTCACACTAAACCATATCACCCAAGGCTTCGTCCAACCTGGCCTTGAACACTGCCAGGGATGGAGCATTCACAACTGCCTTAGGCAACCCATTCCAGTGCGTCACCACCCTAACAGGAAAGAATTTACCACTCTTCGTGTTGTGAAGTTCCTCAGCAGCAGCAGCACAGAGAGTAATGTTAGGGAGCATTTACCAAAGTTGTTTGTGAAGAAATGCCATGAATTGAGCTACAAATACATGAAACACAGAGGGTAAATTCCTGTGATAGCCTCTACACAGAAGGGGAGCTGAATGAAAACTGATTCCTCCCCTTCTAGCTGTTCTCTTTCTCCCTTTTGTCAGTTCATTTCATATCCTCCCTCTGACTTCTCTTCCTAGTGCATGTTGCTGTGAGGTACACCACACCTGATAGTAGCCAGCCTAAACCCCCTTCCGTTAATGTCTGACTCTCCTTGCCTTCTCACACTCAATGACTTGTATTTTCACCCAGAGACCCTAGTCATTAATTAGACTTCTCTGCTTCCCCTCCAGCCTGATGTGGCCTTCAACTCTGGCTCAACACTTTTAACAAAATCCCTGGTTATCAACCTGATATTCCTCAAGCATACCTCCTTGCCTCTTGTTTAAGTCTCCTTCAGCACTGTCCTTATCCTTTGCTTTATTATTTGATTTTTCCGTTACTCCCAGGCTGTGAATTCCCTCAAAGCCTTCTTTGCTCTTGATCTACCTCTTCTATGCTTCTCTCTGAGCTTCTGTGTTGCACTTGGCATCCTGAGTGCTCACTATAACCCTGATCGTGATCTGAGGAACAATGTTGCCACATGAAGAAGCTCTGAACTTTTGTAGGAGTTCACCCCAGTTTTAGGGACAATTTTCATTCTCCTGCTGGCACATCTGGTTCAGAGAACAATGAAGTACCAGTTGTCTATTTTCAAATCTTCTACATGTTATTTCAGTTCTATCCCTAAGCAAATAGTCCTGCCTTTTCCCTTAAAATACTTAGGAAATACACCTATTACATTGATTCTTCTTCTCACTCTTTGATTCCTTGGGCAAAAAATCTGCCCAAGCATCCTAAGAAAAAATCCTCACCCCCTACCTCCCTATTAGCCCCCCATAGATTAGCACCAACCCAGGGACCAGCTTCTTAGACCTCACTTCTTTGTACTCTGTTAAAGTTTAGAAACCGCTCTCTAATAAATTACTCCTTGTGCTTCCTCTTTTGTCACCGTTGTCTCAAAAGCTGTCCCACATATTGGTGCCTAGAAAGGCATAGAAGCTTGTTCTTTTCAGGACAAGCTGTGCCAGGCCAGAAGAGTGTGGCAAATTTTGTTTCAACCTTTGAAATTCTTAGTATGTCAAAAGAAACATAGAATAATTCAGGCTGAGAAAGTTGGGGCTGTTCGGCCTGGAGAAGAGAAGGCTGCGTGGAGATCCCATAGCAGCCTTCCAGTATCTGAAGGGGCCTATAGGGATGCTGGGGAAGGGACTCTTCATTAGGGTCTGTAGTGGTAAGACAAGGGGTAAAGTTTTTAAAACTTAAACAGGGGAAGTTTAGATTGGATATAAGGAGGAAATTCTTTCCTGTTAGGGTGGTGAGGCACTGGAATGGGTTGCCCAGGGAGGTTGTGAATGCTCCATCCCTGGCAGTGTTCAAGACTAGGTTGGACAAGGCCTTGGGTGATATGGTTAATGTAAGGTGTCCCTGCCCATGGCAGGGGGGCTGGAACTTGATGATCTTAAGGTCCTTTCTAACCCTAACTATTCTATGATTCTGTAATTGGAAAAATCCTTTAAGATCATCAAGTCCAACTGTTACCTTAGGCTAATAATGATCTTATAGTGATGCTATTTTCTATTCATTTGTATTTTCACTCTCCCCCTAGTTTTTCCCATCTTCTCCTTCCCTATGAGGTCCAAAGACAATACCAGTTTGCCAAGAGCTGTGGTGGAGGCTAATCTGGGTCATGCAACTTTCACTCATGTATCTAGGCCATCCAGTCCTAATTTTTTTAGGTAATGAGTTTAAGATAAATCTCCAAGCCATTGAAAAGATGGTATCAGTTCCTGCTATGTTGTTTTCTCTGTGAACAAAATTCCTAGGAGCATTGATTTCCAGGCTGATAGGAGTTGTTGTTGGTCTGTTTTAATATTGTCTCATAGACTAGAGCAGTCACTTTCCATGACAAACCAGGAGCGGTGGCAAGAATTTCCTACAGAAGAACCATTCATATAAAATACTTACATCAGGCATCTGTAAGAAATTAAAAACCCTGTTGTATGGTGTTGAAAAAATTCAACAACCTTGTGCTGAAAGTTGTTTAGAAGAAAACAAAGTTTTAATTCTCTTCCCCACCCCCTCCCCCCCAGCAAAATGAGAACATAATGAGAGAATGACCCAGTGCTTTTTCTGAGAGTGCAAAACCCATCTTGCTGTACATGGTTGGTGGACACAATCCATCCTCAAAGAGCTGCTTTCTACAGGTCACCATCACAGCTCTAAGCTCACAATGACTTACCATCACTACCAAACTAAGAACAGTAGAGCCATGAAACATTTGAATGTAAAAACATAAATCTTGATTTACCATCATCAATCTCGGAAGTGCCTGGCATTGGCAGAACAGCTCTTTTAAAACTGTGGACCAGGTGCTTCGCTAGTATAAATCAGCATGGGACATTGTGAAGTGGGTAAACTTTGGTACTACTTACAGGTTGTTTTAAAGAGATCAGTGAGTAACTAATGTTTAACACACACACTGGAAATGAATAAAACAAGAATCTAGTTTGCAGAAAAAAAATGTAAATTATACAGGGGAAAAAAAAATAAGCACCAGGCAGATTATGTTCCTCCACTTGGAGGTTTGTAAGAACAGATTAAACCAGCGTCTGTCACATGTGGATGGATTCAGCTATGGTGGAGGGGCTGAACTGGATGTGCTCTGGAGCTCTCTTCTGTGATTGCACTGCACAAATAAATGGACCTCATTACTGAAACACTAATGAGATTAGCAAAACACCTTTGGCTCCTTGCTTCCTGCTCAGGACAGGCCAGAAGATTTGCAAATCAGTTCAGTCCCATGTGTCAACCTCCATGTTATTCAGCCAAAGTTTCTTAGCCTGCACTTGATTTCTGAGCACATGTAGGAGAGAAGACAGGCAGTGCACTTAAATCATTCTAGTAAATTCACTAGCAAATGTTAAATCATTCCAGTAAAATTTTAATGTTCCTTCTCCTGCTCAAATGAGCTGTAACAGCTATTTAAATTTTAGTTAACTATACTGTGTATCTAGCTTTTACTGTATAACTATATAAAATATAGTTATAACTATATAATATAGTTATATATATAAAATAAATATATAATAACTATATATAATAATAACTATATATAGTTATATATATAACTATATAAAATATAGTTATAAAACTGTATACTGTATTTACCTATTAAGTAGCTATAACAGCTGTGTGTGGGTTTTTTTCAGAAGGTGTTTTAGAGACTTCAAGCAATGGAAAAGCTCCATTTGCGTCAATGGAAAATGTGTCAGAATTAAAGTGAGAATATTAGTGTATTTTGACATAAATTAGTTTCAAGTGTAAGCGGTTGGCACAGCAGAGATGTAACGGTATCATATAGCTAAAATTCACAGGGTACACTCTTTCAGTGGATTTTGGTAAGCTACAGTAAAAAAAGATACGCTTCCATCTTTGTCCTCTGACATTTGTTCTAAGAGG
This sequence comes from Neopsephotus bourkii, assembly GCF_033783945.1. Lineage (NCBI taxonomy): Eukaryota > Metazoa > Chordata > Aves > Psittaciformes > Psittacidae > Neopsephotus > Neopsephotus bourkii. The sequence continues at coordinate 11,764,446 of NW_026902254.1, read as the reverse complement.
TTATGAGTATCTTAGTAGTGCGTGAGGCAGATTTTAATGGCTCTTCTATCAGATAGATAGTCTCTCTTCTGTGGGGTTCTGTGATGGCTTGCCCAGTCTCCTGCTTTGTGTGCAGTTTAAGGATCAATATAAGAAGAGGGACAGGACAATTGTACTTTGAGCAAAATATTGCAGTTTCTTCAGATCCCTATGTTGTTCAGGCCACCTGAGTGGAACTGTTTTGAGGCAGGAAAATGCTTTACCATGTGGTGCAGTTAGGGCTGAGATGTAGCTTGCATAAGGGTGTTTCTCAAATTACTCCTGTGGGATGGGTTGTGCAGGCACCTGCAGCCTCAGGGTAGTTTTCAAGGCTAAGCCCCATGGCCTGACACTGGACTGATTGGGAGGCTACATTCTTTGTACACAGGGGAAAGAGTAGGCCAGGTCCCTTGTGAAGCCTAGAGGGAAGCCTCCCACTAATCCGCTAGTGATCAAGGCCAGATATGAGTACCAACACATGTTAAACCAATGTGTCTGCATGCCATGTAAAAGCCAGAGGAAGTCCAATGAGTAGATAACAGCACCCATCATAAGCACCCAGAAAACATAATGTACATTCCTGGTTTCATAGGAAGGCACTTGAGCCTGTGTTATCAGAGGTTTTCAAAAGGATCCCATTGAAAGATGACCCTGACTTTTTTCTGCTAGATGGTTATACCACCAACTGTGCAACGTAAATTGCCAGGCCAGTTAACATTCAGTTACCTGCTGGTGTCATTCTACTGGATGGCAGAGTTAGCTGGGGACCAGCTGCACTTACTGGTTTAGAAGGAATGTCACCGAAGTGCAGCTCTGCTGTTTGCAGCACCAGCTCAAGCCTGGCAGCAGGTTCAGTGCAGTTTTGTTGTGGAGTTTGAAGATGAAATTGAGCAGCACAGCGAAACTGAGCTCAGCAGCTTTAAATGGGACAGTTTCATTCCTCCTTCCTTCCTCCTCCCTCACTCTCCCCATCTTGCCTACCCTCTTGTTTTCCACCCCAATACTAGTAAAGCCTTTACCCAAAGGAGCCATGCTGGACTCCAGCTGTGTACCTGCGGAACCACCTCAGGTCCCTCTGCTGCTTTCCCAGTATCAGAACTTCAGAGCAGGAACACTCTGGCATTGCTGTCATTAAGCCTGAGGTAGTAAGTCCAACCAGATTGCTGAGCACTGAAGAGAAGAGCATGCTTCAGAAAAACTTGCCTTGCTCTTTAGTGGGATAAGTAGGTTGCTATCTCTGGCCATGTGCCAGTGTTGTTAGTGCTGTGTTGTCTGGATAACACTATCTATGTCCCTGTGCCACCAGCTTCAGTACCTGTATTATACTGTTCCTGCCATTGTCTGGGGTGTTCCAGCCCTTCTGTTTCATCCAACAACTTCTTTGAATTGTACCAGCTTTCTTCAATGCATACTGTGCCATTCAAAGCAGGACAAATCAGTTTTTACTCTGTCCTTGTAACTTCTAGTTGGAGTCTGACGAGTTAGAGCACAGTAGATTGTCATGTCCTGGCCTTCAATAGAAAAGGATAACTATTCATGGTACTTCATCAGTGAAAAAGAACAGGAGAGAAGCACATGGGGATTAAGGGTATTTTTAAAAATAGGATACTGAAAGAGGAAACTGTGAAATAGGAGTCTGGGTGTGAGAAAAGACTGCAGCTGATTTTCAATTAAATGATTGTTTTTCTGAAATTTTATTTTTTTTCAAGTCAAAATATTTCCAAAGCCGTATCAATTTTGCCAAGAAGAGTGACAAAGTAATTGACAAGTACATTATGCTCTGTGACAAGATGATTAGGTAATTTCTTAGACTAATATCCTGACTTATTCCCTGCTTTGTTGTAATACAAGTGTCCAAGGATGGCAGGATTTGTGAATGAGCAGCATAAAAGAAACTTGAATAGGTGATACTGGAAGACCAGTGTTCTACTGCCAATCTACATGTGCCTTCCAAAGCGGGGAAGCAAGAGGCTTAGTCTGTAAATTGCTGTCTCAGTACACTTTTCACAGAAGAGTTATTTGAAAAGCATTATTTTCATTTCTGAAGAACAAAAGCAAAAGTCAGATTTCAATACTTAAACATGGTCACAAACAAGTTAGGTGGTACTTTTGGTCCATGCTAGTCTTGTCATGGGATTGCAGTAATGCTTCATTGGAACAAGTCTGGAGACAGTTAAAAAGTGATAGCACATCGTGTGTATGAGAGAAGGCAAAGTCTAAGCCAAGGTAGAGAAAGTGGGGTCAGAAGCTGGCGGACTTAGAGGAGGATAGGGTTTTGCTCAGTCTAGACCTGAAGTTATTTCTATTAGTTTGAGAGATCTATTAGCTCCTTGGAGTCACTCTGAAGCAGTCTGTGGATCTTGTGGGCTACTTTAGCAGCTGGGGTGCCAGGACTGCCTCTGGTCGCACAACAACAGAGGGCCTGGGAATTACCACTCCTGCCCCATACATGCAGATCAGCTCTGCTGGGGAACTGTATGGAGAGAAAATGCCAGATGAAAAAGGTGCATGGACAGCCTGGGCTGAAGGGCACCATGGCAGGAGAGAGGGTTTAGCAGGAGAGAGAAGATTGTGGCATGGTGCCTTAAATGTGCTTCAAGCAGAGCACAGGATGTGAGCACAAAAGACTCAAGAGGCTGTAGGTGTGCAGGCTGGCTGTGTGTGCCACAGGGCCTGAGGGTCAGAAAGGCACCTCATGTGGGCACCTGTATCTGGGGCAGCGATCCAAGAAGGCCCTGTGCAGCTGCTCCTGAAGCTCCGGGCTGCCTGCGCTCACAGGGAGGTCCTGGCATGCCCTGGTGAACCCATGGATCAGCCTCACTGCTCAGCCAGCAGTGCGCAGCCTGTGTAGCTCCGTGTCTGGGTGCCAAGAAGGGCTGGATGCAGGAAGCTGCAGCTTCCCGCCCCACTCCCTGGAGACTTGTCCCACTGCGTGTTCCCAGAGCACACCTAACGCCTACAGACAGCGTTCAGCTGCCCCTGGAGCTCAGCAGGACTGAGCTCCTTGAAAACATGCCTCAGCTATGATGGTAGAGGCAATGGGAATGGCACTACTGTGTGGGTTTTTTAGTTAATGGCATGGTGGGTAGGGTGCCTGCCAAGGGAAACCTCAATATCACATCCTCCTCAGCCTGGAGTAGCTCAAACATGTGTTTCCCAAGACAGCAGCCTAATAAGCAGGCCAGCTGTGGGAGGGGAAGAAGCTCAGTTTGTTGTTGAAGCTGGGTCTTGGCAGAATAAATTATACATAACCCTAAGGTCCATGAAGGGAGCATCCAGGGGACTGCAGCCTGCAGGGGCTACAGGAGAGCTAGGAAGCGAATAAACTTGGCACATCCCCATCTCCATGGCTGTTTCTCCATCTGAGACCCATGCAAAAGACACTCCAGCACCAGATGTGAAGACTGCCTTTCTTAGAAGGAGACATTTCACCACAGCGCTGGGCTCCTTCATGTCCCTCAACCTTACTTCAGAATTGTTATTTATTGGTAGCTTCAATATTTGCAATGTTTGAACCTGCTCACATTAAGGGTGGCTCTAAGGATAGCTATTGCTTCGGCAAGTGCTCTAGCCAGCAGGACACATAGGACTTGGGTACTGGCGTCACCACTGTCCTGAGTTTTAAAAGAAACTGCATTTCCTGCATTTTTCAGGAAATGGTTACAGGACTTTTCTTCAGGAGAGACTTGCTGGAGATGTGCTCCAAATATATTAATATTCCTAACTGCATTTCTCCATGAGCATCCCAGACTTCTGGAGAGGGGTTCATAGAAACACAGGACAATGTAGGTCAAAAGAGACCGCTATGTCTCATCCAAACCAACATCTTGCTCAAAGCATGGTCAAGTACAGCAGGTTGCTCAGAGCAGTACCAAGCTCAGCCTTGAATATCTGCAAGAATTGAGACTCCACAGCCTCTCTGGCCAACCTCTTCCACTGTTTGATCATAGAATCACAGAATAGTTCGGGTTGGAAAGGACCTTAAGATCATCTAGTTCCAACACCCCTGCCAAGAGCAGGGACACCTCACACTAAACCATGCCACCCAAGGCTCTGTCCAACCTGGCCTTGAACACTACAAGGGATGGAGCATTCACAACCTCCCTGGGCAACCCATTCCAGTGCCTCACCACCCTAACAGGAAAGAACTTCCTCCTTATATCCAATCTAAACTTCCCCTGTTTAAGTTTTAACCCATTACCTGTTGTCCTACCACTACAGTCCCTAATGAAGAGTCCATCCCTAGCATCCCTATAGGCCCCTTCAGATACTGGAAAGCTACTATGGGGTCTCCACGCAGCCTTCTCCAGGCTGAACAGTCCCAACTTTCTCAGCCTATCTTCATACTGGAGGTGCTCCAGTCCCCTGATCAGCCTTGTGGCCCTCCTCTGGACTTGTTCCAACAGTTCCATGTGCTTTTTATGTTGAGGACACCAGAACTGCACACAATACTCCAAGTGAGGTCTCACGAGAGCAGAGTAGAGAGGCAGGATCACCTCCTTCGACCTGCTGGTCACGCTCCTTTTGATGCAGCCCAGGATACGGTTGGCTTTCTGGGCTGCAAGCGCACACTGAAGCCGGCTCATGTTCATTTTCTCATCGAGCAACACCCCCAAGTCCTTCTCCGCAGGGCTGCTCTGAATCTCTTCTCTGCCCAGCCTGTAGCTGTGTCTGGGATTGCTCCGACCCAGGTGTAGGACCTTGCACTTGGCATGGTTAAACTTCATGAGGTTGGCATCATCCCACCTCACAAGTGTGTCAAGGTCCCTCTGGATGGCATTCCTTCCCTCCAGTGTATCAACTGAACCAGACAGCTTGGTGTCATCGGCAAACTTGCTGAGGGCGCACTCAATCCCACTGTCCATGTCAGCAACAAAGATGTCGAACAAGACCGGTCCCAACACCGATCCCTGAGGGTCACCACTCGTTACTGGTCTCCAGTTGGACATTGAGCCATTGACCACAACTCTTTGTGTGCGGCCATCCAGCCAGTTCTTTATCCACCGAGTGGTCCATTCATCAAATTGATGTCTCTCCAATTTAGAGACAAGGATGTCGTGTGGGACAGTGTCGAACGCTTTGCACGAGTCCAGGTAGATGACATCAACTGCTGTACCCCTGTCCCTCAGTTCTGTAGCCCCATCATAGAAGTCCACCAAATTGGTCAGTCAGGATTTCCCCTTAGTGAAGCCATGCTGCCTGCCACCAAGCACCTTGTCGTTTTTCATGTGTCTTAGCATGCCTTCCAGGAGAATCTGCTCCAAGATTTTGCCAGGCACAGAGGTGAGACTGACTGGTCTGTAATTTCCTGGGTCATCCATGTTCCCCTTCTTGAAAATGGGGGTTATATTTCCCTTTTTCCAGTCGTTGGGAACTTCACCTGACTGCCATGATTTTTCAAATATGATGGACAAATATGAATCAGCCTCGCTGTGAACATTTTTGGCTTTGTATCTAGCCAGAATTTTCTTTGATATATCTTGTGATAATTGCCATTGTCCTTTCACTGTGCATCTCTGAGGAAAGCCTGGCTCTGTCTTACCTCAGGTAGCTGATGTCAGGAATTAGGTGCCCTGTTGCCAGGGTTTAGCACTGGTGCAGCTCCCTGCTCAGCACTGCCATTCAGAGGTGCCTAATCTTCCCTGCACACTGCAGTTCAGCAGCCTAGCACAGCATCCTGCAGTTGGTCTGGGGGGACAACCCTACAACTGTGTGTTGGATTCGCTTTGTGGTGAGGTAACTATATCATATCACACTGAATTTTCACCCTTGGTGTCTGTTCCCTTGCAGTTTTGCCAATTCCTGTTTAAATCTGCAACATTGCCTGAGCGAAGAACCACACAGAGTGGCCAGCTACTATTTTTTTTTTAAGAGATGCTTTAAAGCAGGTAATGTTGAACAATTACAAATACTCTTCTACACCACAAATATTTCCAAATATAAGCAGATACTCAGGAATGAATGTACAGGAAAAGACAATCTGTTTATTATGTTGTCACCTTATATAGCTAAACCATTTACTGCTTTGTTTGCACTGAGATACAGGTCATTTGTAGGTAGCAGCTGTACACCAGCTGTGTGTGTAGTTGCCTCTATAAAAATTACGGAGGGAACACACACGCTGCAATGTGGAAAAGAAGTTTCTCCTATTGAGCAAAGGTGCAAAAGACATGCTGGACATTGTCTCTCTATGACCCATGCGGAGACACTCATCAAATGTGGTGTAAATGGGACTAGTTGGTTCCATTTCCTCTAATTGGGTTACCTGTTTATTTGGTAAAAGGATTATGGTTCAGGAGTTCCTGAGCTGGCTGCATGTAGGGCTGGAGCAGGTCCAGAAAGGCTTTGACTGAGCCTGAGCAAATGAGCCCCAGTAAACTTATGTCTGCTCTCTGTGTGTACAAAAGTGCTGTTATGCAGGGGCAGCTTAGGTCTGTCGAGGGCTGACTACTAACCAGGACCTGCTGTGTTAGGATGCCTCAGCCCCCTGCTCCTGGGCTGGGGAAACCTGCAGCCATTTGGCTGACTTGAACCTGTCAACTCATGCATTTACACACTGTTACTTTTGAGGTAAAATCCCTTTCTGTTAAACTTCGGTTAAATTTAATCCTTTCCCGTTAAACTTCCTATTTGAAATAATTTATTATTATCCATCCCTGTGGAGCCCCAAACAGAAGCTGCTATATCTCACATCTCTGCTACTGTGAAGTTTTCCAGCTGCCCCACGTCTGTGCAGTGCCTCACCTACTGCAGAGTGCTTGACCAGACCTTCTCCTCCCCTTCACTGCAAGGTTAAAAGCCAGTTTCTCTGCCAGGTGAGGCTGCCAACATTCACTCCCAGATGATTATCACCAGTTTCTGATACTTTGAAGAATAAGATCTATTTGTTGTAATATCAAAAACAAAGTGAAAAATCACAAAGGACCAGAGATTACCAGGAATGTAAAAATGACTGGGCCAAAACCCCCTTGTATACACATGGCTGAGAGTTACACGCTGGTGGTGAAAGCAAGACAATACAGTCTTCATGACAGCAAATCCATCAGTAACATAAAGTGCTTCTGCCTGTTTGTTTTTTTCCTCTCTCTTACATGGGTTAACTTGCTAATGTTTGCTTTAATTGTTTTCTGCAGGATTTATCAACAGTGGATTAAAGACTAGATTATAGGGCATGCAGTATTGGTTTGCTTCTTGTGGTATCCAGTGCCTGCTCTATAGTTAAGATGTTTGCAAGACCAGGTCTAACTAACAATATATACAAGCACTTGACAGCAATCTTTTCTTCAGACTTTCTGTCTGAGATGATTCAGCACTGAAAGATGCAGTCTCTAATACTGCATTTTTTCTTCTTGAGCCAGAACTTCACAACTCCTCAAAGAAACCTTACCCCGTATTAATATAATACACAATTACAAATGCGCTTACCTCATATACTGTGCTGAATGCATTCATAATGTTAAATGTGGTGCTTTGAGCTGTTGCTTGGACCTCTGTGGTTACCTAAAGACATCAACCCTGCTGTCAGAGACAGCGATGCCCTGGTAGAAGATCTGACAACAGAACCTACAATCCTCTTTTACTGTCACGCCCCTCCCAGCCCTGACAGCTTAAACTTGTGCTGATGAACCAGAAGCCTGTTGTCAAACATTCTCAGGAGCCCCATAGGACTGGCTCAGCAGTTTGCTGACCTGGAGAACCTCCTAGGAAAACTATCTCAGGAAAATGAGAATAAAATATACGATAAGCAAATACCTTTTTGGCAATAAGAACAAAGCTATGCCTGCTTAGTTTCAGAGAATCAGTTTTTAATGTGGTATTTGCATGGGTTCTTCTGCTATTCTTGTCTAAATTAAACTGTCACCTGTGCAGCTTCCTGTACCAACACACAGTTGTCTTCTCAGGAAATATGTTGGGTGCTGAATACAATTCAAATATTGGATTGAGAAAACAAAGACTCTTAAAAAAGGAACTGGATGTACAAAGATACATGTTGTAAGGCCACATTCTTTCTAAGGGTAGCATCTAGGCTGCTGATGACACACCAGGTTAAGAAAATAACCAGCCACATCTCCAAAGAATATTCCCTTCTTCTGCATTTGTTTAATTCTTTGGGACCTACAAGTAAATACAGAATTTAATTCCTTAAATCTGGAAGACCAGATGAGCAATCTTATTTCTTTCATTTCATCTTTCAATTCACAAAGTTAGGGGGCCATGGCTTTGTTTTATACTTTGCATGGTCTTTAAGACAGAGGATCAATTCCAAGTCATTTGTGTTGAAAGTTATAGTGAAACATCCCCAGATGCTTTTGCTGTGTACTGACCCCTGCTATTTTGAAAATTGTATGCCTTGAGCCAAAGGGCTGGGGTGCCTGTTAAAGCAGCAATGTGTGCTTTTTTACCTGGGATTTACTAAAACCAGTGGCAAATTCTGAATATATTGTCAAGGGTTAATTTTGTATCTCCCTGGGGCCTCCTCCTAAGCATTTTTTTTCCAGATCTGAATGATGATCTGACTACTATTAATGGCTCTGGAGCACCTTCTTTCTTCCCCCCCCAAACATTTAGAATGCTGCCAAACTCTATTCTGCTTTCACTGAGTGCATTACTTCTCAAATTTCCTTAATGCGACACGTGGCATGTGCTGATGTACCTAGCCTGTGCCTTTGATTTCGGCCAGGAAATCTGCCCTGTTTTTGTCTCAGAGGCTCTTACATCCACTGCAGAGGTGTTGTAGCTGCTCAAGAGCAATTGCTGAGCTGCCATAAATTAGAGGCAGGTGTATTAAGGGAAATTGAAATGGATCCTGGTTTCCTCTAAACTTGAGTGGTGAAGGAGCTTCATATGCTGCTGAGCTACCCTTGGAGCAAGAGGAAGAACTGCCAAGAGAAACCCAGGACAGAAAGCTGAGAGAGGAAACCACCAATGTTGACCCAAGCTAAGCCATCATTGCTAATGAGTCACATGTGTTTAATGATGCTCATTTAAAAAAAAATATATGCTGGGTGCTCAGAAGCAGTAAGGCTGAAAAGTCATTATGCAAAAGTCCAGGAAAGAGTTACATTACTGCTCATTCATGCTCAAGCTGGAACCACAGTTCCAGTTAGAAATGAAGAGTGGGGTTTTAATTGTTTTTTTTTAAGACCCCAAAAGGAACTGTTTAGGGCGTTTATCTTCTTTTTCAACTTGTGAAAAATTCTGGACACTCAGAATGTTAGTTTCTCTTTTAATTTCTTCTTTTTTTTCCCAGTAAGTACATGAGGGTAACTGCAGGCAGGTTAAGGTTTGTCTTTCCTTTCACAACAAGCAAATGATGTAATTTTCTTTCATTCTTCTGTAACTTTTCTAAAACTAAAAACATAATTGTAAAAATGTAAGTGGCAGAAAGGGAAATGAAATTAAAAGATGTTATTCTGCCATTTTGCAGAGCTCCTCCTGTTCCTATAGTAATGCTTCCAAGGATGTGAAAGCTTTGAGATGCTGCAGAATAACAAAGCAGGGTGAGAAGAGGGAGAAGGCGGGGGGCGGGGAACCCAAACAGAGAAGAAAACCCCAAAGAAAAAGCTTCTTTTAGCACTAGTTTTCCTTCTGTTGTAGTCTAATGGCCACTGAGGAAAGAACTTCCTCCTGACATTTGGAAAATCTGAAACAGAAAAATGTCTCATCTGATTATTAAAAGCTTTTTCAAAACTATTGGTTTTGAAAGGAGATTTAAGTAAAATTTTTATGAGCCCAACTGAAAATTTATGGTCCTAATAATAAACATGGATCAAAATTATTCTTGTTCTGCTCATGCTTACCCAAGTGTTTTAGAGTTAGAAACTTACATAATTATGCTAGAAGACACAGGTGCATGTCTTAAGATATTTTCTGGATGCCATTGACAATGATGTGTAGTGCATTGGGCCCAAAATGTACTGTTTATGTATTATTTGATTCCAACTGTTATGTACTGATATATACATATATACAGCGATACATACACACACACACACACACAAACATATCTCCATACACATATCTGTGTATTTGTACATATGTTTGTGTATACATATGTATAAAAGATTTATGAACTAAATTAGAAATTAATGTCCAAAGCTACAATCTATGAAAGAAAAACAAGTGTAAATCTTTATGTTCTTTTTCTGCCTTTCAGCTTCTTGCTATGTGGTTCTAGGGTGCAAATCTAGGAGAAGTCAAGAACTTCAGAGATTTGAGAAGGTGAGGGCTTGAGTTTGCTTTGGGTTTTTTTTTTCCAGAATTTTGAAACAAAGTTCTCTGTTGTCTTACTGAGATTTTCAGGGGGAAACTGTGAACTCTAAACACCATCTGAGTTATGCTGCTATAACAAGGTATAGTGAGAAGTAACTGCAGTATATGAAGTTGGATTTGGAACATCTCATGCACTTACATTTCAAAAAATGTCGTATTAACCCAGTTCATACTTGCAGTCAGTGTGATTCCTTCCCATTGCCTTCAGAGAACTTTGGATAGCTTAAAATAATCACTTTACTATGTAATTTGCATGCAACTGCAAACAAGGAAGGGAGGGAAAGAAACCCAAAATTTCAACATGTGGAGAAATAAAAGGAACAAATCCCAGCTGCAATCAAACGCCTATTTTCATCCTCACCTTTCCTCTTTTTTCTCACCTGGCTGGCACAGAAACAGCCTTGGAAATGATGCAGTTTTGTTTCTGACTTTTGAAGCCAGAATAATGTCCTCAGTCTTACAAGATAACATAATCTGTTTCATATATATCTGTAGTTCCTGAAAAGTTTGTGGATTTGAATATAAGGGAATCGAGAGCCTGGAATGTCAGAGTCAGGACCCTCTTTCACAGTATTTGTGGTCTAACCTGAAATAGATGGTACCAGAAGTTGCAGAGGAAAGCCTGCTACTAGGAATTCTAGGGAGAATTTGCGAATGGTGGAGTTTAATGTGTACAAGACTGGAAAAGGCCTTTTTTTTTGTGCATGCGCTATGCTAGAAGTCATTTAGACATGCCTGTTATTTTAAGACTTGCTGCTGCTGTTCCTTTTGACCTCCCTGTGCTTCTGAAGTTCAAAACAATCACACTCTTCTTCTAGTTGGTCCCTTCTGGCAGTGAGCAGATATTTGCTCCTGAGGAGGAGGTACAACTGCTCCCTACAAGCAGCCCTGGCCTCACACGACCTGGAATGCCACAGGTCTTTGACAGGATTAGTACCAACACTCCCACAAACTGATTTAATATCAGCTAAGAAGCTTTTTCTTAAATAGTCCCAGTATTCCCGAAATCTTCACACTCAGCCTTTATCTCACAAAAAAAATGCTGAACACAAGAGTGGCCTCTGTAATGCCTGAAGTCAAGCCCTAAGGAATTTAGTACTTCCACCTGTGTGAGCCACTTCTGACCTTTTGTGATGGGATAATGCTGGTATATGGTGCCATTTTTTCACCCCTTTTGTGAAGCTGAGTTTTATAAGTACCTGGGATGATTCCCATTTGTCTACTGGGAGCAGTTCTATGAGAAAAAAGAGGAGTAGTTAGAAGAATTAATTGCAATTATCTATGAAAAGGGAGCTCACATTTGGTTCTGCATGCAGTAGGATATCTGTTTTTAAGCAATAAAGAATAATGTTTCTAGAGATGATCAACAGCCCCAGGCAAAGTCCATTTTCCTTGGTCTTACCAAAGAAACACCATCAAAATTGTACTGGAGGTGAAGATTTTAAGGAAGGCACCAGTTAAGGCACTATTTTAAGCAAGGAAGAATAATTAAAATAGCCTACTGAAAGCCTGGGGATGGTGACTGGACCTAAAATTCAACGGGGAGTTTGCATAAGAAACAGCATTGACCTTCTTATCAACCCATATTTGTCAACAGCTGGGCTGCTGTATTGCATCAGCTGGGATTTCTTAATTTTATCAGGTGCAAGATACTGGGAATCAGGACAGGACTGGATGCTATAGTTAAGTCTGGGTGGCTCTTTTTAACTCACTGATTTAAAAGGCCTATTTTCTTGCAGGTGATTGAATTTTCACCAGCAAAGGAAAACAGAGAAGATGCATGATGTTTTGATGCCTCAAAGGCTGCAGTGCTGCGAAGAGTTACTTCTTTGTCAAAGAGAGGTAGTCACTAGTTCTATGATGATTTGTCTAACTGTGAAAGGACTGAGAATATGTAATGGATCAAGACAGGAGAGGCAAGATTGCTCCATTTAAAATACTGTCCTCAATAAAGACATCCTCATTGCTCTAAATAGTGAGCTTTCTATGTGCATTAGGTTTGAATCTTTTCTACTGAAAGGTGTCAAATGAAGCAATGTTTCAACAGGAGAAAAATCTGTCCTATTCTATGAATGTCTATGGGTTTGCATAAAGAAAAACCTGAGGGCAGAGTTGATATAAAATGGTGAAAAAGTGATGAAAAATCTGTTTTCCTGTTCAGTGTTTTTAAGAAGTATTTATAAGAACAGATGGTGGGCAACAGCAGAACATGTTCACTTTTATCAAGACATTTGGCTGACAAGCACAGACTGAAATGCATTTCTTTCCTTCTTGACTTAATAATTTTAATTAGAGGCAAAAGGTGTGGCAATCTCATTGTCTGGAGGCGTATGTGCAATATTGTCTTGGTTGGGCAGGACCGGGTGGGAGAGAATATCACTGCCTCTAATGAAGGGTGGTGCATATCTGTGCAATCTCTATTTTTTTTTATTGTCTGGTAATCTAAAAAATGCAAATTCTGAATCTGCTATTGCACAATGCACATAGAGATACACTGAGGCTATGCTTTCAGTTAGAGAACAAAAACATGACTACAAAATGTGTGCAAGCAATACCACACCACTGGAGAAGAAAGGCTTTGAAGAAATAGTGGGACATATATTTATTATCTTGAGGGGGAAATTTCAAAGCTACCTATGTAACTTAGAGGTCTCTGGAACTCCTTCACTATTTAAATACTTTGAAAATCTCATTTATTATCTAGTCATTTTGAACGTCATATACTCTCTCCCTAAGAACATCAATGTGTTCGGGAAATTGTAATTAAGAATCATAATCTCTAATCAGGTTTAATGGTGTTTTTTTCATTTACCCTACTTCTCTCTGGTCACATTTAGTTTTTCACAGAACTGCTTGCATGGGTGATGCTGTCTTTTGTCCTTTACCAGCTCACAAAGCCCCAACCCAAAGCTGCTTCTCCTGTTCTTGCACACCACAATTGAGAGGTGAGGAACCCGAATGGGCCTGTCCCGAATGGAAGCACTGAAATGAGATTCGTACCCTGAGCAGCTCTGGCATGATGTTCTTGCTGTGTGCTCCCTCTCTTGTGTATGGGTTATGAAAATATTCAAAATGCCTTCATCTCACAAACATGCATTTGTTAAGAGCTGTGCTTCTAAGATTTTCTGAAGATGCTAAGCTGTCTTCATGCTTTGTCATCATAGTCCTCATAGAATCATAGAATCATAGAATAGCCAGGGTTGGAAAGGACCTTAAGATCATCAAGTTCCAGCCCCCCTGCCATGGGCAGGGACACCTTGCTCTAAACCATATTACCCAAGGCCTTGTCCAACCTGGCCTTGAACACTGCCAGGGATGGAGCATTCACAACCTCCCTGGGCAACCTATTCCAGCGCCTCACCACCCTAACAGGAAAGAATTTCCTCCTTATATCCAATCTAAACTTCCCCTGTTTAAGTTTTAACCCATTACCTCTTGTCCTATCACTACAGTCCCTAATGAAGAGTCCATCCCCAGCATCCCTATAGGCCCCCTACAGATACTGGAAGGCTGCTATGAGGTCTCCACGCAACCTTCTCTTCTCCAGGCTGAACAGCCCCAACTTTCTCAGCCGATCTTCATACGGGAGGTGCTCCAGTCCCCTGATCATACTCGTGGTCCTCCTCTGGACTTGTTCCAACAGATCCATGTCCTTTTTATGTTGAGGACACCAGAACTGCACACAATACTCCAAGTGAGGTCTCACAAGAACAGAATAAAGGGGCAGGATCACCTCCTTCGACCTGCTGGTCACGCTCCTTTTGATGCAGCCCAGCATAAGGTTGGCTTTCTGGGCTGCAAGCGCACACTGCTGGCTCATGTTCATTTTCTCATTGACCAACACCCCCAAGTCCTTCTCTGCAGGGCTGCTCTGAATCTCTTCTCTGCCCAGCCTGTAGCTGTGTCTGGGATTGCTCTGACCCAGGTGTAGGACCTTGCACTTGGCATGGTTAAACTTCATGAGGTTGGCATCAGCCCACCTCACAAGCGTGTCAAGGTCCCTCTGGATGGCATTCCTTCCCTCCAGTGTATCAACTGAACCAGACAGCTTGGTGTCATCGGCAAACTTGCTGAGGGCGCACTCAATCCCACTGTCCACGTCAGCGATGAAGATGTTGAACAGGACTGGTCCCAACACCGATCCCTGAGGGACACCACTCGTTACTGGTCTCCAGATGGACATTGAGCCATTGACCACAACTCTTTGTGTGTGGCCATCCAGCCAGTTCTTTATCCACCGAGTGGTCCATTCATCAAATTGATGTCTCTCCAATTTAGAGACAAGGATGTCATGTGAGACAGTGTTGAACGCTTTACACAAATCCAGGTAGATGACATCAACTGCTCTACCCCTGTCCATCAGTTCTGTAGCCCCATCATAGAAGTCCACCAAATTGATCAGTCAGGATTTCCCCTTAGTGAAGCCATGCTGCCTGTCACCAAGCACCTTGTTGATTTTCATGTGCCTTAGCATGCCTTCCAGGAGAATCTGCTCGAAGATTTTGCCAGGCACAGAGGTGAGACTGACTGGTCTGGAATTCCCCGGGTCATCCATTTTCCTCTTCTTGAAAATGGGGGTTATATTTCCCTTTTTCCAGTCGTTGGGAACTTCACCTGACTGCCATGATTTTTCAAATACAATGGCCAGTGGCTTAGCAACTTCATTTGCCAGCTCCTTCAGGACCTGCGGATGGATTTCATCAGGACCCATGGACTTGTGCACGTTCAGATTTTTAAGATGGTCTCAAACCAGTTCCTCTCCTACAGTGGGCCCAAGGTCTTCATTCTCACAGTCCCTGCATCTGCCTTCCAAGACTTGGGTGGTGCGGTCAGAGCCTTTGCTAGAGAAGACCGAGGCAAAGAAGTCATTCAGAACCTCAGCCTTCTCCAAATCCTGTGTAACTAGTTCACCTGAGAGCTTCCTGAGGGGGCCTACATTCTCCCTAATCTGTTTTTTATTTGCTATGTACCTGTAGAATCCCTATCCTGTTATCCTAGCCAAGTTTAATTCTAACTGGGCCTTAGCTTTCCTAACCTGGTCCCTAGCTTCCCGGACAACATCCCTGTACTCTTCCCAGGCCGCCTGTCCTTGGTTCCACTTTCTGTAAGACTCTTCTTTTCATCTGAATTTTCCTCAGCAGCTCCTTATCTACCCAAGGAGGTCTCCTGGCCCTCCTGCTGCACTTCCTTCTAGTTGGGATGCAACACTCCTGAGCTTGTAGCAGGTGATCCTTGAAGACCAACCAAGAGTCTTGAGCCCCTCTGCCCTCTAGGGCTATATCCCATGGAACCTTACTAAGCAGGTTCCTGAAGAGGCCAAAGTCTGCTCTCTTGAACTCCAGGGCAGTGAGCTTGCTGCTCGCTCTTCTCACTGTCCTGAGGATCTCAAATTCAACCATCTCATGATCGCTGCATCCAAGGCTGCCCTGGAGTGCCACATTTCCAATGAGCCCTTCCCTGTTGGTGAGCACAAGGTCAAGCATGGCACCTCTCCTTGTCGGTTCCTTTGTTACTTGCAGAAGGAAGTTGTCTTCCACACAATCGAGGAACCTCCTGGATTGCTTGTGCCAGGCTGTACTGTCATTCCAACAATGTCAGGGTGGTTGAAGTCACCCATGAGAATGAGGGTCTGTGAGCGTGAGGCTTTTCCTATCTTCCTATAGAGTGCTTCATCTGCAGATTCCTCTTGATCAGGTGGTCTATAACAGATGCCCACAGTAATGTCTCCCATCACTGTTTTCCCTTTAACCCTGACCCACAAGCTCTCTGTTAACTGCTCATGAAGGTGGCTGCCTGATACATCCACCACAAAGAAAGATCATAGTATTTATATAGGATAGTTTCTAACTGTATCCTTAACTGCATCTGAAGAAGCACAACCAAGGTCAAGGGAGGTAATTCTTCCACTCAGCTCTCATGAAACCTCCAGCTGCAGTGCTGTGTTCAGCTCTGCTCCACCCCCCCCCCCGCCCCGCCCCCCAGTACAAGAGGGACACGTTGGACCTGTTGGAGTGAGTCCAGAGGGGGGGCCACAAAAATGATCAGAGGGCTAGAGCACATCTCCTGTGAAGACAGGCGGAGAGAGTTGGGCTTGTTCAGCCTGGAGAAGAGAAAGCTCGGGGGAGGCCTTAGAACAGCTTCCAGTGCCTAAAGGGGCTAAAAGAAATCTACAGAGGGACTGCTTACAAGGATATGTAGAACAAAGCTGAAATAGGGTAGATTCAGATTAGGTATTAGGAAGAAATTCTTTACTATGAGGGTGGTGAGACACTTGATCAGATTGCCCAGAGGAGCTGTGGTTATTGCTGTTATTGCAGCATATGTGGACCCATCCCTGTCACTGTTCAAGGCCAGGTTGTATGAGGCTTTTGAACTGCCACTGACTTCAGGTCTTTGTTTCACATGTTCATAAAACTTTAAGCCAACAGAAGTATTGATTTTCAGAAGATTTTATTTAAGGTTTTCCCTTACTGACTGAAGTTCACTTCATGAGAACTGTTTTAAGAAGCATTGTCAGTCTCCTGGCTGTAAAAAGGCAACACAGCTCTATCAGGTGTTATTTTAGTGGCTGTTTAGAAGACAGTTCAGTTCACTGTGTAAAGCTACTGATATGATGTCTCTTTATGACTAGAAACTTGATTTTGCATCCCTTGTGAGTATAAATCTCTGAGATTTACAAGAAGTGACAGCCTGCACTGCATTTCGCTGCTGTCCAGTGGGGACAAATCCTCAGCAGGGAAATGCAGGCAGGAAGGTTGCTGCTGCCTGTACCCTCCATCTTAGAGCAGCAGCTTGTGGGGCAGAATATTTTCTGCACACTGTTTGAGTGGGAGAACTGAGGTTTTGTGCCCATGCACAGCCATCAACCTCACACAAGTTGCATCAACCATTTATCAAGATTTACATTCTAGTCCTTATGGTCTGCCAGGTAAATGGTATATGGTCCGTGTGATGCGTCACAATACATGTGCACCCAATAAACTGTGGTGGTTTGCTACATAATATGTACTTTCAAACTTTAAGCACATTGTTAAATTTTGGCAGGGGGGACTGATCAACAGTCTGATTACCAGATATGTCAGAGTAGTGAAAACTAAATAAACCGATATCCATCACTTCCCCCTTCCATCATAGACCTTTCAACTATCAGATACATGACTGAACCTGGAGGAAGAGGCAGCCACATTTTCTCATGATGACAGTGCTTTCAGAAGTGCCGGTGCTTGATGATCTGCAGTAAACCAGGGGAAGCAAAGAAGTCAAGGCCAGCCTCTGAAAAAGATATATGCACAGTATTCTTCATATCAATTTGTCTGCATTTACCCAACTATCAGAATGCTGTGTCGCTTATCTGTGCTGGTTAACTGAGTTGTTAAGAGACCAATGATAATAGAAAACAAGCTGAAGACAGATCAGAAAGTTTAACAGCTAAAGCTGAGAATTTCAGCCTTATTTTACTTTGCTTGTTTTGAGGAGACACTGTCTGTAGGCACATATGCTTGCCTTTGTTCAAAGTTTTTAGACATTAAGCACAACACCATCCTTAATGCATGTTGCTTTTTTGATGCTAGATCAGCAAACCCTGGTGGTTTACAGCAGACGGGCATCTTATCCTCTGAGGAACTCTTATGGGTTAGTGGATGCAACTCCAGCGTTAAACTAGGTGCAGATGTGGGACTGAAGCCTTACTGAATGTGCTCTCCCATGGTCCATGTCCCTTTTGGGAGTACCAGTACAGTACTGTACTGCTCTCCTCTGAGAATGGGGATTTTACTTGTGGAGAAGTAATACCAGGCTTAATTCTCCCTTCCTCCAGACCTGTGCTCAAGGAGCACAGACTGGGTATTCTCTGATAAACTGCCACTGTTCTGGGAAACCCCTAGTTATTAACAAATAAGGACATATCTTTTGAACTGTATATCTGTTGGTTATATTTGGTTGGAAGGGCTGGTCAATGCTAAAACAATTTACGTTTCAATAAGATAATATTACTTCATATTTTAAAAGGTTTAGAGTGCATAGAGGCCTTTTTTTTTTTATAAGAGGCTGTTTTACAGACAGCATAGTCTGTGTTTCATAGTTCTATGTGTACCTGCTTGTAAGACATCATAATACATAAAACAGTAATTGCAGATATTAGAGTAAATATCCAAAATCTAGGTAAGCAAATCCAGGTTCAAATACAATGCCTTGCACCTGATTGAGGAAGTGCTAATGACTGATTTTCTGGCCTCTGTTAAGCAAGAGGACTGAGTAAAAGACCCCTGGATTCATGACTCCTGCCAAGAGCAAATTTTTTGCACAACTTGTTTTCTATGCATTTTGAGGGCCCACTTCTGCAACGCAAATAACTTCAGATTCCTCTTATAGGCAGATTGACACATGTATGGGGGTTTGAAGATCTGATCTGAAACGGCACAGCTGTCACTACTCCACTGCCTTGAGAGGAGCTGCTTTAGTTTACATGTGGTGAGATACTGGGTCTGAGCATCCAGTGTGGTTCATGCTATTCGTCTGAGATGAAAATGTAGATTTTGCTGGCTTACAGGGTAGGAAGGGTGTTATCTCCTATAGGGTGTGTCTGATCAGTTATGTTTCATAGAAGTTGTGTGCTGGTTTTGAAAAGGGAGATAAATGGTTTACTAGTAACAAACCTGTCTCACCCCATCTAATCACCTGGAGTAAAAGCTGTTGAAAACAAATTTGCTCGTTCCTGTGTGGCAAAGTATCAACATCAAACCTTAACCTTTCCTGAGACTACAGCAGTCTTTATCACTTGTTTTTGTTGCTTCTCTTACTGATTGTGGCCATCTATCAGTAAATAAATATCTTCCTGACCATAAGGTGATTTATTGGTAAATCAGTCAGATTTTGCATGGCCTCTATCCCTGCCCTTCTGCCCTTAAATTGAGTAATATACCACACTGAAAATAGATCCACTGACTTCACCATTACGGATGTGGCAGATCATCACTGAATGCTTAGCTAATTCACATGCTGTTATATCAAAGGCAGGACATTACCTGTAAGTTTATTTTATCTGAGATGGAATTAACACAAATCAGCTGACTTTGTTTTAGGTGATATAAAAATACTGCAAGAATAAGAATAAAAAGTAAAGCACCAAGTTATTCCCATTTGCTCGCACGGATGTAGGGATGACCTAGAATGTGTAGCACAATTCACATTTTGGGAGTGTAATTTCTACAATTCAGCCATTTTGCTGTTGCCTGGGGCTGACTGGTGACATAGGTGATGGACCTGTCATGGCACTGTCAGAGGGGCTGCCTAAAATGGGCATGGAGCATGTCCTGCAAGCTGGTGGCTGTACCCTGGTGGCTTGATGGGTTTCTCTGGGGGCTTTCACTGCTGCAAAGGAAATACAAAGGCTCTCAAGTACCTTTTCTCCAGCTACCTGCTTGCCTTAGCGCTGGACTCTCGGAGTTGCTCTTTGGGGGTTCAGAGGTCCAGCAAGTGCAAGATATCTTTCCAGAGAACTTCCCAGGCCAGCCCTGAGATCAAAGGCTTGAAACTGAGCTTCTTGTCTCCTTTCCACCCCATTCATTCCTTCCAGACAGGCTGAAAAGAGGGCAAAGTCAGCAGAGACTGGTGCTGAGCAGGCAGTTTTGGAGGTAAGGAATTCCAGTATGACTGCATGCTGACAAGTATCAGATAAATTAATTGCCTGTGTCTTGACAATGAACCCTACATAATGCAATGAAGGAGGACTTGTGGCATGGGGAATGCTGTGCACTCACCTGACATCATCTTGGAAGGTGTTCGGGAGCAGGATAACAATACAGTATTATTCCTTTAAGGAAAAGTAAAATTGTGAACCCTGCAAGAAGCCATCAGGGTAAAACCAGCGAAATCTATCTAAACACAGTGGCTGGGGATAGCAAAATGTTTCATTTCTCCTTTTATTACAGTTGATAGACTTACAGGGAAGAATAGGGTTGATGCATGGGTGCAGCCGATGAGCTATGCCTCTTTGAAAAACTGGGCTAGTGTGTTCTGACTTTGAGAGGCTCTGTCTTGCTCATGCTCTTTCCTTCTAACACACCCAGTACTGATTGTTGGAAATTCCTGTTCACTGTTCTGGCTCTCTGGTTTCTCATATTTTTTTTTGTACAATTACTGTTTGTACTCTAGTGAGCTGTAACTATTAGGTCAGAGCACAAACTGTTGGTTGTATACATGTAGAGAGGCTGAACAGGGACAAACCAGGAGGATGCTTCAGTTCCACATACCTAATTTGCATATAACCATGGAACACATACTGCATGTGCAACTTCTACAGCAGAAATAGTTTGTTCTCCTCATATTATGTTTGAAATGCAGCTTTTCTTCTGTCATCATCTCATGATATCGTGACTTGGAAAAAGAGCATGCATAGGGCAGAACAGCTCACTGGGAGCTCAGGGAGGAGAACACTATGAAATTGGATTAAACTGGCTCTTAAGAATGAACAGTGGAAAACTGGCAGCTAAGTTTTGGTGACTGGCATAGCATTACACTCCCACAGCACCTAAGCATGAATGTTACCAAAATGATTCAATAGGCAAAAGCTGAGGTGATATACAAAGCATAGAGCAGACTTTCCACATAAAGTTTATTTAATTCCATTAACTGATTTAATGGTCATTTATCAGAGGGAAGTCTATTTGCTAAAACAACCTAGGTAAATATGATTGATTGTCCTTTTCAGCTTCTGCAATTTCATTATTTAATGCTGTCAATTTCAGAAATGGATTTCAGATATCAGAAGGGATAGAAGGAATATGGGAAAGAAGTGACCGTTTGACTAAGCTTTGCATCATTGACTAAGCAATTAGAATATTTAAGAGCCACATTTGGGACTTAAGATACTAAGGAAACACTTGTTATATAAAACTCCTCCTGTGATGTAAACTTCCGTATGTCAACTGCTATTTAGCATCCTTATTATTAAGTGATATATGAATGGCAAGGTGAAGTCATATAAGGAGTGTTTCCTGGGTTTTTTACACTCAACTATATAATGTGTATATGCATTCTGCATGCTCAAAACATTAATTAAATTATACTAAGTAAACTCTTTATTTTGGGAGGGAGAATTTAACTTGACCAAAGCATAATAACTATTAAGTTAATTCACTGGAACTTAGAAAATGCTCCTATCATACAACTCTGTTGCTAGTATCCAAAAAGGAATTGTAAATTACATTATGGCAAGTTGGTGGCAAAAAGCACTAAACCCTCCCTAACCCCCCCACCCCCCCACCCCCCCCCAAAAAAAAGAAGAAATAGTGCAGGGCTTCTATAGTAAAATAACAGGAAAAAATATCCAAGTTTTGAAATATATCTTAAGGGCTGAAAAACTCAAGCTTTATTCAGTGAAAAGAAGATAATCACTGCTTGTCATCAGTCTGTGTTAATCTTCTGTCTGCACAGCTATCCCCCCTTCAGTGGCTCTCTACTCAGGTTCCAATTGGGCAGCCATGTCTAAGTGAAGGAAATAAAGGACATGGATGATATGTTCTACAAGGGAAAACTGGTATCTTGAATCATGTGTTGATTCACAGTCAGTCTTCACTGACTTTTACTCAAAGAAGATCGCAGAGCATCTGCTCTTTGCAAAGATGCTCCCCCAAGTCTTACCATTAATTCAGACAGAAAGCAGAGAGGGACTGAATAAAAACCAGTATCACATAGCTTTCTCTTTGCTGCAAGAAGAGGACAGGCTACAGAACAATCAGACAGCAGTCACTAAATCTGTGAGAAGGACGAGGTGTTTGGACCCTGTCAGTCTCCCCACTGTATCTAGCACCTCTTCTCTAAAGCTCTCTCTTCTGCAGAGCACTAATAATTCTCCATCTGGCTTGAAATAAAGATCAGTCAATGTGCTATAGGTAACCACTGGCTGATAATTTCAGATAGTATAATGACGCACTACATTTTTTATCCTAAATATCCTACCTGCAAGAATTCTTTGTGGACGACAGAGTGGAGGAGCCTTACCAGTAACTACACCTTTGCCCACCAGGCATATCAGTTAATCTGTACGTGCTTGATTGCAGACATTTTTGCTAATATTCTTTGTAGATTAGATATTAGGAAGAAATTCTTCACAATGAGGGTGATGAGGCACTGGCACAGGTTGCCCAGAGAAGCTGTGGATGCCCCACTGCTAAAAGTGTTCAAGGCCAGGTTGAATGGGGCTTTGTCCAAACTGGTCTAGCGGAAAGTGTCCCTTGCCAACGGCAGAGGGGTTGGAAGTAGATGATTCTTAATCCTTAGGGTCCCTTCCAACACAAACCATTCCAACAGAAGTATTGATTTTTAGAAGATTTTATTGAAGGTTTTCTCTTACTGACTGAAGTTCACTTCTTGAGAACTGATTAAGGAGCGTTTCAGTCTCCTGTCTGTAAAAAGGCAACACAGCTCTATTACTTTACAGCTTTTTAGTCACTCCTGTTTAGAAGACAGTTCAGTTCACTGTGTAAAGCTACTGATATGATGTCTATGACTAGAAACTTGCTTTTGCATCCCTTGTGAATATAAATCTCTGAGATTTATAAGAAGTGGCAGCCTGCACTGCATTTCAATGGTAAAGCACTGGAATGGGCTGCCCAGAGAAGCTGTGAATGCTCCATCCCTGGCAGTGTTCAAGGCCAGGTTGGATAGAACCTTGGGTGACATGGTCTAGTGTGAGACATCTCTGCCCACAGCAGAAAGTTGGAACCAGATGATCTTAAGGGCCTTTCCAACCCTAACTATTCTGTGATTCTATTAAAAACAAACAAACAAACAAATAAATAAATAAATAAAAAGTTTGCTAAGCAACTGCTGAGCTGGAAACCGTGGTGGTGCTGGGGCAGCAGGATCTCTGGTTCTTATTAGAAAAAGGCTAATGCTATATCCGTCTTTAAGCAAGGCAAGAAGTAAGGCTTGGGAGGAGGAACTGTAAACAAGTGGGGCTCATCTCAGTCCCTGGAAAGATCATGGAGCATGTCCTCTTGGAAATCATTTCCAATCATGTATGGACAGAAAAGTAAACCAAGAGCAAATCTTTCTTGACAAACCTGAGTTCAGTCTGTGATGAAATACCTGCCTGTATGTGCTGGAGAGTGCTGGATGGATATGTTGGTTTCAGTGTGTGTTTTGACATGTTAGAAGCAGATGAGAAAACCAGACTCCTCTCAGAGGTGGTAGATGATATAACAAGTGCTATAGCCACAAACTGGAGGTTCAGGTTGGACATAACAAAAGATTATCACTAGGAGGGTAGTGCAGCAGTGGAAAAGGTTGGCCAGGGAGGATGTGGATGTTTCCAGGACTTGACCAAAGTAACAGCTGACCTGTGTAACCAGTGCTGTCATCCGTCCTGCTTCCAGAGAGAGGTTCGAGTTGATGACCTTCGCAGCCCTCTTTGTCCGGCATTTCTGTGGTTATGTATTTGCCACTGACCTTCAAGCAGTGCTTCAGCAAAGCTAGCAGTGAGCTACTCCAAGCACAATACCTTCGTTCATTCATGTGACATCGTGCAGCCACACGTGTCATGACTCCTGTCATTCCTGTCTGGACTTTAGTAGCCCTCTGTGTTTTTGCCAGGACTGCTGAAGGTCCCTGCATTGGACTGCAATGGGAATCCACGTGCCAGGTAAGCCAGGAAAGGAGCTTAAGGCTCCCTCTTCCCCCTAACAATTTATTATCTGCAGCATCAAAGAGAAAGTGGGTTTCATCAAGGTATTTGCATCATTGAGTCAGTGCCATCTCCCATTGTGCCAGTTTGCAGGAAAGGGCAAGGCTGGGTGGAGCATCAATCCCTGCCTCCTTCCACTCCTGTTCCTGGGCCCTGTGCCTGCACCAGCACCCGGCATGCCACATACACCACTGCTTACAGACCTCCACAGCCAAGGGGGATCTGGGAGAGTAAAGGAAACCCAGGACCCAGATGTGCTTTGTAGCTTGTTTTGGACAACATCGTTCTTGGGGGGGTAAAGCTGTGGAGTGATAATGCAGCAAACAGGAAATGATTCACCAGTTTTCTGCACACATCTCAGGCAATATTTGTGTTACAATAAGTACACTATTTAATTTTGCCCTAGAAAGTGCTTATAAAATTAACAACAAAGAAACACCATTTCTTGTTTTCACCTTTGAAGAGATACAAATGTCTGTTTAAGATTGCCCACATATTGCCTTCATTGAGTTGTTTACTGCAACAGTGTCTTATTCTTCACTGACTAACTTTCCTTACAGTGCCTGCCAAGCACAAATTAGGTCAACCTAAGCAGCAGTATGAAATGCAATTAGCCAAAAACTTTCTTAATTAGTGCTGTTATTCAGGGTGGGGAGAGCTTAGCTCACAGTGAATTGGGGTAGGGCATGCTGGTGGAGAGGGAATCTTCCTAAGGAGAGGTGGATCTAACGCTGGATGGCTGCCCAATATCTTTTGAAATTTTGATTGCAGTGTTTCATGACCGCAGCGAGGACTGTAATTTGTGCCTGTAGGGTGCTCTGCATTGCACTAATAGACTGCAATAAAACAACAAACAACAAACTAATCTTATAGACAACCCCTTGCAACAAGAATCGGTGATTCTAGGTGTTCAGTGACAAAAATGTTGGTAAGAAACTGCTTCCCTCCTGCCAGAGGCACCACTGGGGCATTGCCACCTCTGCACAACAGCTCCCATTGGAGTGAATGACAAGGGACTGGCATCTTTTGCATTGTGACTGCATCTCTGGGGTCCAGTTCAGGAACTCACTTTGCAGGGGACACGAAAGATCAGTGAGGCTTCCAGCTAGCAAGTACTTGCAGCACCATATTTGATGCTGTTGGCATCTTAACTGTCAGAGAAGCCTGGGACTAACGGGGTGAGATTGTTAGTTTGACACCTCTGAAGACAGTCAATTCATGAGAAAATTGTGCTAGCCCTTACCTGAGCAGTATTTAGATGAAGAGGTTTCCACTTTTTGTCATCAACCAAATTTCACATTCTCTCACCACTCCCTTCCAGTCAGTATAAAGCAGTGACCAATTTCAAATAAAGGAAGAAATGCTAAACCAGCTTTTCATTTCTGCTACTCTGCTCAGTTTTTACTACCCTTATAATCATCTTCCATATGGAGTTAATAAAATAATTTTCATTTTTCCACATACAAGTGCTGCCATGTACTGATGCAGGACAAGTTACTGATTAATAATTCCGATTAATATATAATACATTGATGAGATTCTCCTGAAGTAAAGGGCTAAATATAGTATTAGTGGACATAGACTGTAATAAAAACATACAAGGACCAATATGGAAAAGTATGCATGGGAACAACATACAGAGCTCTGAAAAGCAATGATTTTTGTACTGGCTGTGCATGAGTCAATTCATGTCTGAAGGTATCCCAGATATGTTCATGTAGTATTGCACTCAAGCTAATAAAGCCTGGAGAGATGCATGATAATAGGATATTGTGTGCAAATTCACATTCCCACTGGGAAATCATTATAGTGCAAAGCAGAACCACAGATCTGCACGTAAGTCCTTCACTAAGTTTTAAAATATGATCTAAGTGTGGTATAAACTCTGTGCTGAGCAACCACACAGAGGTTTTTGTCTACTGTTATTTTCATGAGAATTGCATTTTAGCAGGGAAATTCAACATCACTTTCAGGGCAAAGAACTCTCATTTAAGTGCCCTGTCCTGAAATCTCATCATCTGGACAATACATCAAGTCTCAGGGTTTGCCATGGTTCTCATCTAGGTCTGATTTACTGAGGAAAAGTGTTAACTTATCCTAGGAGTTGAACTTCATTCATCATCACATTCTTTCAAAAGCTGAGAAGGTGGCTATTTTAATATATGGTGTGCAAGAGCAAAACAAATCTGATTATAAAATGGTTATACCAAAGAAGCAGTAAAAATGTTATTCAAGCTCATTACCTAGATAATAACTTACTTAAACTTATTTTAGTTTTGTATGAAGCCTGCAGCCATAGAAGTTTGTCACAAATGTAAGGGTGTGTGTACACTTTTAAATTATCATCATTCGAATTTAACAGTGACTTCTTAGCAAGAATGAATGTTTGCACTCAAAACTAAATATCTAAGTGCATATTTAAAACAGCAGATTAGAAAGGCCTGATCTTAGATGCAGAAACATGCTTCTGAAACAACTGATGTTGAATGGGTTCCTCAAAATCTCTCACAGATCCCTGTTTAGGTGGGAAAGTTGCCTCTAGACTTTCAGCATTCATTTATAGGTGAAAAGGGAACATTAGAAAAGGAATGGGATCCTACCATGTGGTCTGGGCTGAAGCATCACTGTGCTCTAGTAATGGAAATTGAAAGTCTTTCAGTGACCTGAACAGTGAATAAAACACAGACCTTAGAAAGAAATAGTGAACCTGCCTTCTGAGAACCTAAAAAGAAAAATATACTCAAAGACCTAGTTAACGGATGCTCATCAAACTCCAGTGTTAATAACTACGTTTCAGTGACTTTATTCTAACCTACTTTCTAATAGTCTGGATACCTGTAAAAAAAAATGATTAATTCTGCAAGATCTAGTGAGCATTGTTTTTTCAAGTTAGTGAGAAGCATTGTAAGGAAAATTATAGAATAGTTTGGGTTGGAGGAGACCTACAAAAGTCATCTAGTCCAACCCCCCTGCCATGGGCAGGGACATCTTCACTCAGATCAGGCTGCTAACAGTCACATCTAGCCTGGCCTTGAATGTCTTGGGTACTATGTAGTTAGGCAAAAGTATGCTGTTCTGTGAATACTTAAATTAAAAATACATTCTTACTTCTGACTTCAACTTTTTTCTTTTTTTTTTTAATTTTACGCTTAGGCAAAAAAATGCATCAAAATAGACCTAAATTAATATTTCTCCCATAGTTATTCCTGACTTCATTACATAGATGTGGTGCTTAGGGACATGATTTAGTGGTGAACTAGGCAGTGTTATATTAATGGTTGGACTTGATGATCTTAAGGGTGTTTTTCCTAACCTAAATGGTTCTATGATTCTACATCAGCCTTTACAGAAATACTTAACTGCCTACTAAAACAAACCTGTCATCTAACTCCAAGCACATGGTACACAGAGAACCAAACTCATTTCTACTTCGATCATTGGCCGTGATGTGGTTTTGTGTTCACAGTATATACATTTACCCCTCCATGTAAATCTATGTATCATTTGTATCAATTCTGTGATAATGCTGTTACAACAAAGCATATCATACACTTAGAAACAGAGCTTTAGTGCTGATATTGACAGCCTTTTTAAAAAGAGTGCAAAAGTCAATCCTTCCTCAAACTGAGGATTAGCCAGCTACACAATAATGATCACTGTTATAATATGTGCAATATGTGCCAAATCTAATAACCAAAGTCTGCCTGAATAAAAGAATGTGTTCAAAAGGATTAGTGGATTATTGCAGGCTCACACAGTCTGATGTCACTTTTCATGCTTCTTGGATGGCTTTTAGTATGTCTCAGCTGCTGCCACTCAACACGTGCTCTTTAAGCATGGAAAATAATGCAGGAATTAAGGAGAACAGTGCTGACAGTTCGAATGAGATGGCTATTTGGTGAGCTGGTGACATAAAAGGCTTTTCTTTTTCATCAGAAGGATTTTCCACAAAGGCTGGAAGAGATCCTGCACTTCAGTTGATACATACCCAGTTAGTACATATCCTCCTCATATAACTATTGACAGTGGTGGGCTTAACCAGCAGATGATGGCTTACTCTTAGTTCCTTGTCAGTCGCTGCACACACTGATCTACAGACCTACACTAAAAACCGCTGCCAGAGGGATACAGCTGCTTACTAGGGCTGGCCACTCACAGCAGCACAGATAGTTCTGGTCAGGGTGCAGGCCCTCAGCCAGGGAAAAAGGGTTTCATGTGTTAGGCTAACAAACACATGGGCTAAATGGTCCCTTATGATACAAAATTAGGTAAATTTGCTATTTTGTACTGCAGACCAGGGGAATTATAGTCCTCTTGCCTTATGATGTGTGGATTGTGCTATATGCACTGCATCTTCAGTAACCTGATTTTGTATGTACCATTCTATGATTGTACATATATAAAGTTGAATCAGTAAGCTTGTAAATAATGGTGGGTATCTATTTGGTGTGATAGCATCACCCACAGCACACTCAGCTGCTGAGACAAGGGTGGTTTTGAACAAAAGTCTGTGAAGGTTTGAGTTAAAAAGGTACAGTCTGCCCTTGGTGGTTCATCTGCCTAACTAATTTTGGGAATTCTGTGTGGGAATGTTGTGGCTATTATTGTTATCATAATACTTTAAATCTTTGACACAGGTTTCTGAGGACTAGTGGTACACGCTTTACAGGAGCTAATACTTCCTTAGCAGTGGAGCAATTCACAGCTTTCTCACTGACAGTGGACTTCTTGAGCTACAACTCTGATATAATGGGAAGTCTTCGTTCTAAAACTTTTCATGAAGCACCCCTTTCTCAGCTACAATTTTCTCTTTTACTTTGGAATTCCAAGTCAATCACCTTAAAATGCTAATGCTTTCAAAGCCTCTTGGAATACTTCAAGAAAAATTCAGGGATGTTTATCATAAACTATAATACTCAATACTTCTGTTAATGCTACAAGCCATTTTTGCAGTACAAGGGACTGTCAGATGAGATCTAGTATCACATATGAATATTACACTGATCCCGAACAATATATTGTCTGATTAAGTGCTAAGGCGGTTGCTCCTTAGCAGCAGTGACTGTGCAGCTGGTGCCAAGAAGCTTCAAACTTGTCCATAATGCTGCAGTAAGTTCCCACTATTTGTAGTGTTCCCATGGGCTTGTACAGGGCAGGAATCTAACTCGTGTAATTTCCAGTGCATGAGACAAACCCATGTCGTCTCGTGTATGGTATCACTCACAGGCAACGTGCCTGTGACTGGTGCAATTCCACAGAGCCACATTCAGGTCTGTTATCTTCATCACCTTTTGCACTCTTTCTACATTCAATGTACTATTGTAGGCAGCTGGCATGCAGCTATGTTGCATTAATTTCTGTTAACACTTTAGGATCCAACGTGTTGCAGAGAACCTGCAGAATGCTTGCAGAGCACCTTTGCTGTTGATCTAAATCTAAAACCACCATGGTTGCAACTTCAGTTTCAGCTACTGTCTTGCAAACCAGTACTGCATCAGGTGACGGTGGGACTATTTTGCTTTCCTTCTGCTCACGCACAATCTGTCAAACATTAGATTTACTTAAATATGGCTTAAAACGTATTATAAATATCTCTTCCCGCATTACAATTTATTAAGATTGGAAGAGAAATACAGCCACTTCTGCCAATGCAAAATGGCCAGGTTGTCTGATATGATTCCTGCAAACCATGGAGTGATTGCCAGCTTTCACACTTTCTGTGAGGTGCTTTGAAAATCTGACTTCTGAAAACATGTTTTTCTTAAATTGCCACAAAATTTTGGAATCTTGACTTCAATGTCAGGTTTCAATTTTTTTCCATCTGTCTCTTGTACATGACTGAGGCTGTGGG
Source organism: Neopsephotus bourkii (assembly GCF_033783945.1). Classification (NCBI taxonomy): domain Eukaryota; kingdom Metazoa; phylum Chordata; class Aves; order Psittaciformes; family Psittacidae; genus Neopsephotus; species Neopsephotus bourkii. The sequence goes on along the minus strand of NW_026902254.1, from coordinate 11,734,621 downwards.
CACATTTCTTCCCTTATGACTACTGCTGTGGGACACTTGAGTCTCCAGCAGATACTGCTGCAGCCTTTCAGTTGTGTGGTGAATGTATGGAATACATTTCTGATACACCTTTGTGACAAAACCTCCACACCACGCAGCCAGGTTTAGACAGTTTAAAACAATGAGGCATTCACAGTCATTCTGCTTTTCATCAGCTTGCTCCAAAAGCCAGTAAAAGGAGACAGTACCATTAGCTTCTCATGCCAGAACTCTGATCATATTGGCTGGCTAATTACTGACTAGATAGGAAACAGCACCCTGGTAGACCCATCAAGGTAATCACCTAAAGCTGCTCAGTGTAAGTGCAAGCTCTGTTATTATCACCATCTGTAGCTCTCAGCTTCTATGTAAACCAGTAAACCAGTCACTTTGAGTACTGCAGAGGACAAGAAATCATTTGCTACCATGAAGTGTTGGCCTTTCCTGGTTTGAAATGGTGGAAGCAAACGCATGAGGATGGCCAGTACCTTACTCCTGGAGTTGGGGAGACTTCTCTCTTTCAGTGACATCTTGAGGCACTGTTGTAGGGGCCACCATTCCCCCCAGCTGCAACTGTGGTTTCATGGTCCCTGGTGAAGGAGCAGCCGTGGGTTTCCATGAGCCACCTATGCACCAGGCAGCACACACACAAATCACAGAGCTTCACTGCAGCTGGGGGGACAAATAGGGCAAACAACAGTCAGTCACCTGCTTGTGGCATGGCATCCTATGAGCTCAGAGCTCAGTTCTTGCTGCATTTCCACGGGTGATGGGAAGCAGGCTCCCTGCCACGGCAAGCAATTGCCAAGCTGAGGTGGCTTCTTCAGCACCATCCCTGCAGGTGCAATAGGCGTGCTTACACCTAGAGAGCCAGGATCACAGAAGAGCTGGGAACCACAGGCAAACACATTGTCATTCCCAGATGCAAGCCGCTCTCTAATTCCAAATGGAAAACATTTACTCCCCACCTGAAAGCAATGAACTTTGCACTTATTTTACATCATTTTTTTTTCTGTGAAATACTGATAGTTTTTTCTAGACATTTTTCTAGTAAAAGTTTTATTTGTTGAAATACATTTTTCCATCAGAAGTAATAAATGATGGATGCTTCCTTACCAGCCTTTGTTAAAACTGCATAAACCCAAATAAAACATTCCTTGTGGCATTACTAGGCTAATGCAATATATTCTAAAGGTCATATTTGTAAAAGGATGTTCTATACTGCATAGTCTCAGTGTTGAAAAACAGCCGAAGCTCAAGCTAACTCCCGCTACAGTAATCTTTCCTTACCCTTTGTGTTCCCTGATTTCTGCAGTACACCGATTGTCAATAAATAGTCAGATTCCCTCACGTACTGTGCCCAGTGGCACTGTACATGTTGAAAAAGCATCTGCTGTATGAGCCGTGCTCTTTGAATTCTGTCAATAGTACAGGAAAAACACAATTTAAGTGCTTTAGCAGGTGAAATTCCAGCTAAAGAAATCAATTCTATTTAATGTTTTTTCTTCCTGGACATGATCCACTTAATCAAGCTATTAATGGGTCAGCTCCTGATGAAGGGAGAGTCAGAACCTGGTTTTTCAGAAGGCACCTACAAAACATGAGGTGAGATTAAAGCAGCATCTTGTGAGAAGTCTTTGACTCTTTCCCTCTTGAACTACAAATCATTCTAACTGCAGGAGGGGAAGAGCGAAGGAGTGAAATAATAGCTATTACCCTAACTATGTGGAGCCTACTTTGTGTTAGGATGAAGCTTTAGGTGTGCTTAGTATCTGTTTGATTTCACTAATGAGACTTCATAAATTATAAACCAATAAAGAATTCAGATGGGAATGATTCCAGGCTAAATGTGAGAATTTTACTGCTGGCTATCAAAGACCTTCTCCTAAAATGCTAATTTTTTGCACATAGCCCTTTGATCAGTACAGATAGTGAATGTTAATCAAATAAAACTCTGACATAGTTCTTGTTATTCTAAATGGGAACTGAAAAGTAGTCTGCCAAAGTTTAATTGTTCATTTGGGCTATGCTGTTATCACTTTGCAAATCTCAAGCCCTGATATTAGAGAATATCCTTTTTAAGAAGAGCATTATTTTTCTGGAGATGTGCCTGAATATCACTGGAGTGAGAGCACAAGTATTCCTCACTTCTGAGAACTAAATTAATACTCTGAGTACTGCAGCAAGTTGCAGCGATGGGTGTACTGTGGGCTTGCATAAGGCAAGACTGGACACAGCATTTCTAAGTTAGCTGTAAGGTGGGATGACGTGGCCTGGCAGACTCCTCTGACATGCCCATTGCAAGTCTATGGCACAGTTCCATAAATGAGGCCACCACAACAACCCATCCCACTAAGCCGTGGCCACTATGGACCTTGCAAACACCTTGTTTTGACACTCAGATCATGTAGACAGTCATGTTATGGCTTGCCTGTGAAAAAAAAAACATGGTTAGGAGGGAAAGGAAACACCTTTGTTGTCTTCTGCCTAACAATCCTCTGACGGGGGAGCCTCAGCCTAACACCAAAGTCTTAAAAAGCCTTTCTGATTAGGTACTAGGAGAATAAAATGTGCCCTGGAGGAAAAGCATTGCAAGTTTATTAGTTATAGTTTATTCTACTATAACATAAACTCTACATTAAAGCTGAAACCACTATGATTTAATGTATGTAGAAGATTTTTAACATAGACTTCCAGGTATAAATCCAGCTACTCTGAGGGGGAAAATGTTCATTCTTTTCACAAATCATAGGATATTCTTTTAAGCAACTTTCCTTTCTGTATAAAGTTCTGATCATAGAATCATAGTATCACAGGACAGCATGGGTTGGAATGGTTTGGGTTGGAAAGGACCTTAAGATCATGCAGTTCCAACCCCCCTGCCAAGGGCAGGGACACCTCACACTAAACCATGCCAACCAAGGCTCTGTCCAGCCCGGCCTTGAACACTGACAGGGATGAATCATTCACAGCTTCCCTGGGCAACCCATTCCAGTGCCTCATCACTCTCACAGTAAAGAATTTCTTCCTTGTATCCAATCTAAACTTCCCCTGTTTAAGTTTTAACCCATTACCCCTTGTCCTGTCACTACAGTCCCTAATGAAGAGTCCCTCCCCAGCATCCTTACAGGCCCCCTTCAGATACTGGAAGGCTGCTATGGGGTCTCCACGCAGCCTTCTCCAGGCTGAACAGCCCCAACTTTCTCAGCCTGTCTTCATACGGGAGGTGCTCCAGCCCCTGATCATCTTCATGGCCCTCCTTTGGATTTCCTTCAACAGCTCCGTGTCCTGATAAAATACTTCTGTGTGTATTTTTAGATGGATTTCTCCTGTCCCTTATAAGCTTCTAACCTCTAGATGGTTTAAGGAGTAAAGAGCTTTGTGAATACATACGGATGTACAGCTCTCACTCTATATCCATACATCAGGATCTCCTCATGTAGCAAAGAAATCCCTCAAAAGTAGCCTAGAAAGGGCTGTTTGTGCAGAAGGCACCACCACCATCTTCAGAGGTCAGCCTGCAGTCCCTTTAGAAAGGGGACACTTCAGCAGCTCTGAAGGAGAGATCCCCTCTGTAAGCAGGTCTGGGTGAGGGTGAAGGGCAGACACAGGGTGCTTCACCCCTAAGGGTGCTGAGCGTGGCTTTTCTCACCCTCCTGGCACCCTCACAAGTCAGGAATCACTATCCCTGGGCAAGTTCTTGCTGCTGGCAGGGCCAGGATGGGAGCAGTGCCTTGCCAAGGCACCCATACAGAGGTCAGGGCTGCCTGGGAAGGAAGCTGCAGCCAGCACTGTCAAAAGAGGCCCCAAAATGGGAGAGGCAGAGAAATTCCAGAGGGTGAAGGTTATGCCTAGAGCATGTGGAGACACCTCAGGGTATCTGTGGAGAAGACTTGGGCATGGCTCTTGCAGGGGCTGTTATTTCTATTTATTAGTTCAAGGGCAGAGTACAAAGGCTCTTGTGTGCCTCTCCCCTCACCCCAAAGGTAAAGAGCCACCATAAACCAAATTAATCTCTAACAAAGAATACTTCTTCCTGTTTTTCCTAGGAATTCCATATCAGGATGATGGCAGTGGCTGGATCTCCCCTGAGCAGGTGCAAAGAGGGAGGCATAAGTCTTTCTTCATCAGCTCTAGAGGTATTGCCAAAACAGCCTTCTGACATAGTGCCTGGCACACAGTGTGCTAAGAGGAAATGTTCTGCTGTCCTGGAGTCCTCCCCTGTGTCTGCAAGAGTTCAGATCTTGCCAGAAAAGCACTGGAAGAACTGGAATTTAAATGTTTTATTTCAAAATGGAAGTGTAAAGCCTTTTTAAAGCCTTTGGTTATGAGGCAAAAGCTGCAGGGTGAGCCCATCACGAGTGGGATCTAAATATGGTTTCGCAAAGTGGATGGCATAAAGCTCGCCTCCTCAGAGCTCCCTGGGGTGCTGCTTCTTGGGACACACCATGGAAGGATTCATCTTAGCCAGAGACATTGCAGGACACAGCCTGCAGAGGAGATTTTAATTTCTCCAGCAACACTGGCAAATTTTATAGTCAGCGCAGGGAGGCTGCTTTATGTAAGGTTGGGAGAAATCCCGCTTTTGTGCGGAAAATGTTATTCTGCCATACACACATATGCACAGACCCATCTCCAATCATGGAGCAGTTCATTACTCCACTGAGACAGGACAGCATGTGGACCATGGTCTATCACCACTGTACTATCATATTAAGCTTTAATTTCTCCATTTAACTGCAGCGGCAGCAATGCAGGTGAAGGTAGTTTCTTGAAAGTCTGGTCGTTTCACATCTATACTGTCCATGAGATGCTGTTCATCAGCAGACATGGGGTGATTGGTTGGATACACCAGAGAAGGATACCTTTACTGCTTTTGGACGTGTGTCCTAGTACCCATGTACCAACAGGGATGCATCAGCACTGACCGTTGGTCCTGGGGAGAGGAGCAACTCAATGCAACTGCATGCAACGGTGACCTTGTGATAATACAGCTGAAGGTGGGATTACATTTTTTTCCCCTTGGCCAGGTAGGTGTCTCTGTGGTCAAATGTTGATATTACAGTTCTATGCATACATGTCATTACTGAAGATGTAATCTTCATTAGACTGGGAAAGTATGTCATAGAAAATCAGGTGATAGTTTTCAAATAAATCTTATTCTGGTTTCATGCACTGCAGTTTCCATTTGCTGCACTGTATTTAATTTAGGTAGTACCTAAGAGCTCCTATGATAGACCAGGAATCTCTTTTACACAAACACAGACTCACGAGATGCCCTGGGCTCTGGGCCATTTTTACTCTTGCTTGTTTTCAGTTCTCAGGAAATGTACACATGCAGAACACACTATCTGGTCTCTAACGGGGATAGCATTAGTGAGAGGTAGGATGAAAATACATGAAAATTTAGGTCTCAGCTAACACTGGAATGTATATGGTCATTATCCACAATGAGCCTGCAGGTTTGAATGCAAGAATTATCAGGGTTTATTGCAATTGCACTTCTGGCATGTTAATCAGATTGCATATTTTATGGTAAAACAGTAGCACAGTAGCAGCAAGCATATAACCTATGGTAGAAAGTAAATGATGGCATCAAAAGGACCAGAAACCAGCAGGTAGTTCCTCAGCTCACCGTAGACATTGCTCTTCACACACAGCAACAGTTCGTCAAACTTGGCTGAAGTATGCTGTACCTCAAGCTTACCATAAAGACATAAAATCTTCATTGGAAGCAGATTTCTGCTTCCTCTTTCATTCTAGAGAGAAAAGTAGCATTGCAGAAGTCCATTTCTCCTTTAACCATAGTCCATAAATGCTTTCAGTTACATCACCTTTCATGGTATGACATCAACTACAGTTACTTAAAAGGCTAATACATGGCTCAGGTATCACGACAGTATTTTGTCCTGGCAAGTGTCACCAATAAAAAGATACATGACAGAGCTACAGATTTACAGCAATTAATTTTACTTCTGCTGGACATTATAAACCTTTTGAGATGATTCAGGAAAGACGTTTTTAAAGTAACTCTTTGGCAATGGAAACTTCCAATAGAGAAAAAATCTTTTTTTTCCACTAGGTCTCTTAAAAAAATTACAAACAGTGAAGAATTTGTGATAAAAGCCATTTTTCCCTGTTACTGTTTATGGATAATGTCCCACACACATGACTAGCACTGAGCAGAAACAATGTAAATATACCTGAACTCCCTTGATTAATGTACATGCCTTTCCTTGTAGATCAAGTTTAAACTGGGTACAATCAGGTTATCTGTAAGAAATTAATTGTAAGTACCATCTGTATATGGCCATTTGGAGGAAGTAATAAAATAAACTTGCTTTTCTTGCATATTTGTGACAAAAAACCCACTCTAAGTTTAATTACTGATAAAGAACAGTATCATAGGATTGATTTCTTCTAGTCACAATCATCTCAAAAAACAAATAAAACAAATTATGAAAAATATCAAAATGATCTCAGCCAAATAATTTCCAGTAAGAATACTTTTGAGAAGATGTCCCTTTTGCAATAGCTCTTTTGTGAACAGAAAACAATTTTTTTGTGTTACAGTGCTTATGAAATAGGCAAAATTTTGATTTAATTGTTCATCTAGAAATGGTCTTGGAAGCAATTTCCAAGCAGCTGCATTTCTGTGGATTATTCCCTCAGTGCCATTCACGACATACGGTATTACTAAATGTCACAACTCATCCTGAGACATCACGTATTGTACAGTGCAGATGATTTATTTTGCCAAGTCCAGGTTTTTCTTTCTCAGCTTTAGAGCTTGGAAACTTTCCCAAAGGTAATAGGGAAGTTTGTGAACCTTCCCTTAACTATGCCTCTTTGCTGGCTCCCTTTCCTGTTTTCTTGCCCTCTCCAGGGACATATAATCACTGCAGCTCCGTAGTCCTTTTATGGCTGTGTCCATGCCTTTGCATCTTCTTAGATTTCAGCAGAAAAAAAAAATTAAAAAGAATTAAAAAGGCTGTTTTGAAAACTGTTTTTTTATTTAATTCACTGCTGGGTAATGAAGTTACAGGTGTCTGTCTCCAATATCTGCAAAGCGCAGTGCTATAAATCAAATGTAGTAAGTCATCTTGTTTTGCTGCTAATGGGTCAGCCTCCCCCAGAAGAAAATTCCAGGAAGCAGATAGCTATAACAAGTGGTTGCTGCATATGATTTCTCTATCATTACACAAAGAACTTCATAATAACTCCATCATAACTTCATAATAACTCCAGCCCTGGCAGTGTTCAAGGCCAGGTTGGACAGAGCCTTGAGTGACCTGGTCTAGTGTGAAGCATTAATGCCCATGGCAGGGGGGTTGGAACTAGATGATCTTAAGGGCCTTTCCAACCCAAACTGTTCTATGATTCTATGATAACACCCAATTATATGAAAACTGAACTAGTTATGCAGGGGTCTCAGCACTGCAGGTAAGACATCTCGAGGTATCTGTCTGCACTTGGATGCTTCTTTTAGCTTCTTACATTTTCTTGCAACTTCAGCTCAAAAGGTTTCCTTTTTTGTAGGTCTATTTGTTTACTAAAGCAGAATCAGGCCAAAAGGCATCCATGATGGCCAGAATAAGATTTGGGTTAATTTACTTGTTTATAGTCAGGAGGGAGAATGAAAGCTGCATTCCAGCAATATCTAGTTACATGAATTTGAATCTAGCAAAATGAATGCTTGCCTGCCAGTTTAAAAATTCACCTCTCTTGAAACTTATAGGACTAAACCTCATCCGTCATTAATCTGATTTTATATATTAATAAGTATTATAAAAGAAGAACCTCCATTCTTTCTGTTTCTGAAGATGTTTGGATTTCAAGGCCTCACCTCTGTTTTTACACCTAAAATAAGTACCCCTTGCCTGTACGTTAGGTGAAATCCTCCCATACATCCTGCCTTTCACACTCCTCTCCTCCAGTAATATCATAAAATACCAGTGTTGAAGAGAATCAGCTGTGATTTGAATGAAGCATAAAGCCTCTTGAGAAGGTAGTGTATGGACAGGTAGTGAAAGTAGTATCACAGGAGGTATGCCAAAGGGGCTGAATTAAAGATGTTCAGGCCTTTTGCTAATTTATTAAGCAAAGTTTTGGAGCTTTGCTCTTACCTTCTTAATGGCCTTTTACCATTGCTTAATTTCATTATATTAATGTGATAGCAAACCTTCCTGAAGCCAACCAAAGCCCACATACACTGTCTATCATAAAGCAAAAGCAATATCATAATTATGCATTTATTCCTACCTGTGGTCAGATGTCACAAGTGCCGTTGTCACGTCTTCCTGATATCCCAGACTCCTCAATGCAGGAGTCCTGTCAGTGCTGTCACTGTGAATGTGATGTTCACAGTTCCGGGTACATAGAAGTATTAGAGAATAACACAAATAATGTAAAATGAAGGCAATGCTGCCAGAAGAGCGTCCTTCTGGTGGCATCCTAAGCTGATAGATGCTGAGGTACACCACTGCAATGCAACAACTACTGAGAGGTAGCTACAAATAGGGATTTTGTATAATTCCTGCAGAAGGGCTTTGCATTCTTCTGGAACTTATTTTGTGCTGTCAAGTGGTTCCATAAGGGAAGAAATAATCTGCTATGTTGCCAAAGCACGTTCAGCTCTGACAACAGAGAAAGCCATGAGGAGGGGAACTCTCAGGTGCTAGGGTACAGGGGAATGAAGAGAGGGAGGACTAAGAAGGGTGTTCTACACAAGTCTGAGAGATGTAGCTGGTTTGGGAGGGACATCTTATCAACCAGTAGAAAGAGCATTACGTGTGAAATTAGGAAGCCTGGATTACAAATCCCCTGCACGGCTGTCACACGCTGCTGCTGTGTCCTGTTCTTTGGGTCATCTCTCAGTGCTTCTCTTTACCACCTCAAAGGCTGACAATCTGATCTGGCTCATAGGGGCCTCTTGATTGCACGTGCACAGACCCCCGCCTACACTTCAACAGCAAAGCAGGGTGGTTAGTGATCTTCTGGAGGTTTGAATTCACTTGTGGTCAATGTGGAGAGAGGGCTTGCAATGCTTTGCTTTTGTTGTGTTTAATCAATTTCTATTCAGGAATAGAAGTATTTACCAGACAAGCAAAGACTAAAAGCAAAGAACAACAAAACATCACTTTCTAGATTTCTCACTTGTGGTGAAGCTCACTCCCATTAGAAAAAGCAAGCACAAGATTTAATAGGTATATTTAACCTTTTTTTTTTTTTTAAGATTTTGAAGCTTTTAAATAATTTGTAAACTTTTTGCTGACACTATGCACTAAAGGAATCTCCAGCAGTGCAGGAAATCCTCTGAAGGGCATAAGCAATTAATAAGTAGGAAACACACCTTCCTAATCAATAAGTAAATTGATTTCCTCATGGATATCCTCATGGATAAGTAAATCCAAAATCTGTTAGTATAATGAAAAACTTAGCAGCCTAATTCTCAAATGAGTATTATTATAGATCTAATTACTATAGAAATTATGCTCTAGCACTGCCACAGCCACAATACAGAGCTACATGGTTGCAAAAGCCCTAAAGTTTTCTGCTCACAGATAGTAAGGCTATACATCTCATTGGAGCAAGCATTCCTTATGATGATGATTATAATAATGCAACAATAAATTGTAAGGAAAAGGTGGGGATAGCAAAGAGAGAAAAAATAAAACCCAAGAAAGACAACTGATGCAAATGGAAAAACTGCTTACCACCAACAGACCAGTCCCAGCCAGTCCCTGACCAGTGACCTCAACCAATCTCCCTCCTCATTTTATTGATGAACATGATGCCATATGGTCTGGAATATCTTTGGTCAATTGGGGTCATAACACATTCCAGCTGTGTTCTCCCAACTCCTTGTGCATCCCCAGCCTACTTGCTGTTGGAGTGTGTGTGAGGAGCAGAAAAGGCCTTGACGCTGTGTAAGCACTGCTCAGCAGTAACAAAAACATCCCTGTGTTATCAGCAGTGTTTGCAGCAGAAATCACAAACATAGCCCATACTAGCTGCTGTGAAGAAAGTTAACTATTCCAGCTAAAACCAGCACAGGTGCTGTCTGGTAATCAAATCTAGAATTAATGGGCTTTATTTTCTTAATTAGAAAAATGAGCCCCTCAAATATCCCAAAGCCAGCTACTGAAATGTCATTATCTTAAAAAAAGTTATTTCAAAATCAACTCTGTCTAAGCTTCGCTGTGCACTAGTCCCCTGAAGTCTGAGTACTGCCAGAATCAGATATTATTGTTATAATACTATTTTAATTGAGCAAGATGGAAAAATAAGAGCCTGGGCGAGATATTGCTGGCATATCTTTCTAATTCAACTTCATCCAGCCAGATTGCCAGTCAATTACAAGGCCATTTCTCCAATGATGCTACACCTATTTCTGCTGTAGAGAGGCTCCTTACTGGCACTGGGGTTCCCAGAGGCTGGGGCATGTCTGGCTGCGTGAAGCCTGCAGCTCTGCAGTCTCGGGGAGATGAGCAAAGAAGAGCATGGGATACCAACCCGTTGCTCCCTGGGACCCTTGGTGAGCTGTGATAAAACGTGCCAGTGCAAGCTCCTGTACATCCAGGATCACAGAAAGCAGCTGTATTTATGTGCGTATCTAAGGAGTACATGTTCAGAGGAACTTACCCAATGTATCAATCTACTTAGATGAAAATAATTGGCAGGGGTAGTGGTGTTTTATTTAAACGCCATCCTTGGTTGCATTTCACAGAGATTTATATCCTTAATTTAGTCATGGGGGAGTTGAGTGAACCAGCCGGTGGCTGATGGCAGAGCTGAGAAAGAGCAGAGGCCTCTGGCAGCCCTGTGTATTGAGCTGCCATCAGCCCACTGTGACCTTCTAGCTGTCCCAAGGAGAGTACTCTGCATTTCAAAAATGAAAGTGAGTTCAGTATGGCAAAAGTAACATAAAGTTCAAAGGCTGCGAGTTGTAGTGGAGCAAACACAGGCTAGAAATGAACTTCCAAGCAGTAACACTTAATAGTGGAAGGGCTATGGATGCTGTGGGCTATCCGTCTCACTTCTAAATAAGATTATCTCCTGAAAAATGTGCAGCCATTTGGAAAAGAAGTCACCAGGCAAGTACTGTGACCCCTCTGGTTACAATGTAAAATGAAAATTTTCCTGATACCCAGTCTATAAGTTGATCTATACATTTTCAAACCCTCTGGAGGCAAAGTGACACAAACACTGTCTGATCTCAGGTTAGTAATTAATTTGATCCTTTATTGACTTGTGGCAGATTTTCTTATAATGTATCCCCTGAATTTAAACCACCTTGTCCTGGATTACTGTCTGCAATATTCTAGGAATTGAATTAATCAATTTCTCATTCCCTTTGTTTTGTGGGTTTTGTGGTTTTTTTGTTTTTAACTAAAGCATCAGCCCCATCTGCTTCTTGTTTCTAATGTCCTTTTTAAATTTTCCTATTTCAGGCTTCCTGTAAGATAACCAGTAATGAATAAATATGTCACCTATCAGCACTATGAGTCTCAGCCTAAATCAAGTAAGTGTGTAGACAAAGTCCTGATGATTTATGGTAATACAGAATTTTTTTGTAACCCCAAATGGAACCTAGTCCTTCTTCTTGATGCAATTTGTTATTGTCCTATCCTTAAATGACCTGCAGGTAAATAATGAAATGTTTGCCTGTATAAACAAGTTCATAGTAGGTCTGATACTAGCAGTAGACATGCATTTCTCAGCTTTGGCCCTTCACCAGTTTATTTTCAGTTGTCCAGTAGCCTACATTAGGGATGACTGACCAAAATGTTGAGAATAGATCAGGCAGCTGGTCCGAATGTTGAACTGTGCAGGCACATACTGCTTTTAAGAATGTGAGATTTTCAGCATGGTTTTCAATCATGTTGGTATTCTGGTATTTTTCCTCAAAGCCCTGTCATTCTGACACATTTTTCCTGAAATGAATAGTTACAATGGTACATCTTGTAAATATTTTTTCTCACTTTTGACTTGATCAAAATACAAGTGAGTGAGTAATGTTACTTGTGACTGTACCACTGGATCATGCGTATAAGCGCTGAACAACTGTGGACATAATTGAAGAGAAGCAAGAATATGTGATGAGGTTCAAACTAGGGAGACCATGAATTAGCTTGATTGGGTTGAGACCAATAGAGAAAGGGGTCAAACTAGTGGATGTTGGTGGATGGGAATTGTCTGGGTATAGACAGATCCAGCTGGGCACTGTGAACTCAAGGGGTAAGAGCTATGGGCCTCCTTCCTTCCAGGCTTAGCGCCAGAGTTGTAAAGACTGTTTTGTTTCATCCCCACCATTTATTCTACGTATGTTTCTGAAATTCTTTCCTTTGTTATTTGAAGTGGTGATATATCACACATTTGACATGAAAGGCGTCAGCCTCCTATTTGTGCCTGCCTTGCGGGGCTCCTCCAAGAACAAGCTCAGCTGTATCTGCTGATGATCTACCTGAGGAAAACCTTTCCCAGTCCCACCCTTCTGGGTATTGATAGGGCAGCAAATTAAAAACTCAAAGCCTCGGGCATAGGGGTGGCTGTTTCAGATATAGCAGAAACTGAAGATACCTCCTCCTATACTTACCTTGATGTTTATCAGATATCAAGGCATTGGCAGGTTCTTCAGTACTCTGTCTAAGCCAATGATGTAAATTCTACACGTAGGCTTGAAGCCCTTGGCAAACTGGCCCTGTTTGTTTCCGCTGTCCTTATGAGCTCTGTTATTGCTATTCCTGATTGGAATTCAAGGCCTTCAGAAATTCAGTTGATGTTACAGCCAAACTCAGACCTTTGGAGCTCTCAGTTCCTGGGCACCTCATGGGATGCAGGAATATACATACCTCCTGTGCTTAAGCTGGCATGCCTAAAAACCCGAGGCAGCAGCTGAGGGGATCAGGTACATTGTCTGAAGGGTGTTTGTCCTTGGGTACAGCCATAACAACCTCTGTAAGGTATGACACAACAAAATATAAGTGTAGTTGTAATGCCAAGAATGGATGTGTGATTAACGGCTCAAGAGTCTCTCCTTTTTGCTCCTTTTTCTTCTCTCACAAAACACTAATGGATAACACAGTAGTTCCAAATCCCCTTTAATCCACTCTCTGTGACAGTTCATGTATGCACAGGTAAAGCTTCTTACTTTATGCCACGTAACTTTTATCAGGCATATGATTTTACAAATTAACATTTAAAAATAAAGTCAGCATCTCTGTTACACAGTACCTTACCATGACCAGAGACACTAAGATGAAGAAAATCATGTCTAACTCATATCTGCTCAGAGACCCAGCCTGCTCTTCAGTGACTCCTTCTCTGCAGCTTTGTATGTGGTATCACTCAATTTTATCCTATGCTCCCTCACAGCTTAAAAGGACAGAGATTTTGCATTTCTTCACAGTCTTTTCTTCAGAAGAAATGATAATTCAGTGAAAGGCAGCTTTGCTGTAACTGGTTACAAACCTCAAGTCACCAATGTTATATTACATTGCAAAAAAGTCACACACTGTACACCAGCATACTCCAGAAAACTGTAACAGAGCCTCTGTAGGGACGTGGCAATTAAGTCAGATTTGCTGGATGAAATAAACCCAAACAAGACAGTAATTTATAACCTGTTCATCGTTTAAATTCAATAGGAAACAAATGCATGGTTTGCCTCCTTGTCTGCAACTTTGCATGTAGTGCCACTTCAGAGGTCCCAGGGTGCATGAGATACCCACATGCAGCTGACGGATATGACACATGGGAAATCTGTCAGGAGATACGAATATATGAGAAATCTATAGCTGGGGACAAGGTGGGGACCATCTAGTATTCTCAGGTAGTACTGGACAACTGTACAAAAGCAGCTGAACTGAGACCTCTGTGTTGATAACAAAGCACATTACTAAGGTGTTTTTTTATAGTTGACATGTCAGCTCATGGCTTGCATCCCAATGGTCATTATTATATAAAGTACTTAGCTTAAAAGTTTGCTAAATGTCAAGTCAGGATCAGAATTTCAAAATAAATGTTGTTTAACAGAAGAATTGTTTGTTTGAATTTGTCTTTTCTTCTTTATTCCTAGCAGTACCATTAATTCTTTTTCTATGCCTATACAAAACCTGGAAGGTGGTGGAAGAGGTGCTCATGTTCTCCTCTCAGTGCACAGTCACATGAGTTCCCAGTGTGCTCATTGCTCAGAAATGGCAGGCATGGCAGAGGCTCACACACAAGACCAAGATGGAAATAAATGGAAAACTTAACAGAGCTATAAATAGGCAGAGCTATTATTTAAGCTTCCACATATAGGAATTAGCTGCCTTAAGGAGGATCTTTGGTAGGAAAATTCTCTGAAGAGGATAACTGGAGAGGCCCCAGATAATCTTATTTATGTTTTCTAAGTGACAAAAAACAGTGGTTAGTTTGCTGTTTAAAGGGCATTGTAAAGAACCTGCCAAAAAGAACCATAACATCTTAGGTTTGAAATCTTAGTTCTGAAGATGATTAAAAACTGGAAGACCTCAGTGAGGGCTGTGATGGATTGCCTATGACCTGAAGTCTTGATATCAAGACTGAATGTCCTTCAAATGAAATGAAAATGAAAACATTTTGCTGTTTCCTCTTGAGATTTCTGGACTTTACACAGAAACCACTTGGAGAAATTCTGTGGTCTGTATTTTGAAGAAAATGTCAACATGGTCCCTTTTGTCCTTAAAACCTATGAAAACAGTCAGTCATTTTCCTGCTCTGTAATAAGAAAGCATTCCATGACAGGTCAGAGGGTTTGAATGAAGAAACAGGATTAATTTAACCCAAGAAGAAAGCTATCACTTTACTTAATTACAAAAGGAAATACCAGATGGTTGTGCCATTGCTGTCAATCTGCTGCTGGATGGCGAAAGATCAGGCACTGTATTTATAGAGCATCTAGCACAAAAGGAGGCTAATCTCTAAAAAGATACATACTGTGATAGAAAACTAATTGTCTGAATAAAGTAAAACATGCTTCTCGGGATTACTGGTAAAGTACAGCTACAGAGGAAGTTCCTGAGGCCTCCAGTCTTCAGGTCAGTACAGAAAGGTTGACTGGGTTGAGTTTCTCAAAGCTTCACAAGAACAAACAAGAGAGGGACACTTCATGAGAACACCTACTAACTGCTTTTAACATAAATTCTATATATGTGATATATATTTCACTGTTATTTTCAGCCTTTTCTATTTTGAAGACCATTGGCAAGTTTAGCCTTTGGTTTCTGCACAAATAGGATTTGACTGTTCAAATATGTACAGGAATGGAAACCTGAGCTTGATCCAGTTTTCTTTGCCAATCACTTAGGGCCAGGACTGTGACTTTAGGTTTCATAGAAAGGTTTCCTATAAGAAAGAATCTGATCCCATGCTGTAATTTCAAAACAATCCTAACAGAGAATCTGTACCATTTTCTGGGAGATGACAAAGATTAAGAAAACAGCCCCCTCCAAAACAAACAATAGAATTGCAATGGCAGAAAAAGGCATGTGAATAAAGCAAACTGGATCCACCAAATGCAAACACGACGGCACTGTAACAATACCTACCCTGACCATGCTCACCCAGGCTGATGTTAAATAAATCAAGCAGGGATGTGTTTGAGAGGGATTAGTTCACTGAAGGTGTCTGACCCCAGGTCAGAAACTGAATTATAACCTGCATGGCTCCAGACACTCGCCTCGGGATTGAGCAGCAACCTGCAAGGCTATGCCCTGCTGAAAAGCATCCAGATGATCTGGTTCACCAGGTCCCAACGATTCCAGCTTCCCACCCCACTCTGCATCGCCCCTGGATTGTCCATTGGTATGGCTCAGTATTCCTCCGGGCACCCTGTGGCACAGGGTCACAGCAAGGTGGAGAAAGGCTGCTGGTCGCCATATGCCCTGTTTCACGCAAGGCAGCAAAGCAAACACAAATGTGGCGTTTCAGAAAACCTGCTTCCTAAGTCAACACCAAAATCCCTACTGAAATCACCAGGTGCAGGCTTAGGTCGTGCTTAGCACTTCTAAGAGTCATTCATCCGTCCTTGTAGGTGGTGAAGCAGGGCACCCTGGCACGTACACAACCATCAGTTACTGACACCTACGTGGAGACAGCGACATAGGGATCACCATCAGCCTGTGGGTTCAGCAGGTCTCTGCCTCCGGAACAAACCTCTGCAGAACTTGGTGCTGTGGGAAAGCGACCTCCTACAGGAGGTTCTAACAGGTTCTAACAGCCTGGCCACACTGCCTCCGATGGGAGGAGACTCTTCCTGGGAGATACCTGAGCAAGAAATGCCTTAGGAGAAGTGCAGGAGCTGACCACTTTAAAAAATAAGGGCAAGATTCATCTGTTTTTCTTCATGCTAGGGAAGTTCATTTTTACCAGCAATTGAAATCCGTTTTGACGTATTTCCTGAGTAAACATAAACAGCAAGCAGAACCTTTTTCCTCTGTAGCATCCCCATGCATTTTCCCTGCACAGGGCCAATTCACCTCCTTTAAGTCAAAATATTGAGAGGAGAGTTGGATCCAGTGGTGAGTTTCCATGTGTTTTCTCACAGTGCACAGATAAAAAGCCAAGTATTATCATTAGAGTTACCTTGGGCTGCTCAGGATGGAAATAGTTGTTGGGATAAAGATACACTCCAGCCCTGCCCTGCATTTGTCTCAGGGCAGGCCAGGCTCTTCTGTCCCTCTTCCCCTCACCTTTCTCATGCCCTGGAGAAGCCTCTCTGGCTGCCTCCTCTGCTTCCACACTTGACTCAAATCCTCACCCTCCCCCTTTGTCTTTATGCCAGATCTCACACCCAGTGCAAACGGCCTCCATTCCGCTTATGCAACTGCGACAGAGGAGCTGTGCTCTGGCACAGACATCCCAGGGTGGAAGTCTCTCTGCAGGGCAAGCTGAGCTTGAGCTGAAGCTGTAGCAGTATCTGCCATGAAATCTGACCTCCACATGCGATGGTCCCGTGTGGTCATCCCTGCAGAGATAGCCCCATGTTTCTGAGAAACTCCTGCCCAGGTGTTTGTGCTGCTCTTACCCACGCTGAGACATGGCACAGGGTGGTGAATGTGGTGGCTCTCCCAGCAAGGCATTCTCATGCAGGTGGTAGGCTGCGAGCTGGCATGAAACCAGGTCCTGAGAGGAGAGCTTAATGCAGAAAAAACATACACTTAAACCTGCCAGGTTTCACACAAATAAGAGCTGTCACACAAGTTACTGGCCTAGGTTAGCTCTGCCAGTGGTCCACAGACATGCCTACATGTCCAGTTTGTCAGTGGAAAATACTCAAGGCAATTCCATTTGAAATTACCCCAAAGGTAAAGAGAAAAAAAAAAGGACAGTGGGGAGGTGTATTAGCAAACAGATGGGATATAAGAAGTTAGCACAATTATATGACACTGGAACATGGAAGGCCTCCTTTTGCACAATATTACAAAGAAACTTCAACAAGGTACATGATCTGCACCCACCAGCATCGCCCAGAAGCTGTCACTGCAGCAGCTGGTACCGGCTGCTGGCAAGGAGCACTGTGAGACATTCAGTTTCTTTAATTATTAAGAGCTCACTCCTGCCAGCTGCTGAGCATTCCCATCTTCTGTCCCTTTCAGATGAAAACAAGGAAAGTCATATCTGCATGACAAGTCTCTTTGGCAGGATGAGAGGCTTTGAGGGCCAAAATGTCCCTCAGAGATCATGTTAAACATTTAGATAAAAAAAAAAAAAAAAAGAGAAAAAAGAAAAGGAATCCAGGACTGAAAGACTTTGTAAACTCAACAGCTCTGTTTACCAGTGTGTAAATCTCATTTTCTTGCCTCTCTCCCAATCTGGTTTTAAAAACGTGCAGGACTGTGGAATGCCATTCCAGCCCTGCATAATGAAAATGCAGTCTGTGGAACGGGTGAATCGTGGCTGAGCTGCTAAATACAGGAGGCCCAACCTCTACTGCTGCCACAAATGAACTTCTTGGTGTAAGTCAGACCAAAAAATGTTGCCCATGGGTAGAAAGAGGCATCTTGATCAAATGCCTGGAGGATAAAGCTTATTTGTATATTATGTATGTTCTTGTCAAGAACGTTCTAGAGAATCTGAGGCACTGGATGCCTAACTTTGAAATTATCATGTCAAAGTCAGAATACAAAACCAGCAATAGGATAGTAAAATTATGTTAGGGGAATCTACTGTACAGAGCATCTTGTAGCAGTCAAATCAACACATTTTATAAACCCTGAGAACACATGTGATCTATGGAGAGCTGGGCCATTGAAATATTTGTTAATAGCTGCAATTGAGAGAGCAGCTTTTTCCCAGTCATTCAAAGCAGAGACTACTGTGAGATAAGCAGGTTTCTTAACACTCTTGCTACTTCTGCCATTTATTGACTGAGGAATACCACTGACAGGGATGTGGTGAACATCAGTCAAAATGCTGGAAGACTTAGAGTTCACAGATGATATCTGATTTGTTGACCAGACATGATGGTGTGTGACTCTAAAGACTGACAACGGGAGGAAGCTGAAACAAGCAAGCTTGCAAAGCAGGAAGTTGGTAAAGGCTGATAAAGTGAAGATAAAAAGAATACTGAATAATGTAGCAAAACACACTGTCAAAAGCAGAGTCATTCAGGCTGGAAACTTTGTGAGTTAGTCCTGTGATAGAAGGCGATAATAGTACTGGGACTTGAGGAGAACCAGTAGCTTTTAGTTTCAAAGTGGTGTAGAAATTAAGACTGACGGAGAAATAAGCTTCAATTCTGAACGCCAATGTAAAGAGAATTTTACTGAAAGGTCAGACACTGGGGACCACAAAGAAGCTGATGAGATTACTTCAAAACATTGCGATCCCTCCACTTTTTAGATATTAATGGATGGTAGGATGGATAACACATGAGAGCACAGTATAGTACAAGAGAGATGCATCAAAGCTACTATTAAAGAAACTGGAAATGGATTAGCCACTGTCTGAGGAAATCAGGTATCAGAGCTAGCAGGCAAGCCCTGGAGTGGAGTCTGAAGGGAACAGAGCAAAAAGGAAGACCATGAAAGTTTGTGCTAAAGACGATACATGGGTCTTGGAAAGACATCAAACAGCACTCCATGAAAAAGATGAGTTAATGATCATCTCAGAGGCCCAAAGTGTCTCCTAGGGAAGCAATATTAGTAGGAGACTTGTTCCAGTACGTCTTTACATAGATAAGTCTCTGTGAATTACACTGGAAAATGGAGCTCTGTTAAATAGGTTTACATGTGTTCTTGCCAGGG
The DNA here is from genome assembly GCF_033783945.1 of Neopsephotus bourkii. NCBI lineage: Eukaryota > Metazoa > Chordata > Aves > Psittaciformes > Psittacidae > Neopsephotus > Neopsephotus bourkii. The sequence goes on along the minus strand of NW_026902254.1, from coordinate 11,715,332 downwards.
TGACGTTTAACTATGCATCAACGATACACTGCCTACTTAAACATTATCTGCTTGTAATATATGCCATTAAAAAAAAGAACTTTTCTTTTCTGCTCTGTACTACTACACTGCTGATGTCCAACAAAGCAATTGTTGGGACAAAGACACACTTCAGCAGCTTCTTACCCTGCCACAATATGACCTCACTCTGCTCTCCTTCTCTCACTGACTCCAGATCACTCTTTCTTCTCACTTTGTTTCACACCACCCAAAACATTTCTTTTTCTCAGCCACTCATTTTCCCTTCACCTTAGCCACTGGCTTCCCCCACTGCTTTTGCACTAATTTTAATTGTGACGAAGAAGCAGGGGCCACAAGTTTGACTTCAAGTGATGTGAAGGAGAGGAACAGACACAAAGAGCTGTATCTTCACACATGCTTCATGAAAAGTATGTGGAAAATAGAAGTCATGGTCCTTTATAGAAGGACCAAGCTTCCCTCCTAGAAACCTACAGCAGAAATGGCTCTCAGAGAAGCCAGAGGAATATTTTGTGTTCCACATTGGCACTAAATTACCTAGTAATGTTGGGGAAAGCTAACCAAACCATCAAAAGCAATACGTAGAGAACCCAACAGCTTTCACGTCAAGAACCTTGCAGAGTGATTGCACCACATCTAGTGCTTATCAGTTGAGGAGTAAATTATCCATCTAACCAGAACACAGTCTTTTATCATGCAGGCTATTGGAACTAGATAGATTTGGAATTATTGACATTTAGAAACTCATTTTCAAAGACAGGCATCAGCTGACAAATGGGGAATATCTGAGCCAAGGAGATGATTGTAGTGTACAAAATAAGTAATGTGCACATTGAATTATTAATTATTCAGTGATGTCATAAACAAATTTTTAGGTCCTACCTTTTCAAAAAGTGTAAACTCATCTGAGTAAAAGTAACAGTTAACTGAAGCTATTCGGAAGTGCGTATGGAAACAGAAGTAAAAAAAACCGTAAAGAACATTTTTGCTGAACTCTGGGTTCACCAAAACACCAGCAAAAAAAAAGGTGGTATCTCTGGAGTAATGATGTATCAAAATACTGCACAAAGCTCTTAACATACATGGAAAAGAACAAAAATTCCTCCAATGTCACCTCCAAATAAAAATACAGCTCCCTGTTACCCTAATATTCACTCGTCTTTAATTGCCAGTGACCTCCCCCATAACTTATTGGCAGTGCCTCAAGAAGCTTTGCCAGTAAATTGGTGGCAACAGAGTAGCACTGACGCAAATACTTGTTTGTGCAGACTTTTTTGCCTTTAAACATACCATCATTAAAACGTGTTTCCATAAAATGTATGGTTTTCTTACCTCAGAGTTGCACACCGATAGTTAGGCTATCTATCTGCTGTTCCAAGCTCAATGTCCCAGTGATTCCCAACCCAGTCTCAAAAAGAAATATCCCTCAGCTCATTTTCTGGAATCATAATTTTCAGCTGAAAGTGTTTCGGGGAACTCTCACTTTGTTATAAACTCCCACAGTAAGGCAGGCAGAACATTAAAAGCCCTGAAGTGAAGTGAACCCAACCATTCCTTGACCCTGCTTGAAGTGAGCTTGACAGATGAAGACTTAGCTGTTCTCCCTGTTTCCTTGGCTGCTTCATCACATATTTTCTAAGGAACAGTGTCTGGTGGAAAATAGTTTCCTCATCCCACAAAACTACAAAATTTCAGTCTTTTATCCTGAGCTCGAAAGAGCCCAAGGGCTTTGCAAAAACCAATAGATGCCCCACCAGCCAAGAGCCTGATCTGAGGCATTCAGCACTGATTGACCCTCAACCTGGGCTAGCAAGCCAACCATTTGTTCCACCTGCCCCAAGGTGGGAGCAACTGTTAACAGAAAAGGAAACAATTACTTCTGTAAAATGAACAATCTTCTACAAGAAGCACTGGAGTTTTCGGTTTTCACAGAAACCACTGAAAAACATACATACACCTTATCACTCCCCAGCAGAGAAAACACTGGGGAAGGAAAAGAGCGAGTGTTGTTCCTTTGGCCTGGAGTTGGCAAGGGGTGTATCCAGACTTGGGCTCCTTCCTCATCCCAGAGGAGGGAAAGGGACTAAAGGGATGTTATGACTCAATAGCCTGTTTTGTCCTCTGGAGCACTCCTCTTTAAAGAAAAATGAAGAGGGAAAGGAAGGTAAGGAGGAGAGGAGAGAAAAGAGAATAGAAAAGAGAAAAGAGAAAAGAGAAAAGAGAAAAGAGAAAAAAGAGAGAGGAGAGGAGAGGAGAGGAGAGGAGAGGAGAGGAGAGGAGAGGAGAGGAGAGGAGAGGAGGGAGAGGAGAGGAGAGGAGAGGAGAGGGAGAGGAAGGAGAGGGAGAGGAGAGGAGAGGAGAGGAGAGGAGAGGAGAGGAGAGGAGGAGGAGAGGGAGAAGGGAAGGGAGAGGAAGGAAGGAAGAAGAAAGAGAAGAGAAGAGAAGGAGAGAGAAAAAGAGAAGAGAAGAGAAGAGAAGAGAAGAGAAGAGAAGAGAAGAGAAGAGAAGAGAAGAGAAGAGAAGAGAAGAGAAGAGAAGAGAAGAGAAGGAAAGAGAAGAGAAGGAAAGAGAAGGAAAGAGAAGAGAAGAGAAGAGAAGGAAAGAGAAGAGAAGGAAAAGGGAAAGGATTTGTTCAATACATATATGTCTTACTGAAAAATTCTCAAGCCTGACCAGAGCAGGGACTACCTGATAGAAAGTATTTGGTTGCAAAATTAGTGGCCAACTCCGGTTAAAACCTGCTATTCAGAGGAAGCTTTAACCACCACAGCTCTCGCTTGGCTCCTCCGTGTTTGCTTTTCCATATCCCCTGGTAAATTTGCACACGGGTTCAAGGTCTTCTGCTCCTGTGTGTGTGCCCTTTGCCAGCCTTGTTTCTGTGACGTGTTCAGGAAGCAACACGGTGACCTTTACAGTCCGATTGCAGTACCTGCCGCAGCCTGGGGCAAGCCACAGCCTCCCTCCTCTCAGAGGCTGCCCCTCTGCCCCCGACCCTCACCCTGAGGACGCGGAACCCGCCGCTGCTGTGAACGGGATGCGGGCTGTTGCCAAGTGACTGCCTATCTCATGAAGCAATGCGGCGCGGCTGGGGCTGTCTGACCCTCCGGGAGAGCGCCTGACGCTTGGCCCGCTGCGCGCAGCTCCGGCGGATGCGATTTCTTGGCTTTGCCCCCAGCGCACCCTCCTGCCAATGTTTCCACATTTGCATTCTGCTGGTGCTCCCAATAGGAAGGCGCTGCTCCCACAGGCATCAGCCACACCTGCCGGAGGGCCACAGCGGCCCCATTCACAGCACAAACCTCCCAAACTTCAGTCTGCACTATTGCACCTTCTGCAGCTGGATGGGGTGTCCTGCGTGCTGCTCTCTCCCGGGGGCGTAATTGAGCCTCTTCTATTTCAGCCCCTGGTCTCTCTGCCCCTCTCCCCGTGGCATCTTGCACAAGCCAGTAGTTAGGGAAAAATCCTCCAGAAGAGTGATTTTAAAGGCTGTGTTGTCACTCCTCTAAACGTGAAGGGGACAGCAGATCAAAGGCAAAAGAAGACATTCTACATCATTTGCAGATTCTTGATAATAAATAACTCTGTAAAGCCTACAGCTAAAATACTAGAGAAAGATCGTCAGCAAATAAGATTTATCTGGATTAACACGAGGCTCTGTGGAGGAAAAGATAAGAGGGAAAATTAGAGTGCAGTGAAATCAGACAAGTAGAATGAGGTGAAATCCAGTGGGATCAGGTGGCTGGCGAATGGCTGAAGAAGCACAATATTTTAGGCTTGATTTTTCATTAGTAAGCACAAACAAGTATGCATGGAAAGTAATCCAAACTCATTGTGCACCGGTTGCTATGAGGGAGTGAAGTAAGGACAGCTCAGGCACTGGTACAAGTTGTACACAGCCCTAAGACACCGTCTATCCATGAGCCGCTTCTGGCTGCAGCTTTTCCCATGCCAAAGGCAATGCAATTGCATGCTCTCTTGCTTTTCTTTTTTCTTTTTTTTTTTTTCTTTTCTGCCTATTCTTTTAGTTAACTTATCTGTCAGCTAAAAAGAGGACATTTAGTACAATATAATTAGACTAAAAGGGGGAAATTGGGTTTACTAGGAGGAAATCCTGCTTATGCTCTAATGCTTCCTGCTTGTTCTGGATATTAGGTTCAAAAAGACCAGGGATAGCACCTGTGCCATTGTCAGTGTATTTTTGCTTAAAATCTCTGGACATCAAATTTACACATTTCCAAATCAGCTTTGGTATTTACACATAGCCATATTTACTATGACATGACATCAAAAAGTCACAGCAAATCACTTACATGGCACTACCACTTCCTGATCTTTTTGTAGGAGGTTTGCCCCAGCCACCTGTACTATTGCAGTAGCACTGTCCTGCTTCATTAGCCCACCTTGTACCTGTACAAGCTTTCTTCCCAGTTCTGCTCCCATTTCACAGCACAGTGCTGCTACAGGTGAGGTATTCTACTCATCCTCTCTTTTCCTACTGTGTAGGGGATTACCTTGCTGAAGAGGCTGAAATCAGTTGAAGCAAGGATGCACTGGGGATTGGAGCTGAGGGAGCAGTTTTTAAGCATCTGTTGTTAAAATGGGCTGCACAAAGGCACAGCCTGCAGCTGGCCAGCCATGCTGCTCCAGTGAGCTGTGGAGGCTTGGGATGTGTCTGTCTGTCTCGCACACTGACAACGGGAGCTGGAGCAGACACCCCAATGCTGGTTCATGCATGGACAACAATGCAGAGCAGGAGCACAGAGCTCTACTCCAGCTGTGAAGTGCTCCAAAACCAGGTGGTTAGTGGGAAGCCAAGGCCACAAAGTTATGTTAGGCCACAGTTCCTTCTCCAATCCCATGACCAGCCCAAGAAAGTTTGGTTGTGTCTCCCTGGACTCTGCATGGCTCCTTGTGCGGACACAGCGCAAGATCTTGCCACACTTGCTCTCAGCACATCAAGCTCAGCTCTAGTAGTTTGCCTTTCGCAGAAGTGTTTTCTGCTCCACCCCACCATGTGCTTTGCTCTGCACAAAAAGGTATGGACAGGGTGAATCCTGTCACTTGTTGAGACTGTGCGTGCTGTGCTCTGAGGTGGCGTCCTCCGGGATGCACAGGCAGCAACACAGGACAAACAGAGGAGACCAGTCTGTTTAAATCAATTGAGTCATGTCTCAGTGGTACTCATCAGCTCTCATATGTTGATGCTTTTCTCAGTGTCCCCCTAACTATTAAATATTCCAGCTTTCTAAAGGTTAACATACATGTTTAATTGTGCTCCATTTACAGCATATAGCTCAGACATCTAAGGTATAGCCAAAAGTGAAAAATACTCTTAAGACGTTGGTTGCATGTGGGTTGCTGCTTATTCATATGTCCTAACACCTCCCCCACCTCCCTCCCCATAATAACTTTCAGTGCTTTCTGCTTCTCTCCCCTGGCTCAGTGCCACCATGCTCTGCACTTTGAGTAGGAGTTTATACCCAGGAAAGGCAGGGTGATTTAGGGGTTAGAAGGAATTAGGAGACCTAAGGGCTCTCCAGCATCCACCTCCCTTGGGTCTCTGCTTTTGCAGAGCAGGGCAAGCCCAAACAGGAACATTTAAATTCATTATGTTTCCACTACTGTGAGAGAGAAAATGGGATTGTTCTCTCTACAGTACTTGAAAACCTGTAGATGAAAAGCTTTATAGAAGAGCGTGGAATCATGCTTTCTAACTAGCTCTTTTCTAACAGAGAGCTGTAAAATTCCTGGGATTTTAATTTGGGGTGACAAGTGGAAATTGTGACATTATTTCTAAATAAGATTTTTCTTAATCACCAAATTACAACACCCAGTATTAAATGAGATTTTATAATATTGAAAGATTATGAGAATTTGTGTGCAATATGACACAAACATCTGACACATTTCAACTTAAATAAAACCATCTTCATTTTTCAGATCTTTTTCTCTGTGCGTATTTACAAACTCGCCAGTGACCCAGCAGCAGCGCCATACATCAGTGATATGGAAGAGGTTCTGCCCCTCAAAATTGTTCAGAAAAAATTGTGGGATCAAGTACTGTCCTCGCCTCTGGGAGTCTGATACCCAGCATGTTCTGGCACGTCAGAACGAGATAGGAAAGCAGATGTAAATTAGGAAAAAAAGGAAGAAAAACAGAGGTTTTACAGGTCTCTTGCATGTTTTCTGTGGAAGTAGCCAGTTAGGTTGTTCTGCTAATAGTCAGGCTGGCAGCCACTTGCATTGTGTAATGTTGAGTGGGTCTCACAGGTTAATGGGCTGTCACTGAGTATGGTCAGAAACTTGTTTTGTGTGTAGGAGATGGGCTGCACAGAGATTTCCCAAAGGTTTGTTCTGCAAAGAGTAGCAGAAAGACTACTCTCTTTGTGTTCAGATGATCTGCAAGGTGAAGACACTACTTCTCTACATAGCTACAGGCTCATGATGGTTGTAAAGGTCATGATAATATAATATGAATCTGAAATTATCTTATTAAGTATCAGAGCAGCTGTTTGTGACAGAAAACTGTGCTCAAATCAAAATATATGCTGCAGTCCCCAAGTCTTAGTGTGGCAACAGAAGGCTGGATAACCAGGATGAACTCATCCTTCTTCTCAGGAAAATCTGGACTTTAACCTTCAGTCCTGTACTTAGCTCTTCCTGAAGCTATACCCCAGTGGAAACCACTGGCAGTTATGGCTGATACAACACCATTTGGTATCTTTAGGATTAACTACACCTTTGTTTTTTTTAACTAAGATTGTTCTGGATGGTGTGCTTGCTAGTCAGCTGGGGACTGAAATAGATACAGCCATGAGAAGGTATCTTTGGTGTGGATGTGAGAAAAAGAACTCAGTGTGATATGCACGAAGTAAGATCAAGTGTGCCTAACCTTCATTTGGTTCTGATTTTGCAGCTTCTTATCCAGACAGTTGAATATTATCAGCACTCAAAAAGTCATCCGATGTGGTAGCTCTGATTAAAACTATTACCTCTCACTGTAAATTTTGCCTGTCTAGGTAAGGTAGGGGAGCAGCAAGCAGAAATGTGAGACTGCCCTTCGAAGGACCTGCAGAGACTTCCCTGAGTGTGAGTTTCATCCCATGTCTCTTGGGTGGGACAAACCTGTTTTCTCTGATTTCAAGCAAAAAAGTTATCCATGTTTCCATCAGGTTGAAGTGTGCCTGATTACAGAATACGGAATACTAATCCAAACCTGAAACAGAAGCTTTACATTTTCCTGCCTATATCATATTCAAATTGCAACTGTATGTACAGCCATAACCATCTCTGTAGCCAAGGCCCAGATAATCCTTTAACAACAATTAACAGAGTCACATGGAATCCTTACTTTAAATCAAGCCTCAACTGAATTTTTTTTTTCCTGGTGGTATCTTTTTTACTCTCTGTTCCAAGTGGAAGGCAAAAAGGCTTTTTTAAAACTTTATTATTAAAAATAAAACTAGCACAGATGAACTTTACAGTATATGTAACTGAGTCTCATGTGATCAGAGGACCCACTGCTGACAGGGACTCTCACTTGATGCAAGTTAAGTGATGATGCTCTCAGCCAGCACTAGTGGAGAGCATGCTGTTTGCAAATACCATAATTCTGCTTTTAATTTGTAACATCGATGGATGGCCTCTAAGAAACAAACTGAGCTATTTTTAGGTTACTATTTGTAATGCTGCAGTTGAGATCTATCAGCATACTAAGGTAGAATTCAATGTAAAGGAGTCCATTGAATTTCATGGTAAATCCTAGTATAGAAGCTAGAAACCTTTATTTAGTTTTAATGCTATGTGCTATTTAAAGACTTATTAAAACATATTCCAGAGCTGCACTGGCCTGAGACATTGCCTAGGAGCAAGCCTGCAGATGTTTGCTTGTAGCACATGCAGGAACTCTCCTTCTCCTTGTGGAGTATGTTGGCATTTTTTCACTTCATAGTGGTTGTGTTTTGCTGAATGCAAACAACATAAATCATGTTTCTGTGATAAAGGCCACCCTTTGGTCCCAACTGCAGCCCACATTCACTGTGAATGGTAAGGTACTTGTCCCCTGATCTGATTTTTACCACAGTGGACTGAAGTTAGTAAGACTGACACCACATGGCAGTGGTACACAGCATGCTCTCCTGGCTCATCACCGAGCTCCACTGTTGCTGCACAACAGCACTGTAGAGAGTCCATAGAGCAAGTGCTGGTGTGAACTGGCTGCAGGGCTTGCCCAGAGCCTGTGCTGTCTGTACGTCATGGTTTATACTTTATTTGTACATGCCAGCCTGGCTGAACCAAGTCCCAGGAGGCAATGGAAAAGGAGCACAGCTGCTATTTTACCCCCAGGATTGCATCGATGGAGCTAGTGAGGTTTTCTTGTACCAGTGCAGCAGCAGTGTTTTGCTTCTGTTTCCATTGCCATAAAAGGCGGAGAAGATTATTTTTCTACTTCCCAGCAAAACTGTGGCTAGAAACAACTGAAGGATTTTGAATCACTCAGCAACAAAGATGGGTATCAGATAAGAGCATGAAGCAGAGATCATTCTGCTTGTCTTTTGCATTCTCTATCAATTAATTCATAGTTTTTAGACATTTTTAAAGATGTTTCATGAACTAAGACTTCTCTAATCCTCATAATTACAGTGCAAGGTTTTCATCAAAACCTTTTCAAAACAAATTTTTTTTTTCTAATAAATGGAAACTTTTTCTTACCCAAATCATCCAAAGATCATTTCTTGGACAAGTCTCATGGCTTCCACTTCCTTTTGGAGTTGTTGGCAGAGAAACTTCTTTCAACACAAATCAACTGAAACAACATTACCATCTAGTGGAGAATTTGATTCACCACTGATGGGAATTCCTTAATGCAGACATGCAACTTTGTGACTCTGTTGCACAAATGCAGAATTAGGAAGTTAACTAAGTATTACTTTTGAAAAATTAGTGCTTGAAATTATCTGACTGCTTTCACTGAAGAGTAAAAGAATCTTTGAGTGGCACTGCAGATCAGTAATATTAAAACCACAGGAAATGCAGGAAATCAATATGAGAGTCTCTAGATTAAGAGTTTTAATTCCCCTTATGATTTTCAGAAGGAACCATTGTTTGATATTCATTCTGGCAAAGCACCTAAATTTGTATGTGGAAAAGAGGTATCAAACCCCAATTACTCTCTATATGCAAATTATGTAAAAATTAGAGCCTGGATTTAACCAACACAGATTAAACCCAAACTCTCATCTTTCAGGTTGATGTAAATGGCAATCTTGAGGCACACTCACCCACGTGGCTTCTTCTGGAAACTTCATTGGGCCCTACCAGCTGTCTTTCACATGTTCATCCTTGCGTGCAGGAGGTTTGATGTCTCTGGCACCAAACACTGTACAGCACTTTCATGTGTGCAGGACAGATGCTGATGATTAGTTGGGTAATGGTAGCAGGACAGTGCACCCTCCAGCCTGCCCTTTCTACAGTTTCCCTCTGATGCTCAATTTGTTTATCATGTTTCCCTAACATGTCTCACCCGTTGCTTCTCTTGCACAGCCTTTGGCATAAGAGCCGGAATTTCAGTGGAGCCTCCTCAGTGAAGCACAGCGCTAGGAGTGTGCAGGATACATAGCAACCCTCTTAAAGCTGTCTGGTCTCATTTCTGTTGCCCCTGCCCTTCCATACTTTTTTTCCCCTGATTGCTACATGTACTTCAGTATTGTAGCTGAAAACAGTTTGCAGTTCTGTACTTGGCCAGCTCATCAATCCCCTGTGGTCGAGAAACCTCTGATTTAGGCAAAAGTTAACACACCATCCTCTGGAGACACTAACCTTATACAGCACTCAAATGCCAAAGTAGGAAGTTTGATAGGAAAAAAAGAAAAAAAATTCAAGGCCAATGAATGCTTTTAAATCTATCCATGATTAGGGCCATATTTTCACCTGTAGAAAGTGTCTGCCCAGAGCCATGTGCACACATGTAAAAAGCCATACCAAGAACTTGGTTCAGCTCCTCTGCTGTTCTTTCTGTACAACACCTAGAATGGTTTAGAAAAAAACAGCTCTTGTGGAAGCTGATGTCTGGAGGAGACGGAAGGATTCTGCACAGCACAGCACTCAGCAGATTGCGTAATAGTGAACAGCAGCATTAGAGCACTTCCTGTGCTTAGGGTCACAATCGCTGCTTTGCTTTGAGATTAGAGCTTAGGTCTTACACTCCAAGGATAATAAACACATTAAAAAACATAACCCAGCAACAACAAAAGAACCCCTCCCCCAGGGGCAGTTTTTTATCTGAGATAGGAATAATAAGGGTACCATCCTGTTCCTGTTGGAATTAATGATTAAATTCCTTCACCCTGTGGATAAATTTGGGTCCTTTAATATCAGGCACTAGAAGAAAAGTAAAATGAAACAATAATAATAAAAGTAGTATAAATCTCTGCCAAAAGTTTTGTTGGTTTTCTTTTAAAAATCCAGTTTCTTCCCTTCCTGGTAAGATGCAGCAGGGTAATACTTCATGATGTTTGTGTTTCTTTTCTTACACAGATAGAACATGCTAGATCTGAGAGACAGAAAGTGCTTAAAATTTGTAATTAAGAAGATAGTTACCTTCTGAAACTCTCATTTCCTCCTCTCACATACACTCATGTTCCTTTAATCATAGAACTTCCTACTTCTTTTTTAAGCAAAAGCTGACACTGGAAGTTTTTATCCTTTGTTGAGGCATGAAGTTTTAGAAAAGGGGAAACAAGAATATACTGTACTTGGGACAGACACACATCTAATAACAGTCAGTGCAGATCCACTCAGATGTTCAAATATACATTCCTTAATTTGCCCACAATATTAACCAATTGTTACCTTAATCCTAACCTATTTAGTAATGTCTTGCAAACATTTGCCCTTAAGATAATAGGCTAGCATCATGAACTATTTTCATTTCAGCTCCAACAAGGTTACATATTGTAAAAGTGTCCGTGGCTGGAAGTAGCTACTTAAATTGCTATTGAAATACTATTGAAACAGATGCTTGCTCTCAGCGCTATGAAGACATCAGTGTATCACAGAGATAAACCAGAGGCTGTCAGAGGATATTTTTGTGTTAAAAATTCTTCCTTTACTTTCCATTCTACCAGGAAGCAACCTTTCCTGACCACATGACTAAGTTATGTGATCAGGTCTTATATGACTTTCTGCAGCGTTTGAAAAGAACAACACATTTTCTTCCTCAGAGAACCCGTGTGAAGCCCATTGGGAACTGCAAAAAACCCTGAAGGCTTTCTGAGGCTTATTCAGATTATTTCACTATGTTCAGACTTGTACTGCCTCTCAGTTCAATGGATATTTGCACTCAGACCTCTTTACGGTATGTTAGAAATCCTACTGCAGGTCTTGAAGATGTCATGGCTTTATCATGGCTGGTCCTACCTGCTCTCAACAGTCCACCTCTGTCCAATTTTAATAAGGTTCTTTTTCCTTCTTTCAAAATGAATATAATGTTTATTAACAACTTTCTTTACAAGTTTACTGTATAGAATGCACTTCAAAGGCTCTATAATTATTCCTTGCTTACATGCTGTAAATTATATTGCTATTTTGCCAATTGCAAGTTTCGCTGCTCTTCAGTGTCTGCCTGTTACCTCAGTCTCTAACCACTCACACCACTATTTGAGATTCCTTACCAAAAAATATGAGACACAATTGGTGCAGCAGGATATTAAACACTAAATGGCAATTGCATTTCAGGTTATGTTTACGTTGATTTGGAATCAGATTTTTTGTGATATGCACATATTGTGATATGAAACTCCAAATAACAAGCTGGAGAGACATGCATGTACCACTAATCCCATTAAGCATCTATGGCTTCATGAACTCAAAGACCCAATCAGTGGCTGACTCTTCAAGCTACTCAGCTCATCTTAACTAATACATGCAAGAAACATACTCTGAGTCAGTTCTTGCCTTGTCAATTCCAAATCTTTGACACTGCAAGCCAACAACATCCTAAGCACCAGATGTTGGAAACATTGAAAAAGACTCTCCATAGGACTGCTGTGTTTGTTCATCCTGTAACAGCTTATGGAAAAAAAAAAATCCTGAGAAAACAGAACTTGGAAACTTCTTAAATACTACTTAACAGTCAAAAAAAGAACCCCAAAACACGTTCAAGAGAAGTAGGATAAATCAAGTTGTAGCAAGAAGACTTCTTCCTGAGGACTATTTTGATTGACTGACTTGCAAATAACTAATGCAAAATGGAAACTCACCATCTCATTAATAACAAAGGTCAGATACAAAAAGTAATTATCACGTTCTGCTCTTAGCTGAAAAATGAACTTATTAACATCTCCTCTGTAAACATGAAATCTAGTGTGAATGATAAAAAAAAAACCAACCAAAAAGTATTACAGAAGAGTGCCAGACAGCGACAGAAGGAAACAGGCGTGCAGTTGAACCTAGGACCAGTATGACCACTGCCAGAACATCTTTGTTGGTCATTTTACTCCTATCAAAAGCAGATTCCATCTCTTTCTGTAGCAGGAATTTCTACTTGCAAAATATAACACTTTAGAAATGTCAGTAAAATCTCCTAAAATCTCTCTGGGGTTCTGAAATGTTGCATGAGAACAGTCAACAACATGGAGCTAGTACAAGCTTCCCCAGAGTCCCTATTTTAATCATCTCTGTTCTCTCTGCAAGAGCACCTTCATCATCTTTTAGCATCTATAGCCCCAAAGCTTTTCTAACACCATGAAAACATATGATGCAATTAGACAGAAGAAAAAAAATCCATTTATGCAAAAGAGTAACTAGAGTCTTCTACATAATTAAGTACTTCCTGATTTGCTTACTTTGAGGCATTGAATTCTTGCAGCCTCAGGTTTGTTTAGATGAAAGGAACACTTTCTGGCAGCTGCATAAGCAACTGAGTACCCTAATTTAGGTTATGTAAAACTTAGTGGGTGTAAGCCACACATGTACCTTCCAAAAGTAATGCTTAGGTTGCATCCCAATGGTTAGCCTGGGTGCTGGTGTTCTTCTCCCTCCCACAGACCTGTTCTAGTAAAGATCTGTTGAAGAAAAATTACTTCACATCACAGGGTGTGACACTGTATAAATACTGTGCAATGATCTAAGGTGCTTCAAGCAATCATGGCATTCATCCAGCCGGAGTCAAAATGTAGTCTTTTCCCTTTAGGCACTCTTTGTGTCATGAACATAGCATGCAAATATCGTGCACTGTTTGAAGTGGAAAAGAACGTGATCACAGTATTTTGAAATAGGTGGGATACTAGTAAGGGCCCTTTCACACAGCATGACCATTGCACTGGAGGTCCCTATAACAAGCTCTAAAAAGAACTGGCTTGCTTGCTCAATGAAGCAGTGTCATGTAGCAACACCTAAACAAGCTCTGACCAGCCCATCACTGGAATCAGAAGCAATGCAGACATGTAACCTGAGCTGTGCTATGGGGCTGTGTGTTGGGGAGCAGCAAGGGCAGGCACTGCTCTGAAGGAGAAAATGAGCCATGAGCTGAGGGGGGCAACTTACTGACAAGGGGACTGTCCCACAACACCCAATAAAGGACAAGCAAGGCAGGTCACCAGTCCAGGTCACGAGACAAGGCTGTGGTGGTGAGGCATGTCTAAGGTCAAGCCAGGAAGCCAAGTCCTTAGGTAAGGATCAACAAGGTACACAGGCAGACACAAGTGTGGTTGCAACATGTCTCAGGGACCAAGCACAAGAGCCTCAGCTTAAATGCAGCTCCCAAGAGGTGATGGCAGGGTCGAAGCACCTGGCTTCCTCCAGCTTTTTGTTGAATGGCTGCACTGAGGTCAGAAGCTGCTGGAGGCCAGAAGTGCCTCAAGGGCAGATGTCTTCATTATCTAAGGTACATTATCTAATAAAGCAGCCAAACCTCCAGGAGAGAGGGGAATGCATTGGGGGCACTGACACTATCCCAGCTGACTTGGCTAAGAAGTGGTGGTGTGCTCTGCCATGTTGATACACCAGGATGTTTTATTATGGTGGAATTGCAGCAGCTATTGTGGTGGACTTCAAAATCACCAAAAAATTGATTTAGCTCCTGTCCCACTGAATGACGGAGGAAGATCCCAAAAGAGAAAAAACACTAGCTACGTTGTCCTCTGCTCTGTGTATATTACCATCCTTTGTTCGGAGTCCTGCTAGGTGCAGTTCCATCATTTTTGTCCTAAGTAATGCAAACTCTTATCAAAGATTACTGTGTTTGAAAAAATCCCAAGAATATTGGTTGACTGGCAACTCTATACTACCATCCATGCTGCTCAGGACTGCTGGCAATTCACCTACTCTAGCATACGAAGCAAGAGCTGGAGAGTGTAAAAATACCTGCAGAAGAGGTACCTGATACAGCATGTTTTAGCAGAACTGAGAGTTGCTGTTGGGAGGGAGGCATAGCTATCGGGAAAGGACAAAGTTCCAGTGGCTGCACTTCCCATTTTACATTGCTTCAGCAGAGCATTGTGTAACTAATGAGTACACATTGCAGACCTTGTGGAACAATCTTTCAGACAACCAGCAAGAGAGTCTGACCATGATTTGGAAGATCTAGATTTCAGTGCCAGCAACCAGTGAAAAACCAAATATTTGGTGCAAGTCTTTGAACTTTGTGCCTCAATTCTCACTCTGGACAAGGGAAGACCTCTAATACATGCTTTTATTAAACTGCTTTGACCTTCTCACATGATGGGCAATGCCATCATTTTCAGATTTTGTATTAAGTAACGATCTCTGGGTAGACAACATGGCAAAATATAAAAGTACATCAAACAGCCAGAAGTACAGGGAATCATAAGTACCTACCACAAACTACTGCTTGCACTGGTTGGAAAAACCAAATCAGAACCACACCACAGCAAGTCCTCCAGCTATTCAGTACTGTTCAGTTCTATGGTTTAGTGGAGCTACCTTTTCCTTCCTATGCATGCCAACTTTGGCTCTTTCCACATTTCAGGCTAACCTCTCTCCAGACAACTGCATCAATGTCATTCACTAGCATATTCGGACTGCACACCTTGCTGCCTTTGTTGTGCACCTCTGGAAGCCTAGGTTGCGCATACAAGTGAACTCCTTCCTTCCTTTCTTCTTCACTATTTTTTCTTTTCTTCAAAAAGTAAGCATCACTCCTGAGGACTTTTATCTGTAAAAGTGAGATGGAGACAATGTTGATTATTTCAACTTGGATTTTCCAGGAGTGGTTCATTCAGGATTCCTGCTGAGGACTAGTGTATGGATTAGTAGGTTGGCTTGTTTTTTTTTTTGAACATTCTCTGAATCTAAAATTGCTGTTCTATTGAAGACAGTATGTGATGAATGACAATTGCTGGTAGTCAGACAACAAGAGATCTAATTATACGCATCCTTACGGATGGTTAGCTACAGAATGTAGTTGGAGAAGGAGGCAAGTATCTGGGACTAGCTCTGGGCTCTGTTACTTCCTTCTCATACTTCTGAAGGGAGAAGCCCACAGATATTCCAAAGTTGGGAATAGGGTAACTGTCATTACCTTCCTCCACTTTTTTCCACTTTGGCCTCTTGAACTGGAGAGGCACAGGATTGCGAGAGACATCCTGAAGAAACATACCATATATCTGCTTCAGTATAAGCAGCAGAAAGACTTAAATCAGCTATTTTGTTCATGTTCAGACATGCCCAGTGGATGGCATAATCCCCCACTTTGCCAGGCATTTACATATTTAACAGAATTGTATTAATTTGCACATGTACAAATAGAAAATGCATTTTTACCTGCAGAAAATTCCACTCCCTGGCACAATGAAACAGTTACATTTATGCAGTCACAAAAGCTAAATGTTGCTTATTATCTTTTTGCCACATTCTAAGAACAGTGACTTTAGTCCTCACCTAAATGCACTTAGTTCTGGCATTACCCAAATTCTGAATAAAAGGCTCTGGACTAGAAGTAGTCCTCCACTTACACTAGCAGAGAAGCAAAACATTACAAGGAATGCATCCCTGGAGTTATGTGGAATGTACTTCGCCTTGGTCAACATGCACAGATGCAGGTCCCAAGACCACAGCTGGATTCTTAACATGTTCAGAAGAGACTGAGAACTAAGAGTTTTCATTAATAACCACTGTAGATGGTACTGTACTTTTAGGGAAATTCTCATCTGACACCATTCTGAACTGTCACCCCACCAATTATGTTTTTGTTTTTAAATGTCAAAAAATGTGCAGACATAGATGTAGACATAGATTATTATTACATTTATTATTTTTGTTAAAAAGTCAGTGTATGAATTATGGCACTATGCTGTAAAAATGCAACACTACTGAGTGCTCTAAAAGTATAAGGTCCATTATGACAAGGTTTTAAACGTGAAGCATGAGCTTCAATATGATTTCCAAATAAAAAGCCAAGCCTAAGAGGTAAATAGATTAATAATAACTGATTTATCTGGAATTTCCATACTAAGTGAATACAGGGTGGATTTGCAAGAACCAGACATATTTAAGACACAACAGAGTCAAATAAAGCTTCTAGAAATTGAAGAGTAAATGATCTTTTTTTCTTTTTGACCTACATAGAGGTATTCGCTCTGCACTGTAGATGAATGTTACAGGTCTGCTATTAAACTACAACCACAATGTGTCAGGCGGGTTTGCATGAGAAAAGGAAAAAGTAAACCAAAACCTCTTGTGCACTGCCAGTCAGAGGAAACACTGTGTGCTTTGAAAATTTAAAAATAAAGACAGAAAAAAATACACACACCCCCCCCCCCCCAATCTCCTGAATCAATCTCCACCATAACAAAACACTGACGCCTATTACCTCTGCACTTGGGGACTGGACAAAACTATGACACTGTTCCCGATTCTGAAGCAAACCCAAACAAATGGATATCCATGGGTATTACTACACTTGTAGCAGTGGTACTTTAACTGGCCTGAAAACTACTTTCATTGTATTAAAGAAAGTGAGAAATATTTGTTTCTACATGTGTAATCTTACTTGAAAGATGCATTGTAAAAAGAATGCCATACTCTTTATAAAACAGTTTAAGCACATCTAGCACAATGTGAAGCTCTTGAAATGCCTGAATAAAGGAAAAAACAACATGACAGTGGGCATTAGTTTCCCAGGAAAAGGTTGTCCTACATCACATTTCAGATCAGAAATAAATAAGATGAAATTTGTAGAGTATGAATATAAATCCTTGGATGATGTCGCAAAAGTCACAGGCTTCACCAAACCAATGTCAGTGTATTTTTTAAGCATAATACAGTTACTATATACAGTATGTTTATCAGATAATGCCAACTAACAACATACTAAATTAATGGTTGATAAACAAAAAATATACTAAACCAATGTGAAAACAGATGGCAGCTCTCCACTTATGCATAGTTATATATGATGAAATCCAGCTCTCTGAAGTCCAATGGATTGGCACCTTCAAGCATCAGGAAGCAGTTTTCTGAAGCGCAAACAGCATAATTAACAGAACCCAGTCAAGCTGTAGGGGAATTACACTGTCAAAAGTATCTCCAGTCCAATCACAAAACTGTAAATGTTACCGCTGCATAGCTGCAATGGGGCAGTCATTCATTCAAAGGCTTTACATTGCCATATTTCTTCAATGGGCCTTCTAAAGGGTGCGCATTTAACAATGGTGGTGATCTACACACAAACAAAATCTGTGACAAACACAAAGCACTTAGGTTTAAAAGCACTTATGGAAAAGTCCATAACATCTTTACAGCATATTGTGTATGACTGCACGTGCTATTAAGCTTCTCCTGCTTATTATTACGTGGTATCTTTCTGTATTTCTGCATACTAAGAGCGAGCCTTCTCCATGAGAAACCAGCTTCTCTGGTACAGGAAGCCACCATGCCTATACCTTGCTTTGCTACAGAGTAAGGCATGTACAATGAAAATGATAATGTCAAATCCCCACGGATCATGACAGAAAGACCCAGTTCTTCCCTTTGTTTCTTGCTCAGCTTCTCTGCTCCATTACTACTGTGAATGTCAGTCAGCAACCATATGTCCTTGTCTACTAAGCAGAGGCTTCCCGTCTGTATCACCAATCTTTTTCTGCATCTCTTCCACTGTTTTCAACAAAGCTGCTCGCTCCTGTTCAAGCATGAGAATGGACTGCTTCAATTTGCCTTCACTGGTCAATAAAAGCTCTACTGTGGCTTCAAGGTTTTGGATCTTTCCATTGGCCACCTTTCACAGTAAAAGGAAAGGAAGAGAGGAAGAAAGGGAAAGGAAAAAAGAAGAAAGGGGAAATTCATTAATAAGTGAAAATGACTTTAAAATATTTTTGAGATACATTAATACATACAAAGTAATTTCCAAATGAAAAATTGCAAAGGTAAATGGAAGTATGAATGTTACTAGATCTGTGTACTTTAGACTACAATAAGAAACTACTGTTGCCTGTAACAAGAAACTTCCCTCTCTCAACTTGATTGCTTTGATTAGCTCACAATTAGACTCAGAAAACAATGCAAAGTAATGAAATCAGAGTGTTACTAAGTCGGCAAATTATATACTAAAAACCTGCAGGCTAAGATAAGCTTCTGTATGAGCCTATTAGGAAGCCATCTCAGCCAACCATGTTTGTTGAATTGCACATGCTTTGCAAAGCAAAGACAACCCATCCTCATGTCATCTCAACATTTAGTCCAGCTTTGGAGGTGAAGGGGAAAGAGTGGATTTAGAGCAATATGGAAACAGAAAACACATAATGAAAAATTCCAAAAATTCTCCTTCAAAAGGCTGTTCTTCATTGCAAATCAAAGTATTAGATCATCCAATCTCATAATGTGAGATTTGTAGCTGAGCTACGTTGACAAAAGCAGAGATCTGTTTTGAAGTTTCATCACTGAATAACATTTGGAGACAATATGGTGGTCCTGGCTTTCAGGGAAGTATTTGCCCTTCTGATGAGCTCACTGCTCTTCATGTAATTGTGTTGGGTTTACAAGTTCAGCCTTTGGGGGAAAGATATTGACAAACCATGGCACCCATTGTTTGGTTATGCACTTTGTTTGGTTATGCACTGTGTTTATGCACATCATCAATGGAGGACCTTTCCCTATAGGAAACGAAGGGTGATGAAGCCCCACATGCAAGACAAAGGGACTGTTCCAACACTAGGGTTAAGTTCCCCCCTACGATGTTGGGTGCTGACTTGGCAGCACACAGGTGGAAACGAGCTTTGTAAAAAAATGCTTAGGGCTGCAGAGTCCTTAGGGACAGAAGGGAGTAGAAGATCCCCTGATGTAGCTATGTATAGGATATTCCATCTGGAATCTCATCCCAGAAATCCCTCTCCCTCCATGCTACAGTCAACAGTTTCCTTGCCCATGTGCCTGGCAAGATATCAAAATATCTTGCAGAGGAGTATCTCTTCTCCTGGCTTCTCTAAGGCTCATCTTAGTACCCAAAACAGGTTCAGATCTCACAGGATCAGAATTTACAGCTTAAGCAAATTTTTGTTAGGAGAGGCAATCTAAGTCTAATCACACTTGCCTAGCTTTAGTCATGATACTGGACCAATGGCTGAGAAACCCAAACTCCTTCCCCTCCCCTATTATCTTAAAAAGTCTATGCCTCTACCATTAATCAAGAGGCTTGAAATTTCTTCTTCTTACTCCTGAAGTCCCTTTCTTCAAACTAAAATCATAGTCAAAAGTTTTATAACAAACATCCTATTATAAAGCAGCCAAAACTCTGACTTCTTAAACAGTTAAGCAAAGAATAACCCCTAGAGACCAGGCGTCCTGCCTCTGAAACAGCTGCATACTGATCAGGCACTAAGCATATATTTGAAATTACTATTTCACGTATTGTCTAAACAATCTGGGCAACAGTTTTAAAAAAAAATCTTGTAAGAAGCAGTATGTCTTTATAGACAGTGTGTCCCATATCTGATGTATCTCTAAACTGTGACACTGGCATCAGCTTTCCCATCTAGTATCCCTGCTGAAAACAAAAACAAAGTTGAGAAAGCACTTTGTGTATTTTTAGTCATCTTCTAGAGGTACAATTTTAACTGCAAGAGAAGAAACAGTGTGGTGATTCAACTTTTCACTAATTATAAGCACATGTTCTATCCACCCCTCTCAACTTCTTCTGCATTTAAGCTTTAAAAACAGAATTAAATATAACTGCTAGTGGCTATGCTTTTAAAGTCAACAGACCAAACGCCAATCTCTCCTGTGCTCTAGTGTACGACAATCCCTTCTGTAAAGGTAGAAAAATTAGAATGTTAATTATGAAATATAAATTGTACCTGCAGTTCTTCCAGGAGATCAAAGTTTTGTTTGCGCAAGCTACTGTTCGCTTTTTCTAATTTATCCAGTCTCTGGTTGTCATTTAAAGAAGAATCTATAAGCTCATCCTGAAGCACATGATACTCAACTTCATAAGCTTGCAACTGCTTGGCAATATCCATTTCAAACACCTGTTGTATACAAAAATAATATTAGGTGCTGTGCAGATCAAAATCATTCAATGTTTTGAAATCCATGGATCTAGACTTAGATATCTAATCCCTGTGTACAAAAACCAGACTATTTTTGTCATTCACACGGCAAGACTGAGGCAGTAGAGTGCAATACATTGGAATTAGATCTACTTAAAAACTTCACTAAAAATGTCATTTAAATTTAATACATCTGAGTGTGGCATAAACCTTCCTAGACATACTCAGAATTAGATGTAATTTTAGAAAACTGTGGTCCACACCCATGTGCCATGTGGACAAGTGTAAGGCTAAGTAGAATGAAAGCTTTAAAGGAGAAACAGTAAACACTGCTATGTTTATTTATGATTTTACAGTATTCCTAGAGACTGAAAATGAACTAATCTGTCCTTACACTAATACACGTAACAGACACGTTATGTAATGTCAAAGTAGATTTCTATTATTGCTAAATAAGAATCACCAAAATGAGCGCTCAGCCTTACACATGAATATTAAGAAAACCTTTTATTATAAAAGGAGATAAATAAATTGAGGTGCAGAGTGATCCAAATAAAAACCATTGCTATTGTATTTTCCTTTTTCTAGGTTTTGGCAAACACCTGCCTTCAAATTATTAAAAAAATATGTCTCTGCTGTCCCTGTGCTAGCTATCTCCTCTGAAAGCACTGAAGAAGGTGGTAAATTAAAAGGCCAAGTGTGCTAATCAAAGAACATAACAGGAACTAAAGTTGATTTAAAAACGCATGTGGAAAATAGCCCAAAAATACAAGTTCAGGGGTTATTCATTATTTTTAAACCTCTTGTACTTTACTCTTTTTGGAAATGAGTCAAATACCAAATCCTATCTTTAATACCTCTTGAAATAGTAATAGTTATTATCTATTTTATCTGCTTTGTCTACAAAGCTTTCTTGGCTAAAGAAAATACCAGTTTATGAATTGTTTCTGACACCTGCTACATATGCTATAAAAAAATTACCTCATAATTTTATACCAGCAGAAACACACATACTGAGCATCTAAGTACAGAAGGCTGAAACACAATTTTGAGTTTGGTTAAACATATGGATCTTTCATTTTCTATAGGTCTGCGCATCTCTGGAGGACACTGCTGACATTTCAGTAAAGCTAACAGTGCAAGTCAGCAGGGTAGAATGCCAGTTCTTTTCATCTGACCTCTGCCACTTCTGGCCCCTGTGCTCTTGAGATGTGGGGGAAATCCCTGCTGTCATACCCAAAGTATCAAATCTGAAGGAGGGGAAACATGATGCAAATCAAAAGCTTGACATGAAAACTAGCTAACGGAAGGCACGTTAGTGCATGTAAATCAAAAGCCACCCTGCAGAGGCCTAAGGAGAATGGGGATTAGGCCAGGAGCTGTGTATGGACTGCAGGGCTGGTCAGACAATGGGCTTTCTTCTGATCAGAGGAGGAACTGCTCTCCCTTCAGCTCACTGACCACTTTAAATTTACAGAGCTGCCTAAACAGAGTATCCTTCTGCTCAGAGCCAATGGTTTTCTGCATATCGCCTGCCTAAGTACTGCAAGTCTCTGCAGAGTTGTACACTCCATGCTTTCAGCCTAGCAGACAACACACAATGGCCTTCGCTCCCTAGATATCACTTGCTTTCCTTCCCCATGTAAAGACTTCCTAGCTCTCTACTCCTTCCTTTGACAATGAGCACTAGAAGCAATTTTCCTGATCCTAATTCATGTCTAATTAATGTCCCCCAGAAGCTTTGCTGCCAGGGAACAGAAAGGAACCCCTTGCAAGCTGCCTGCTTTCTTTACCAAGCCACAGGCTTTGCACATCTGCTGCCCGTAGTGAGTAGCAGGCATTTGTAGTTCTGCACAGTGCTCCCTGCCCCCCATGTTTTAGACAACAAAAGGCCTTCTGAAAAACAAACCCCATCATCTCTTTGTCTGCTGCAAATTAGATGTGAAGTGTAACAGTTGAGGTTTCTAAAAAGGCAAGCCTTAATTGCAATAATCTGTGATTTTATCAAATTCCACAGTTCTCTTCTGGGTTCTTCTGGCAGGTTAGCAATACTGCATCATCTTCCTTGTCTGCCATTTAAAAATAGTATAGCAAGGATTCCCAGTTTTTGCTGTCTAGAGTCACTGTGACTGCGAGAGACTGCACTACCCCACGTACTCCTGGCAGGAATACAAAGGCACTGTTGTAACATACTTGAGCCAACACCATAAAAGCCAGTATAGACAAAGTCAGTGTAGGGAGGGACTCCCAATTTCATCAAGTAAAGTCAACATCTGTGAAGCTCTTGTACGTCAGCTTTTGCTTCTGAAATGAGATTTGGAGAGCAAGACTCTTTGGAGACAGGAAAACTCAGAAGGCTTTTAGCCCACTGTTTTGTAGAATGCACAGTGTATGGGCTGTAATACTCCTGCCGATAACAGAGTCACACACTTAAAAAAACTCATTTTCATTAAAAGCTTCATAAAGTGACCATAACCAACATGTAGATGTATGAATACAGAGGTATTACCTGAGCCATATGCTTCCAAAAGGTTTCAATCTTCAGAACTACAATAACAGGATTAGCAGCTCAAAGTAACACAAGACACTTGCGGTTTTTCTGTCAAGAACTTGTGAAAAAGAGCATTCCTTTGCATACTTCTTATATGTTCATATCTTTTCATACCTGACTAATGGTCTTTTCCATCTGTACCAAACCCAAGTTGGGGAGAGTGCTTTTAATAAAATCAACAATAGTTTCTAGGTTCTCATGCTGCAGAATCAACGGCTTGTGGCTTCCTAAAAGGCTTAAAGCCACTTTAAATATAGCCTCTGATCCTTGAAGAAAGAGCATATCTGTGAAAACAAAGAAAAAAGAAAGTACATAAAGCAAACACATCTTTTGACAAGAATATTAAACCAGTAAAATGTCCAAAGACAACAACTTCTCATAGGACTGACCTGGAGGCTAAATACTGTGCTTTAATTACTGTGGCCTTGGCTTTAGAAGTTTTGCAGGGTCAAGATTATTACCAGGAATAGCAAATTTCAATTTGTTTAGCAAGTTTTTTTTCAAAAAAATCCAATTCAAATTTAAGCTAAGTACACAATAAACCAGGTTTGCCAATGTCACCATTTTTTGTGCATGTAATTTCTTTTGAGATGCTCACAGGAATCTGAATTTGAATAGATTCAAATCCCAATGCCATTTAAAAACCCTAATAAAAGAGGCAAAAAATACACCTGAAGACACAACCGAAGATCTGAAATTCTGTTTTCTGGTGGAGAAAGCTACAAAATCTCAGTGTTGTGGTTTAAGCCCAGCTGAAGCCAGGACACTGAGCAGATAAGGCTAAATGCACACCTTCCAGCAGCCTCAGGTTTCATGTGCATGTGCTTATTTTTAGTACGTGTTTCAACCACTTACATTAATATTTTAAAAATTACATTAAGAAGTATCCTGAAATCTTAGTAATACAGCTTAAGTGTCAATATTGCCTGTGACCCTGCAATAACAGCATCTGATATATGTACAAGCACGCTGAAACTACAGTATATAGTGACCTTTCAATGCAACATCCTTTCTTTTCCTTTACAAGTGGCCTGTGTCTTCATAGAGGAAAGAAACAGAAGACTGTAATGAAAGCATCAGACAAGAAACCCATCTTCACAAACACACCTGTCCACAGGATAGACAGCATTGCCCAGCATTTACTTTCCCGCTATTATAACTCAGGATCTGCTCAGGTGTTTTTTTCTGACAGACTCACTGCCGGCAAAAGCATCTAACATATGAAACAATACTAATGGAGGTGGAAAAAGGAAGAGAAGATACTCTGGGTTTATTCTGTATTTCCTAAATAGATTTTTATTTTTAAAGGGCTTCTCTCTTGCTCTTTCCATTCTTTATATTTGAAGCTGTGAATGAAATCGCAACTACTTACGAAGTAAAACAAAGACACCAAACAGTTTGTCTTCATGATAAAAAAAAAGAAAGAATAATGGAGACTGAAAAAAGAAACAAGCTCTGCCACACAGTAAGAAAAACAACTGCTAGAAAAACTACAGGTGTATCTGATGTAGTAAAGAACATCTGAAAACTCTGGCTAACTTCCTTCTTACTGGAAAAAGAGTAAAATCAACTCTCTTTTCAAGTTTGTATCAGAATGAAATTTCCCCTTGTGCTTTTCTGGTTATAATGTTGAAGTCATAACTCATTTCACTTCTCCCTCTTTCTCTCTGAGAAAGAAAAGCAAAAGTAATAACTAACCATAAATCTTGCACTTTGCCACCATTTGTCCTAAAAGTGGTATAAAATTTTTCAAGTCTGATTCAATGACAAGTCCAAAGTCAAGAATGATTGAAAAGTGGTAACAGAGCCTCAATTCTCTACTGAAACTGAAAGCTATGGGAAAACGCTTTATAGAGAAGGCTTTATATTAGGACAGGAAATGCTGAAGAACATCTAAGAAACACAAACTGAAAAAACAGAGCTGAAAATAACACATTTTTTATTCAGCACCTCACCCAGAAAGTCACATAGGTCACCTTGAGTTGATCTACAAGTTGTTAATGAATGTCTGTATGAGCTGAGATGGTAATACACAGCTGAAATGTCTCTCTGATTTAAAACAGCAAAGACTTAACAAAGACCTATTTGTTATCCACTCCCCATGCTTCCCGTTAAGTGGGCTGCCAGCCAACAGCAGTGAAGGTACCCAAATCAATGTCAGCATCACTGGCAGCCTCCGGCATTAAAAAAAACCCAAGTTTTATCTACAATCTTGAAATAATATACACTATTCCACCAAGGCTCCTCCATTAATAAGTAAATCTGATTATTAAAGAACACACCTTTGCTAATGCTGCACTTTCATTAGATCCCACTTAGGAGAAGTATTGAAAGCTTGGATAGATAATTAAAAATTTAAAAGAAGTTTTACTATTGGACTCCTTAAACAGTCTTTGGGTCAACCTCTTTCTGGCCCATTTCTTTCACATACTGCTTTGTAAAATGCTTGCAGAAACTATACTGTATGGAAATCTAAAGAAAGTGGTCTATAACAATTATCTTGTTAAACAGCAGTGGGGCTTCCAATATCAAGGGTTTAGAGATACCACGTTAGAAAACGACAGAGCGATTTTACAGCCTTGGTAAACTACAGATGAGTTACTTCAACATTAAAAGGCAACGTTCTTTCATCCCAAGGGTTCTAGCAACAAAAACGTATTTATGTTCTGCAAAAGTGTGTGAACACATGGGTCAGAACTGGTTGGATCCTAACTTGCCATGCTGCTAACGACAGCTGCTAGCAAACTGACAGCTATAGCCTTTTTCAGGTTTATATTTGTGTTTCAATCTTCATCATGGGTGAAGAGATCTTGCTTTCTAATGCAAAAAAATGTCCAATTTCTTGACCTACACAATTCCAGTAAACACTGTTTTAAGGAAATCACTAAATGCTTTGAAACATTAAAAACTGCAAGTGTTGGTCGTGATGGACTGTCTAAAAAAAAAAAAAAAAAAAAAGAAAAAAAATAGGTATTCTTAAGAGGTTACAGTTTCAGTCACACATGTTTTTCTGTTTCTGACCTAAAATCAGTCCTGTGAAGATCATGCATCTATGCTTTCTATTCCAGTGTAAAATCTTTGCTTGCTAAAGCCTTACAATCCTCCACTGACAGATAAAATACTAATCCATGTATTAAGGCAGAAATCCAAATATACTGGAGACACAAGGCACTTTAATACCTCCACTGCAGTCAACTGTCCAAGTCAAAGACTGTTCTTATCATGTACAATACTATGAGTAAGAAGAACTGAAAGATGAACTGATTAGATTATAAACTCAGTATATGACACTTGCATGCAGCACTTGATTTAATTCCTAACAATTATTACCATCAACTAGATAGTTATTGATGTCCTTTAGCCTACTTTGAACTGTTCCAGGAAAAAAAAAAAAAGGGCTGTTTTCCCTGGAGTTAAGATGCTAATCACAGACACATAGATCTGCTTAGCTATACACCATCCTTTTCACTATGATCTCTTACAGCACTACTTTTGGCATGTCCTTTAACAGAAACAGGAAAGGATTCTTGGTGGTGGTTCTTGGAATCTATAATTCATTATTTGTTACTGTGGTAGACAAGACTATATTTAGTATCTTTTCAAATACCAAACAATCTATAAAATCTAAATCCATAACACAGCATCAAGATAAATTCTTAACTGGAATTTAATTAACAAAAACAAAACAAAAAAAAAAAAAGAAAAAAGAGAACTTTACTTTTGTAGATTTAAAAAATAAGTAACAGAAGTGACTTTAGAGCCTAAATTTGTTAGGAGCCTACATTTTAGAGCCTAAACTTATGCTTTCAAACATTTTTGGAAGTGAAATTATCAGTCAGGCTAAAATTGTAAGGAAAAGAAACACTAGTTTAAAAGACTATGTTTCGGTAGCATAAGTCCATGTTTAAACTGCAAGGGCCACCTCTGTGTGTGTTTAAAAACATAACCCTTAATATAATTTTCCACTGACACTGTTGGAGACAAAGACAATGAAGCAGATTAATATAGTTCTCAGATGATACCTTTGTTACATCTCTTTTCAGCTTAAAACTAATCGTGGTGTTGAAGTGCCACTGTTGTAACACCATGCCTTCATGGCATCAAAGTTTACATCCCCTCTACAAGTGATTACAGGGTGGGAAAAGCTAACAATGAGGATGGAAAGACAGAACAGTTTGGGAATGACATATGCTTTCCTCCTCTCTCTTTCCATTTTACTATAAAAACTACATGTTCCAAAAGATGACCTCTGTTGCTCTTCTGTTCATCAATAGTAAGTAAAATATTTCTCCTGGCTTTCTGAATCAGGTTGGGTAATAATGCTGTTCCAAATAACAGGATTCCAAATATAAAACTTCAGAAAGAACAGATAGAGGGGTTTATGAAGATTTACCAAACACTCTGGCTACAAATCCAAGGGGAAACTGGGAGGCAAACATGGTGAGAAACCAGGGAGCAGCATAGAGGCTGGGGCCAATCTCATGTTCCTCTAGGTGGTTATAGAGATCTCGATGGTAGTCATGAAGAAGTCGAGACAGTTGATACATCTGGATCTGCAGGGAATAAGAACAAAGAGAGTAAAGATAAACACATTTTTAGATGTAGCAACATCTGTGTTTCATACTTACTAGGAACAGTGAAAGGTATTTGTCAATTAGTGTTTGGATGGATTGAAGAAAAGAAATAGAAGCCATTTAAAAGACCCAGGATGGGTCACCTGTGAGCCTCGGACATGCTCATTTGCAGGATCATTTGAACCTCATACGGCACGTAAAAGAATTCTTCCTATTTATGTTTTTGCCTAGTAGTCTTTTTATTGAAACTAATGCATTTTACATGATGTATTCTGTTCACAGATTATCTTTCCTCATTTCTGAGAGGTGAATTTAAGTTCAAGTCCAGATTTTGACAATCTTAGCTGTACTGCATTATTATGGTTTAACATTAGCATCCTTTCATTAGAAGAATTTAAATCATACCTGTAAAATTGTCATGTCAGGACGATACTGTTTTCTCAGGCCCACATCAAACATGAGAAACTTCAGCATTTTAAAAGCATCTTCTTCACTCATATGAAGTAATAGGACTCCTGCTACAAAACTAAGGCCCTGGCAATATCCTACTTCC
Organism: Neopsephotus bourkii; assembly: GCF_033783945.1. Taxonomy (NCBI): domain Eukaryota; kingdom Metazoa; phylum Chordata; class Aves; order Psittaciformes; family Psittacidae; genus Neopsephotus; species Neopsephotus bourkii. The sequence continues at coordinate 11,687,135 of NW_026902254.1, read as the reverse complement.
TGGTCCAGAAGTGAATAGGCCTTCAAAATATTGTAGAGTGACAGCTGCCCAGCTCCCAGCTGTGCTGAGAAGTACGGATGTGTTGGAAATGTGCGTCCTGTGAAAACAACCAAAGATGGTGCCTTAAATTAAAAAATAAAAATAATAATAATAACCCCTCCCCCCGAAAAAAAACCCAAACAACCAACCCCTAACAAAAAAGCATCAAAAAACCTTTGCCATGTTATCAAATTAAGCAGTCTTTCAAAAAGGTAGATCCTCTTGAAAGGTCAATTCTGAAATCATCCCCAGGAAGACTGTAAAAAAGTTAACAATACCAAACAATTGATTCTTATGCTCTACTACCATTTTGTTACAGTAGTTGAAAATTAACTTAAAAACCGCCAGGGGTGGGGACAGTATTTTGTCTGGAGCAGCTGAGGAACTAGTTCTTAAGACTAGCCCTTGATCAGTTTGTTAAAGGGCTTATAGGGTTGCTTACAATAGTGAGAGACTCTAGTCTTCAGTGGCTTGATGAGTAACCCAGTCCTCTTGATTAAAGTATTACCTTTTAAACAACTATTAGGATCCAGGCACAGACTTAGAAGACCTGAGTTCTCTAGGCTGGGGCCTCTTCCCTTTCTTTTTTCCCTAGTAAATGTGTCTCTTCCCCCCACCCTCCTTGCCTGTGTCCCTCCCAGTCTTATGTGTCCTTCCTTCTTTCCTACAGCATGAAGCTCAGAGTCTTCCATGAGCTCATCCCATTCACTAACCTGGCAGAAAAATCCCCTTTTACATGGGGTTAGCTACCAGTACATGCTATTAGGCACCCATCTGGAAAGCAGCTTCTCAGAAAATTAACTTGGTGGTCACCAAGTTGAATGTGAGCCCTTGCAGCAAAGGCGGCTAATGGTATCCTGGACTGCATCAGGAGGAGCACTACCAGCAGCTTGAGGGAGGCGCTCTGTACTCAGCACTGTGAAGCTACACCTGGAGTGCTGTATCCAGTTCTGGGCTCCCAACTGCAAGACAGATATGGACATACTGGAGAAAATCCAGCAAAGAGTCACTAAGATGATGAAGCAACTAGAGCATCTTTCCTATGAAGAAAGGCTGAGACACCTGGGACAATTCAACCTGGAAAATAAAAGGCTCAGGGGGATCTTTTACTATGCACAAATAACATGGGGAAATGAAGATGAGGGAGCCAGGCTCTTCTCAGTAGTGCCCGCTGACAGGACAAGAGGCACTGGGCACAAAGCAAAACACAGGAAATTCACCTAACATAAGAAAAAAAAAATCTATTTATTTTTCTAGGTTGCAAAATCTTCACCTATGGACATATTCAAAACCTGAGAGACCATGGCCCTGCGCAACCCGTTTTAGATGACCTCATTTTGAGAGGGAACTAGATAATACCAAGTGCTGCCTTCCAGCCTCAACCACCCTGTGATCCTGTGAACGGAGACATTAAAGGCTTAACTTTTACAGATTTTTTTTTTTCCAAAAACTTTTTCAAAAGGCAGCATTTAAAATTTTAGGAAAAAAATTTCCCCCTTCAGATTTCCCCTCTGAAATACCTCAGTGGAGAAGAAATTTGAATACTTCTTTTGTTCTAGTATTAAGGGAAGCTTGGTTTTCAGTTGCACACTTGTTAAATATCACCCCACCCTTTAGCTCCAGGAATGCTGTTGTGCTGCTAGATAATATCAGAGCTCCTGTTTCAGGAAGACAAAGCCTGGGGCAGAGTCCTTCTGCCATTTGGTAGCTACTCTAGCCTGTCACATGGGACACTGGCATTCAGTTCCTAAGCAGATCTCCCCTGGCCAGGCTGTCACAAGAGTTGAATGTTAACAGAACTATTTCTGTCTTCCAAATGAGAAGGAGCTTGTGTTCCTTTGCAAAGGAAGCCTCTCCCTGAATGACAAGTTATTACAGCATGGTCTTGTGGCAGACCCGTACGGCCTCACTCACAGCAAGGCTCCCTTCATGTAAGTCATGAGGAAAAGTTACAAACTGAGCAAGAATAAAAATGCAAAGAAGTTCTAAAAGACAGCAAATCAAGGAGAAGCAGAACTGCTAAACTCAGAAGCTGTTTTGTTTCCGAGTGCTCTGGTGATGACTTAAGAATTTTAGCTTTCACTTAGGAGCAAACAACTCTAAGGACTCTAAACGAATTGTGATACACCAAGACTGCCAGAATGAGAAAGTAACTACTTTATTTTTGAAATGTAATAAAACCCACCATAATTTTCTATGTTCTGCAAACACTCAGTGATGCGTTTTGTACACCAACAGCATCTGGAAGTCAGTTTACCTTACTGAGAAATTAAATAATTCATTGAACATGACTTTGGTTTTCAGGACCTGAAATTCCCAGTGACTGCTGCGGTTCTGCAGGTGGGGCCACTAAGGAAATACACAAAAAAGTCTTCAGGGAATTGTGGCTTTGCTGTTGTCCACATAATGAAATAGCACTGCGACATGTAAACTGGGCCAGGAAAGTGGCTTTTGTACCTTACCTTTGCATTCAGATGCACACTGCTGTCCTCATTCCCAGGAAGCACAATTTACAGCTGAAGATGCATTGATTCAACTAAGTGAAAGGTATTACAGCTTTGGTTCATACTGCATTAGCTAGATCTCTTTAGCTGAATTTGGGAAAGCTTTTTTAAATATTATAACCACATGTTGCTAGAACATAGGATTTTCTCTCAAGGCAGAAGTGCATGCTTTCAGAAGGATTCTTAAAGATTTAAGAGAAAGCACTTCTGATAGCCTGAAGCAACACAAGTCAGAACATGCAAATTCCTTCTAGCTGCCTATCCAGTTATGCTGTCTGTTACTGTGCAGCACTATTCTATTTCAATGTGAACCACTAGGAAACTAGGAATTCTTCGGCTTCCTGATTTCATCTTACTAAAATATAGAGCCCAATCCTTCCCTGAGCTAATGAGCTGGCAAATAGCTCCCTCAGAAAAATACTTTGCAGGAAAACCACCATGAAGTTACCCATTTGCGAGCACATGCAGTCATTTGTTTCTACAAGCAGAGCACATGGTTAAGATAAGAAAGTATTTGTGTGCAGAACCAGGCAGAAAATATGAACAGCTTGCTGAGCCAGCAAGCCCCAGTCTGCAGTGTGAGCCAACCAAACTCTGACAGTACTCCCTCCTGGCCAGGAGCTGTCCCACACCTACCTCTCTCCTCTGATGAAGTTGTTCAATTCACTAACCCAGCACAAAAGTGTTTACCACTTACTGAGGCACTCCAGTGTGACAGAATCACAACGTTCCCTGCCAGTGGTATCAACATCACATATGCTGACTTGGATCAACAGGTACTTGCTAGAGAATGATCACTCGTTTCACATAAATGTCTCAAAAACTAAAGACTGCTTCTGTTGCTATGTGATCAGGGGAATTCCTAGAACTGGTGTGACAAAGTCTGTAGGGCAATAATTTACTTACATCGCAGCTGCCTATTCCTGGTTGGCAACAAGATTCCTTGGAGTGTTACTTTCGTAGTGCCAAGTTGAAACCTGACAGGCCTTTCAAGTATGGCAAAGTGAAAGTGTCATCGATCATCAACCTCCCCACGTCAACTACCCACCAGTTTCTGCAGAAACGTGCCTGTCCCACTAGATTCTTGTTTTGCATGCACTACCTTGGTATTTTGACACACTTTACCAAGTGTTGCAAAAAAACCCCACAAAAGTAGAAAATATTCTTATTTACCATATAAAGCTTAGGTCACTATCTAAACTTGACCAATCTCACAGTTCAGTATCTGCAGCAGATTGCCTGCACATTGGGTTCTTAAGAAATAGGTGCCCCTGACAGTTCTGGGTCTAGGTGATCCCTCCCTCATCAAACAATTCTTCCATGTGGAAGAAAGACGGTATAGCCTTCCATTTACAATGAAGGATACTCAAACTATATGGGTAATTATAAAGAGCAGAAGCATGATAGGACTGTTCCATATTACTTCTTCACAGAAAAGATATAAGTGAAAATAATACAAGAGGTTTTAATCACTGAGGTCAAACCAAGTACAGATTTTCCCATATTTTTTATCATTCTATCATGACATTTGCTTATATGCAGCACATAACTTCCCCCTTTAATCAAACATAGTGATTAGGGAACCTCTTAAATTGTTCCACACAACTCCTCAGACCCAAACCACAAACCCTACAACAAAAGCTTGCTGTAAGTTCTACCATGCTCTGGAAGACATTATTAATTTTTCTCCTTTATTAGGAAAGAGCATAATGAACATTGAGTTCAGTGTGGGATTATCCCACACACAAAGGCTGGAATCTTCTTGGAAAAACATCGGCTCCTGGTTTCTCAGACAATAAACTGAATTAAAATATCCAAGGGAGGAAAAAACAATATCTTTTAAAATATCCACAACTATATATTCATGAGGTTAACCTGTAGATTAGCTGTAAAAACTTCCAATTTAGCCATAAAGCAGTGAGGTGTTATAAACTTGCATCAGATGGCTTGCATTCAATACAAATGCTTTGGCCAGGGTGAACATCCAACCAACAATCACATATATTTGAGTAATTACTGTCATGTTAGACATATTTTAATGACTGCAGTAGATTCCACAGACTACTTAACCCAGCTGAGGAGCAGCCATGCGCTGCCTGGGGGAGAAAAGGGAAGCACCTTCATGAGGGAAGATGGAGAAGATGCCAAAAAGTACCTCTGAGTGGTCTACGAAACAAATGGCTGTCTTGTGGGAGCTTCTGAGACAAGGAGGTCACTGGTACTGATAGAGACTGGGAGCAGCAGCAACCAAAGACAGTAACGATCCACATCTTACAGAGGATACTGCCTTGGTCTTACTGAATGTTCCTGGGTTTTATTATTGTCTTAATCTAGCAATGGCGAGAGTCAATCAATGAAATACAATCTCATGCAACGGAACTAAACGGATGGAGGATATACATAGATTTGTCTTTTACAATTATCTGAAGCAAACTCTTCTGCTCCAACCCTAAAACAATCATTTAATTCCATTTAGATTTCCTTTCTCATGCTTCCTTCTAGCACTAGAAAATACTTTTTAAGCTTTGACCAATAAATGTGAGGGAAAATGGAAAACTACTCAAGAAGACCAAAAGCCTGTCTGAAGCCCACCTAAATTTCACATTTAAAAGCCTTGATTCCTATCCTCTCTCTGATAAACTCAATGAACTATATGTGCCTCAACAGATCGATTCATTCTCCCTGAGTCAGGAGCCAGCTACTGCTTAGAATTCAGCAATGTGAATAACCTGCCTTTAAAAGAGACTTATTTAAAAAAATAAAAATAATTATTAAAAATATCTTTTCATAATTATTTTAATACAAGTAAAAATACCAACTGCTAGCACCTACCCACTGAAATAGGCAAAAAAAAAGCAAAAAAGCAAAACTTCTGCATTATTTACAGTAAAAGTGTTGAGCAGAGACAGCAAACACTGGACATCAGGAATAAACAGCATGTAATTCAACAGTCTGCACTTAAATACTGACTTCCTTTCTTGACAGTTTGTATTCCATGGGCCTGTGGAGTTCACTGTCAATACATGAAACACAGATGTATCACGGTTATATCTAGCAGCCTCTTATTACCACATGTTGCAAAGGAACTTTGTGCTTGAAATGCAAATTTTGATTTTCCTAATGGTGTCAAGTAATGGTTCTCACACCAGATTAAAAGCAGTTCTTACCAACAACCTATTCCTAAATGGTGAGAAGCTTTTTGTGTTTTACTTTCTTCTAGTTATTTTCCAGAAATCACAAACCCCTTATTTTAATTTCAAACCACTACTGTACTTACCTAGGTCAATAAGTATTGCATGTTGTTGAGAAGTTAGTTGTTTTAGGAGCTCTTTATAAGGTGTGTCCTTCGGTTGTTGTTTACTGGGAAACTGATGTTTAAGATGGTATTGCTCTGCTAGAAACTTCCAGATCTCCCCACGGTGGTGACGTGGCACTCCTGAGAGAAGAAAGTCATTAAAACCTTAATTTGCACTTCTACACAGGGTTCAGCTATAGTTGAGCTAACAGGATTGAGGAACTGAAGATCCATATCTGCTAGATATGCAAGCAGATCCCTGTCTGCTAGATTAGTATCTGCTATCTCCAGTAGACCACAGAAGCAGATCAAACTAGAGTCCTTACACTTCCTCAACCAGTAAGAGACATTATCTTAATAGGTGAGATTAAAAGTAGAAACAGGGTGAGCTGCCTAAGTCTAAGGTTACCCTTGCATGCAGTCTGAGAAGTACTAGAAGAAGCAGCAAAAATTGCAACACTTGTCTCAGTAAAGTTATATACTTATCTCCCTTTTTTTTCCCCATGTAAAGTACACAGTAGAGCACTACAATAGAACTAATTAATGTTTTCACTAATACAGCACTGACAGTGTTGTTAGGAGTAAGTTTTAGGACGGTAGAATGCACACATACCAAAAGTATAAACAAGTACAAATGAGATGTGATCTAGACTACAACAGAAAGCAGATAATCAGAAAGCAAGTGTTATATTTGTAGGTTTTTTTTGTATATTTGTAGTGGTTTGCTGAATGACTTCTACATGTAAAAAATGTTTTAAAGATTGAACTTCTTTCTCTATATATTGTTATCCTAATTTAAGCCCCATGCTAACCGAAACCTGCAATCCTTACCTGTTTGCCTTGCTTACTCACGTTAATTGTAATGGTTTTGGTCTAAACGAGAACTTCCTAAACTCAATTTAAATGCATTTTTCATTTCTGCATATGTATGAAATTTGACATCACTCTAAGAACTCTGACATAACTGGGCTTTAGAGAGCAGAGCATCGTAATAGCTATGTAAGAGCTAGGGATAACCAACTGGCTACTTGTATGTGCAACTTATTAGCAATCCACTATGCAGTGCTTTATTTATCTATTTATTTTGCACCATTCTGAGTTTTTTTAATTTTATTTTGAACTGTAACATAAGCCAGCATGACTGGACTATCAACAGAAAACAAGTTTTTGTCACTCTCACACACTGACTCAACAGAGCCCTTTACCTACGTTAATGGGAGAAACCTGTGATGAGTTTCCCTCACTCTGCAGTGCTTTGTGCTTAGGGCATTTAGTATTGTTAGAAATATAGATGTGCTAGCTATTTTAAATGGACAATTTGATTTAACTTGATGAATAACTGCATATAGTAAACTTCTCCTAGTGGTGAATTCTTGACACTTCCATTGCACATTGGAAAGCTTTGTTTAGAACTATAAGAAATTCCTTGGAGTAGCTATCTTCCCCATTGGCTACATACAGCACTCAGCATAATGCCTTTGGATCCAACCATGGCATAAATAACATTGAGTAATAATGTTATTACTGAAATGTTCTAATTTTGTAGCACATTTAAAACCATCCTTAGGTTACATTATTTTTCACACAGTGGAAACGGGATGGTTGCTCAGCCCTGCAGCTGTGAGGAAGACTGTAGGTGGTGCTTGCAGGTACAATGCATTGCTGAATTTGAAAGAAGAAAGGCAGTTCTACAGAGATACCCATGTATACTATTTATATACACGCATACTACCCAGGCTGGAACAGAGAATTTCCATATAGTAGTGCAGTTTCTTCAGTTATTTACACAGTCATTTCTTTGGCATTATCCAGGCTTTCTTCTTTAATGATAACTTTTAATTTATAAAATCAAATTTAATTCAAAACTGAATACCAAGTCTGGTAATTCCAGTAACAGAACTGCAGCTACCGCTGAAAGGGGCTGTTACTTGCATACGCATAACCATGAAGATATCCAACATTGTCACTCCTTTAGTCAGCAGCCTGAAGAACAGCTTTAGGAAGAACCTGGTTATAAGGAGTGGTTAACAGGTCACGCTATTCATTTTCTAACACAATTTAAGTGCATTTACACAAATCAGAATAGCAAACTGTGCTTACCTTGCCCAACAGCAGAGTGTATTTTTTCCACGTCAAATTTAATCTTTGACCTTCCAGGTGTACTCAGCATTTTTTCCCAAATCAAAGTTACCTCTTTTAAGCATGGTGTGATTTCTTCATAGTCAAGTTTCAGACGTCTGTTCTGCAAATTGTTTTCTGAAGCTGATAAATTGAACACACCAGTTAATATTGTTTACTATTTGTAACGTATTAATTTAACTTGGACATTGGAGGCCTAGAAAGGTGCCAGAGAAGGACTCTTCATCAGGGACTCAGGTGACAGGACAAAATAAATTCTCTCCTTCCAGCCAGGAGTCTTGGCCTGAGTTGAAAGAAGGACTTCATGTTCGGCATACTGATATTTTCACATGGCTGGGCCCTTTGTCTACACAGTTGTTCTTCCTGGAAGACAATCCTTTCTCAAGTTTTCACAAAGACAAACAAGAATTGCCATTTTCAGGCCAGGTACCTCACCCCCTTGAGGATCCAGGTGCATACTCCCTTCCTGGACATCTAAAATCAGCCAGATAAACATTTCTCTCCCTGTCCTTCACATCCTCAAAAGAGCAGCTCTCCAGCGCAATCACTTATGGTTCTGTATGCAGCCGCCACAATAAAACATGTATTCGTAATCAGCTACATTTTATATGCAAAAATCGTCACAACAGATTTGTGTTAAAAATGCCCTGCAAGTTACAGTTTCTCAAGCTCCTTATCATCTTTATGACTGATCTAAACAATTACTACTCCATGCAAGCCTTGCTTGCACAATTTGTACACTACAGCAGGCACCCACAGTTTCAAGTCCACAACCAGCTCCTTGAGAACTTCAAGACCAGCCAAACAGAACACTGCCATGACCAATACTCAGACAATGACCTATGGATGCAAATGCAGAACATTATTGTGCTGAATTCCTTGCCAGAGCTTCTTGACACCAGCCTGTGGTAAAACTAAGAGTACCAGTTCAGATCAAGTAAACAAATAATAAGATGTAGTGATGAAAAAATGAGTGTAAATCGTCACCTACACTAATGAGACCTGAGAGAAATGCTGTTAAACTGTACGTTCCTAAAACATTTCATTAAGGCATGGTCCAATCCACTGCCAAGGCCACAGAACAAATGAAGAGGTTAACCTCTATTGCAGTAGGGTGCACCAACCTTGTAACTTCTGGTTTTCTTTCTCCATTCTAAGAAGAAGTATCTGCTGAATAATAGCTTTCTTCCACAACTCGCGAAGCTCACGGGGTGTCCGTTTCCTTTCTTCTTTCACTGGCCCAAAGGGGCCATCTTCACACACTGGTTCCAATGGGGATCTGGGTGGAAGCTCTCCAAGTTCGGAGTAATCTTTAAAAGAGAGAAACTGTTGTGAACTACTTAGATTTCATGATCAGGTGAAGGGGCACATTTTGACGGACTGCATATATATACACAAATGTATGTATGCCTGTATCTACTTACATACACACATATATACATACATATCTAAGAGGTAGCAAGACTAAGCAAAGTTTACCAAATGACCGTTTCAAGCAGATTTAGAAGCTTCTTCTGGGTAAAAATCATATTGGCCAAATCCTGGAACATTTTTTTTTCTAGAACCTGATAAAAACACTACACCATACATGAAACCATGGCTTACTTATTACAGCTTTACAAGGGCAGAACTAAATGGAAAAAGCAAGCTTGAGAAATTGCAAAAATAAAACCTACAGCTGAAATCTGGCATGATTCAAATCAAATATAGCAACCTTATAATTTAAAGAACCATTTCTGAACTGCTTAACAAAGAAAACACACACCCTTAGCTGCACAAACACACCACCACCTAAGGCCATTCACTGGGATGATTAACAGTTCTTAAAGCAAACATGCAGAAAAAGAGACAGGCACCTAAGACATGTTTGCTCTCACTTCTAACTTTTAATCATATCCTAACCTTTTGCACTTTTTCTTTTGGCTTCAGCTGGTATACCACAAAATATATCTTTTTGTCATGCATGTAGGCTAATTCTAAGACTGAAAACAGTACAAAATAAAATAAACATTAAGTAAATTTCAAGCAGGTTTAAAAATCTTTAGGGAAAGGGCAAACAACATAGTTTTCAAACAAGTTCTCAACACAAAGCATAAATTCTTATACTTTGTGTTCTTAATGCCTGCTGTAGTACCACTTAATTTTACTGGTTTCTAAAACAACTCTGACTGCTCACTAATCTTTGATGTAATTTGTATCTAGAAGAAAAATTACTTGATGCACCACCTTAAAAATGAATGGTCAAAACTACCCATCTCTTCCTATCAAATCCCAGTGGAAAGCCACCACAACAGCACTTCTCCTTCAGCCCAACAGAATGGCTGTGAAACATCTTCCAAGGACAAGCTGACCAGTTATCCATAAAAGAAAATGCTTTAAAATCAATGCAATAAAAACCATTCCCCAGATTCTCCAGCCAAAGACAAGTACATATGTGCATGCAATGTCCAATAGCTCCTGGAGAAGGAGTACTCCTCAAACAACTATTCTGATGGTAGCTCAGAGGTCCATTTCTTTGTCATTGCCTCGCACAGTGATAAAGATTTTGAATTAAACACACACATTATCTCATTTCTACAAATTAACAAAATAGGAAAGTTTTCACCGCTTCGAATTCTGCTCAGAATGCTATGCCATATATTAACTCACACAGTTCATATGCAGCTATTCTTTCCTTGTTTCTTCAAAGGCACTCGCACAACTGAGCTCAGATGACTAAATAAGAATGGAAACGTTCACAGCTGTTGGCTTCTGTTTTTCTCAGTTTTGCCACTGTCAATCTTTTCCTCTCAAGGAGTCATAGATAAATAGGGTGGCTCCAAATACCACCTGTTTGCTTAGACAACATTTCTTTGCTTATTACCACAGTTTAATTCAAGAGCTAAAATATGCATATAAAAATGCAACATTTTGAGCTAGCAAAACAAATTAAACCTTTAAAAACGTGGACTCTGGATATAAATGCAGATACCCACACTTTGGGTATTTACTGCATTTCAGAGAACAGCAAACTTGACAGGAAGGAGAATTAGGTCAAGGACAAAGAGTTGTGGTCAAAGGCTCAATATCCAGCTGGAGACCAGTAACGAGTGGTGTCCCTCAGGGATCGGTGTTGGGACCAGTCCTGTTCAGCATCTTCGTCGCTGACATGGACAGTGGGATTGAGTGTGCCCTCAGCAAGTTTGCCAATGACACCAAGCTGTGTGGTTCAGTTGATACGCTGGAGGGAAGGAATGCCATCCAGAGGGACCTTGACACACTTGTGAGGTGGGCTGATGCCAACCCTATGAAGTTGAACCATGCCAAGTGCAAGGTCCTACACCTGGGTCAGGGCAATCCCAGACACAGTACAGGATGGGCAGAGAAGAGATTCAGAGCAGCCCTGCGGAGAAGGACTTGGGGGTGCTGGTCGATGAGAAAATCAACATGAGCCAGCAGTGTGCGCTTGCAGCCCAGAAAGCCAACCGTATGCTGGGCTGCATCAAAAGGAGCGTGACCAGCAGGTCGAAGGAGGTGATCCTGCCCCTTTATTCTGCTCTCGTGAGACCTCACTTGGAGTATTGTGTACAGTTCTGGTGTCCTCAACATAAAAAGGACATGGTTCTGTTGGAACAAGTCCAGAGGAGGGCCACGAGAATGATCAGGGGAATGGAGCACCGCTCATATGAAGATTGGCTGAGAAAGTTGGGACTGTTCAGCCCCCTGGAGAAGGCTGTGTGGAGACCTCATAGCAGCCTTCCAGTATCTGAAGGGGGCATATAGGGATGCTGGGGATGGACTCTTCATTAGGGACTGTAGTGATAGCACAAGAGGTAATGGGTTAAAACTTAAACAGGGGAAGTTTAGATTGAATATAAGGAGGAAATTCTTTCTTGTAAGGGTGGTGAGGCACTGGAATAGGTTGCCCAAGGAGGTTGTGAATGCTCCATCCCTGGCAGTGTTCAAAGCCAGGTTGGATGAGGCTTTGGGTGATATGGTTTAGAGTGAGGTGTCCCTGCCCATGGCAGGGGGGTTGGAACTTGATGATCTTAAGGTCCTTTCCAACCCTAACCATTCTATGATTCTATGATTCTATGACAAACATTTGACACTTTAATGGCCATCACCATTTGCTGCAAAGAGAAGTAGGAAAAACTGAAAATGCATTAAAAAACACAGCTGGTTATGAGAAATATTCATACAATGAAGAAACTATATTATATCCCTTCTAAGAAACTGGGATGCATTAATTTGTTTGTCTTTTTCTTTACAGGTAAATGGAAAGATTTCTGTGATCTAAGATCTACAGTTATGAAAGCTTAGGTAAATGTCATCAAATAAAGAAGGAACACACATTTGATAATTCTCACCTTGTGTTGACAACAAAAGGAAAAGTATTTTGATTGGTTTTGATGCACACACTATACTGTCAACAATGTTCTACACATGTTTATGTAGAATGACTACATATAGTCTCTTTCATGCTCTTAGAACCAGCTTCATTTGCTTGAATAAAATATTAAATTAAAAAAAAAAAAGATCACCATTGTCAAGGGAATTCCTCTAAGGCTGCATTACATGCACAAAATAACATTGCCATAAGAAAAGAGGAATTAATGAAAACAGTCACCAAACATCAATGCAAAAAGTAAAAGGTATTCTTATTTGAATCACTTTGTCTATTGTACACTAAGTCTATTCAGTTCTTGTTACATTCTCCCAGCATCCAATACACAATGCACGTACATCTTAGGAGAAACAAATCTCTTCTCAACCTAAACATGGCCTCAGTGGTTTATGGATCTCTTTTAGAGTCAGACTGTATTTTGGTTTTAGGTATGTATATATACACATGTATTAGAAAATATCAGACTACGTACAGAGACAGATTAGGGTTACCTACTAGCACAAGAGCAAAACAAACAAACAAAAAAACCAAAAAAACCAAACCAAACCAAAACCCAGCAGACTGGCAAAATAGATGCAAGTAAATGAATTAAACAAATTGTATTCCTAGAATGTTCCTGGTTTTAACATACACATTCTACTTTCCCAGTGCAAATTTTGTGGATTGCTCTACTCATATCAACTTGACAAAAGATCACCTTCTAATTTATCAGAGATATTACTCACTTATCATCCTCCACTGACTGTGGCAACACCTGAACCACTGCAAAGCATTAATTACTTAAGACCATGGTCCTGCTTCCACTTAGGCTGAAAATTTCTTGTCCATTACTGACTAACCTGATAAGATCACTATTCACTAGAAGAAGTTTAACCCACAATGCTTAAGGCTATAAAAGAAAGCAAAAAGATTACAAAATTCTATGGGCTGAACAATTACGATTATCAACCCTACCTCTGATTCCTCTGTAGAAGAGTCTTAGACTTGATCTTGCCTTCCAAATTGCAGCTCCTTTTCTATATTTTCTTTCCGTCTTACCACTCGTGGACATTTGACAGAAAGTCTAAAGTTTACTTTGATAAACTGCAACACATTTACAACCTTCCTTCCCTCCCATCTCCATGCTGGCATGTGGCAGGATGTATAGAAACCAAAATGAACCTGTTTAACTGCTCAGGTGGCCTGTCTAAAGTTTGCAGAGTTGCATCAGCTGTTTGGCTGGTAAAGGAGTGGAGGAGGTGGAATGTGCAGGTAAACCCTCAAAGCAAAGTAAAACTCCAGACACAAACCCATGTTCCATGGGTATGCAACAAAGACATGCCACTCAGCTTCTAGATCCAGACAAGAGTAGAAATACTGTAACAAGAAACTGAATATTTCATTATTATGCACAAATGATCTGGAGGGTAGCAGAGAAAGCAAAGATAAATAGTAGAGCCATTCAACTGAACATAACTGGGAGTTCACATCCCACTGAATCAAACTGCCACGCGTTTAAATCCAAGTAATGCACAGCCTTTGAAACTTTAATGAGATTAGTAAGCGCACTTCAGCAGGATCTAAACACTTCAGCACACATGGAAAGCCTGCTTCCCTGTTCATCTGCTAACCTCGTCAACTTTCGTTGACTCCTGTTCCACATTTGACCTGTACTCCTTTCAAATATGTTGCTCCTTTCCCTGCAGCTTCCATATAAAATTCTACCTCATATATGGTACATCTGCAAGCTACAGAATTTTTGTATTACACAAAATTCTCACTTGCAAAGATAACACATAAAACAAAATACAAAGATTATGAAGAAAGTATCACAGTATATTACTCCCAGGCACCACACTAAATAAAGGTTGGTTAACGACTGCAGTACTCATTACACAATATTTGACTGGTAATGATATGAACAGGAAATTTCATTAGCTCCAGAAGCAGCTACAATGAGTATAGAGCACTTGCTGGGACCTGCGGGAAGACATTCCAACAGTGAGTTATTAAAACGTTGCCTTAAACCCTATTTTTTAGAAAATTTCATTTGTAATTCACTATTCAAGCAACCTCAGTATTAAACAAGGCTTTCCACAAAACAAGAAAAGAAGGAAACCCACTAAGAGAAACCACACATGCAAAGTAAAAAACAAAGACGTGACAAACCCACCTAAAGGCCTAAATTTTAAAAACATTCTGCCAGAAGCACTCAGTTTAACCAACCTCAAATACCAAAACCAAGATAACAAGATTCATCTTTGACTAGAAAATGCAACATTTCATGCAGAAAAAAAGGGCTTGTTTTATTTTTATAGGAAGCTAAAAGGGAGGAGGTTCAAATATAATGCGGTATCACCATCCCATCTACAAAGCTGTTTACAGATGGCTCTCTAAATGCAGTGTTTACCAGTCACAACTGTTCTCCAGGGTTAAGAACTCAAGCAACATATGGCAAGAACGTGGATGGAAGAATTCCGTTAAGCATTTTATTTTCTGCTTTACACTATTTTTCTTTGTTGCATTTTAAACATTACAAAATCCAACTTAGCAAACAAATAAGTGAATCTCCGCAGTCATGTAAGAGCATCTCATTCCTCTGAATTGCAATTTTTCACTGTCCAACATGTAATTCCAACCCACTGTCCACCTTTGAAACAAATCATCCGTTCTACAATTGACACTGCTGTTTTAAAAATCTTGCTGTCTACTGCCACCAACATCCTGCAGCTCATGACAAACATCATCACTTTCCCACCACTTACTTCAGGAACCTGTTCACACCCTCTTTAAACCTAGTACTTGACTTTACCCTGCTGGGAGTTTCTGACAATCTGCAAAACAGTTCTCCCACTGCGACAAATTCTGCAGTCAATATGTGAAAATTGTAGTGAAAATAGTCCACTGCACAGAGATTTGTAGATGCTGAATAGAAGTATGCTGCACTGCAGCACCAGGTGAAGTTTCGTGATCACTCTGCACTGATCTAAGCGTGTCCTGCTTCTGAGCAGGGTAAGAGCACCAACCTCCAGCTTCCCTGCAAGTGTCCCTCTTTGCCTCCCTGTGCCTGCTCTAGTGTTTGTGTAATACCAGGAGTAGGACTAGAAAACTGATCCAACTGGAAACTAACCACCATTTCTGAGTAAGCTCATATTTCAGCTGGCTTACAATGATCACCAGGCTGCTCCTTTCCCATTTTAACAGTGAAGACAGAGAACTAGGACATCCTAAACCATTTGCATAGCCACAAAATGTGGACCTTATTAGAAAGACTCTAGAGGTATGACGATTCAGCTGCAAGTAGGATGGGCAGGTATAAAGGTAAAAATCAAAGAACTGAAGAAACACTTTTATTACTTAGAATGTTTTAGACAGTGAGTGGGACAGCCAGTGACTTTTGTGCACTCATAGAGAAAACAGGTAAAAAAAAAAAATCATATAAAGAGATCAACAAAAACCTTCTTTCAAAAGAAATATAGAATTGTAACACACCAAATGTGATCCATTTTGCAAGTGACCTTTGCTCCTCTTTTTTTGTCTTTCCACTTTGCAGGATACAACACTAATTCTGCCCCACAAATAAACAAAAAAGAAAAATATCAGAGGACAAGACACTGAGTATGTCTCAAGGTGGTGGTGGTGGTGTGACAGAAATGCTTCCTCTCTGTGTTCCACACCACCCGCAGCAGCACAACCATTCCATGGGAAGTGGCAAACAGCAGGAGGTGAAGTTGGACATTTGAACTGTAGCTTGCTACAATAGAACTACCATAATTCAACCCTGAAAACATCAAGCTGCCAGCTGGAAAGAAATAAAAATTTCTGCTGAATATTTCACCTATGCAGAAAATCCTTTCCAGATCTCCAAAGTGGAGATCAGCCTCCTCTTCAGGTTCATGAGACATCACCTCGCTGTCCTGCCAGGCAGCGAATTGCATAATGCAAAAAATGCAGTCATGTGTTTCATTGTAAAGTTATGTACAGAAGCAGGGGAAAATAGCAAGGAAAGGGGAAACTGGTAGCATCCACAGGCAGGAGGTGGCTGAAAGAGGACCTGCACTTGGGACATTGCTCCCATAACAACCAAAAGTAAGATTCTCCTAAATCTCAGGCTTTCTGTTGTCTCAGAGCACTTGCTCATCTTGCCCAAGTGCAGCTGGATTGAGTCTGGTCTTCAAGCAAGGCAGGAATCTCAACTGTCGAGACAAAAATGGCTTTCTAAGTGTATCTATTTGCAATCCTTTTTTTTTTTTTTTAATATCCTACTGATTTAGAACTGTTTTTCATTTTACTACACTCCTGGACACCTTCCTCCATGTACAATAAACCTCTCCTTTTAAATAATGGTGTCTGCAAAACAAACAGTATGACCTCTGCCTAGTATACACAATGCAACCACCAAAGCGCTGCCAGCAATCATTTCTTTCCAGCTGAGCTACAGGAAATAAGTTTTAGCTCAAATATCTGGATCCTAAACAAGTAAAGGATCCAGAAGTGCAGGACAGTGGGACTCAAAGTGTTGTCAGCTTCATGTGAGAACTCAGGACACCAGACATTTCCAAAGTTCAGAACCTTGTAAGATTAACCTCAAAATTTAAGCCAAAGCTATGTACCAGTTGTCTGGGTTTTGCTTTAAAAAAAAACAACAACAAAATTTTAGTAAATGCACCTTCTTATCCTGCTGCATTAACTACAGAGCGTGGCAACAAACACAATCCATTCTGAGATCTAGCTCGCCACTTGCCTATACAAATCACAAATACAGGAATCTAGATCATCCTGTGTGTACAGAGTTAAAAGTTGTCTCTGTTTCTTGTGACGTCTTAGATACTCATATTTACTGATTACAAACCAAAGAAGTTACTGCCACAGATCTGTATCATTTTCTTGACAGTGCCTGCCCACATGTGGTCAAAGTAGTACATAGTTTAGGCCTATGCTAAGCCTGAATAACCCTATCATCTCTGATTCACAGAGATCCATGTCTCCTGGTTGGGACTTTTAAAAAATCCCTAGGTTTTTTTCTCACTGCTCTCCTGCAGAGTACCCTGGATGGGTGTATGGACTACTGCACTTGAATGGAGAAATTGGTCACAGGAGTCAGTATATAAAGGGAAACTCACAATGTTCCCTTGTTTCCCTCCCTTTATTCTTATGTTTGCAGAACATGCTATATAACATTATCTTGAAAACCTTCTTTGCCCTCTGTTCAACTGGTCTGAAATTGATCTTTTGGTGATACATCAGCTGTTTGCATAATTTCTGTTTCCAAAGGAAATAAAGATAAAAAGAGTGAGAAAGACTAAAAGTACAAGTAACTTACAAAATCAATAAACTCCAATGTATGTGCTGCTTCTCCTTGAAGACAGTACCAAAGAAAGAGGAACAAGACAATAAATGATAGTTACATTTACTTTGGAAGTACAGAGGTGACTAAGTTAACTGTGGTGGTGAGTCCAAAGTAAGATCACCTTTATAGCAGCTCTCTTAAAGGCTACAGAGGCTGGAACATGAGTGAGTATTCTTTACTGCCAGAAATGTTCCAGGGGATGCATGAAACCCCAAATAGAAAACCCCATACTTATTATAAATAATAATAAAATAAAGTAAAGAAGAAAACCTAACTCTGAGTTTTCTCTCTGGGTTCATAAATTGAATATGTACATTGGAACAAAACCAGAAAAAGAAAACAACAGTAAAGAAAAAGGCCAGATATTTTAAATTGCTACATCTATTAATAGTACGTCCTGTTTTCATTTTGGCCACACTTGCTTCTCCAACTATTCTGCTTATCCAGCTGTAGGTTGTTAAGATTGTATCTTGCAGCTATTATGTCTCAGAGGAAATGCTTTAATAGGCAATTTAGGATATTTTTTTTTCCTATTTAATATGGAAAAGTTTTGTGGCTTTCAAAAACAAGTAAGACTATTTCCAGTCACAAAAAGATGCATCAAATCTGAAAAATCAGTAGCTTCACAGAATGGCTTGAGTATACGGGAGCATTTAAAGTGTGTTTACACAACATGCTCTTGAGATCACTTCATTCTAAAATACACTAAATTTAAGAGGCATCTATGCCCATACACAGCTTCCCCAACATCAGTCAAATTACATTGCCAGCATTACATTAACAACACTTGTGTTATATGCTGTGTCCAATTAATCAAAGTCTCTCTTTAAGATGCAAGAAGGAGGTAAAGCTTGCAGAGCTCAAGCTGTGAAATTCAAGCTTTAATGAGCCAGAGACCATTATCTACAGACACAAGCTTCTCTGAGGTATTGTTGGCCTCAGCATGTGCTGTAGTACCTGGTTCAGTGAGAAGGATAAAATGTCGCACCTGCACTCTGATGTGCAGTGATTTTTTTCTAGTCTGTGGTTCTTAAGCTTTACAGAATTTCAGGAGATAAATATGAGAACAGTGGATAACTGTAGCTCAAGTGGCAAAAGTCACAGAGTGGAACAGCATACATGTGGTCAAATTCAGTCTGGTATGAAGTACACTTTACAGAACTCAACTGAGGTCATAAAAGAAATTTAATTCCTTCTGCTAGGCCAGGATTTTTCTAGTCCAGAGTTCTATATTGCAGCATGGCAAGATGAAACAGAAGCCTCACCTTTTCTTCTAGAGCAATACTTGGTGATGCTTTTTTTAAACCCAGAACTCATTAAAACAGTACAAACAACAATAATTGCTCCTCCAGTTAGTTAATTTGACACAACTTTGAAACTATGTTACATACCAAAGCTGAAAACTAAAAGCCTCAACAGCTGAGGAGGTTGGCTTGATCAAAGAGTAGGTGAGAAAGTGCAAAGACAGTACAAACAAAGCACCAGGCAAATTTGTCTGCTCAGTAGACAAAATGATCCACATTATCTCCACTGACAACATTCATGGAAGCAAATAAACACAGACTTTACCATCATATCGACTGGGAGAATCACATGCTTTCTGAGGGGTTGCCACTCGCAGGAATATCTGTTGCCTCCATGAATGCCGTCGTGTCCTTACAGGGCTGTCCTCACCAATGGCCTGCTGGCTGTGTTTAGATTCATAGTCACTAGAACAGTGAACACAGAATGGCTTGTGAGTAGTTTGCCTGAATCTGCTATCAGTGACACAGTCTTCAGTGCATGTAACAACAGTGACCATCAACTACAGAGTGCAGTGTGCTGTGCACGTGCTGGGTCAAGCTTAGTGTTGGGTAAGTGAAGCTTGCTTTGTGGCAGCAGATTTATACAAGGCTGCAAACATCACACAGGTTCACCAAAAGGGCCCGGCAGCTCTTCTCCAGTTTTAATCAGTTCTCAGCTTTCTTTGCAGCAAACCCAATGCATTAAAGACACATACACCATAATGTATTTTTACCATTCTATTTAAATGCCATCCAAAATATCTAGCAATTATTCATAGGAGGCACAAAGAACTGTTGATACCTTTTATCAGCATATATCAAGGAGCTTTATAAACACCAACTAAACTTGTAACCTTCTGTGAACTGGGTATGTAATATATTCATCCACAAAACAGACTTAGAGCAAAACTTTTGCCCTTTGTGTTCACAACTCACCATTTGAAATAGACAACAACCTTTGGAATAGTGTTTAGGAACCTTGTATGTTACTCATTTGATGTACACAAACTACATACAAAGCTTTGTATTCAGAATATTAAACAAAATAGTGAACAGCAATGTTGTTTTCCTACTAAAAATCCCATTAGTAACTCTCAGTTGTTACATCTTTAAACTATTCTTTGCTTATTCCATCCTACTTAGGATGAACCATGTATATTCTCTTAACTGAAAACTGCCAATACAATGCTTTGGCAGGAATAATCACTGAAGTGCATAGGTGGAGGTTGCAGGATCATTATAACATCAAAATGGCTAAGTTCTGCAACTGTAATGGGCAAGGAGTCTGGTACAGCTCCATCCTTTTGACAGCAATCACATGCAGAATACATGCAAGTGAACTGTTGCACAAATCACATTTTGCAAGTGCAAGAAGCATTTGAAATAGTTTAAACAAACCTTTGAAAACAGTTTTACCTGCAGGCTTTAAGAGAGAACCCTACCTTGTGCTCCTAAAGTCAGAGGTGTTATTTTCATCTACAGGAGCCAGAAATTTTAAGAAATTTGGCACAGAAGAGGAAGAATGAAGCTTTTTCCTTAAGGCAGTACGGTAGGAGATGCTGAGAGTGCAGTTGGGAAAAGCATAGTTTAGAATAAAGAAGTATAAATCCACAGAATAAAAATAATACATACTGCTAGTTTCAAACAAGAAGCAGCTTAATCCTGAAGGCCTGAATATCAAGGAAACCAAAGCCAAAACTGAAACTGCTAATAATGTGCTACTTTGAAATACATATTTGTTTAGGCAAACTAAAATGTTCCAACATAAATAAATGTACTTCCAGTAAAGTTATTATTCTTTGCTGTATTCTAAGATACTTAGTGTATGTTTCAACTAAAGTCCTTTAATCTAATCAGAACTGATGCCAACTTTATCATTGCACATTTACTTAAATACCAGTCTCAAAGACCAAGTTGGGGGGAAGAGGTTAGGAAAAGCTGACACTGATAATCATTGCAGTGGCAGATGAAAACTAAGACTTTGGCAAAAAACATTCTGTGAAGCATTAACAGACAAGCTTGGAACTTTTAAGTTAAAAGTTGAGCCTTCTGACTGATCATTTAGGACTGTGGCTGTATTTATGCAACAGACAGGAGCACTAACCAAATTTCATCAGCAGTCTTCTGGCCAACATAATGTTGCTCTCTTTTAAAATAACAAGCCCCTAACATGCTCAGAGAATGCCAATAGATGGAAGTGAGAACAACTCAGATAATGAACAGGCTTTGCAGGGAATTAAAAAATATAAAATTATTTGGCTAATGATACTACAAGGCCTTTTCTCAGAAGAGTACACAAAAGTACGCGAGTAGGAAAATTTACTCCTGAAGAACTAAGTTTAAAAAAGAACTGCTTCTGATAATCCTCAAATTATATATCTGGATGGCATTTAGCACTGTCTCCTGAAGATGTGAGGGGGATGGAGATACCCTGAGAAAAGCACTAGTATGAAGCAAAGCTGTTCTTTATCAGATGGTATTGAGCATGAAGGCGATAAGGTTGTTGCACAGTGTGCCCTGCAAAGAGGTTTTGCTTAAAGTCATATTGTAAATCCATCACAATTGCATGGCAATTTCACTTACAGAATACAATCAATTTAGGTAGCTCAACTTTATTGATTTAAACTCATTAACCCATTTGATAATCCCTATAAATTTCCATTTTCAGTCTTGTTTCTTAGAGGTTTTATATGGTATACCCTTAAATGACAGGGAAAGGGAAGAAGTTGCTATTCTGCATGCAGAATTAAAATGAAGAGTAAAATAAACTCATTTCCTACACCATACTTCTGAGGTGAAGCTAAATTAAAGAGATGCTGGTTCACAAATATAACTGAAGGAACTGGTGAAACAAGGTTCTCAATTGAGTATTTTCTCATGGTCAGAAGAATCAACACTTTGGAAAAACAGGAAACCTTCACCTGAGAGAACAAAACCAAACAATAAACAACAACAGCAAAAAAAAAAATTGCCTGCCAATGGTCAATGACTGTAAACAGCACTTCCAAGGATGTTTGGTCTCATTAGCCTTTTGAGCTAAAATAAACAGTTTTAGCTCAAGGAACTTAAGAAAGAGTTGCATGGTTAAGATTTTTAGGGAGCTACTTGTTTCAGATTTTCAGGGAAATGATGGGTTAATGTCTTTTGCTCAACATTCTCTATACGTAAAGAATTTCTAAGAAAGGAGGCACAGAAAAATATTATTTGATATTGCTCAAAGTAACCACCACAAATACATAAGCTGGTGGTCGGGGTTTTCTGACTGGTTCTGGGGGGAATGTTTTCCTGTTTGTGATTTTTGGTTGTGGGTTTTCTTTGTAATCAGCTCTCCACAGTCCTACTTCTTGCCCCATTTATTTAACTTTGCCAATTTGCCCTTAATGTCAGGCACAAAATAGTAATATGTTTGTGTGTTATCATGAACAAAGCAGAACAGAACTGTATGATTCAGGAAGGACAAAGTGAGCTGAATCACACGTTCTTGGCAACTTATTCCTCACACAATTTAAGTAGTGCTGCTGTCTGCTGCATAACAAGTTTCTTTAGAGCCAGTTTTTCCAAAGCAAGTCATGTGCCCATGTGTCTGAAATAATTTATTAAACAAAAAAATTACATGGGTAGCAGCTCTGCATTCAGTAGCGGAGCAGTTAGTCCCCTCTCCCATAAAAATCTACGACCTTTGGTCTGTATTAAATTATTTACACTACAGCTTCACATTTATGACATGGTAAAACAAACACTTCTCCAAACTATGCTAGCTGGCTCACCTCTTCTGCGCAAAATGCCCACTTTGTTCTCCGCTTGAATTATGCCTTAGGTATTTAAAGAAGTTGGGTGAAGAGGCCGAAGGATTAAGACGAGTTAGAGTAGGAGAACGTGCAAGTTGACCAGAAGAACTTTTAGATTCACCAACAGATGTTTTCAAACCATATAGTGGGATTCCAACCAGTGATGGAGTTGAGGTAGCACAAAGAACAAAACAGAGAGGAAAAAAGGGGAAAGGGGAAGAAAAAAAAATAAAAAGGGGAATCACTTCTCTAATCTTTGAAAGAGACCTGCCATATACAAATGAGCCAGTTCCTATGTTTTCCACAGTTAATGCAGTAAGAGGCTGAACATTTTAACCCAATCAGCAAAGTCCCACATACACATTTACAGGCTTCAGCGAGGCATTTCAGCATATGACTGTATTTAAACTCCCCAAAACCTGTCACTGACACACCCCTTTCTTCTCCCTCATATGCACTTCCTCTTGATTTCTATGATAAAGCCAGGCATATGATCAAGAGCTCTAATGGATGAGAAGTGAAATGCTACATGAAGAAGTGAATTTACTTACACTTTGGAAACAATTTAAGAATTAAGGTAAGCTGTTCAAAAACACTTATAAAATGTTCAAGAATCGTTAAAAGTCTGTAATTCCAGTGATTTTTCCATTTCCTCTAAGTTTTCCATTTCCTCTGGTTCTATACTTTTGCTAAAAAGGGAAGCAGTGATTTCTTTTTGCTTTATGTGAGGGAGCATGCACACTCAGTGTTACTAAAAATTACATGATCAAACCCAAATAAAAATAACCAAGGAAATTAAAAATGTACTTAATTTCTAGCTGCATTCCTACAGTACAATAAGAATTGATTGAGCAAGCAGCTACAAACATCAGGGCAACTCTCAACAAACACTGCAAGTCTTAAATTGCACTACAAAAAACTTCTAGTATTTTAGAATTAAAAAGGTTCAAAGAAGGGACAAAAAGGCAACCCAGGGCATGTTTCATGTCAAATACTATAATTCCCCTTTTTTCACTGTCATCACCTATTGCAGGCATGTTTTTTTTACTGCCCCACCTCCTGCAGAGAAAAAATGAGCTGAAATACATTCAGATTTCCTACTGTCTAACTTGTGTAAACAAGCATCTTGGCAGCCAAACAGAAGCCTACAGAGTGTTTCCATAGTAATTGGGAAAAGCCAGATACAGGGAGCGAAGAAAACTGCCATAAAGTTAAGAGAAGACTTTAGAGATGTGGAGGCAGGCTTTTGAAGGAGGACAGTTTGAAGAATATTAGCATGAAGGCAAGCAGTAACTTGGTTTTATGAGTAAAGTCTATATAGACTTGTTGAAAAGTTAGACAGGAGCCTCACCTCTATCAAGAATTAGGTAATTTATGTCAGTTTTTGTGTTATTGTGAACTCACACATGAATTCACCAACTAGTAAGGTTTTCAGGATCACAAATGCTACCAGAATTTTCTCTATAGAGAATAAGAAGTAGCATTTCTTTATGCTGCTTGCAGAGCGAAACAACCAGCATTAAGGAATATTGCTTGAAAAAATATAATAAAACCCCATAGGAGCAATCCTACGTTGCGCTTACACTTATACTGTGGAACTACAACATCTTATATTTTCTCTCCTCTGTGGAGTACACAGGGCTAAAAGTGTTTTTAAACAGAATACCTACAAACCTCCAGTGAGTGACACACTGCTGTGATACATTTCTTATCCATTAAGAGGACATACCTGGTATGCAATTATCATCCCAAAATATGTCCTCAACAAACAAAATCATAGCCTGCTTTTAGTAAGTCTTACTTTCTTTTGTGAGGAGTCTCTGTGCTCACTGAGTGATACCTCATAAGTTTCCTCTGGGGAACAGACGGCGATGTTTCAACAGGTACCAGAGATTCCTGGCTTTCTGTTGGCAAATGACTCAGCGTGTTTGCCCGCCTCCGAAAGCTTTGCTGAGGTAACTGCTCAACTGGGGAATCATCTGCATCACTGGAGAGATCACCCACTGATCCACTGGTCTTGACAGTGTTTTCTGTAGGAAGCGCAGGAAGTCTGTCTTTATCCTTTTCACACAATGGTGCTTCCTAGCAGTGCAAGACATAAGGTTATCAATCTTATCAAGAGTTATCAGTCTTTGAGGTTGCAGTCTCATATCATCATTCACATCCCAGAGATCTGCTTTAAACTTGCATGTTTTATCATGATAGCCTAAAGAAAGAATCTTTGATGGTTTATGTCTTTGTTATTAATGTAGGTCAAAAATCAGAGTCTCCATTTTAGAGAGGAAAAGTTATTTTGAGAGTAATTGTATTTTACAGTATGTCAAATACAACTCAGAAGAAATGGGGTCAGAACAGAAGAGTCAGATTTGGGTAACAGTGACAGCAATGAAAAGGCTGACATTTCAGAATACTATATAGATTGCACCCCATCTGAGAATATAGCATTCCTATGATCAGATGCCTGTTTCAGTCCAAAACCATGCATTTTTCTTCATTCACCACCTCATGTGTTTCTTGCAGAGCTGGCCATTCTTTCAAAAACATAAGCAGTAAGAATAGATTCTTGACTACCTGAAGTCAGGAGTCCATAGGTGATGAGGCACTAGAGAAAAATCAACAGCTGTATCCAAACCTGCAGAGTACTAGGCTGCCCCCATAGAAGATGACTGTCTTCTTCTATGCTGCTTGCTTATATTGTTTTATTCAGACTAAAAGCTTTCCAACCATGCAAAAAAGGGGAAATTACTTGACCTTTTATTTGAGTTTTATGATTCTGATTAATTCAATGCTGCATTCACACTATGCACTTTCAGGGCTGAAACCAACCACATTAGGATCAGCAGCATGGTAGTTACTGCATTTATTTTACCGCACATTCTTGCAAGATTCAGATGATTTATATAATATTTTATTTCACATATACAGACTCACACAATAAGATATATAAAAAATATATGTTTATTTACAGTAACATGGCTTTTTTATTTCAAATAGAGACCCAATTGCACTGTTCTCTTTTAATAGCATAGGGAACAGAATGAAAAGCCTGAAAGCAACTTGAAAATTCCAGAGAACAGGAACACAGATTTACTAAGAATCCCATCATGCCGAACAGTACAGAAATCTCCAGTGAAGCTCTAGAGATAACAGCATCTTACATGTCACCATTGTATTGACACGACTGCTATTTCTTAGCCTGAAAGTCTGTTACCAGAGTAAAGTAGGAAATGATTTTGCTCAAGCTGTCCCTCACAGGACTCGCACACATTCTGACAAATTCCATACATGAAAAATGATTTGGATAATCAACTAGCAAATTCTAAAGAACTTAAATATTGCTTCAAGCTGGAGTCCAGCAGAGTGTGAGGAAGGGATGACATGGGGCAAAGGGAAAGGCAGTCACTGATCCAAGTGGCTGCCTGCAATGAATGCAGCCCTGTCCCTCAGAGGGACTTGGTACAGGAATAAAGATGGAACCTATGGATAAGTAAGTGGCAAAAGGACTCTTGCAGGTAGGAAGAAAAGGATATACCTACCCTCCCTACTCTGTGATACTGTTTTATCATATTGTTTGATTGCTCTAGGGTTTATTTCCTTTCACATACAATCAGTTAGCTTGCTTACTCCCCAAAAAAAAATCAGAACAAAATGCAAGATGCTAGAACAGAACAGTTATATGAGTGGTTGATAACCACATTTCACATCTGACTATTTTTTTCAGGGAATATTATTTGAAGTTTCCAAGTATATACATTCACCCCAGACTACTTACTTTACGTGTGCTGTTTAAAGAACTGGATATAGAACTGTCCAAATCCACAGCACCAGCACTATCCAGCGGACCTCTGGCTTTACTGCCCTGCAGAGATAAAGCACACCAGCAGTTAGGATTATGATGTGTAGGAATACCAAAAAAAGATTTGTGTAGCATAGTCAGGATCTTTAATTTTCAAATACAGTATCCAAATTAAATTTCCTGAAATGTCTAAGAACAGCCTTTGCCCTTGTGAGAAACAAAGGCTTCATTCAGGACATTCTAAAGGATCTGGTGGAATTGAGGAATTCTCATGGGAAATGATGTGCTTTCCATGATACGTACATAATCACATACTGAATAAATGTACTGTAACTACTGTTAAAGTACCTTCTGAATTCCAAATGGGAAATTTTGACACTAGGTAGTTCTTGCCAAGATACAAAGAAACAAGAAGGCTTATAAAGCTCTTAAAACCATATAGATTTAATACACAACAGAACATCATTTCTGGTATTATCATTTCAATGGCTACAAATCAGAAAGCATAAATATTTTTGCATAATCTGTTCAACAGTATTTTTCTATAATGTTTTTATGTAGCCAAGAGAAATATCAAGAAACTACTGGGTTCTTATATGCTGACACAACTATGGAATTTCTGTCTTCCTCACCTTAAATGATATATTTTTTTTATGTTCTGAAGTTAAGGTTTATGTTCTCTTTGAGCTGTTATTCTAGATAAAATACAAAATGTTATCATTATTCACAATAATGACTATACTCTCCTTGAATATCAGGCAAAATGCCTCAGATCTAATAAAAATAAAGAATTTCCATCAAAACAGCCATGACAATGAAAATGCAATCAATATACAGCTGTGCTTATGGGAAGACACCTTATGCTGGTCAGGACAAACTGACAAAAATTAGAACAGTAGCTACTATACTTTGTGTAGCACCACTATCATTATGTCTCATACACTGAACATGCTCACAGCAGAATTTTACAGGGGTGAACTCTAGAAATGCTGGCTGGTAAGTAATGAGGGGAGATATTCAACTAAAAATCTTCTCTATGAGCATAATAATAACAGAGAGAACATGCTTTTGCCATCATTTGTTTCATGGAAGCAGGTTAGATACAGTGTCTGAAATAACCTTTGAAAGCCTTGTTTTGTCACTACTAGTTGCATGTCTATGAGCTAATAAACTGTACTAGGTTTTTGTTCAATTTAACTGCTGAGGAGAATGAGACTGCCAAATTTTTGTTCCTTTAATATTTGTTGTTTGGCATTCAACCTGGAAAGATAACAAATATTACTTTTCTATCATTCAAATAAATAAAACAATGAAATTATGTTCAGAGGCAATAAACATGATGATACTTACACGTGACAAAATGCTTTCAAATGATTCTGTCAGGGATCTTTTTGCTTTGTTCTTTAACATATCTAATCTGAATCTCGAAGTACTGCTGGGCACTTCATTTACAGCATTCTCAGTAGGGGGTTGTGAAGTCTGCAAGTATTTAAAAATATAAATGTGAAATACTCAAGAGCATGGAGCAGGATCTCAGTGAACAGTCTGAAGGCTTCCATGACCTGGATCAATACTTTCTTCTGGTGTCCTTGGCGTTTCATGCATTTTGATCTTTTGATATTTATACTGAAATTTAACAAACTATCCTAACATGAGACCAGGAAATCTCCTAAAGGAAATGTAGCAGCTTCAGAAGAAGTGCCCCTTCAATATGGATCTATGGCTGTGCTGGAAAATATTCTTTAACAATAAAGTACAACTGTACAAATTCCAAATGTTTAAGTGTAACAGATTAGAGATTGCTGAATGGATTTACTTTTCTTGCCAAGAAATTAATCAAAAATGGTGAAGCTCATCATTAACAAAAACTCTCAAGTGTCTCCACTATATTAAAACAGGGCTTCTTAAAGGTCAGGAAGATGTATAATAACCTGATTTTTCTGTATGTTTCACCAGTTGAAATAGTTCCATCTTAAAGCTAACAGTCTATTGAGAGTTTTCTTTTTAAATAAATATTTCAGTTCATTTTTAGTGCTTGCAAAGACCAGTGCAGCAAATACAAAAATGACTCTATGATGCAAATATTACCATCTAAACCTAATACCTGCAGCTGATACCAGAACACAATTTTCAGTGTTGTTTTTGGGCTTCATCTTAAGGCTGCTCTACCTTTTTTGGCTCTAAATTTAGAGCCCCGAATGTTTATTTTCTTTTAACCTTCACTTATTTTATCCACAAAGAGCAAATTAGATACTGCCTGCTATTACATTCTTATGAAAAAGACACTTAATTTGAAGGTCATTTTTGTTAGATAAAACCCATGTACTAATATCAGGTTTTGGGGTTGGATTTTTTTTTTTCTTTACATTCTTCCCTCCCCTGATTTAAATATTAGGAAAAAAAATATTATGAAAAGCAGTAAAGTGAATACCTTTGCAGAAAAGAAGGGAACAAGGACATGAGGGTGTTAGGGGTTAATAACTGCTGAGAAAAAAAACACTGCCAGTGTACATGTTCAAAGGTATCTGCTATTACACAGCGCTGGAGATAAATTATCAGAGTAAATATAAAATGTTGTGCTAAGACAAATGATGGACTAAGGGCAAGTCAACTCTGTTGTTAGAGCATTGGCATCTTTGCAAACATGAGATTAACCAATTTTGGTTCCAGAAACTGGGTAAACAGACTGCAGCAGGCCTTAGGGATTTTCAAATCACACTGAAGACATATCAAGATATTATCTTGCTTCCTATATCCCTATTTCCAAGCCATTCATTACTGACAACTATCTGATAATCGGCTGTCATTAGACCAAATAAAAATATTTCAGGTATGATGATAGAGGACCTCAGGCAATGTTTCTTCCTGTCAGACCACAACTACAATGCTCTTTTCTTAAAAGTGTATTTCTGGTGAGATGCCCAAGGCAAAAAATCAGAGAACAAAACATGCAAAGTTTTCTTCTTGCTTCCTCAGGGAGGTCAATAGTTAGCTAGTAAGCCATAAAGAGGAGATTAGCAAAGTGAACAAACAGTAAATAAAGACTTGCTGCTATGTCCCAAATTCCTTCTGGGTCTCATTAGACTCCATATATATACTTGCTAGTTTCTATCACAAACGGACAACAGCAGTCATCATGGTGAAATTACCAGCCAGCAGTGGTGGGACAGCCAAGATTTTTAAAAGGGTCAAACAACTGGAACTGAAAGTTTTCAGAGAACTGGTGCTGATCCTCTTTTAAACACAAACATCCATGAGGTGTCTCAAGTTAGTTAGTTAGTCACAAAGCAAGGCATCCAAAATCACTAATCCCTTCTGAAAAATCTTAACTGTGCTGTATAAATAGCCAATTAAACAGCAGTAATACAACCTGATACAGAATGAAAGGTAACACAGCTCTGCAGAAATGGACGAGTTGCAGATGTGGTTTCTGCAGCAATCCTACTCAGCTACTCCTCCTTGAGGCCACTTCAAAAGGTGGTTTGTACAAGTAAGTAACTTCTAGCTATTAAGTAAATGTAAGTCTTTATCAAGAATCAAATCCAGTCTGTTTGTCAGGACAATGACTCATACAGACAGTGGGATGGCAAATGCCACAGACTATCTGAGAACAATTACAAATTCGTTCTCTCACACACAACGAATTTTCATTGCAGTGAGAAGAGAGCAACAATCAGATCAGTGGTCTACCTTGTTTGCATACTTATCTCCTAGGCCTGAAATCAGACTGTACTGGGTACCTCAAAATCAGATATGCCTGTTGTGGCACAGAACAACAGCCTATGAATCATAAGCAAAACCAGTGTTCACCGCTCCCAACAGTCTGAAGTTCCAAAATGCCAGTGATGGAAATTTGCCTTTGGAAAAATATAAAAATGGAATGGAGGTGTTTTTTTTTTCCATGGATCCTCCTTACATGAACTAAAACTTAGCGATTACTTACTTACCTGTTTTGCTTCTCCAACATGGATATGGTCCTTCTGTTTTTCTTCATACATGTTTCTCAAAACAGAGATAACCAACTCATTCTCTTTTTGATCATTCCTTGGTCTTAATTTCTTTAATTGAAAACACCACAAGCATAGTAATTATACATTTGTATAACAGCATATATTTCCTCTTACAATCTGACTGTCAATACATCGCTAAGAACCAGTTTAACTTGGACTCCAGTCCACCAGAGGGCACCAGTGTCCCAGGCAAAGAACACAGGTATGGAAACACTTGACCTCACCATACACAGCAGAATTTACATGAAAAGACAACTCTGGACGTATTAAATTGTCAAAAGCATATTAAGACATAAAAATATTTTTCCAATCTGCTTTTGATGTGCAGAAAACCAAAATACTGTGGTTCTGCTGCAAAACCCTTCTGCTAGAAAACCTCACTGGACATTTCAGTTTTAGGAAATGATACAGGTATTTTAAAAAACAGTGCACAAGGTGAACATATGTTTCCCTGCTGCATTCTATTTAGATCTGAACTACTGTAAATGAAAATACTTTTAGAAGAAGTTATTATAGAATTCAATTTCAGAAACCTAACTTTTGAAAAGTATATGCTGTTCTAAGACTACTGAGGTAATGCAGCTGGTAACTTATGAATTAGGCAATGCCAAGGTAGCACATCAGATTAATAAAAATATCTTTAGAAAGACGGTTATAAAAAAATGCAAATCATGGTTACAACATATGGAGCTCTGAGAACGCTACAACTAAAATGTCAGGCAGTTCAACTCAAAAAAATCAGCTGAAAAAGGCAGACAGGAGAGACATACCCTTGGTTTGACCAAGTTAAACATTTGCAGACTCTCATCAGAATCAATTAACAGTTTTCTGTGACTACTGGAAGCTTTAGATCTTTAAAATGTGTACAGAATACTAAAAGGCAACAGTGCCAGCTAGCTACTATATACTAATTACTTAGGTCATGGAATCAGTCCCGCAGAGTAACTTCCAAATTTGGTACTGGATGATAAACTGCCACAAGGAAACACACAAAGAGACTGAAATGATTCAAGAGAGGAAGGAAATATTATTTTTAAAATGTCTGAAATTCCCTAATCTTCAATAGTGTGCCAATCCCAAAGACATTTCCTACAGTGTTCATCTGTCTTACATCCACTATGCTTTCCTCTGTGCTAAAATGGATTTAATTCAGAAGATAGAAAGTTAAACTTTTTAAGTTAGTTTGACAAGTATTAAGATCAAGGATAAATGTTAAGCAGGAATTCTTTTGATCTGGGAATGTTACAGTCATTTGGTTTGGTCAAGTTAACAGTTGAATGTTCTCACAATTTTATTTTGCTTTCACCTGCAAAAAATGTGTGCATTTTTACTCAGCGAGAAGTCAACTTTTTTCATTGAAAGCAGAAGAAAAACGAGTAAAATGAGCCACTGTTATAAAAGGACAAGTTTTTAACAGCTCTAAAAAATAATGTTATTGAAATTAAAGCACAAGGTGATTAACAGTCTATTAAATGAAGATAATTCACAAATAAACCCACAACTTTGGTGCTTGATGCTGATGTTAGCAAAAACTTCAATTGCTTTAAAATCTTGTAGGAAACACAGAGCTTACCTTAACCTCTTCAAAAACAGAGGCCTGCTCCTGGTTATTTAGTGTTGTTAGATGCTTTTGTAGCTCTAATTTAGTCTTAGAAGGGTGTAACCCTGCCAATAAGAATAAAAAGGAACAAATCACAGGGTCAAATTTGTCAGAATTAATCAACATAAATATGCTTGTCAGTTATTTGAGCTGACCCGTTGCAGTGATTTCATAATGGGGCACTAAAAGAACTCTAGGTTAATTTAAAGCTGTTAGTGAACTCATGTCTTTAAAGTGAGGGACATGAACTCTGTAATGAGGAGATTTACTGAGCACAGACCGGGATTATACTCTTAGCTAAAGATTCCATTATCACACAAGATAAAATAAACCCACAATTGACTGCATTTTAGCAGTTTGCTTTGCTGGTGATTTCTGCAGTACTACTTGGATTTGCTAATGGTACAAATATGATTTCCATTGATTTTCTCCAATTTGTATACCTTAGCCTCTTCTGAAAAAGAGTAAATTTATTGCATATTAGTAAACTTCTTGTTGTGCCTCTCGCTGACAACATTTACTGACGGAGAGTCTAAAGCAGACTACTCTCTCATTCAGATTATTTTTCCTGCTCTCATCCTGGATTAATTTCCCTTCCTCTATTTTCTGTGGAAAAAGAGCAGACCATCAACAGTATTTTGTACTTCAGTTTCTGATTATGGCATTTCTCCTTCAGAAGCAGATGATATATTTAACCAGATGGCACGATTAAAGGCACTGAGAATCCTTTGCCTCTAAGAAATCATAGCTCAAAAATCATAGCTAGCTGATACCAAAATAGAGTGAAAAGTACTTTTGGAAGTTCTCCAGTTTCATCAAATTAATACTAGATAGGTTTTAGTCCAACAAGCTACTGTCATGTGATCTGACAAGCTGCTGTTGCCCTTTATTCACTCAAGACATTACTTAAACAAACAAAACCCAACTGTGAAATTTGCTGAAATGCAAAGAGATTTTGTTTGGTTTTTTTCCTTTAAACTTGTTTTCTGAGCAACACCTACAACTCTTAACTGCTGCATTTTCATGAAGGGGCATAAATCAACATCACAAACATATGCATACTGCTTGGTTCAGGTTTATGATAGCGTAATGCTGGTATTTAAGTGGATTCCATAGGACAGGGGGTCAAAACTATTGCAGCATATATTCTTAAGGAGTTTCTTACCTGCAATTTTCAGCATTTAGGCAGCTAATAGAACCATGCTAGCTGCAATTCAGTAATATTTAGACTTGATGAGTTTTCAAAAATTCAACTAAAATATAGAAAGGAGTTTAACTTTTCTTTAGAAAATTCTTATTACCTTACAGATAACATGATGTTGCAGTCTGCTAAATAGAAAGACTGGCTTTCAACCCTCCATCCCAAGTTCCAGGCTCTTTTTAAGCATTCATTCTCATAGAGTTTAACATGTAAGACTGTCCCCCAGTAAAATTACTAGAAGAAATATTCAACTAGGAAGTTTTTAAACCTCACCTTCTATCTTTTCACAGAGTTTATGCAAGCTTTGCATAGGACATCCTTCACAGAGCTGGGGCTGTGCCCTGGAAGTCTGTTGCACAGCAGCTACGGTGAAAGCCTGTTTCAATGTCATCATGATTTCATCAACCTGAAAAGATTAGAGTGCAAAAGAACAGAATTTCACTCTTCCACTGAGCTTCTGTTTTCCTTACCACAAACACAACAGTCTTTTAGAATGATACTGATGCTTATTTGGGAATGTGGCTATGATTAAAAAGAAAAGCTGTTCCCCTGCCATTTCTACACACAAACACAAAGCAAAGACAAAACTTACTGTGAAGTCATATCTCTCCAGGCCACCTAATTTTATGACTGTGGTCTAATAAAAGATACTACCTCTATCTTGTCTGTGATAAAAAAAGCTTACTGAAGTTGTGATGCACTAGCCTGACAGTGTAGTTCTGATTTTCTGAATGAGTGCACTATGAAGAAATCCTCTTCCCAAAAAGAGGTATACAGTCTTAACTTTGTGCAATTAAATTACTGGATCTTAAAGGGGACTTAAGCTTCTGCCTTCAAAGCAAATTAAAAATTGCTTTGATATGTCAGTTACATTTCAGTAACTTTTATGTTAGTACTATGTACTATAAAGTACTGCTATGTTAGTTACCTTTTTTAAATAATTACATTTCCAAGCAGAGCAGGATTTAAAGACCTTCAGCAAAACAAAGAGCATAGAGCAACAGAAGACTTTTAGGGCCTACTGTTCCATTAGGCACTTACCAGTGCTTCATCTGTACATTGAAACACATAGCAAACAAAGTGGAAGCCTCCGTTTTCTGAAGATTCTCTGCAGATAAACCCAAAGTGATCCACATGTCTAATTCCCTAGTACAAAAACAACAGTAATGAAGCAGTCACATGTACTTTCAATATTTTGTGCCTGTACTTCTCCAAGTAACAGAAGCATGAAAGGCC
This sequence comes from Neopsephotus bourkii, assembly GCF_033783945.1. Classification (NCBI taxonomy): domain Eukaryota; kingdom Metazoa; phylum Chordata; class Aves; order Psittaciformes; family Psittacidae; genus Neopsephotus; species Neopsephotus bourkii. Next base: position 11,652,528 of record NW_026902254.1, on the reverse strand, counting down.
CAACAGCATTACAGGTAGGTCCCATATCACTGTTACAGCTACATTAAAGTCATCTGGCCATTAAAAATCTATTTTATTACTTCATGAATCTTAAACTTTACTGAAGTCTAAGGTTGTTTGTTGGTTTTGGTGGCATTTTCTTCTTGTTTTTCTTTTCCTCTTTTATTTTTTAAACAACAATTTGAATAGATCCATTGGAAAACACAGAGACGAATAAATGCTATTCAACATGTATTTTACTCAGTTTTAGAAATATGAGGGGGGGCAAAAAGCTCACTGTTTTTCTTCTCTTTTGCTTAAGTGGTCAACAATTGCTTTACATTTCTAAGAGCAAATGAAAGCAATAGTGAAAAATGGATAAACTTTTTTTTATCTAAAAAAAAGCTTGGCTAGTTAAAAAATGAAAATCATTTAATATATAACTTAAAGATCAGACATGGAAGCATTTATTTTCCCTAAAGGCATGCAAATTGAGGTACAAGCAACCCGCAACAGTAGATAAACATTACATCCTGGTAAAATGCTAAGGTTTTTTAATTTCTGGGATTTTTTTTCTTTTATGAAAAGACTTTCAGATGAGTAGAGTCGGGTGATCACAGTGCACGTCTCCTCAGTGCACCACGCTTGTTTAAAGAAAAAACCCAACAAATCATACTTATGATGATGAATTACATGCACAGTGGTAGAGCCTGTTTATAGAAATGTAATTATGCTCAGCACCATCTTAGTACCTGCTAAATGTTATAGCACAACAATATTAAAATCAAATAAAGAGAAGCAATACACTGCTGTATCAATAATCATAATGATGAATCACAGTAAATTAAAAATTTTAGTGAAATTTAAACCATATGAAGATGCCAAGCAGAACTTCGAACAACTGCATCAGGCCTGCTGAAATCTTAAACCAGAGCTGATCAGGGTGTCCATTCTAGATCATATTATTCATCCACTGCACACAGAAGTATCTCAGAATTTACAATGCAAAGCAAGAGAAAATAACCATGGTTTTACAAAATTACTGATTAACTAGCAACTTGTCAATAGCAATCACCGACACTGCTGAGATAAGAATCCATTTGAAATACTAGGAGACAGGAAGGAGTATGTGAGCATTTACAAGTGGAGAATATGAAAAGAAAAAAAAAGAGAAAAGGAAAACAGAGAGAACACACTGCACTCTTACCTGAGAACAAAAGGATATTTCTTTAAAGCTTTTTTCAATTGCTACTTTTTTTGTGTCAGGACTGATAAGGTAAACTTCAGACTGGCCAATCTAAAAAGAGCAAAGTAAAAATCAAGATGATAACAAATACCATTACACTTCCTTTTGTCTCACTATAAAATGTTTCCTGAATATAAGTTACTTTTTTCTACCGGTATGTTTAGACCAATCAGTGTATTATTACCAGAGAAAGTAAGAATATGGAAACAACACTGATCTGGCATTCAGAGCTCCTCACATTACTGAATTAATATTTATTTTCACGAGACAAGAGACTGAGACTTTAATTAGATGAGAGTAATATTATACCATAAATAACTTAGTTTGCACTGAGAAAATACACTCAACACTCCCTTATCTTCTGCAGCTTTGTCACATACCACATTTCTGAAAAGCTAATTAGTGAAACTGGTCCTAAAATTTAAGTCCAAGTGCGTGCCTCTACCTATACTCCACCTGATTATTTTTTTAGGCTTTTATTTATTTATTTATTTAAGATATACACACCATTTAATCTAAAGGTTTTAACTTGAACTATACAAAATGAGCTTACTGGAGCACATTTTCTAACTTAAATTAATCTGTGGGCAGTTTGTACAGCAGTGACCCAAAAGCTCATGCTAACTTTTGAGGGCTGAGAGGCATTTTTAAGGTGAAACTGCTGTTTTCAATTTTTCAGCTTCTGGCAGCATCTTTGTACCTTTTTAACAGATAGAATTTAAATTCCTCATAGTTTCTAGCACATCAAAAATTCTGCAGAGGACAAATCTTACATCAGCTTTTAGGGAAGATGCAATAGAATTGCAATACATTCAGGAGTGTGACTTAATAACAAACCTGCTGAAGCTTCAACCACTACCATATCCCAAAAGATGCACGTAAAAACATCAGAAGCACCAATATATCCATCATTTCTTAAGGAAGGTGGAAACCCTGTGTACAAATGAAGTGAGATGTGCCACACCTGTGTGTGTCTAAAAATGGTCACATTCCACCTCTTTGACTTCAACCAGTCACAATGATTTTCCCCAGTCCCCTGTTGATTTCCTTGTATTGTCCCCAGGCTGACCTCGCCTGTGTTCGTGAGATTCCTTCCAACACCTACTCGGCAGCCCCCTCCTGACTGCTGCTGCCTTCCCCTCCCTTAGCTCAGCCCCACATACTCCTTTCACACTTGGCCCCAGGGCAGCAGGGATCATTTGAATCCAACAGAACAAAGGAAAAAAAAAACCAAAGCCCAACAACACACCCCTTCTCCCCACCCATGCTCCTCCCTCCTCCCCTCTCCCCCCCCCCCAAAAAAAAGGGCACAGCCAGGAGAAAAGCCTAAAATGAATTAAGAAAATACTAAGAAATTGGCTAGGAAAGCAGCTCTTCAGGAACAGACACCAAATCTGGACTGTCTGGACAAGGTGAGGAGAGTCAGCAGATAACTTTTTTCACACCTCATACACCAACTAACCTCTGCTGCAGTCCTGGGGAAGATCCAAGGAAGAACTTTAACTGTGAAAATACAAACAAATTTTTCCCTCCTGATGAACTCCTGATGGAGTTACTTTTAAGAGCTTAATATGTAGCCATACAGAAACTGCTGAGCAGTTGATTGACCTGTGCATACTGCATGCATACCATTACTCAGAGAACCTGCTGACCATGGGGGATGGCTAACCAACAAACTCAGCTCTGTCACAAACTTGGGGATACCGGAGGTACAAACCACAGTTACGTCACTTCCTTATATTCAGCTGAATTTAGACCAACTGAATAGCAAAAGAATACAACTGTGCATTCTAAACAATATTTTCCCAGGCAAAAAGCAACCCAAGATAGAAAGCAGAGCAGTAGAACCTCACAACTGGGAAATGAGCCTGTCAGCAAGTGACTCACATTATGTTCAGGCTGAAGCTGCATGTGTTTTTGGGAACTGTTGCATCTATTTAATACAAATTAAAAATGCACTCACTGGAGTAAGAAGATCTGGACTTTGAGCAGTCCATATATAATATAATGTCCCTATCCCTATAGCACGTGCCACAAATGAATAATGGAGTCAGGAATTGTTTAAAAATTAGGCATTATTATAAAGGTTGTCTAAATTTTCTGTATGAGATACATGCTCAGGGAAAGTAAACATGGAATTGTTTTTACTGATGCATAAAATTTCTCTCCACCTTCTTCCACTTCTCTCTCTGATGTCAGCCTGCCACAACTGACCAGAAGTTTTAAATCAGGTATCGCTAACTACGCCTCTTTTTTTGTTACCTTTTACAGACATGACACTTTGGCAATCCACCTTAAAGCAATGCTTCTCTTCCCCTCCTCCAAAAAAACTGCTGTAACTGCACCCACTCCATTCTGCTGCTGTCCTTAAAACCTCCCAGCCCCGACAGCAGCTGACAGATCCAAGATGATCTTATGATAGTCAGTGATCACAATATCAGCTCCAGGTCTGCATTCTGTTCACATGATACAAGATACATATATAAAAATGTTACATAACTTATGTATCAAGAGGATTGTAAGAGAAGCAAATAACACATTCTTTATTTCTCAGGTCTTTAAAAATTATTTTGCTGCTCACCTATCAAGGCAAGGCATTGCTACCCACACAAGAGTAGGCCTGCAGTGGAAGCAGGTGTGGAGTAGTCTAGGAACTTACTACACTACTCCACCATTATACAGGCATGCTGGCAGCAGAGGACCTCCATGAATTATGCTGCCTAACACAGGACATAGAGTCTACTAGCCCCCAGGCATGGTTTGGTCCTTCTGCTCTAGTTACAGTTAACTCATTCACCTGGAAATTTATTTCTACTGTTAATAGCTAGTGTAACTGTACATACCATTTTGCAATTGTATAACTACCTACTAACTTGCTGTGGCTTTCTAAAAGCTGTTCTTAGAAGCCAATATTACAGGTAGTGCTGTTTTAAACTATTCAATATAAACTGATTTTGACTATGTAAAACAATTTACACTGACTAGCAATGCTTTCTAGAGAAATAGGCAAGTTTAAGTTAAGCTGTGGTAATTGCAATTAAGTTATTAAAAGAAGTAACAGCCATCTGTCAGAATATCTGCTTTGGTGTTTGCCACTCCAAACTCCAAGATGAGAAAGCACCAAAGCTGCACATTTTGCTTTACCGTAAACAACATTGTCCGGTTTTCTGCAATGTCTGTTGGCTGCACAACACTGTGTCCATAGATGAGTTGACTTTTTAGGTTCAGTGAAATGGCATCTTCTTCGAAAGACTTGACAAAGCTGCTACTCCTTTGGCTTCCCTCTTGCAAATCCTTCTTAAAAGCAAAGGAACGCAGCCCAGGCTGGGAAAAGGACTTCCTAATTGGCCTTTTCTCCTCTTCTTCACTGACCAAGGGCTGGAAAACAGACCGAAATTTGTCGCTGAAAGAGAAGCCTCCAAAGTTATTGGCAGTTTCATGTTGTTGAGATGAGGAGTTGCAATCTGATTGTTTTGTACAACTTGCACGATTAAATTTCTCAATGCATTCATCTATGAGTGCTGGAGGTGCATTTTTATGTGCTACTGTCACCCGTCCACAGAACAGCACCTCAAACTTTTTGGCAAAAGGGTCTTCAACATCTGAGAGATTACTCTGAAACTCTTCCTGACGAGCAATTTTTCCAGCTTGTCGAATAGAACTTATGATCTCAGGCACCTAGAAGAGGGGAAAAAAAAAATAAACAACCAGATGCCAACGCTGTGTATGACAAACAAGTCGCAAAAGTAAGAGGTGCTTCCTGCTGTTATTTTTCTGGGATGGCTAATTTGGGTTTGTTTTCTGAAAGACCAGTTGAAGTGATTTGTATTTGTCCAACATGCACATTATAGAAGTTAAAACACTGACTAAATGAATTGCTCATTTGTCTCCCTGCCAGCAATTCACCATCACCAACACTTTGTCAAAAGAGCTTCATCTGCAATACACTATGTTTTCAGTAAAACTTTTGCACCTGAAGGAACCAGTATAATGTGACACATTCAAACTCAAAACGAATAATACTTCAGAAAGCATGACAGAAGCTACTGACTAATTACTTGGGAAAGTTATGCAATCTGTTATTTTTCACTCCTTTCTCTTATTCAAGCATTCATGTTACCGAGTCTCTTGTAAATTTGCTTTCACCATCATAATAGCATATTATCTTGTTATTGCAGTTTGGTGTTTGGGATTTTTTTTTTTTTTTTTTACTGTAAATAGGTGTGTTTTTCAAAGAAACATTCCTTATTTTAGGTGTTCATTTTTATTCTACCATCCTAGATGATACTCTCAAATCTGCTGCAGCCACAGATGTTAAAATATATCCAATGGCATAATTACAAGTATGTTAAGTAACATTAAACAGTCACAGTTTCTGATGTGGTTGTAAGATGGGAACATGCATATGCTATCTGCTGAACTGCTGTGGGGCTGATGCTTGGTTACATCCTACTGCTTTGACTGGCTTAAGGACATTACGGTTCTTCTGCAGTCTGTGCTGCTTCTGTAATGACAAATACAGGGCTACCATCTATGTTTACAACAGATAATTCTGCCAAATTTTTAATTTCCCCAAATTACCCTGAGAAAAAAAAATAATCCACGTTAAGTGTGCCTGTTTCCTGACAAAGCAAAAATCCTCTGTCAAGCATCAGCTGGAGCTTGCTTGCTTACAAGTAGCTGGTTGCAGATAGTACAGAAAGAAGTCTGGGAGCAGCAGACTAAAACAGAAACCCAAAGAACCACATCCTCTATGAGAAAAAGTATCCTCGAACATTAAAAAGAAAAATAATAATGCTTCAGAGACATGACCTCTGTCTTTTCCAGACTTTTCTATGGTTATCCATGGCTTAAGCATAATGCAGTAATGTACATACACCAATGGTGGAAACAGCAAAGGACTCCAAGGGGAAAAAAAAAGAGGCTGAACACTGAAAACTGAATGGTTATATTCTGCCTGCTCAGAAAGACCTCAGTAGGCCTTTTTTAGAGACAAGGAAGCACAGATGTATAGATATGGATAAATAGATAAGCATACACACACATAGAGCTAGTGGATTCAAGAGAATAAGTAACAGATTACAAAATAAGACAGACAGACAACACAGGAAACATTACTTCACCCCTGAGCGCAATGAATGAGTCATGAGCTTATCACTCAGCAAAGACAGAGGTAAGAAAACAGGGTCATGACTTCAGAAGTCTCAGCTATGTCATGAACCTTTTAGAAAGCCACTGTGAGCTCAAGGTTCATCTCAGTTTTACCTACCTTGTACTCCTTCAAAGACCCAATTTTTAGTTGCATAATATATCAGGGATGACAGTGAAACATAAAACTTTATTCTACCCATATTTCAAGCTGCAACTGCTTTAACATTTTCTAATAAACACAATTTACTCTTCCGGGGGGTGCCTTGTCTCACCAGCCACGGGCAATATTCAAGTGACCTGCAGAGAGACCTGCAATCCCACCTCTGCTTTTGCCAAGGCTGCAGAAGTGACAGCAAAGGAGTGAGGTATTTCTTGGAAAACACTTTCCTAAAGCCAGGAACACCACCTCTCACCCAGGCAAAGGGTGCCACTGTCTTAGCCAGCACAACCCATGCTGACAACTATAGTTTCCAGCAGCACAGGTGCTACAAGGCTTATAGCTGAGCTAAAAGCCCAGACAAGGCATTAGGGATCCATCACAGATATGCAGTTATTGAATTTGATTTCTTGAATGTCTTTTGTTATCAAACACCTTGGACATGGACAAAATTGCTATTCAGCAGTAGCTAGACTTCATAGACAGAGAGTAAGAGAAAGACACTACATCACAGAAAATGACTGCAGTAGTTAATATGCTTCAGGTCTGAGAAGACCTAGGAGGCCTGTTAATGAAAACCAAAGGGACTATTTAATTATTTATTTTCACATATGCTAAGGCTTTAATTATGTCATTTGTAAGTAACAGCTGGCTTCTGTGCTACACGTACTGAAAAACACTGCCTCCTCTGTTCCTGCTTGTTAACTTAAAACAAAAACCAACAAAACCCCCCTAGAACAACCAAACCCCACAGCCTGTTAATACAATTTTTTTACTCCTGATTAGGCAATTGATGCAGTACTACTGCTACAGAAGAAGCAGCAAATCGATACCTCACTTTCCTGTGACCCTTAAGTATGTTAAACTTTAGTCTCTCTTCATTAGCATAAAAAAGCTATGATGAATGAGATAAGTATTTAACTTGCAACTGTTCTTGGCCAGATCAGGATATGTGCTCTTTTAATTTACCTGTACCTTTCCAGGTCTTCTATGCAAGTATCTAGAAACTAAGAATGCACATGCTCCTCTGCATCCTCTGAATCTGGCGCTCTCAGCAAACCTGGATGCTGAGTACATGAAGATCAAGTAAACACTAGTTTAAATAAAGAGGGTGAGACATCAAGAGGACACCTGTGAAATGCAAATAAATACATAAATATTTTATAATTCTGTCAAATTATTAATATAAACAATGTAGGCTCTATCCTGGCAAATGTTTATTAACTGCAGCTGGAATTTTTCCAGGTTACGCAGCATGCCACTGGGCAAACAGTAATCACATCTCTGCAAACCTCCAGGAATTAATTAAGATGTAAACTGAATCAGGTTTTATGGCTCTTTAATTTGTATCAAGGAGGAGCAAGGATCAAATTGCTCCTGAATTAACTTAATGGTTGTGGGGTTCTTCCTGACCATAAGAAAGTCTTTTTTTATAGTAAGGTTGGCCACATGCTGGCACAGGTTACCCACATATTGCAGTCTCCATCCTTGTAGGTATGCAAACTCTGACTGGAAATGACCCTGAGCAATGTGCTCTAGCTGACTCTGCTTTGAGCAGAGGGCTGAATGAGGTGACCTCAGGAGGCCTCATCCCATCTCAGCCTGGTGACTTAGATACCAGCATCTCCTGTACAGACATACAGGAGGTTGGTGTCTACCAATCTGAACTTGCTAAGACAGTGGGGGAGGACTGCTGCACATGTGTACAATTTCTTCCTGCCACACAAATTCTCTTTACTCGCCTACTTCTATTCTTAACTGTTTTCCGACTTGTTTCTCAGTATAAATATGTAATTAGTGGATAAAGATTATTTCTGTAATCAGAAAGACAACTGCTGATGACGTAAAATTATTTCTCTAAGCCCACAAAACTAAGTACAGAACAACAGTGTAAGCAACAATGAAACTTTACTCAACACAGAACATTACCTTCTCATCACTCAGTCTGGGCCCAAGAGGACTGGTGAACAGAAAACACAACTGAAATACATTAGGAGATGTTTTTGCATTTTAGAGTGTCTGAATTAGATACAGAAGAAGATGTGTCTATAACCCTTAAAACTAACACTGGACTCCTGTGATATTTTATTTTTTTTTAAGTATACCATGTTATTTCTGTTACAATGAGAATGTTTATTTTGCAGAGACAAAGCACGGAAATGAAATGCTGAGTATTCTTGTGACTTGATTCTTGGGTAATCAAGCAAAACAGAAACCAATATCTAGAACTTCCTAATTCACATTAGTCTGCTACAAGACAAACTGCTACTATGCCATGCACCAAATCACAAGAGAAGGCAGTGATTTTTAAACAGGCACAGATTTGCTGCACCTGAAGAAGAAAGAATAACTCTTTCCCTTCACAGCAACAGTTACATGAAGCCAGAAATCACCCTGAAAGTATACATGCAAACATATAGCAAGATGTCAACGCCTTTAGCCTCTCAGTATATTTGAGAAAGAGTGAGAAACTACTCTAATGAAAAAAGTCCAGGAACAGCTGAGTGCAACAGCTGCCTTTTGGTAAATAAGGGGAGACTAAAAAAGCATGATTCTCTGTTTCTTTAATACACGCTAAATAAGAAAGCAAAGCATGCCACAGAAAAAGAACTGTTAATACATCAAGTGGCCAGAGCTGGTGAAAAAAACCAACCAACCAAACATTAGATGCTATGCAGGGTTTATACCTACAGTATAAACCTACACATTTATACCTATCAGTCTCTCCATAAGGCAGTGAAGGTCCCAAGCACAGACTGAACTATTTTAAAGGAGCAGGTGGCTTTGTTTAATATAAAACAGATCTGTGTTATCAGGAATTGGTCTTACACAATAAACTCCATGAATTCTTGGGAGACTTAAAACCATTAGGGTCAGTTCTTGAGCTGAACCTCAGAAGGCCTCAGAAGACCAGAGCCTTAAAAATCTTTCCCAAAGCTCTTGAAACAAGTAGATGTTTTTGATTGAGTTTTGCCTGCTTATTCAAGAACACATCTGAATTATTTTTAAGTGGTTTTACTTGCCATTTTTCCTGACCATAGCTCAATAAAATATCTCAAGATATTTGAGATATTTGAGATGTTTGGTGTTAATACTTTTCCATGTCTACTTTACTAGAGAGTGGTGCTAAGCGAAAAACAGGGTCTGCAACTGATACAATGTATCTTGGGAGAAGATATCTAGTTCTAACAGGACAGACAGCAGTACTTTTGTCACCTGTAAGGTATTTATAACCATGGAATACTTTGTAGAAGTAGTGGAACAGAAGAAAGGAAATTCATTTTTGAGACAAATAAAACATTTATAAAAAGATGAGACAGCAAAGTATTTATTTGCATTTTTAAAAGTCTGCATAAAATCTTTGATTTCAGTAGTTTGATACGTACTAAAAAGCAGTTGATCTTTTGTCAGCACACTTCTAGCAAAACAGCTGTGCAGTAATAAAACAGATCAGTGCTTCACGTCTTTATCACTTCTCAAACTCACACTAGTGGTTAACTGACTTTTCTGAATAGTTTTAGTCACTAAATGAATTTAAAGTTTGGTATTTTTAGATCTAAACCATTTTAATTTACAGACTTCTCTGGGATTTTTATTTTTTTTTTATTTTTTAATCAAGATACTGCACAATTTCTCCTTTCAGTATCACAGAATAATTGAATTTGGTTGTAACCTCTGAAAGCGCAGAACACCCCCCCCCCCCCCATAAAGCAAGACAAACTCAAGTTAGATCCAACTTCAACCTTAGACAAGACACTAGGGGTCACATCCAACTGAGTTCTAAGTAACTCCAACAATGGGGACTCCAGAACCTCCTCTTCCCCATGGGAAACCTACAGCTGCCAGAAAAAATAAGAGCAAGACGCTATCAGCTGAGACTGAATCTTGCTGAATCTTGCCTACTAGTTTAAATAAAGAATGAGCTAAAAGCTTCAGCCTTTATTATTTTGCTCTTCTACTGAAGGAAAAAAAAAAAAAAGTTCTAAAGGTGACAGAATTTCCCTCTTCCTTGGGATTACTAGAAATTCAAGGTAGAAAAGAATTACAAACTTCCATTTGCAGTTTAGTGAAAGACCTTTTATACTCGTGTCTTATCTCAACAGTCCTCACAGGTTTTTCTTCTTCTATTATCTTGCTTAGAGACTGCTCTACAGCCTCCCACACCTTGCAGACTTTTTCCAGCCATTAAGCCCAATTCTCATTGTCCGAAGTTTCACCCCTTTACTTCTAATCAGCAGTTCCATGATACACTTTAATTATTATCTTTCTTCCTTTGCTATTTGTTGACTTTTATTCCTACCACAAAGCCACTTTCAAACCAGATTTAATCCCGACAAAGGCAGAAAGGTTAGTTCCTTCAGTTCCTGGATGATGACCATCCATAGTAAACTCACATCAGTTTCTCTGTGCATAACAAATACACCATTGATAAAGCAAAAGTGAGAATAATACCAACACTTCCTTAAGTATTTAAGATCAATGGTTGGATTGGGAAACAGTTCACCTTTGCTCCATGATTTCATACCTCAACACAAATGATCCAAAACTTTGCTGCTGTATCCTCACTATTCATAAAACAGCACAGAACTGTACTACTCTCTGCAGCTTCACCACTCATGCATGTTGGTCTAACTCATTTCTCTTTATAGTACCTAAAATGCACTAGGTGCCTCATTTAACCAGGGAACCTATGGATCTCTGGAGAAAGGAGAACAGGTCAGAACACAATCAGAGGGCTGAGAACACAGCCAGGCTAGCAGCCAACCAGGCTAACCACACCACAGGTGTGCTGCTCAGGAAGGACCCTGAAACCAAACCTGCAAAGGCAAGGCAGGGATGTCATTCCAATTTTGATAAGGGAAAGCTCAAAGCCTGAATAATTTTCTTTCCTTTCATAGGTCCATGGTAATACTATACATGTGTCTACTTTCAGGGGCAGTTTACTTGGTTAGGTTTAATCAGGTGTTATACAGAGAATGGGATAAGCAAAGGTGATGGGGCTAAGACTCAAGTTTTGTAGGTATGTATGTAAGAAGCTGATGAACAAAAGTGCACTAAAACCCAAAGTTGCAGAAAAGAGTCATGTGTTTAGTTCTTTTGATTTTGAGCATGGTAGATGAGTGACACTCATGTCCTCTGAGATGACTCTGACATAGTAGGCACCAAGAATGGAGCTCCATCTAGCCAACACATACTCTTACAGTTTACGCATCATCATAAAAAGCTATAAAGTTGACTAGACTCCCTACAGACATCAGGTAGTCAGGTGCTCCTTCCAGAAGATTGCTAAGTAATGCAGATTGATTCTGTGAGTACTGTTTGTAACTTTCACAGTATCACATTCCTTTTAATATTACAGACAAATCTCAGCTCAAGAACCTTCCTCATGACTCCTCAGCCAGATGGAAAGGGTTACACTTTTTCCAAGTCATGTGTGTTGGAGAGCACTCCAGGCAATCTAAAGTTGCACAAAAAAAGTTTTCTTTTTTTTTTCTGAAAAAACAATATTTGCAGAATCTGTTTATAGATTATTGTAAACAAGCTCAGAAATAGAACATAATTGCACCCAGTGTTCTAGTGAAGCTGGACTGCTCTATTTTGTGGTGGTACTTCCTCCCCGAGAAGCACCATGCTGCTGATACACTTTAAGGTTTTCTTTCTCATGCTCTCAAGACATACCTTCCTTGAAACCCAAAATACAACAAAACCTGACTACTTCCCGTAAATAAACCACCATGTCCCAGACTGCTGCTTACTTTGGGACACCTCTCCATGAAAATGAATAAACCAAAACTAAACTGCAGCTGATGGAAGGCCTCCATGGGCTTTTAGTGTACCTCCAAATGCAACAGCACCTGACTGGCTCTGAAGGGGGTATTCCTACAAAATCTACTTTTGGGAAGCCTATTTGTATACTCTGCCCTATACCTGGAAGATTTATCATATGGCATTCATTAATTCATTTTCCCCAGCCCCCTTCTGTCTTTACAATACAAACTCTTTTTATCTTGTCCTGTTTCATCAGTTCCTCCATTCAGTACCATAAACTGAGATGTGAAATAAAGCAAGTCAACAGATATTTCAAATAGCCCATTAAGATCTTTATAGTGTTATCTTCTCCATCTTTAGTTTCAGTTTTCACATAATTTCACAAATGACAAGAGCACCTGAAGACATTAACGTCTTCAAAGTCCGTCAAACCTGCAGGATTCCTGGCTCACGTTTTACAAGGAGGTAATGCCTGTTGTAAAGTAATAGCTAGAAACCTCTGTGTTCATGCATTATCAACAGAGATTAAATCCTTTTTTAAGGGTGTGGGAGTAGAATTCAGCTCCTTTCACAGGGTTGAGACAGGCCTAGGGGCTGAGTTGGAGGCTATGGGGTGGGAAACAGAAGGAAGACTATTCTTAGTTATAAAAACACAGCAATGACATTTGAAAGTTTTTGGAACAAGGACTTTTTTCTTGGTGGGTTTTGTTTTTTTCGCGGGGGGGTGAGAGGTTCTTCATAGTTCGGTGTTTTTTTTAAGTGAAAGGCAGTAACAGGATTTAAAACAGGAAATGAGTTACCAAGAACATTCGGGGGGGGGGGGGGGGAAGCAGCTATTTACCAGATTAATCTCCACTTGTATGAGACAGGCTCTCTCCCAGTCTCCTTTGCTCTCAGGCTTCTGTCACAGTTACCGAAATTGGTACAACTGGCAAAACAGGGGCTACAAAACAGACAGAAGCGAATGCAACTTCTTTCCAAATGACACAAAGCCTGTCCTTTTAGCAATATCCAGCTGCAAACAAGAAGGGAGGAAAACTCGATTTGCAATTTGGGTCCTTGTTACAATTGAAGTTATTTCTGATAGAACCTTCTTGGCCTGCTGATCCAAATGTGTGTCAAAATCCCCCCTCCCCTCAAAATATATTCTTGAGGTTTACACAGGGGATAAGGAGGATTATCCTATGAATGCTTTTGCTTGACATGACACATAAATTAGCTCTACCTGCAATAGAGTGAAACATCATCTCTTTTACTCTGACAACTCAGTAAAACTTCGGGAGGAAAGGGTCAGCCCCAGGCTCCTTCTCCCTAGAACTGCTGGGGGAGGCAGGGGGACAGAAGTTTTTCATGGGAAGACTCTTCCTGGAACATTACACTCACAAAGGCCTCAATGGAATTGGAGTGTAGAAGCTGACGAGCCTCTTCCAGAATTCTGCCTGACTGGTATAAAATGCCAGTGAACAGATTTGCTCATGGATAAGTACATATTTGCTGCTTTGGTGTGTAGTAGTACATTTCAGCTGCCACAGGTCAGCTTGCAGAAGGACAGGATAGGAAAGTTATGGTTAAACATCCCATGAAAACTACCCGAACTTCCACTTAAGAAAAGCAGTTATTTAGTTCACCGGTTTTAGTCCTTTTTGGATGTAAAGCAAATGGTTTCTCATGTCTAGCGACTTTTTGAGTTATGGTTTTTTCTAAGTTATGCCTTCTAGTGATGCTCTATCATCAAAAGGTCTAATGGGATTTTCAAACTTGTCAATTAACTACCTACTTCATGAAATTCACAACTGTAGTTGATGCTAGTTTGTAATTTTTTCCCCTAAAATACCTTGTAAACCACACAAAATAACAATGTATATATTTCTGAAAATTAACTTCCTTTGAACATAAGGTGTTTGCCAGCCTTTGATTTCTACATGAATAGTCATCTTAAGAACACCTACACCTTTTATAGTACTGACATAGGTTAAAGTTTTATAAAGTTGAAGTTTAATGCTACTGTACATGAGGTATCCCTAATGTACTATGCATTCAATAAAATGGAAGAAGAAGAAGAACAATACATCTAAAGAGCTCTCAGACTGTTAGCAAGACCTTTACTACATATGAAGCATATAATGAAATTGTTAACCTACAGAATTAACCTGTATATTGAAACAAACAACTCACAGAAAGCTTACTGACTTCCTATGATTCCTAAGGACTATTTACACTAAAACACTCATCATGTAATTTGAATTAAAACTATTCAGCTTTATGTGAAGAGATTTAGCTACAACAGGATAGGTCACGTTTTAACTCTCATGGAAACAGTTGCTAAATTGTTATTGAGGACAGTGGAAAACACATTGGTTTCTTTAGGTTATGTTGCATTTACTGGAAGCTATCAGTGCAATGTTTTTGGGTAGAAAAGGAAAGGGCAATCTGTTTATTCAAGGTCCCCTCTATTAAGATACAGCCAGATCACATTAGGGAAACTAGCAATTCTGCCTCCAGAGGGAGGAAAGGATGCCAAAGAGTCAAGGATCGTTGTCCTAAAAAGTCAGTCCTCCCAATTCCTGCTGATGATAGACAAACAAGACTCTACTTCCCTTCTGTTAAAAGACAAACCTCTTAAAATTTTGCAGTAGATAAGAAGTTCAAGTTTTCTGTATTCTATTCTTCCTCTCAGATCCAGATTTGACAAAAATCTTGCAAGAAAAAAGAAAGAGCTTGGGAAAAAATGCTTTTGTAGAACGGTTGTTCCATAAGTCTTTGCATCAGGTGCCTCTGCAAGTCACTGTAAGAGACCCAGAATGTCTGCACTAAGTACATAAACATGCTAGAAAAGTGATGAGAGAAAGGAAAACCAATGGGATACTAGAGATCTTAAGAAGTTATTTAACAATGTATTCAGAGAAAACAGTGTGAAAAATGTGCTGTTCACTTAACAGACTGCCTGCAGGACTGCATTTCACTGCAAAGGCCATCACAGATGGTAGGAATGCATCAGCTGCAGTGCAGGATTACAGACTAACTACCCTACGTCTGGCAGTCGTTCAATACCACCCTACGCAGCACTACTGCACTTGTCCATGCTTTTGGTCATCTTAACCAAATCTCATATCTTCATTTGAATGTTGGCATCTTCACTGGCTGTTCTCTTACCACTTTAACTGTTACAGGGCACCCAAGCATGCTCCTTGTGTTGACAGTCAATAGTGAATTTGCATGTCCCGACATAAACCCCAATATATCAATATCCTTTTTAGATAAAGCTGCACATTCTTTTAAGGCCCAAATGGAGAAGAGTTGTCAAAACATTGATAAAAGGCATCATCAAGACAAACGGAGCTATGGGATCACTCCTGGATGTCATCCCAGAGCTAAGCCACCCCAGAAATACCTAAGAAGCAGAAGCCAGAAGAGAAGTTTTAGCAGTGCCTCCAAATGATGAAAATGCCATGATGGCTCTCTCTGCTGACAAGAATTCTCATGTTTATGTCCTGTGCTAAATTCCCTACAAACTCACAGTGGTAGCTCTCTAGATCTGCAGCCTTTGCCAACAACTCTTTTGGTCATCTCAGTTCAGCATATAGCCAACATCTCAACCATAGCTCAGTTCAGCACTACTACCTGGCCTGTGAAGGTGCTGCTACTTGGTCTCAGAAGCAGTGCTTATCTAGGAAAACCATAGGAACTAAAGAGTAACAGCTGAAATTCATCCTTCTGTACCTTCTGCATTAGCCATACTACAGTCTTACTAATATTTCTCTAAAGCTGCAATCAGATCATTTACCTGCATAATCTGGTTCATTTAAATAAACACAGTAACAGCAACTAGTAACAAAGTCCTACATAATGCCTGAAAGGAGTTTGGAAATACTAATGATGTAGTTGATGAGCAAGAGGTGAACTTCAGAGAACTTAATTAATCTGAGTCTCAGTCTCAAAATTCTTTTCATTCCTATGTAAGAAAGCAATACAGGAGAAAAAGGGAGAAAAAAAGTAAAACCACAACATGGAAGACAGTGCCAGACTGATTGAAAATGGAAGATATTCTCAAGATCATGTGTGTTCCTGGAGCTCCTACCATACATTTGTATTACCACTTAATAAATACGAAATTTGATCCACAACGTACTTTATTTGGCCACAACTTACAACAATACCCACATAAAAAAAAATCAGAATCTGTTCTCTTACGAAATTGCTATTTTAAGCCTACCCTGTCTCTTCCAACAGTAAGTTTTCCACTATTCCTTTTTGTTCTTTCACTCTCTCCTTCGGTTTAAGGCTGGATTCCTTTAAAAAAAATGGTAAATCAGACAGACAAGCACCAAACACTGAACTGCAGCTAAGTTGGACACTATGCTGTCACACCCCTTCCAGAGTGACTGAATCCTGACCTTCACAATATTTCCAAAGTATTCTATATTTAAACACTTACTTGCTGAGGAAGCCCAAAAGGGTGTGGTGAGTATAAAACATTTCTAAAGCACGTATGTCACAGACTTACAGCATCTCCATAAGAACTGGAGGGCGATACAAGGATGATGCTCTATGAAGCACAGAGACTAGCTGAAGGGAAGCAGGAAGAAAGGAAGGAAAAAAAGATTTTGAGGCAAGACTCCTTTCAATGCCAACTTCTATCCCCTCCAACAGACTCTGTCAGCACTAAGGACTGCTGATATTTCAGCCACACCTAACAGACAAGTGGACTGGACCTTCTGGTGTTGTTTTTTAAACATACATGAAAGCATTATCAAATTTTTAGAAGTAACAGAGAATACTGCCTGAACTGTAACAATTATAGCAACCTACAATAAATAATTTTGTGTATAATTCTGCACTTTATAAACAAAACATAGCATCAGCTCCATAAACTGTGTTTCCATATAAAAGAACATTTTTCTTAGGTGTACAAAAGTCAGCCTCCAATAACTGCATGACAATTATAGCAACCTACAATAAATAATTTTGTGTATAATTCTGCACTTTATAAACAAAACATAGCATCAGCTCCATAAACTGTGTTTCCATATAAAAGAACATTTTTCTTAGGTGTACAAAAGTCAGCCTCCATTTCCAGCATGTCACATGGAAATGGCAATTGCTTTCACGGAAGCTAAATCCTACAGATACAAGTGGGACTTAGCCAAAATCTGAAATTCCAACACATATTTTTGGTTCATGTTCTAGGTAACTGTGATCAGAGTTTTAAAGACAGGCCTCTTGTACATAATTGTCTAAAACTCCAAAGCACTTCTACAAATCTCCTTCTCCATGCCTTGCACCTGAGGAAATTGGAAGGTATAAAAACATTCAAAGGAATAAAACAAGCATGAAACATTTAATGTTAACCCTCCAAATTTCCGTGACAACAGGTGCAGTGAGCTCACCTCATTGGTACGATAGCAGCAGACCAATGGTCCGGTAAATGTAAAGGCAAATGCTAAGGTCTAATAAAAGTAAGATATTTGGTTACAGAGCTCTTTGAAATAAACATACAAACCCCCCAAAATGTTTGACTGGAAAGGAAAAGGGGCTGTTTAGTTTAGCTCAGCTGTGCCATTTTCAGTAGCTGGGAGTGTGCCTGTGCAACTACATGCAAGTATTCTCTTCTCCCCAAACCTGCAATTTCACTAGATATCTGTACCTGAAAATCCTGTTTGGTTACTGCGTATCAAAGGTTCCCCCTGGAAAAAACATATGTTTTTGATTACAGTGATGATGCTGTAAAGGCACAAAGAAAAGCATTCACATGTCCAAAGCCAGCAACTTTTGAGTTGGGAAGCTTCCAGATACTCAGCCAAGATGAAGTTTTGTTTCTTAAATGCATCCATCAACACATGTGCTTACATGCACACTTCCCTGAGAATGGAAATCAGTACATGTTTTTACTCTCTCTTCACACTGCTTCAGTTAATGGCAGGCAGAAGTCTAGCTCACAGAAACTCTGGACAACCTCTTCAGGCCTGAAATCCTCACAAAGCAGTAGCCAAAAGCCAAAACAAAACCTCTCTGATGGACCTCCATTCCTTGAATCAGGGCCATCTACTAGAAAGCTGTGTATATGCTGTTTGTCCAGCTTCTCTAACTGGATTCTCAAGTATTATATAGGTATGACTACACTATTTTAATTTGGACGAGGAATATGTTTGAGAATGGAATCTCCCAATCCACTTCTTGAGCGACAGCATTGTGGAGCTGTCACAAAGTGCCTGAACTGCTCCACAATGTCCATTTAAACAGAACTAAGCCTTCACTTTGTGACCATTTCACTGCAAACAGGCATCTGTTAACAGCACTAAGTTAGGGCTAGTTGAAAGTAAAACCAACTTCCTTAAATAAGGTACACTACCTATCCCCAGCACCAGCAGTTTCCCTTGAATAATCTGTTACTATATGCTACTTGCTAAAGTAGATGCAACCTACAGGTGACTTCATCTAGGCTACTGTGCAGCTTTCACACATCTAGCCAGGTGATCTGCAAATATTGGCTTGGCCTTTTGGAAACTTGCAGGCTCAGGAGAAAACAGGTAGCAGAAGCCCAGTTGTTAACACTCCAGTCCACTTCAACAGGATAAAGGTGACTGAACCTCCCCTCTTGTTCCTCAATAAGCAAACCCTGTTTTCAGGAAGATTTTACTTTAAATCTCTCCTATTAAAATTCCATATTTATGCATTAATTCATTGAGGATTTGTTACTGTAACTTGGTTAAAAATTAAGCATAACCAAAACCAACGCAGATACAATCCAGTACACAAATAACTCAGTGATAAAACTGATACAGTGGTTAATGTAATTCCCTGTCTCAGCTTCTGCTCTCTCAGTTCCCGCTGCTTTTTCCAGCTCTGCTGTCTTATCTCCCCATATAAATTAGCAAACAAGCTCATCTGGGCACATCTCTTGACATATTTTGTGTATCTTTACTGATATGTAAAATACTAACAAAACCAAGGCTAAGATTTTTTTTTCCCTCAGTCACTGCCATCCATGAGAAATTCAGCTTGAATAGTTGAGCTGTAAAGGCTTCTAATAATAAAATAGAATCATAGAATATTTAGGGTTGGAAAGGATCTTACGATCATCTAGTTCCAACCTCCCTGCCATGGGCAGGGCCACCTCCCACTAAACCATGCCGCCCAAGGCTCTGTCCAACCTCACCTTGAACACTGCCAGGGATGGAGCATTCACAACTTCCTTATATATATATATAAAGTTTTAATTCAATTAACACTGTTTCTATTGAAGATTTACTTGTTAAGCCACTAGTCAACCTCCGTATACTATACACAACCCCAGCTCCTTCAACTTCAGTAAGTCTTTTAAAACATTTTATTTTAAAACCTTATTTGTTAGTTGGCACAGAAAAAAACATTCCAACATCCCCTTAAAGCAGAGGTTTCTCAGAAGTGCTGCAGCTTCTATGTTCAGGATGATGGGAAATTACAAACTGGAATTATCTTGAAGCTCTATGATCTGATCTCTGAAGAAAGAGGTGTTTTGCCTGACTTTCTACTTGGGGAACCAAGAGCCAAACTACTGCTTTTGTGTTCTCAGAAACACCTCTAGCACACATAAAAGACTGTTTCACTATAGCAGCATTCCAGAAAAGCAGGCTGTGATGTGAAACACTATTTTAGATAATCAAATGTAAAGCAAATAAAGTTAAACTATGGTGTCTCACATACAATATGGCAAAACCCCCAACAAACCCTTAGTTGTACTGTCCATCTCTGATGGGACCTGGAGTTTTCCCTGGTCCTGCAAGATTTACTAACACTTGTTATTGGTTTGGCCCAAACCATGTCAACCACATTAAGACAGCTAATAGCACCAATTTCCAGAGAGCTCAGCAAAGGAAAGCAATCAGTCTTTGACTGGAACCTAAAAGCTCTGTTTTGAATTGCAGGGGGCAAGACCTGTACAAAACAGCAAGCTCAGCTACCTTGTCAGGCTTGGCTTGTTATTAAATCTGAAGGTCAACATGAACCCAAAAGTAGACACTCATAAGAAATTAATTCAGAAAGGCATAAATGATTCAGGAGAAAAACCTTGGTAAGCTGCAATCTACATGGCCAGGAATCTCACTACGGGAAGCCCCACTTCTTACTAAGCACCCATAATGTACTTTACAAATGCATAGGACACTGCCCTACTTCATCTGCCCAGCCACGTAAAAGCCATGCGAGCCAGACTGTATTCTGTCTTTCTCTCATCGAACTGGGGATGTCTAAGCAGAGTGGGTGCAATTCAGGCCTGGCATGCAAAAAAAAGAAATGGAAGGACGAAGAATAAAAGCTAATAGCTCCAAAGGGAACATAACTGCTGAGTAACAGAGGGGTTTAACCAAAGGACTGAATTCATTTCAAATGCTGAGCGCATATTCCTTGGTCATTGCTCAGACCCCCGCGGGGATGGTGGGGTGTGACTGGCATACAGAAAACAGCACATTACAACCTCTTGGCACTCGGTGACAATCTGCATTTGTCTGAAAACCTGTCAACTGGTAACATTTTTTCCCCAGCATAAACTGACTTGGGGAGCAGCAACGTAGTGTTCTCTGACAGGGGCATTGTGTGAACTCAGACACTAAAACCCAGCTCCAGCAGAAATCCGAACTTCGTTGCGTTGCTGGCATCTGGCCTGGGAGACAAGTGAGGGTCTGTCCCTTCAGCCTTACCCACAGGATCTATGGCTTCAAGGAGATTTTTCCACAAGTGAAGCTCTGGCATTTGAGCCTTTCTTCCCCAGCGACTCCCAATTCTTCCCCAACACTAGCTCTCTATTAACTCTCTGATTCTTGATACAGTATCCAAGTAGCCAAACTCCTTTACAAAAAGGGCTATCAGGAGTAAATGCACTAGCACAAACAAGGGTTGTACCCCATAGGGTACCACCAACATTTACTCACCTCCCAAAATAACTTACCATTTTAGTAGTAAGGTGGGCTTAAAAGTAAGGTGGGCTTAAAATATGTCCTAAATTTATTTGGCTTCAGACAGTGTTAAAATGCCTGTTTATGTGGGGTCCTTAAGAGACCAAACCTCAATTTGTCTGGCTACAATGCAAGTCATTCACTGAGGGATTAAAGACACACAAAGGTGCTCAACTTTCTGGAAGCTGTGATGAAAAAGGCACATGTCAATTGGAACAAAACATCCTCCTAAATGAGTGTGATACACCCTAAAACAGAACAGTAAAAATGCCAAGATCACCCTTTCAGAACACTTAAAAAGGAAAAAGAGGAGAGGGCAATTTCTTGGGCTTCCTGATTTTCAGTCTCTCATTCCTTCTCATTCTCCTCCAGAGGCAAATCAATTTGATTTTTAGCTTCTGACCTAAACTAAGTAGATTGCTACTCCCATGCATTCTTTCTCCCTCAGAGGCCTACTAGGCACTCTATTCTACTATTCTTGCTTACAGAATACTAGAAATAGTGGCAAAACACTGGCAAGATCAATTCTAACACAGCATATTAAGCTGTATCAGGACTCTAAGAAAAGTAAGTGGCATTTCCAATATTACTGTAATTACTACTCCAGTAATGTTTCATGGGACAAGCTGAGCAATCAAGCCTTTGCTCCACTGAATAGCATAGAAACTTTCTTTTTTGGTGGCTTAAGAGCTTCGCAATTGATGCAGGCAACTTTGACCTGGCAGTTCTTAGAAAACAAACCCACAATACTTCTTGCTTTGCTATTGGGAATTTCAGAGCATCTATTGTGAATATACCCTAAAGTCTGTTCTTCAGAGCAGAAGAAACTCAAATGATCAGCTTCTCAGTCCATAGCCCAAGATAGCCAGGCCAGCTGAGGGAACAGCTACATTGCAAACCTGCCCTTTTCTGCCAGTGCTGGTGGCCCATTCTAATGTTTCCTCAGGCTGCAGCCAGAAACCTGCTGGGCGCTTCTGCTCAGGAGAGAACCAGGAGCATCCCTTTCCCACCTGCTGTCCTGCAGGTTGGAAGCAGCTGACCAGGGCTGATTGATCCACACCAGCAACATCATTATAGAGACACTTTGATTTAAATAATGTGCCCTTGCTTTGCATTTTCCCTTAGCTGTTTTCTTTACTAGTTCCTTGTTGGTTTATAATCCTTTGGACAAAATAAGCTAAACTCAGCTTTTATATTATATATGGAACTAGAAAGACACACTATATATAAATTGCTTACCTGAGAATCCAAGGACACATTTACTCAAATTCTCTTTATATTCAATTTATTACAGAAACAGATATAAAATTTCTCTTAACTATCACTGTACTATTACCTCCTACTAATGAATTAATGGTGTGCAAATGAACCACAAATCGGTAAAAATCTTCACTTCTATGATTTTTTTATTTGCTGAGAGCTTTGACATTTTTCAACTCCAAAATTATTTCCTTACTTTTAGTAACAGCTATTGCAGTGAACTAAACTGATTATAGATTAAAATATGTGTGTCTACAAAAGTGACTGTATTGTCTACCTACAACAATGCAAACCTAGTTTACACTTTCAACAAACTGTCTTTTAAGGTGCTTAGTCAAAGGTTTCCCTGAAATGAACTGGCTGACTTTGTATAAAACTGTACAGGAAAAACAGGTATAACTATTCTGTTTTATTCAAATAGTTTTAGGAGACTAAAACAAGTCAGTATTTAAGAACTTCATTATCTACAGAGTCATCATGTAAGTGGCTCAGCCAGCATCCACATGGCCAACGTGGGCAACATCAACCCACGTAAGACTAGAGCAGGGGTTTATACTCCAGCCCAAAATGGGCCCCACAACTTGTCCTGGCAGCACCTCAGAACTCATCCCCAAGGAGCCTGCAAGTAGGTAGGAGACAAGCTGGGTAAAACAGCACATAAAAACCTGTAATGAAGACATATTAAAAGGTAATGTTTATACAAACACTAGGGAACAATTTTATAGTATATGGGAGTAAATTACTTCACTTGTAAGTATCTGCAGGCCTGGGGTGACACTAAGCGCTCATATTACTGGATGTGGGGGTTACTCATTTTTAAGTAATAGATGCTGGGGGTCAGTGCTGCTTTCAGAAGGGCAGTTTCCCCCCACCTATGTTGTGCGGTCGCTCCCTGTTCTAGAACACGTTACCATCTTGTAAAAACTGGAAAAGCTTTCATTTATGTTGAAAGCCAACAGCAGTAGTTCCTACATTTTTATGGATCAGATTTTGGCAGGTAAGAAAGCTTTCTCCACTAACAAGTCTCATTTTATAGTTCTAAATAGACTGCTTTGCTTTCCCTCCCAAATTAGCACTGATGATTAACGGCCATTAAAAGAATAAAACTAAACACTTGCAAGGAACCAACGCTGCAATAATTAGTTTTGAAAGCCCAGAAAGCATTCCTTAAAGCAGAGTTAGAAGTGTGTTTCTGCAAGAGCTTCTGTTACTCTCTCTAAAACACAGCCAATTCTGTGAGCTACATGTTCTGCCCTGTACTTACTCCAAGACTAACTACTCTGACTAGCTGCTTTGTTCAGGTGACAGGTGAACACCAAGAAGGGGAAACAGACTGTCGTTTGATGGCATCCCCGCAGTACATACTCAACAGTACCACTCATTTTTTGACAGCAGCCACTGGCACGTTTGTAAGAGTTGGCATGGAAATCAGCCAGGATCATTCCCAAGGATAACATGGCAAATCAGGCCTCTCACATCATCCAGGAGACAGAGCCACAGCGATGACAGGAGAGGGAACTACTTTAACAAGCACCCCACCAGGCAGCTCTTTAAGCAGATGAAAAAATGCCAAGTGGAAAGAGGAAATGATACATTTCTATCTCTCAGGACATGGCTAAAGTAGACTTCTTTTAAGACAACTAGAGCAAATCCTTCTATCTCAGAATCTGAGCAAAGACAACACAGTCACACATGAAACACCTCCCTCTTACTATCTTCCCCGGGTAGGCATTTCACCTGTTACATATTCAGGGAGAAGGATGTATAACAGTAATTAAGCAACAGACCATTTACACCTGGCACAACAAAAGGGAGAACCAGGTTTTATGTGGTCTGCCTAGTAGGCTGGGCTGCCTGTTAAATTTCAAGATAAAGTCGTATTCTCCCTTCCCCCCCACCCTGCCCCAGGTAATTCCTCCAAAGAACCCTCAGTTCTTGGCTGTCATACAGCTGTTTCTCCTGCTTGTCTGCTTCTACATGTTATATTGTGCCTCACAACAGAATATCATATACAGCTCATTTTACATTCAGAATGACTGTTTCTCTGAAGAAAAAAAAATTGAAAATAGCTCAAAATTATATTCTAGATTTCTTTAACCATCTCCATTGCTTTGCATCTGCATGTTTCACAGTTACAGTGGAAAATTCTACTGAAGCCCCAGACACACAGATGTAAAAAGCCAGCATGACACATGCATGATCAAACTTAACACAGGTAAGTCTTCCATTAAAAGCTAACTTACTGTTCTTCATAAATTCAGAGTATGACAAAACCCAGGAAAAAAAGCCCAAAACAAACAGTAGGAGTGCTGTTACACATTCTCCAGAGCACTAAGAAGCCTTAAGACTTCAGCGGGCAGAGAGACCCCACTTTCTGTGCCGTTTTAATTACAGCTCTCCTCTTCTACAGACCCGCAGCAAGGTAAGCACAGTCCGCCAGGACTGCAAGCTGGGGTGTTAATCTCTCAGCCAAAGCCATGAGTGTTACTAGTTTGCTTCTACTGCTCAGTTTAAGCGCTTCTCCTGTTCTCTGGCTGAACAATACAGCAGGGCCCTGCTCCCTTCCCAGCGACCGTTGACTTGCCTTGAAATTAAGCGCGAACATCTGCAAACTCTTAGACTGGACTTTATTTCCCGAGAGCGGAGTACGGGGGGCGCGGTGCCGCCTACCTTAGATACCCAGCTGAACAATGGTGACATCCTATGAGCTCCGGCGCGGCGGCCGGCCGCGATCCCCGGCTCTGGCCGCTCCTCTCTGCCTCTCCCCGCTGCCTCTCGGCTGCCGCCTCACTCGCCGGGACAGGAGCCAGCCCGAAACTTTCTCTGCTGCCGCCGACTCCGGGCGCCGGGCTCCACCCGGCGGGGCTGTGAGCTGGCGGAGCCGGGAGGCTCCCCGCGGCAGAGCCGGCTCCTGCTGCGGGGCAGGAAGGGAAGCGAAGGGAAGGGAAGGGAAAGGAAAGGAAGGGAAGGGCCAGGCGGGGAGCCGGGGCCGCGTCCCGCCTCCGCTGCGCTCCGCCTCCGCCGCGACGCCCCGGGCTGCGGCCGGCGGTCCCCGGGAAGGCGGGAAGGGAGCGGGCTCCCCCCCGCAACACGCCCGAGAGCGCAAGCAGCCGCTTGCTACCTCATCGCGATGTCTTTCTATGAAATTCAGCGCGAGCGACAGCATTCGCGACTTAGAAACAAAAATCTCACGCGGTCCACATAACTTTCTGGGAATATGCTGGCAGTGAAGTCTGACTTAACACCAATATCAAAAATCATCTGCTGGAAATCACTGCAAAACGTTACGCTTCCAGTCAGGGTCGCCAATCATGTTAGCTATCGGCATCTGACATCACACACTAGCAGCTCTGCTTCCAGAAATAAGCTGCCGAAGAAGAGAGCTAAAAAACCAGCACAGCAGAAGTCAATAGTACATGCATTCCTCGTAGGCCAAGGGAAGTTACCTGCCACCCAGACAGGAAAGGTGCTCAGCCCTGTTGTTGCTCTGGCTGGACTGCCTGTGAACACACCCCCTGCTCAGTAGAGTAGGGCTGCCTGAAAAGAACTCATTTTCCTCAGTTTGGAGGAAAGGCATAGAAATACGAAAGAAAAAAAAAAAAAAAAAACACCCAAAAATGGATTTCACAGGAAATAATCCACTGGGTCCCATGTAACAAAAAGCCCTTTATTTTCCATCACCTCACAGAAACAAAATGCAGAACTAGATTTGCAAAATCGTAACAGGAAAGCACAGTGGTCTGTTCTGCACTTGTGCCCAATAAAATTCAACTGCTCAAAGTTAGACATTGAAGTGCCAGATTCAGCTCTTTGGTGTGCCCAAAGACACTCTCTCCAGGACAGTCACCTGGTGTAAGTGTCCTGCATGTCCTTTAGTTAGGGCAAATGGAATGACCTCCCGGTTCAGAGCTGGCACTGTTCCACTTAAATCTAAGATATTAGAAGACCACAGAAGCAAGAGTGACACAAATGCACAGGGGCTGGGGAGCAGCAGAGCCAACCTCGCAGCTCAGTGAGACATAAAAGGAACAGTTTCAGCCCATGCCCCAGACTGCATAATCCTGCAACTGAGAGCTGTATCACCTACTCATGCTGCACTAGTGAGTGCTGTAGCACTAACTGTGTCTAATGAGCCACAGTAGGCTGAGAGGGCAGCACAAAAACAGCTCTCAGGTCATTCCTGCAGCATAGTCACAGCATAATTCCATCCACTTCCTCTGAAGGAATAGAGAATCACAAAAGAACAAACCAGAATGCTGATCCAGAACAGTAACACCTACCCCAAAAAGGTGCCACAAAACAAAGGACTGCATCAGTGAAGAGGGGTATCTCCATCATGGCCAATAGGTTGGTGATAGGCTGAGAATGGAGGTATCCAGCTGCAGTGGATGCATGAGCCAGTGCATGGCAGTGCATTCCCAGCCCTGGCCTGGCCCTGCAGCCCAGCTGAGCTGGTGCTGATAGGACTGGGGAAATCTGTTGCCACTGGATGTTAGCACTCTCTAGAGAAACAGTAGTTTACCCATCTGTAAAATTCAGTCTTGACCGGTTTCATTTGCTTGCTCAAAGACACACAGGTAATCAGGAGAAGAAATCTGATGCGGGAATTTGAAATCCTCTTCCTGAGCTACATTTGCCAAGGAGCCACAAAATACTAACCAATATGAGCTAATAAATCAGCATGCAAGTTACTCACAGCGACCTTCTCATGGTTGGAGAGCCCAAAGATCCTGCCTAGACCTATTTTTAATCAACTGACAATCTACACTATAGTTTCTGGAATTAAAACCATAACAAATACACTTGACATTTTCATAAAGGAGAATAGAGTTCCATTTTCTAATAGTTATACAGGTTAAAGTAGAGGTGATTCACAAGCCAACAGCTCATTCTGTGAGTACAATAATGGCCATGGGCAGTTTGATTGCACAGATATTCTTAGCCATAAGCCAAATTAATGACTAAATATGATCAACACTTATTCTGATGGTGGTCTCTAAAGGTTTCCTGGCATAATAGAAGGAGAAATTTTGACTGCTGCTATTGTTCATGATATATAGAGCACACACATGAATAAGCGACATCTGTTCTTAGGGCTTTAAGCGAGGTACCTTCCAAGAACACTAGAAGTATTACCATCTAAAGTACAGAACTGGGTCTGCTTTTATGTCATACAGCAACTGAGAGCAGGAGCAAGGCAGAATGTTCCTCATTATGTGCTGCTTACAGCTGTACAGTATATTCACTATTTGGTGGTAGAATTAGAGTTGCATTTCTCTGAGTATGAACAATATTATTTCTAAATAATTATTTCTTCCCCTTTGAGGAGATCTTGCCTGCTTGGGAGTTTTTCCAGCTCCCCCTTCCTGACTGGCACCCTTCCACAGTTTTAAACTAACAATACACACATCTCCTCTGAGTCCACATTAAACTCTGATGTCAGTCAGAAGATCTGGCTTCTCATCCTGACTGCAACTGGCTCAAAGAGTGTCAGAGCGACCCCAGTCACCTCACACTACTTAGTTTCTAAACCTATTGTGTGCAATTGTTATTATAGTGTTATGTGATTTTAAATGCACTCTGAAACCTACATGCTTTTATAAAACTGGGAGGAAGAGTGTTGTTGTGGTGAAGACAATGAATTAGGAGAGAGAGTAACAGTGAATGTATTCCAGTTTCTGTTAATATGATTTTCAGGCATGCTACATCACTGCTCTCTCTGCTTTAGTTTATCTGTTAAATGAGACGATATCTGCCAGCCTTGAAGGCAGAAGGAGTGGGCACATTTGGCATTAGGAAATAGCTAGCACCTAGGCTTAAATGTTCAGATATAAAAACATTTGGTAACACATGAAATTCTTCAGTGTAAACGAAGAGGTCACTCACTTTCCAAAAAATTTAGTAATGCAGTAGGAACAGTAAGTGGATTCATTTTTCAGGATGTTCAACTTTCTAAAAACAGAACCTCTTTATTTTTCTATTTTAAGTTTCTCTTCTGCAAATAACTGTCTCTCCAAAAATACTATATATCCATTTTAGGTAAGTGGAAAAATTCAGGGCCAGGGAATAACATCTGTATTGCATAAACAGTAAGTAGCACTTGACACCACCTTATCTAAATGTATGATCTTTTAAATAACAAAACAAAATCCTCACTTCTATGTACTGTTCCATGTTATCATGGAAAATATTATCAGGATATTTGTGGCTGTTTTTAAAATAGTAGCAATTAAAATACCTCAAAGTCACAAACTAGTTACATTGTCAGAAAGATAATTTTCAGTTTTACAGATATCCTTCAGAAATTTACACATACACAACTACCCCCACTATTTCTTCCCAAACAAAACTCTCTCCATTAAAAGAAACTGGAGGTAAGAGATGTGAGATATGAGGAAATATTAACAAGAAACTGGAGGCTGAAGTCAACCTTTCAACACAAGAGTATTTTCTGACTCATTCTCCTCTGATTTCAGCTTTCTTTAGATGTAATGGCTGTTAATATTTTTGAGAGTCTTCACAGTATGTCACCACTGAATGATGTCTCACAAGAAGTTGCATTAGGAGCATAGCCACCTGAGAACTGGCCTCTCCTGTTGATTTTCTGTTAACTTTGGTGGTGGTTTTAGAGCACACCCCATTCCCTTTTGAAGTTTTTTTCCTTTGAATTGTACTTAATTATGTTTTGGCAGCTATTCTTTTCATTAATTATCCTCTATGCCCACATTCACTGACACAAGTTTCATTTATCTCTTTTGTTTCTCTTAACACAAAAAGGCCTTTGTAAATTCAGCTGAAAAAAATGCAGTAAAAGAATATGCCTGCCAGTAATTACCAGTATCCATTATCTGGTCTTTGTTTAAAACACCCACAATTTTTATCCTTTATCACTTGTCACCATTAATTAGGATTTCCTTGAGTTTTGCCTCATCCCTTACCATTTCAAGTAGTAGACTAGATGGTTCCTATTTTATAGAACCGTATTTTACAGAGGAAAAGATAGAAAGCAAGAAACTACTGTGAGAGTACTGTTTGTCATGTGAATTTAAAATTTAGTCAGGTTTGGTTCTCAGATACAGCTGTATTAAAAAATAGGAAAACAAAGGTGTCTATTCAAGGAAATCTTGGGCTTTTATATGATGCAAGATGCAACAAATTACTCATCTGGATCCACTGAATGAAAAGAATAATGAATCCTGTTTGATTTCATCCTATCCAAAGACTCAATCAAGCCTGACCAGCTAGCTTCTGAAAAGATACTGTGGTAAAGAAGAGTGAGTTTTGGTACATCTTTTTTTGCCAAATTATAAACAACCTCCTTTTTTCTCAATACAAAATCAAATCAAAAATTAATCACAAAACCAAACTACCTTACCAAACAAGATCTGCATCAGCTCCCTGATGAGAGAGAACAGCAAGACTTGACAATTAATCACTGCTTAGTACTGGCTGTGCCCTTAACACAACTGGACTGTGCATCCACACTAAGATGAAATCCAGCTTTCACCAGAGAAAATGGGATTACTTTCTTGGTAGTTTCCAGATGCTCAGTGGAAACAGAAATGGCAGTGTTTTGGGTAACCTTTGTACTGTTAGTGAGTTAAGAGTGCAGACTGATGTTTTGGCTACCTGCTAACCAGTAGCAAATATGAAAAACACTAGACACTGGGCCATTGCCCAGAGATAATATGCTCCCCATGTGGCAGACAGAAGAGAACAATTCGTCACCAGAGCGGTGGGCACAGACTCAGCAGTGGCACCCTTTCCACTCTCTCCTGTAGGTTTTAGCTTATATATGATTGTCTTCCAGTCACAAAATTTGTAACTGCTCAAATGCTTTAATTCGAGTGACAATAGCATTTCCTGCTCAGGAATGAATAGTAGCATTGGTGATGAATTATGTGTCTTCTTCCCTAACAGCAGTACCTATCTTCTCTCCAGCAGTGTCAGAACATGAGTGTTACAATGTGCTGAGGCTCATTTGAGATCCTTCGTCTCAGCAAGAAGACTGAGGGAGGAACAGATCTGTGAAGGGAAAGGTGATCCTACAACGTGTAGGAGAGAAGCACAAAAGCCCAACAACCATGTTGCTCAGCAGACAGTGAAGTCCTCCTTCACTGTTTGCAAGTGCCCGTTCACAAACATTAAGGCCAACTAATTCAAAATGCTCATCTGGACTGAAATAATCCTACTGCTTCAAACATTTCCAGAAACACTGATGAGTAAACTTTGGATTGGCAAGCTTTATGCTGGATTGAGTATTTTCTGTCCTCCGACACACAGCCCCCACAAAACCCCACAAAAAAGAAACCCAAAATAAAAACCTAAAGCTGTCAGGAACTTTGCTATGGTTTCTGACTAATTCTGCTCAAGCATAATTGTGTATCTGCCTTTGACCAAGATCAAATGTGCACTGATGAATAATTCAATTCTGATCAACTGATCAGATCCCTGTAAACGGGTGAAAAAAACCACAACCTGAATCTGCAGATAAGTCCAGGAGACTTGTAAAGAGATCACTTTGATGTGAATAGTTGTATGCAAAAAAAACCCACAAGGACAATGTGGCAAATGAGCTATGGAGAAAACTCACTGCATAGTGGGGAACTGCCACGCAAGAGACATCAGGAGCTCCTCACATTTATAGTGTCACAATGGGGGGGGTTTGGGCAGCTGTGAAACTGGATCAGGAAGAGTGGAACACAGGCAAACTGGAAAACTGCAGGAGCAGATTAGAGAGCTCAGATCAAATGGATCCCAGAGTTTAGTGACAAAGATACAAGTTGAACCCTTGAGATCATCAACTAGGTCTTGACTGTGGTTGAAACAGTTGGAAACCTCACATTTTTCTCAAGCTGAGCTCTCCAGGCTGCTGAGACGGCTCTAGGAGAAAGAGCATCAGCCACCACAGAGATGAGACACACCTGCACACACACCCTGACACAACTGGATAAACCACAAAACACTAATGATGCAGGAGTGCTTACTTTAAAAAT
The DNA here is from genome assembly GCF_033783945.1 of Neopsephotus bourkii. Classification (NCBI taxonomy): domain Eukaryota; kingdom Metazoa; phylum Chordata; class Aves; order Psittaciformes; family Psittacidae; genus Neopsephotus; species Neopsephotus bourkii. The sequence continues at coordinate 11,621,040 of NW_026902254.1, read as the reverse complement.
CCCTCTGACAATGAGGCATGAAGGACGTGAGAATTAAATTGAGATTAATGTCCCCTGGCACTAGATATATGTCCATGGAAGAACTTCCCATCCTTTTCCTCCAGCTTCCTGTGGATTCCTTGTGGCAAGCACTGAATGATATCAGGAGAAAGAAAAAAAAACCCCACAAACCTCTCAAAGTTTAAGAAGTATTTCGTAAGATGCAATTAATTAAAGATTATAATTAAAGATCTTGAAATGTGTATGGTTAACCCAGGTTACCCAGATGGGTAGACAGACACTTCATTTGAAAGTACATCCCATTTCCTTTGTGGAGGACTATTTCACAACTCGAAAAAAAGTTAAATACTAAGCACTTCTACTTACCATAATGGCTAAGTTACATAGCAAAAAAGGTCTAGAAAGTGCTCAGGAAAACAAGACTATGATCAGAACATGACAACTCGCACTTTACTGGTTAAAAACGTAATTAGAAAATTTACCAGTTCCCCAGGTGCTATGGGAGAGAGACATGCTATGAATGCCTATTTCCATTACATGGGACTTCATGTTAGTGAAGATGTCCATATTCACTTTATCCTACTAGAACACTCTAGTAATGAATAATATAAATCGTGCAATTTTGTGTGCACAATTTTACAGTTATAGCCTAGCTCTTGGTTCACACAACTACCTATAAAATACCCCCACCTAAGCATATTATTTTGTGTAATTCAGTTGCAACAGTAGGAGACTAGGAAACTAAAGTTCCACAGTATTGAGAGCCATGAAAAGTAACCGGTCTTCTCAGTTCTGCACAATTTATTTAATAACTTAATAAATCTATTTGTAACAGTATTGATTTCTCATAACTCACAATCCCCATAGACAGTACACAGATTCTACTGGACCTTTACTGTAGCACAGGATACTCTAAAGAAACATCCATTTCCGTACACTGAAAAAAAACAGTTAGTATAAAACTTTAACTATTCCACGTCCAACCCATAATATTCTTGGTTTTGATGGAAAGAGCTTAATAATAAAAATATCAGTTCAGGTTTATCTCTCAGCAGGCACAGGGTCCATAACTTACCTACAGTCAATGAAGCATTATCGCAATGTACATATGATGAGCACCTGGGTGTAAAAGCCATTCATTTGAGAAGGATCCGATCCTGCCCCCGCTAAAATCACACACCAAGTTGCTACTACATCCTCATGCAGCTTAAGCACAGATAACAAAAAGAGGAAACAAATACCATATGGTCCTGTTCTTTTCTGGAATCAAGCTGAAGAAATTTCAATTTCTGTAACGTTGCCTTCATATCACAAGCCACACTGCTCTAGTGCTCTTGGACAAAACCCCAGCGGGAGAACTGCAGCAGCCCGCTGAGCACTACAGCAGCCCCTTGCAGCCGATTAACAAGTGCCCTCAACAACCCGCCCAGCCCTTGCTCCACAGAGCTTCCCATCACCGTTTGATAACAAGCTGCAGCACAGTCCTTCCCTAGATATTTCCTGTGTACGATGGAATTGAGAATACCACTGGAACCCACTAAAATAATAGTATAGTAATTTGTATGGTGCATATAAATCTACCTTTTTATTGAATTATCTGTTTATTTCACCATGTTGTGCTGTTGATTATATTCTTTCCCAGCTGTCTTGAAAGTGAAAAGTTTTATCAGCAATGTTCCCTTGCACGTGCTTTTAACTCACTGTTTCTTATCTTTCCCCTTCCTACTCTCAGGGCTTATTAACCCATCTAGTGTTCCTTTGGCAATGATGTGGATTCTTGTGCTCTTGTGATCGATTTTATATATTTTCATCTAAGTCATACTATCTTTCAATTATAGCAAAATCCACAAAACGGCAATAAACCATCTTTAAAACACAAGATTCAAGTACTGTTTCTATTGATCTGGAAAAAAACACCTTCCCCACCATTCAGTTAGGCTTTCTATTCAGGAGTCTGCAGCTCCTGGTTTCGTTACAAACAATATTCCACATTCAGTTATTGTAAGCCAATACTGTTTTAACTCCTAAAAACATGCTGGAAAACACTTGTGAAATACAACATACAATACAGAGGCTTTTAAAATACAGTAACAGGACTTGTCATTATGGCTTTTTTTGTGGTTTTGATAAAGCTGCATCACTTCAAAGGTCTCAGAACATATTACTGTAAGACACCACTGCACATTCTGGCCACATGTGCTGACTGTGCTTCCGCTCCTCTGCCAGAACAATGGAATCCTCCATATGCTGAGTCAGCTATCCCACAACCATGGATCCTGGATCCACGCAAACTGAACGCATTCCCTCACTACATGGGTTTTTAACCATGTTTTGTCACTGAGAATGTCAGACAGCTATGTCAGCTCACGTAAGACTCCTGGAGTAGGTGAAGTTTAGAAAATGTGTACATATTTTCAGGAATAAAGCCCAAAATATTGTTTGATATGTGGTACACTACAGAAATAAATAAAGTTACAATAAAGTCACCATGGGCTGATTCTGCCCTTTCCTCCTTCCTCGGTATTCCCAGTATCAATAGGGAATTCTGGCATTCCAGAAGAAACCTGGACACAGCTGGAAGGATGGTCTGGACAGCAGAGCTCTTCACTGAAGCAGTAAGTTCAGATATCTCTGCAACCTGTGAGTCTGAGCTCACATATTTGAATGTGTTCACAGGCACAAAGACCCAAACGAATAAGTGAACCTCAGAAGTGAGCTGAGCAGGGTCTTTTACCCCATGACATAAGAAATTCCAAGTCTCCTGTTGATTTCAATCATAATTTAGGAGTGGCATGTAGGCCAGCTTTAATTTGTTTTCACAGTTGTTTCTAACATGCAAATAGATCCATAATGTCATCCTCATGCACATGTTTGGATTTCAGTCACAACCCAGCTGGGACTGAGCTCCAGTTAAGACTAAGGCCTGCAAGTCTAATTCACCTGATGTCTCAAGCTGGCATCAGGGCTTCCAGAACAGACTGACATGCCTGTGCATATGTGTGTGTGCAAAAGTCAGGTCACTGAGGGTTATCCAGGTAAGGAAAATTTGTCACATACATAGTTTTTATATGGCTTGTTGGAAGTACACAGTCTCAACTTGTGTGAAAGGATTTATTCCAGGACCTTGACAGTTTGAATTAACAAGAAATGTACCTATATCTCAGAAACCTACATTTTGTTTGTTTGAGGTTTCTGGGAATTTTTCTAACTTTTCCAGTCTGTGCTTGCTTAAGGACATTCTATTAAAACACAAGAACTAAAATAAGAAGGGGCAAGGAAAAGGAAGAAAAAAAGAATTAATTTAAAAAAAAACACTTGAAGCATGCCTTCTGCAGTACACAACTGGCCTGCAGAATGCCCATTGAAAACCTCCTCACAGTAGAAAGCAAGCCTGAACATGAGCAATGCACACACTCTGAGGTTTATTGTTCCCTGGATGGATCTAGTTCATTAAGGAGCTAATAACATACATGTAAAGAATATTCTGAAATCTCTAGAAGGTCAGCTTTGGTCCTTATCCAGCTACAAGCACGTTATATCAAAGTCAGAACATGACTGAGAGCTGATGTTTTCACATCTATCAGATATTCTGCTGAGGGGAACTGAGACATCCCAGAACATTAGCTGATGCCAAATACTAACCCCAGTTCAGCGTGTGTCTTGTTTTGTGAATTTCATACCTAAGAATAAACTCCAAAACACCAATATTTCAGTTCTAGAGACAACTTGTTTAGTTACTGTTGGTTCTTGTGCTAGCTTGTTTCATAGTAAAATATCAGCTCATTACCATACTTTTAAAGGCATTTAGTGCCCAAACAAAACAAACCCAAGAACACCCCCCCCAAAAAAAAAAAACCAACAAAAAAACAACAGCAAAAAAAAAAAAACACCCACACCAAAACCACAAGGAGAACCCAAGAATTTCATAAGGATAATTTTTTTCGGGGGGGGGGGGGGACCCAAAACAAACAAACAAACAACCCCGCCCCCCCCCAAAAAAAAAAAAAAAAAAACAGAAAAAAACAAACCCAAACAAACCCGACTTAAAATGGGAATGACAGTATTGAAATTCTTACCGAAAGCCCACCAGGGTCTTTTAATTGATTTCAACCAGTCTTAGATTAAGCCTTCAACATCTCTAAAATAAGGTGAGGAAGTCTGCTGCTGGAAGCAACAGGAGGAGGGGTGAAAACTGCTACAGCTATCGGAGCAGCTTATATTTGCTCTGGACAGCCACTAAGTGGCACTTAAACACCTCATCTTAGACCATGGTGAATCTGCAAACCTGTGTGGAGGGAGCGGAGGGAAGGGAGGGGGTGCGTGTAAAAAGGAGTTATGCACTCTGGAGACTAATCCCTTTTAAGAACAATGAAGTTCACTTCCTCCAATTAAAGAAACTTTCAAAGGGTCTGACTATGTATGAAAATGTTACTGTCAGAAATGCTGTACAATGCTTTGAGGAAGCAGAGCTCCACAGAAGCAGCCGCTTTGCCTCCTAAATCCCGCTCCTGATTTGGGAATCCAAGTGCCTCGTTCCAGCAGATCATTAGCTTCTGTTGTGCCATTTGAAATATGCGCTTAAACCAGGAAAATGAAAGTGTCTCATCACCACTGGACTGCAGGTCAAGCTAAGGCAGCCTACTATCTGCTAGCAATGCCTCTGAATCCAGTTTCAATTAGAGATCTCTGCAGGAACCAAATGCTATTTGTACCTGCAGATGCACATCAGGGTTTTGATTGAGAGAATCAAAAGTGATGGAGTTTTGCTCTTCCTAAGACATCAGTACATTATTGCTTCCTAGACATACATCATACTTTCATTTGCATTTTTAATGAAAGAAAGAAACCTAATTTTCCTAATAGAAGTGTTAATCATCCTCAATATGTTAATGCATTATAGTTACCATTTTTCTTTTTGTCAGGTTTTAAAAATCCTTTTACTTCATTAAAAATCTTTCTAAATAATTACAGAAATTGGAAACCATTTTTTTTTATATGAATAACTGTTCATTGGAAACTGTCACTGGAAAACACCTGAAGATAAAACCAAGAAGAATAATATATTAGGTATTTTAGGTGCTAGGCAGGCAAGTATCTACAAGCATGTTCAGTGTCATTATTGGAAGTATTTCTGTTGTCTTCAATCAAACTAGCCTGAACTTAAAAGTGCATACATGTTTTCAGCATTAAAGACTCAGAAGTAAGACATGTACAATTTGCTTTTTAGACTCTCAAAAAAAAATCTCTGTTTCAGTTAGCCACAGGTTTAGATGTAAAATACATCACCAGGTGTTAGTTGCAAGCTGGTGTTCACCTTTGTCCTGAATGTGGCCTCCGAAATCTCAAATTAAGAGTTATGAATTTTATCTTTCATTCTCTCTTCCTGTGAAAGCTCTTTACGTTATTATTTAGAAGCACAGCATACAAGCAACAAAACAACTCAACAAGCCACCATGGATCATGGTTACTAAGAATGCAATTTTTAAACACATTCTGCATGTGTGAAACTAGCTTTGTGAGGTTCTTTTAAAGGCTGAAACGAGAAGCTTGCAAATGCAAAGCATTTAATCACTCATGTAGAAGGATCAAATTTAACCCAATGCAAGACGAATCACTGGCAGCAAAGCTGTTTTTATGACCAGCAATAGATCTCAATTACTGTCACTCTGGGAAAAGTGGGGGGAGGGTGGGAAATAAGAAGGTCCACATCAACCAGCAGTTTCATACAAAGGACAAACCAAGTATAAACCAGCACTATCTACTCAATCCTTGTATCAGATCCTCCACGATCAACCTTTAGGGCAGACACACATATCCATTTAAGCGTGTATTTGTCCAGTCACACAAATCATTCTTTAGGCAAATATTTCCCACAGTCCTTACCATAACTTGACGTCCACAGAAAGACTAAAAAAACCCAGAAATATGTAACAACAGTGCCTGCACTGGGCAAGGGAAAGCACTGGTTTTACGACAGTGATTTGTTACTGTTACTCACTTTGACATATAACAGGATGGGAGATTGTGCGGCTAAAGTAAATAAACAGTTATATATGCCTCCTCTGCTTTGGTTTTCTGCTCCACTACAGCCAGAGAACCCACATCTGATAACCTTGAGGGCACAGCATAAATATCAGCCCAATGCAGGCAAAACTCTATATGAAAAGCCAATTGCATGGAAAAATAATGAGCTATTTCAGGAAGGTGATTATTCAGTATCATAATTTATTAATTGATATCTTCATATTTCAATGTGGACAGCTTGAATTTGACAAATTAGAGCCATTTTAGAATCTGAAAAAAAAAAAGAAAAAGAAAATACAACTGCCTGAATATGAATGTTTAAGTAGATCCAAGTGAGCTAAAGACCAAGCTTTTCAGAGGAACTTGTGAAGCAGGGAAAATAGACAGGTTTTGGTTTTACTAGTCTTCAGGAAAATCAGTGATGTAGGACCCAGTCCTATAATCTGATTCATGCCAGAGCCACTTCTGTCTGGAGAGACTGTACTAATGTACGTGACAGATACAACCTTTGTTTATTCATATATTTGACAAAAGCTATCTTCCCACGTGTCTAAAAACAGATTGTACAAGCTCTGAATTCTCTCTTTCATGAACTAAATTACACTGTCCTCAATGTGTTATTGTACTGTGTGCCATGAAAACTAACACTGTATTAAGTAAGACTGATATTTTATTAAAACTGTTATTTTTCAAAGCAGTTCCACCCCCTCCTCTCCTCCCCCCCCCCCCCCGCCGAAAAATATGCTTTCTGGCTTTAAATTGCATACAAATATCATTGTGCCATGTACCTACAAAAGTAATTTAAAAACTTCATAAGTGTGCATACATTATATTCCTTAAAATCATTAATTAAATGAAAATAAAAACCATCTACTAAATCAAGATTAGGCTGACTTGCACTTGGAGGTCATTAACACATCATTCTTTCAAACATCCCCTAGTCTTAATTTAATTTCAGCAAGCCACAGCAGTGGGTAACTGCTGGAAATACACTGGAGTTCCTTTATCATTAATTATTGCTCTTTGTAGTATTGTAAATTCAGCTTAATATCCAGTGTTACTATAGATCAAACAGTACTTTCTATACTCTTCATTCTGTATATGCAACCTGGGTTTCTAGACTCATTTACTTTCTCACTCAGAACTTTCTCACACATGCAACTCCCACTTCTTGTTTTATTTGCCCAGAAATTTCTGTGGGCTTTGAGTTGGCTTGAAGCTGCAGGTCTGACTAGGCTTAGGCTCCAAGGTGGTGAGGAGACCCATTCACTTTGTGTGTATTTCATCTGACACCTTTGCAAAAAGCAGACTTTACCGCACTATAGTAAGGTGAGCTGAATAACTTCGCTGTAACCTATTCTGTTATTGTTGCCACTTGTGAAGCAAAGGAATTTAATATGTTTAGTGCTGGGGGAATGTGTAGATAAACATAGCCTCTCATCTCAAGACCAACACTGTGCTTCGAGAACTGTGTGGACTGAATGAATACCCAAATTTTCACATTAGTTTTCCACAGTAAGTTATCTTCAGGCTTTTCAATCAAATTGGAAGACTACAGCATCACCAAACTCTTGCAAAGTTTAGGAAGATGGTCACAATATTTTGGAATATTTAAATTGCTCTGAACTGCCCCACTGAGTGATACCACAGTGCAACATGAAACTAGAGGAAAAGCTGCACTCAGACTGGGCGAAGATGTTAAGAGTAAGCTTCTCTTTGGAGATATGCAAGGAAACTCTTCACTATGTGAACAGGGAGTTTCTGAAGGAAACTCTGACTCTGGAGAAAGCTTTAATATTATTCCAATTGCCTGTACTGGACTTCATAGGCTGTAACTATCAGACCTTGTCAGACAAAAGGAATAGTTACCAGTCACTTGAGAAGCTTGGTCACAAATCTGCTACTGAGATTTTTGCCTCAGTTCCACTGTTTTGTATATCTTCTACAATCCCCAAAAGGAACAATAAATAATTTTGGTGTGAACTCTGGCTCTAAAATGAAGTGCACATGGCAGCATAAGTAACACATAGATACTTTCAGTATTATTTAAGTTTAAAAATTCGCTAACAGTGTCATCTGATACAGAATCTTATACTAATTGTCATTCTGTAGCAGAAATTTCTGCATGATTTAGAAAATAGAAGAAATCACAAGAAAGTATGATTTCATGTTGCTGCCACTGTAAGAATCTCCTTACAAACCATGTGATTAATTTCATCTTCCTTGGTAAGACTTCATCTCTAAGTCAGGAAACAGCACTGGTATTGCACAAATGACTTCCTCTGTGTAGCAATCGTACATGAGGTTGAGGGAAATCACACAATATTTCTTGTAAAATAAGGGTGGAGCACTTAGCTTAGCCAGGATGGCACAAAGTCACTCTACAAGAGCCTCTAGTCACTCTACAAGAGCCTGACAAGAGCCCCATAAAGGCTTGAGACAATGCTGCTAGGGACAGGTTCATTGTCCACTAAAGCACCCTGAAAGAAAAGTTCACCTACGTGAATCCTTTGAATAGGTCCCAGGATAGAGCTGGTCTAGTCACAGTTATGCTCTAGGCTCAGGATAAGTAAAAATCCTGATTAATTGTGAGAGTGTCCAAAGCACAGCTGGCTGTTTGAATTACATAGGGCATGCTATTAAGACTTGCACAGCTAAACTTTGACCTACTTTATATACCAGGCTATATATGTGCACAATTACATATTTGGTGTTTCATTTGTTCTGCTCGATTTTTTTTCTTCTGTTTTTTATTGTTTGAGTTTTGTTTCTGTTGTTTTTTTTTGTTTGTTTGTTTTTTGTGTTTTTTTTTTTGTTTTTGTTTTGTTTTGTTGGGGTTTTTTTAACATTAATTTCTCCAGTTAGCATTTGGGAAACAGGCAAGACTGCAGTATTAGCAGTTTGCATTTATGTAGATTTCATCAGAAAAAAACAAAGGTGAATACAAACAGGAGGCAGAAACCAGCCAAATTAAGCTCTCAGCTGCACTGAAATAAGTCCAGTTTCCTCATTTTGTTTCAGCGTTTTATGCTTTTTGCAAAAGAACAAACAGTTTTAATCTCCTTAAACTCATCAAGCAGTAAAATACAGTAGGAAAAGATCACCTCTAAAATTATCTTGCCTTAATTCTTTTCTGAAAGGGAAATGGTGCTATTAAAAATGAGATACTTAGTGAGGCCACATCTTAGAGCCTAATGTAAAAACAAGTTGTGTAACAACCCTCAGTCACGAAGCTAAGCCTCACAACAACTGCTCTGGAGTTCACTGGGCTCTGCCATTCCTTTTATAGATGAATAATGTGAAGTTCACTCACATCAGTTCTGTGCAGCTCACAGGGAGCTACGTGTTGATTATCTGAAACCAGCTTCTCCAGCACATAATCAGATCACAAACAACATGTAATAAGAAGTACTGCATTCCAGGTAATACAGCATGATCTACTTAAGTGCGTTAAGTACCTCACAAAAGTAGGTGAAGGTTGTTTAAAAAACATAGTAACTGTTAAAGCAATTGGACCCAGAAAATGAAGACTTCTAACAAAAGGCGAGATTACTGTTGTAACCAAACAGCTCAACAGCAGGGCAAGCGCTACACTTTAAAAAGTGCCTCAGGGCTACATTTTAAAAAGGAGATGGGGCTTATCTGTGTCTGCCATGGGGCAGATTTGGCACAGAGTCTATGAGCAGGCTCAGGTCTCAAGCAGGTGTCCCAGTCCACTGCAACCATATGGGCACTGCAACTCTCATGGCAACACTCCTGCAGCTGCTAGCAGCCCAGTTCCTGGGCCAAAAGCTGCCCCTGATTTATGACACTACTGAACAGATTCAGAAGAAACAAGCAGATCTGTGCATGTCTTGTGCAGCTGTGATCCTGCTTAAATCACGAGCAAAAGCAGTGTTACTCTATAAAATGGAACAGAACAGTTCTATTCAGTTTTTTTCCCATTGTAACATTAACAGCTCTGGTAAACACAAGTATGTATGACAGGCTGTTATGACAGCTCCTGTCCAGACTCTTGCAGGGGGAGAAGAACTAAACTTAACCCTTAAAAAATGAGAACTGAACATTTTACATTCCTTCATACTCTAGTTCTGTATTAGTCATTGATAAATGTCACAGAAATACTTCTCCTTACAAGACATCAGGACCAAGTTTCTGGGCTTTCCCTCAAATCCTCTAGCCTTCCAGTTCATATCACATAAAGAAAAAAGGAGAAACTTTCAAACATTCTTAGCACCTGCTTCACTAAAAAAAGGTGACAGCACTGTCTGCTAACTTTTACCTTGCACAAAGGGATTTATTTTACCCTGTGACCAGGGAGAAGATGTGAATGAAGAAAGCTAGTACTTCTAGTGTAGTACTTTCAGTATAGTACTCACATCTGCAAACCCTGGTCATGATGAGGGACTTCAACCATCCAAGTATCTGCTGGAGGAACAATACAGCAGGGCATAGTCAACCCAGCAAATTTCTGAAAGACACTGATGACACCTTGCTGATCCAAGTGACAGAGGAGGTGATGAGAAGAGGTGCTCTGCCAGACCTCATACTTACCAACAAGGAGGGGCTTGATGGGGATATGAAGGTCAAAGGCAGCCTTGGCTGCAGTGACCCTAAGATGGTGGAGCTCAGGATTCTGAGAAGCAAGGCAAAAAGCATGATCATAACCCTGGATTTCAGAAGAGCAGATTTTGGGATCAACTCTTCAGGGATCTACTTGAAAAAGTACCATGGAATAATGGCCCAGGAGAGAAGACGGTCCAAGAATGCTGGTTGTTACTCAGCCTCAAGTTCAAGAGCAGTCCATTCAAATGACCAAGGGAAAAAAAAAAAAGCCTGCATGGATTAACAAGAAACTCCTGGAAAATCTCAAACATAAAACAGGAGAATACCTGTAACCTGAGAGAAACATATAGACACTGTCTTAGAGACATGGTTAGGAAAGCCAAAGCCGACCTGGAGTTGAATCTGGCAAGGGATGTAAAAGGTAACAAAAGGGGCGTCTGTTGCTACATAGATGACAAAAAAGAAAACCATGGAAAATGTGAGCCTGCTTCTCAATGAAGTACAGGACATGGAAAAGGCTGAGGTACTGAATGCCCTCTTTGACTCAGACTTCTGTGAAACCATTAAGTTTAGCATTGTTATTCTTTACTTACAACAAATAAAAATATATAATAAAGGACAGTGCAACCTTAACTTCCCTTAAATCTAAACTAGCCCAGGGCCTGATCAGGTAAACTAGTGACCAGTATTCCATTTCCCAGCCAAAACATCCATCAAATTAGGTTAAACATACCTAAGTAAAATAATTTGATACACCAAATAAAGACCAACATAATGGCATGTGGAATTACTTCTCCAAACTGAATCTAAGAGCAGGAATTACTCTTCTTCTGTAATGTTTTGGTTACTTTGTGTTTAGTGGAGAGGGATATCCCAGGACAGTATGCCATTAGCTTCTTATTATCTTTTTCACTTCTTTGAGTGAATGATGCACTAAAGCAAGGTGTCCTACAGAAAAACCGTGCTGTGATTGTGGAGAATGAGCTCATGTAGGAAACAGCATACCTCACCTACAGTTCCAAACACTTTCAATATACCACATCTCAAGTGTAGGCCAAAAATAAGTTTTAACCTATTTATTTTTCAACAATCATGATGTCAATACCATCTGACATTTCTGTAGAGCATAAGCAAAGATACGTGGTCTGGTAGCATGTATGTTTTCATTTATGCCATCATGTTCCCTACAGTACCCAAGCACTGTGGTCAACCTGTTCAACAAAGATGTGCTTGATGATGAAGGTACTGTTCTGCAAGCAGAGATTTACAGGAGAGCTTCCTCAGCTTCCACCACCATTACTCAACACAGTATGCATCATCGGAATCAATGACCTGTCAATAGCCTTCATAAACTCCCTGCAGGCAATATAATTGAATTCAGCTCCATTCCTGAGCACCTACAAAGAATATGCATTAATGCTTCAGCCCCACCCTCAGGCAGAAATTACTCAGTCATCAGAACTTCCACAGAACGAGGGTGAAGGGATAAAACATCCCCTATCTGTAACTACTGGAAACTTACTGAAGTTATGCATAGAGAAAGAAGGAAAGCTCCATATCCCATATCCAACAGATATGCTTAGAAAGGTAACTTTAACCCATAAAAGCTCTCCCTATGCAGTGTAAAACCATCCTTCTAGTACTAGGTGGAGTGGAATGATCTCTATATCCATGTGCTTGTTTTCAAGTAATGTGCCAAGGAGCAGTCTGACAGGAAACTTCTTACGTCCTCTCCTATTTACTGCTGCACCAGCAGGGAAAGTGAGCTGTATACTGACATGAAGTAATGGAAATAATCATACAGGATCCTACACGATGAAGACAAAGACCACAGTGGCACTCTGCCTTTTCTTTCATTTCTGAGGAGGAATAGAACAAAGAATTCCTTGTAAAGAATCCTGACATTATTTAGTGTTAATTACCTGTCTACTGATTTCTTTTCTAAAGTGAACATGCTGGTAATGGAGCAACAATGAACCTAACAGTCCTGTATTCATATCCAGAAAAAAACATTACATGTTCCTACACCCCATCAATTTTGAGCTAAATATTACCCAGAAAAAGATCATTTCCCATTAACAAAATGCTTTCATATTAAACAGTAAGATAATCCCTCATTAATCAAGTATATGTTCTCACTCAGTATGTTCTCAATACAACCACAGGTAATGGACTACAGTTAATGAACTCCTGTCTATCTGCAATGCTGATGCTAAAAGCCCAAGCAATCCTGGTTTTCTGTACTTTCTACCACCTCCAGTGCTATTCGTCTGTCTGAAGGAGCTTCAAGTTTCTCGCACTCCTCTTCAAAGGCCTTTGCTGTTTAGTCTTCTACTCACCTACTTTTGTCTTAACATACTATCTTCCCACTCCTCCAACAGACACCCCTCTGTCCTCTTTTATTCTATTTACCCTAAGATAGGAATATATTCAGAATTTGTAAAGCCACAAAGTATTTTTCACTTCAAATTCTGAGTCAGACCTGCCCTAACCTGAGAACAAGTGCAATTATCACATAAGATTGGATGTCTAAGGCTACTGGGTAAAGAGTTCATGGAAGTCTGCTGTGTCACGTCAGTTGCAAAGCTGCAATTTCTAAAATTTATTTCTTCTGAAACTAAACATAAGCTGCAGCAACATAGTGTTAAGTTCTTCATCCTAACTCATTCACTTTTAACAAACAGCTCAGTTTGTAACAAAGGTATACAGTGCACTCCTATGCTTGCAAATCGGGTATCTGCAAAACAGGTAACATCATTTCATCCCTCTTGATAAATATAGAAGTACCGATTAGCTAAAAGGCATTGCACAACAACAACTCAGGGCAAAGTAACAGCACCCTATAAAGCATAAGTGATTTACTTAAAGGTAAGATTAATCAGAAATCGCACTGAATTTAAGTAAAACTGGAAGGGCTTCACTTTAGAAGATGAGAAGAACATTTGACATGCCCATTATCATTTTGTTAAAACACAAATGCCAATTAGATGTCTACCTCCTAATGAGGAAACTAGCCTGCAAAAAAGTCAGGAGAAACAACCCTTGCAATCAAGGCAAGTTTAGAGCCCAGGTGGAGGGTAGTTTTTGAAAGAACACAGAGCTGTGCAAATCTGGGACCAAGTGGTCAAAATAGGCACCCAAAAATTCTGGGTGTTTTCTCTAAAAAGATGTAGACACAGCTGTAAATTTAACAGGAGACTTATTTTGTTCTGATTTCAAACATGTCTAGGAAAAAGTACTTCAATCCTTTGTTGCAAAAGAAAATGTACCAGGGATGATCAGTGCTGTGTACTCACTATAATCCTGTAAAATCACGAGCAAAAATAAGTGCATGAGAAAACTGCAAAATGCATTTACCAATGTATTTATTCAATGCCAAGTTCTGAAACATCTATTCCTTATTTCTGCTCCCTTACATATACAAATTTGGTATTAACTTGACAGGATTTCTCACTTGAATGCTTATGATTTACAACATATTTGCCTTCTAATTTACCTGAACTGACTTTTTAATTGGGGTGGATTTAACTAAACCTGTTTTCATATGTTTTGAGCTCTAAGCTCAAGACCGCAGATTTGGGACCATGCAATGTTTTTCGATTGCTCAGGTTGGCATAAATCCCATGTGTGGCGTATATACACATAATACCTCCACAGTGCTTCAGCAGGACACCTCCTATGAGTAAAGCAAGCAGCATGTAGTAATAGACTGTTTTCCAACATTATAACTACAGTCTCCACTCAAGAAGTGAAGGATATGTCACTGGTTTGTCCCCAATAGGTCACAGCAGCTTTTTGCCAAATTCTACTCGCGTTATGAGAGTTACTGTCTCACAGTGGCCTCAAACAAAAGAAGAGACTATTTTTAATGCTTCCACCTTTTCAGCAAGGACACAACTTGTTCCTAAGAAATGCAGAGTGAGCCAAATCTCACCCACAGCATGCGACATGCACACCAAACTCCCATTTCACACCATGCAGCAGCAAGCCTGCATGTCACAGTCACAGCACTGCAGTATGGTCGGTCTCTCTCTCATCCTCCAACACCTCCCACGAAGCTCTGCATTACAGATCTAGGAAGAGGCTTCCACAGTGTCCTGTGGTTGGAGGTATCCTGCATACCAAGGCTCCCCACTACCCACTCCTCCTTCTGAGAAAGGAGCTATCTCTATTTCCCAGTCACGTACGTCTCAACTCAGGAAAAGAGAAATTTGAGAGGTCCGACCGTAGGATTAGATAAAGTTCACAGTGACTCAAGGGTGAAATCCTAGATGTAGTGACATCAACAGAAAAACTCTCACTGACTTGAGGGACAAGATTTCAGCCCATATCCCAAATGTGAGTGTTTTTTAAGCTGGTGAAATTCAGGCTCTGATTCTGTGGAAGATTTATACACCTTTCACTTCACATATTGTACAGTTCAAACTCAATGGAACCATTAATATCAAGTAAAATGACATTTGTCAGTATGTTTTAGTGAGATCCAACCTCTAATTGTAAATACAAGCTTAAGATCTTACATTGTAGTGAAAAGTTTCAAACAGCACAAAGGCAGCTCCAGGGCTGCTTGCTCTGGTGGTTTTTCTTTCTTTTTACTTACTTTTGTCTGATCATCAGCTTTAAATACATAGCAGATACTTTGATGATTTGCTGCTCCATCCTTTATCAGACAAGCAAAGTAGCTTGGATCGTGGCTGTTGTGTATCAGTTTGTGGACATGCTGCGGCTTGTGTTCAAACAAACCTGAATAATTCAAAGGGTCCCACTGCTGGTTTTTCCCAGTGTCTGGTTCACATCGTAAACTCTCTGGTGAAACATACAGTCGGATTTGGCTGATGCTAGGTTCTTCTTTGGAAGCCTTTGCACTGAGCATCCGGATCTCTGCCACAATCCAAGGCAGCATTGACATGGTGGTTAGGGAATGCACTGGCAGAGAACCAACAAGCTGGAGACTGAAACTTGCTGAGAAATCATTTGATATTTGGTGCTTCTTAACTTTGAATGTAATTGGCTCCATTTTACAGTCCTTTACGGAACCTGGACTAATTCATCAATATTTCAGTTCCATGGAATGACTTCTGTATGGTTCTTTGATTAAGGAACAGAAGATTTCTGTAAGGAAAAGAAATAGTTATGTAGGTAGTGGAACCCTATTAAAAATGAACTGTTAGTAACACAAATATTTGATAACATCAGAAGAGACATACTGATCTTCTACAATGACCTATTCAGCACATTTCCCCTACCTTGGACCTTATCATTTCAGGTCCAACAAACATAATAGCAATAAATTCATTGCTTTAAAAAAAAAAAAAGTCAGTTCTAATTTAAAAGTTGCTTTTCAACTCTTGCTAAACCATCTAGTAAGTAATCAGACTCAAAACCACACATTCTTTCTAGCTCGTGTTTGTCTCAGGGCAGAGGTACATGGATCACAGTGGCCTGTTTCAATCCTATTATCACAGAAAAAACTCAGCTGAGCTTTTCTGACCTTCAGGACAGTTGCAGTCAGTGCTTGCTAAGACACATTCCCATTTGGGGAGGGAGGAAGGTCATCCTCCTTGTTCATAGGTAGACAACTTTTACTTTGGTTACTAACATGTGGTTGTTTCCTTGGGTAGTTTGCCAAGTGATCTGGGCTGTTACCAAACAGACTTTTTCATTAAATAACACCCCAGAAATCTTCATCTGGAAAAACGAGTAGCAGTCAACTGACTGACTGCTGATAAAGCTACCAGACAGCAGAGATAAGCCTCAATCCTTATAGCATCCCACTAAAAAACATGACGATTCACAACTCATGATTACGTTTTGAGGCCTGTCAGACAGCCAGGAATACTTAATGCGTGTCACATTGATATTGTATCATTTTCATTTTGTAAAGTATCAAATGGAACCAAGTTACATACAACCCTGTTATAACCCTGTTATACCCAACATATAGTACCACCACTGTTGTTACTACATATTAGTTGGTTTAGTAACAAATCTAATAACTACATTTATCTGTCAATTTTGTTTAGCAAAATATGGTCTATGAAAACATAGATTGGCATGTGTTATACTACCGTGTTTTAAGTCCTCATTAACTGAACCTGGCTTTAAGCTGTTACATTATTTTTGTGTGAGACTGATGAGAAGCTGACAGGCCTGTAATTGCCTGTGCTTAAATACCATGACACTAGTTTACCCTCAGCCTTCTGAGAATTTCCCATGAAAAGACCTATTAAACAACATGAGCAGTCCAAAGAACTCTTTACAAAACACTTTCAATTATATTTGAACAAGTATTTAATAAATGGCATCTGTTTACTGTGGCAACAATATTTCTTGTCTTAGTTCACCTACAAGCATGATCAAAAATAGCAGTATTTTTCTCATGAGTTTTCATCAAACTGTGTCCTTTATTTATCCTTATAAAATATTCTCAAGCTGAGTTTCTAACAGTGTTTCACCTTGTTGAAAATGAAAGGAAATTTAAGATGGAAATTCATTTTGAACTAAACAAGGTTTTAAAATACAACCAATTTACAAATGTCCACATGGGGAAAAATGTTTCTATAGTAAATGGCAAACTGTAAAAGCAAGGGAAATGCAGAAACCCCAGGGTTGGGTACATTTACTGGTTTGGAACTTCTGCATCTTTTGACAAATGAACTCTGTGGCAACATTACCAGTCCCAAGGCTGACAAATTTAGCAAAAGAATACAATAATGCAGGTTTTAAAGACACTATTTGAAGAAATTATTATAAGTAGCTTTCTAGATGTGTAGAACAATTTCTTCAGAAACCTTTTTATAAACCTGGAGGGGAAGAGGAGAGAGAGATGAGGGAGGTGTGGGGGAAAAAGGAAATGAAAATCCAGAATTTGGAAGCCTCATTTCAATTATGCAACAACTCTTTTTTGTTTCACAAGCAAGCAAGAAAACAACCATCTTTAAGATGAATATAAATGCATCGAAACCTATGGGACAGCAGCTTCACAAAACATTTTTTATACCTGATCAGCATAGACTGCTAAACACAATTGTCATTATAGTTTTGCGTCTGTCAGGAATCAAAGTGGTCTCTTCTTCTTTGACAAAATTTTACAAATTATTTTCTTCTTAACTGTAACAATGACAAATAGCTCTGCAACTGCAGGGAAGATCAGGATCATTCTTAAGTACAATGGTGTTAACACAAGGTTTGTAGCTTTTAGTGTTCTTAGTATTTAGTGGCATATATAATAAGTTCAGGGTAAGAAAACATAAAACCCCTTCATTCTTAGCTAAAAATAGGAGAAGTGAGCCCCTGCACGGGTGATAACCTATTAGCCACATACCTTTTGTAACCATATTTCTCAGAACTCTTTTATAAAAAATGCCATTAAATAAAACACAAGTAAAAATACAACAGAGTCATCCTCATTTAAATCAACTTTTCAAGGAAGAGAAGTTTCATTTGGATTACCACCATCTACCATGCTCTTTTAGTCCAGACCTGCAAGGCACTGCAGCCTCAAATATGAATAAATATCACAATGTATTACTTTGCGTGCTGACTCTAAGTACTGAACAGGATTTAAGAAAAAAAGTTTGATACTCTGTCATACTTAAACAAACACTGTACTGCTGGAATGTAATACAAATGCGAAACTTCTTGGCGTTCACCTCTCAAACAAAATAAACACCTTGCAAAGTCAACAGCATAAATACTCCTATGTCTGTATTTGTTATTTCTAAAGAAAAGCAGTTTATACTAAATCAAAGCAATTAATTAGAAGTCAGAATGCTAGGGTTTTGGTTTTTTTCCTAACATTAAGAGAGGCTAAAAGTGCAATTTCTCAGGGCACTAATTTAGCAGTATCAGAAGGTCTCATTATCTAACCCATATTGTTCTGTACGCTACTGTTCTGCATGTTTCTTCTGCCTTTTCCAGCCATTCTTTCCTTGTTTACTCCTCCTGTCATTCTTATCTTAATTTACATTCATAGGCCATCAGAAATTACACCAATTTCATGTTGTCAGCGTTAATGTCCTTTAAGTTTATACCAAGGCCTAGGTTTTACTTCCAGACCATGAAGTATTTATGTACATGCTTAATACAGACCTAAAAATAGTTCTGTACATTTTAACAGGCCTATTCCTAGCCATAAAATTAAGCACACACTATGACTGAAGAGTGTCTGTGCTCTGACCCATTCACGTCTCCCCCAACTCCACCACTCGGAATTTTGGCACCTTCACCCATGTCTGGTTGCCACCACCCAGTTTATCCGCTTTAAAACTTGGTTGTAGGTGCTGTACCCTTTTACCACCCATATTAGTATAGTAGGCTCCCAAGTGTCTCACTGATTAATTCACAGCTTCTTTAAAGCAAATGATTATTTTGCCTTTAATCCAAGAGAGAATAGAAAAAGAACAAAAATAAAGCCTCCCACTTGTTTCCTTCAATTTATCTATATTTGCTCTACCAGCATAAAAACAGCCAGGCAAACTGTAGCACATATGATATTTACCCAAAGCATGCTAATAAATCTTACCTCACCTTCTATACTAGGAGACACTAGACTGACTCACTAATGTGAAAGATATACATAGGAACATACATGTGCTCTTTGTCCCCAGCTTCTTTTTCACTGTGATTAACCCAGCCACTTCCCATAAGCAGGGAGCAGTCTTAGAAAGCATGCAACACTACACTGACAGTCCTGTAGCAAAATCTGATACTGTGTTTTTCATCAGGCTCTTGTTCTCCCAAATTAAGTTCTATTCTCATATTTTAATGTCACCAGAAAGTGAAAGGAATGCCTTCAGAGAGAAGTCAAGGTGATGGCAGGACAGATACAAAAATCAGTACTTATGCCATTCTGAACCCCAGGTACTTCCCAGGTACATGTCTAAGAAGCTGTGCATCATGCAGGACGGCACTCCTCAAAACTCAGCTTAAGACTGTTGCAAGGACTGAGGACAAGATATAGGCTCTGGGTGCCATTCAGCTAGATAGGGACAGATCAGCTTTGAGGCTAGGAAGAAGAATCTTGTGGGGTACAGAGAACAGACTGTGTTATTAACCTGGGAGGGTGAGGCACTGGAAATCAGGTTTTGGCAGCTGGGGGAAAACCATGTAGATTTGGGATAGACTCAAACAAATACAGAAAAAAGGCAAAGAAGGGAGAGAGATAGATCTAAACCAAAAGAACACACACAAAGGGGAAAAAAAAAAAAAGTAGAAACTACATCAGTGATGAAGAGTTATCCTTCATCCTTCTGCTGTTTCTTCTGGACAAAATATAGTACAGATGTGCAGCCAAAAGTTCAGACTCTTGTTCAGAATGTAGGTAACTATTGAGCTAAGCAATCCTTCACTCTCCTCCAGCTCTCCTCCTGATTTGGTATCATTCATCTGGAGTTGGACTGCTGGGATCCACAGGAGAACTGATGAGTTTATAAGATGCGTCAAGCAAGGAAGCAGTCAGAGCTTCCACACTTCAATGATTAAATGAGCTTGACCTATGAACTGTTGAACAGAAAGGCCCCAGATTCCTCAGTTCATCTGAGGAAGATGCAGCTCATCTGAGACAACTGAGACTTACTCCCTCAGACTACTAACATGACAGCAGGTTTTTTCTGTAAAACAGTTTTTATTTTTCTTCTCTAAGAAGCTAAGCAAAACTTCCAAACAAGGTCTTCTGAAAAACAGCTAGTCTTAAAAAGCACAAATTTGTTCAGCTCTTCTATGCACTACTTTAGTGCTGAAACCTGCTTGCAAACAGAACCAGAGGCACTGGTACCACCTGCACTTCACCACTGATTATTTAGCAGAAATATCATACTATTTAAGGATTATGAGGAGCCCTGGCCTGCAGCCAGAGCTCTGGAACGCAAGCCAGAGCTAAATACCACTTCTCTCCCTCTCTCTCTGACCCCTAAGATTTACATTGTCTCCACTCATGCTGAAAGACTTCTCTATCCACCTAGCAGGACATATTTAAAAAAACACAAATGCGAATATGTATTCGGTATGTCGTGATATGTCACTGCTAAGAAGTGGTCCTTTTATGTTTATGTTTCCATCAATATGTATGAAATGACTCTCTTACCTACTGTCACAACATCATTCATTACATTGTTCTATGGGGCACCTAGTTGTAAGCTTTATCTCTTTTTTTTTTTTTGGGGGGGGGGGGTTTAAGCAACATTTTTGGCCTGTTTTCTACAGTTAAATAGATAGTTTAGGTATCATAACACAGGTTGCTCTCCATTTTCAAATAGTTCTTATTTAACTGAAACTGTTGGTATCACAACACAGCCTTCTGTTGCAAGATGTTCTTTTTATCTCATAGCTACTTATTATCTGCTGTTTCCTTCTGGAGCTATGGCTTGCTGTGTGCAAGAGCATGTGCAAGTCAAGAGAACAATTCACCTCAGAAATTCCTTTAAATTTTTTTTTTTTTTTTTCATATACATGCATTAAATACTGACTTATGACAGATTCTTTTCAACACCTTCAGCAACTTCAGACCCGGTCCTGAAAAATGTTCTACCACATACTCTGAGCAAGCCATTTGGCTTTGTGGTAGGAATCACATACAAGTTTATGATCAACTATCAAGTTAAGAAAATAGCTCATTGTTCCTGCCCTTGACACCTATGTCCCTAATAGAGTCCACAGAACTTAATATACTGATGACTGAGGTCTTCTGAGTCAGCCTCAGATGGACCTGGACACAATATTGGGCTGTTCTACCATTGCAATGCACTAAGAAAGTCTTTGTAAAAGAAAGCTTGTTAGGTATACAACATTCTGAATGCCATACCTTTTTTTTATTCAGTTGCATATCCACAGCCAAATACTTGCATCCAACTTTTCAGTTAACCAAATTATAAAGAAAAAAAAGTGTTGAGTCATCCATGTACCACTCAATATGTTTCACATTCCTTGCAGCTTGTCATTTTTCTTACCTTCAGCATTTCTACTTGTGCATATTACCTATGACCACCAGCATTTACACAAAACAAGCTGTGATGAATTTCCATTTTGGCATTTACAAGTGTTAAAAGCATAATCACAGTTATTGGCTCCGAGGTATTTGCTGCTAGGGAGACGTATGTATTTATTAATTTTTACCCAGGATGTTCCATTCAATCTCTGGGCTTAACAGCAGACACAAATTCCACCATCTGCACTCCTAAAGGTTCAGATCCGCTGTATTAGACGCTCTCTTAAACACAACACAGATTCGAAGCTCTCAGTCTTTTCAAATTGCACTATAAATAACCACATTTGTTTCATACCTCTCGTGAGCACAGTTTCAAGAGGTCATTCCTGCGTTAATTTCGTATGCGAATTTAAAGGGCCACCAAAATAGTGCGCCAGCGTGTGAGGATTTTAAGGTTAACCTCAACCGTGCTGCTGCTGTACGAGAGGTTAGTTTCACCCCTATGGGAAGAGTCGCTGTGTTGCTCTGATAAGGAGCAGGTTCTGGGAGGACTCAGATTAAGCGACTGTGCATTGATGGGAGAGGAAGATGCAGGCAAGAGTGAGAAAAAGAACTAAAAGCAGACAGTAGCTCATCAGGTCAACAGCACATTAAATTCAAGCAGGTCTTCCGGTCACTCCGACGAGAGACCCGCTCTCCCAGGTCTCTGTGAGCTGAGAAGCTCGGCACCGGCTCCCCGCCGTCCCGGCTCCACTCCCGCCCGCCCCGTCCTGCCCCACGCAAGTACTGTTCCTAGGCTGCGACTTCACCGGGGGCTCCGTTACGACCGTCGGAGAGGGAAGGAGGGAGGGCGTCCGCCCTTGCTATCCTCGCCGCCTGCACGGAGCAGGGCCCCGGCCTCCACCCGCCTCTCAGCCGTTTCCTCTCGGCCGGGTCTACCTCCTTCTGCCACCTCAGAGTCCGGGTACAGAGCCCGGCCCGGCCCGGCCCCGCCAGCCCGCAGCCGCCCCTTGGCGGGGTGCCTCACTTCTTGCCTCAACTCCTTCACTTCCTCAAAGCTAAAAGCCGCTCTCCCTCCCCTCACCGTCCCCTCCACAAACGCGGCTCGGTCCCGCCAGCGCTGCTTCCCGGGCCGGCCCGCAGCAGGCGCACGGTGTCCCCCACTGCCGCCCCGGCCACCCCCCGCCAGGCCTGGAGCTGGAGCTGGGGCGAACCGGCAGCCGCTTACCGCCGCCCGGCCGCCGCAGGATGTGCTCGCTGCAAGGAAGTGCCTTTGACAGGCAGCAGCCGCAGGCTGTCAGGCGCCGCCGGCCCACCTCCTGCTGAGGGGCGAGGGACAGAGAGCCGCCAACGGGCCGGGGAGGGGAGGCCACACCAGCGCCTCAGCACACCGGCAGCGCGGGCGGCCCGACCGGGCCAGGGGGCTGATCGCCGTCTCCTGTTGCTGTCCGCCCCGGTCGGGACGGGGCCGGCGGGCGACCCGCCCCTACCTGCCGGCGGTCCGGGCGGGGGAGGTCGGGCCGCACGCCCGGCGGCTGCCAGTCGCCGCCTCTCCGCTCACGCCCAGCCAGCGCGGGCGAAAATAGCAACAGGCGGCTGGTCCCCTGCCAGGCCGGGTGGAGAGGGACAGGCGCGCGACAGGGGCGGCCGGCGACAGGCGGGTACCCATATCGCGACAGCAGGCAGTTGAGGACCCTTATCCCGGCCCGTTTCGTCCCTCTCAAGGAGCATTTCGGCGACGCAGCCCTGTGTGCACAACCCCGAACTCCCACAGAAAACGTGTCGTTATCGCCTTGCCGTGGTGAGCCCAGGAGGTTAGCTGAAGGTGCGGGCGCGGAAGGTAAGGCGGGAACAGCTCTCAGGGGGAAGTTTCCTCATGAAGCTGGAACTAGCCCGGCACCGAGAACCTGAAGTGGTTAAGTCCCCGTCGGTCTGGGCCCAGTCTTGCCCGTGGGGCAGCCTTCCACAGGCTCAGCTTCTCTGAATCACCTCACACCTTCCTCCCACCTCTTCCACACATGCATACATGTATTTATATAAAATCACTGTAGTTGGCACCAGTTGGTCTGTAAGTTGCCAAAGAGGATCTGGAAACTTAATTGAATACTCCCCTGTGAGCGCTCTTTCCAGATGATCAAGGTACCTCACATTCGCATTCTGCAAACCACTTTTACACTCAATTAATTTCAAGTCATCTTGGCAGTAGGATTGCTGATGTACTTACTTTTAAGCCTGTGCATATTTGTAGAATCAGAGCTTTCTCAGGGAAATTTGCTCTGCTGCTGCATGTGTGCTGTTCT
This sequence comes from Neopsephotus bourkii, assembly GCF_033783945.1. Lineage (NCBI taxonomy): Eukaryota > Metazoa > Chordata > Aves > Psittaciformes > Psittacidae > Neopsephotus > Neopsephotus bourkii. Next base: position 11,597,226 of record NW_026902254.1, on the reverse strand, counting down.
GTGAGGGAAACAGTCAAGTAAGCTGTCAAACACAAGCACAGTGTTGCCCCTGATTATGAAAAATCACGTTTTGGTATGTAAACATGTCCCTACTTGCAAAGTGTGTGGTGGCTGTATCTACATGGCTTTTGCTTGCTTGTTGATTGTTGATACATGAAGTGTGAAGCAGCAGTTCCCTCAGAGCACTTGTTCCCAATCTGCACTCAGTTCATGGTTGCTGCTTCTTCATACGTGGGAATAGGTATGAATGCCTCTTGGTTTTAGTGACATCCTTTACCTTCCTTAGGAATGGGAATGCCACCTCTCTGCAAACCATGTCTGTCTTAGCTTTTAAACCATCACAGCTAAGGACAAGGCTTTTACTCTAGTTATCACGCCCCAGCCTCAGTATCTGAGGCAAGCGTGTCCTTTTGCTCATTGCAGACCCTGCTGCCTGTGCATTACATGACTCTAGTCATGTTCTAGAAGATGGTGAACTGCAGTCCCACCCAGACAGCTCCAGCACTTCAGACAAGGCTTATACATTACCAGATCTTTTGCTGCTTCACTGGGTGACTTTCAGAAAGTGGTAATGAAACAGAAAAGAATCCTACAATACTATTTCTTGCTGGTTGGGAGATCCTTGAACCATAACAGAAGTCAATGCTAGAGCATCACAAATACAAATCCTTTCTTCCTCCTCCTCTTTGACATCTGGGAAAGAAATCAGACTGTGCTTGAACTTGCTGACAGGGCCCTCTATTATTTTTCCCATTATCTCTGGCTCATATGTTTTAATTCTTTGCCTAGCAGACTTTTTCATTCAAATAGGCATAAAATATTTCCTTACAGTTAATAGGAGATGAAACAAACCTGGAGTGTTTATATTTGGCAAACACCCTGAAAAGCTGTTCAGGAACAGCCAATCATCTGTTTAACCCCACCAACTCCTATAATACTTAGTAAGGTATGGTAAAAATATAATATCTGAGTGCTTCAAAATGAAAGTAAATTTTGGTATAACTTTTGAAACATTTTGTGATAATTTTATCTACCTAAAAATTTCCAAGTAATAAAAATACAACATCTGTCAATGGTTTTAGAAGGTATTAGCCTGATGTCTCCCACCAGCTCAGCAACAGATGAAAACAGTCATAGTAAGAACAACATATGACTAATGAGATAGAGTGGAGAAACACACAGGTCACAATAAGCATCTGGAGCAAACTCCACCATGTTCAGCTGTGTACATGTGAGTGACCATTCATTTCAGTGCTGGTAATAGAGACTTAAAACAGTGCTATGACAGAAATCAAATTGTTTGTGAAGAGGTTTAGAAACAATGCACAAGAAAAAGTTTAAAGCTGAACCAGGTGAAACAAAGAGCATTTAGATATGAACACACTTTGGTGTGACTGGTGATAGCAAGGGAAAAAACAGCTGTCATGGATAAAAGAGTGCTTCGGAATAGTCATGTGGTAAAGCTGCAACTGTACGATATGGTCTGTCCTTGCAGTAGGAGGGTATTTCAATGTTCCATAGCTCATGAGCTGCATAAGGTGATATGGATATGCAGAAGATGGGACTGTGCATAAAGTCACCTTCTCTTTCTGTTTTTAGCACCTATTAGGTCTAAAAGATGTAGTCCTCTATTCTCACGATTCAGCATCCACACTTTCCTGAAGATAGGTATTTAAATGCTTTATTTGAAGAACAAAAAGGTCACTGTGTCTTGTTACATCTGTTTATCCAGAATACGGGAAGGTAAGTTTGTCTCTTACTTAGCCTGAGTAAGGCTGAGAGCGTTCGGCCTGCCTTCCATGAAATCATCAGCCTTCAGGACTGATGATTGAACTGCATTCCTTCTCTCTGCTTCCTGATGAAAGCGTTACTTACATAGGGGGAAAACCCCAGTTTCATTTGTGAACACAAGAAGAGAACCAGAAGGGGGGCATAAGTTCCAGCCCATAAAAAATAAACATTTCCATATATTTCAAGGACTGGAATCCCTGTATTCGGATGAAAGCCCTGAGCACCAAACTTACTAATAATTTTTGCTTTTCTGATTCAGTAAATCTCTATTCATTTTTCCTTCACAGGCTAGTTTTTCTTTGCAGTAGACTATTAAACATACCATCACATTAACTTCTTCAGACTGAGGAGGGAAATCAGCCTGGGGTTTTCACATCCTGCAAACATGATCTATAAAAGAACACCAGTTTAACCATTAGCTCTTTGTACAGTCACACTTCCAAAAAATGCAGAGGAAAAGCCATCATTGCCTTTTGTACAGAACCTGGATAAACAGACTTGTATGAGGCATGCTATGGCAACATGTGGGCAATGGAGCCTCACTTGTAGGCTAAGGAGAAGCATCTACTCACTGGATCCCAGCTGGGGTAGGATTGTGTATCAGTCCAGATTTAGGCTGCATGTGCCTAGCCATGGGTGAAGGCACAGGTTGGGGCTGCCCAAGGGTGACAGTGGATTCACCCTTTGAAGTACCACAAAGCAAATGCAAAGTTTTAAGTTTCCACCCAAGATGCTTTCAGAGTTCAAGTCTCTCTATAGTTGGGCAGCAGTTGAAAGCACTAACACTTTGGATTATGAATTTGAATGCAGCCACCTATGTTATGCTTCAATTGAATTATAAGCCTCTGCTTCTCCCTCTGGATGAATTGTACATAATGATGGATTTCTATTGCTATTATGTAAAACAGTCTAAGTCTTTATTTGTTATTTGTTTCATGTACATCTGTTTAGTACCTTATTAAGGGCATGGTACTAACTGTTTTGCAGTCCTTTGACTTAAGTGAGCTCTGGATGAAGTACTACATTCTTATCCAATGATGTATCTCCAGATGCTATTTATATATAGTTCTAGACATTTAATAAACAAAATTTGAATTATAACTGTTATTATAGCACATTTGCATACTTCATATGCTGTAGGAATGCATGCCAGCAACATTAGTTAAGGATTATCTTTGTAGACAAGAGGCTTTCTGTTATCACTGATCATGAGTAAAGTATCAAGAAAGAGTTGAGCTACTATTACAGATCCTGCCTGCTGCTCTCTCTGTGGTTTTGCACATTTCAAATGTCATCATTAATCCTCCCTGCCCTTCATTCCCATAAATACATTTGAAAATTACTTACCAGTGATGGTTTATTTTAAGCTTTTCCTTTTGTTTGGAAGCTGCTTTTGCTATGCCATCATTTATATTACAATTTATTTAGGTGGGTGTTAGGATATGATTGGACAGTTTAATAGGTTCATCCCATTATGCACAGTGTTCTGACATTGCATGACCTCATCTTACCTGGCAATTGCTATACAAAAGAGAAATGTTGGCTTCCACGCAGAAACACTGTCCTTGATGAATTTAAGTGCTTATGTAGTGCAAAGAAATACTGTGCAGGAAGGTAGTTCAACTTCATTTAATTACTTTACTTTTTATTACTTTTGTACTTACGGGCAGAGGAGAGTTTTGTTGGCTATTATTTTTATTTACAATTAATTTTTAAGTTTATATATGGCATCCAGGTGCCTTCAGCCACAGAATCCTGAATGTCTCCATTCTGGTAAAGACTTAGGCTGGTGCTTAAATATGTTAGTTTAGTATCATTTTAATGTTGCTATGTGCAGTGACTGTTAAACAAGGACATCAGGTTTGCTTATTGCTGGTGTGTCAAAATAAATCCCACAACCACTGGAACTTTGAAAAGCAATAGCAAGCAGGAAACTTAATTTACAGAAACTTTGTAGGTGAATTAGTTACAGCTTTAAGCACATACTTATACAACATTAAGATAATTGTTTATATATTAAATATTCTTTTATAGTGAATTCCAGTTGTACAATTTGTCGTTATATAGCGAAAGTCTCAAATAAATCCTTCTGCAACTCAAGTACAATACTTGTGTTTTTCATAATATGCTGTGGACTAGGTTCACAGCCTGTAAGGAAGATGAAATGCAGTTACTTCCATCTAGCCAAATTGGTCAAAAAGTTTACTGGGGAAAAAAAAAGCCAGGGGTGAATTTAAGTTGTGGCTAGTAAACAAACAACTTTCAAGTGAAGTCCATCAGTCTACTCTTAAAAGCATTACAATGTTCTGGGTATTTTGGAACAAGTTTTTAGTACTATGCTAATTTCTTCTCTGTCTAGAGGCACTTTCCCCCTAGCCCCATAGGCATGATTCTGTATAGGATTAAACTTGTACAGCATTCATTGGAATTATGGGTCTTAATGTGGCTCATTTTTCATGATTTTGGTAACTTAGGGATGTGTCTTACTCTAGCAATAGTTAGGGATTCCCTGATACTTGAGTTCAGTCTGGACTGCAAGCATTCTTTATTCTAGTCATGGCAGTTCCCATTTCTGGATAAAATATTAGTGCTTCTGCTCCCAGTTCAAGGCTGGTTATTCACAAATTATTTAATGTCTGCCCTGGGACTAATCATCTCTAAATTGGCTGCCTTATCTTACACAACGCTTTGATGGAGGAATTAGACCAGCTGTGAAGAAGCTGTAGCTGCACACCCATTCCAACTTGCAATATTAAGTTCTCTCTATGGTATACTTTTACTGCCTTTGTTTCAGTTCTGTATTTCAGTTCTAGATTCTTTCTCTGATGCAAGACAAGGTTAGTAAAGACTCTAGCAACAAAAGTTTAATCTTGTAATTCTCTAGTTTGTCATAGTTGTTCAATGAGCTTCATAAACCACTGTGGGTTTTTTTTGTTCCCCCCTACACAAAGTTGTGAAATTCTGTTTGGAACAGAGCAGGAAATGGAGAAGTAAATCCCCTGTCCCTGGGAAGACAGAATGATACAGATTGGGTCATCATCTTGGCCATATCTGTACTCTTTCTGAGGATGCTCTAAAGCCATCTTAAGGATGTCTCAGTATGTGTCAGCTCATTGCTGTCCCCACTGCCAGACTTCTAAGACATTTGCTGAGTTCTCCAAGTGCTCAGTGTACAGCACAAAATCTCGTAGGCCTTTGTGGGATGGCTGTAAAGGCCCTTTGGTCTTGCCTTATACTGTATTCACCTCCATAAGACCTATATAACCTAAAAAAGGGGTTCTCAGCCTGATGACAATAAATCACAGTCTTGCCATACCAGTACCTAGTAGAGGTAACCAGTTTAGGGGATCAGTTAGGTGGAAGATGAGAGAGGTATGAGAAGGTACCCTTTAAATGTCTAAACAAGGAGAATTATGAGGACAGTGGTAGTAGGGGCAGCAACACCATCATAGCTCTACTGTCAGCATGTTAGCTGGTTTGTGTCAAAGGGACTGTTTAAATATCATCTAGCCCAATTCCCTTGCAATAGATAGGGACATCTTTCACTAGATAGGTTGCTCAAAGCCCCATCCAACCCAGCTTTGAACACTTCCACGCATAAGCCAGCCACAGCTTCTATGGGCAACCTGTTCCACTGCCTCACCACCCTCATCATAAAAATTTTTTGCCTTATATTCAATCTAAATCTACCCTCTTTCAGTTTTAAACTGTTACTCCTTGTCCTGTCACTACAGTGTCTTGCTTAAAAGTCCCCCTTATATATTGAAAGGCGGTAATGAAGTGTACCTGGAGCCCTCTCTTCTCTGGGCTCCAGCTCTCTCCACCTGTCTTCATAGGAGAGATGCTCCAGCCCTCTACCTGTTTCTGTGGCTCTCCTCTGGACCTGTTCTAACAGTCTTGTGCTCAGGTCTCTAGAGTTGGATGCAGTACTCCAAGCGGGGGTCTCACAAGAGCAGGCTGGAGAAGGAGAATCATCTCCCCTGACAAAGCCCAAGGTTGCAGGTTTGTGTAGGTGCACAAAGCCCCCTTGCCCTGGGTATAGCTCATCAGTGCCCAGACTGAAGGCCCTGCCCCAGCCTGCCTTCTCCAGAACTGTTCCTTTGGCTGTGCTCTTCAGCATGGGACCCCATACACACAGAGATGTCACTGGTGAGTACTACACCTGTGGTGCATCCATCCACACTGTGGTTTAAAGTCAAATAGAGCCTTCAGAGGTGGAGGCTCCACAGTCTACGCACCCCATGTGCCCTAGGTTTGTAGCCTATCTAGGCTGCTGAGAGAGTGGTTTATATTTATCATATATATACTACAACTCTTGCTTCAGCAAGATGCGTGTGATGTCCCTGCCCGTGGCAGGGGAGTTAGAACTAGATGATCTTAAGGTCCTTCCAACCCTAACTATTCTATGATTCTTTGATTTTTCTTTCAAGAAGCTTTTGTCTTTAGCAATCTGGAAAATGATGCACACCCCCTCCCATGATATGCCCCCTATTGCTGTATCTTCTGGCAAAGGTGCTGCCCTGTCTCAATCTTGACACTCAGTCCACAGTGATCACACTATGAGAGACTGAATAGCATAAACAAGTCAGTGTCAGAAGCACTGACCAACATCATCTAACCAGCCAGTGAGCAGTATGGTTTGGAAAGTTGTGAAGAGCTATTTTCTTTGAAGCTCAGACTGCAGTGCAGTGCAGGAAACCATGTTTTGCAAGAGTGGCCTGTGGTTGCGTCACAAGACAGATATTCAACTCTACCAGAGTTGAACTCTACCTATACCAGAAATTGAGGTATAGGTCCAACATTTATCCTTCCACTTCTCACATAGCCAGTACCTCAAAATAAGGTGCCTTACTCTGTTCTGGGGACCATATACCTGTGTCTCTCTCTCCTCCCCCCAACCTGACATTGCCTAGAGAAAGGCATGGACATTCAGTAGTCTACTTGTTTTCCAGAACTAATAGTGTAGCTGGAACATAACACCCTACATCAACTGCTATCCTGCACATACAAAAGACAGCACTCCTTCAAGAGGATTTTCCACAGACATAAACAAGCTTTTACAGGAATGGCAGATAAAGCAAATTAAGGACAAGTTAGGAGAATCAGATGTCCCAATCTTTCATTCTGCTTGTCATCCTCTTGCTTTTTAATTCTAATCAATGTTCAAAAGAAATAGCAATAGCATGTTGGAGCTATTCCTTTAAGCTTTGTTCTCCTACTTGAGTACTGGAGTACCCAATCTCCACACTCTATCTCAATTTAAATTTCCCCCTTACCTTCTTTTTTTCATGCCTCCCTAGTGCCTTTTCATAAATGAAAAAAAAGCATGCATGACCTCATGTGCTGAGGGGCAGGAAAGAGGAAAAAAGGAACCCTTGCAATAGCAAGGGTAGGGAGCAGTGGGTAAGTTTCCTGCTTAATTTCTCTTAATTAATATTAATTAAAAAAAAAAAGATGACAAACCCCAACATTTTAAGTCTGGTAATGTTGCCATCAGATTTCATACAAAGATTCTTTAATCAGAAAAAAGTCCAAAGATTAATAGACTTCCTGGCACAAGGTCAGGTGGAAAGGGACTGATGACTGATTATTTTGTTTTTCAGTGTCTTAGGAAATTCTACTTTCCTTTTGAGAATCAGTTCAGATCTACAACATGCCAAATGCACTGTTTTAGCACATGTAGCATACTGTGTAGCTATTTTAGATCTTTATTTTGTCCTTAGCTTTTATTTTCAGAAGGAAAGGACAGCAGGAGCTCATATAAGCTGAAATTTCATGCTGCGTGACAAAGCTGATTGCACTGTAGTCAATATTGAGATTCCCTTGACAGTTATTACCATATTCATTAGGCCCTAGGGTCCTATTTTGGAGTATGGACTGTCTTATTGAAGGCACCAAATAAACATGTATCAATAAAAACCCATCTCATCTTTGGTTTAGTACAAAATAAATGGAAACAGAAAAGTTGAGGGTCTGAACAAGCACTTTCTGCACAAACTAATAGCCAATCTTAGCTTTTTACTTGAAAGGACTAGGATTTTATTAACAGCATACTCTTTCTTAAATATCCTTGCTATTACTTTATTTTTAAGTTAATTTTGTATGCCACACAGATGGAGCTTGATATGAATGATGCAGACACTGCCTTTGACTGCACAGCCAAGAAAAACTGACATGACAGCCACAAAATGCAGGGACTACTCCTTTCCTTGTGTCCTCCAATGAATACACTAAAGTCTGCAGGGTGAAAGTAGGCGTCAGTGTTTACCATCAGCTAGCATGGTAAGTTAGTATTTACTGTGGACAGAACAGCAAGTTTGTTCTTTTATGAATAATTTGCTAAATTTGATATACACTTGGTCTGGCAATTAGTCATTCCCCATGGAATAGCAGAAATTGTTCTGGCAAAGAGATTTCTTTACCCAAGAAATACTAGGGCTGTTAGACCTACACTGATACGTAAAACAAGTACTGAAAATGCAGGAAACCCTTGTATTAAATTCAACTGGTAACCCTCTTGGGCTCTGCAAGTGCAGACAACAGCATGCAATAAAATGGAAGCTTCTGCTCTAAATTAGACATGCAGAGTTCTGCACTAAGGTAGCATACTGTGTGACAGGCTCCGAGGCTGCAGTACATAAGTACAACAGAAAGGTGTTGTATGTAAATACATTATCTTAATATGTTCATGGTATTGAAAGGCAGTTTAGTACACTTAGTATCTCTAACTTGGAAGAAGATTTATAGTCCCACAGCAGATAGATCTTCAGCAAATTCACGATGAGTTTCTTTTTCATTTGGACCTAAATCTCCAAGAAATATCGCTATTTCTGAAACATCTCTCCCAAGATTGTCAAAGTCTCACCACAGGTTTACAGTGCTTCTTGTTAACAGAATTTTATTTGCAAATCTAAACCTAGATAAAGTTGGATAGTGAGATCAGATTGCTCACACAGAAAAGAAATAAAAATCCCCACAAAAGAGGCTGCATTTCAGAAATCAGGATATTACTTATTTAATTAAAACAAGTTTTGATTGACATACATTTGCAACTTTTAGTTCATAAGGCTTGTAGTTCAACTGATTGGTATTTTTTGGTCCTTCAAAAGTAAAGGTACTTTCCTTCCAAAATAAAATACTAGATACAAGAGTATCCAGAATAACTCTCAATAAAAGCAGAAGTCTTTTTAGTTGGGTTCTCAGATGTTTGGTCCTAAAAATCCTTACTTCTTAAGTAACACATTTCTAATGCTGCAGAAGCCAATTAAGGCAGTAATTTTGCTATTTTACTCAGTCTTTCGTTGAAGATTATTTTTTTCTGGTTGAAAGAAGTGTTTTTCAAGAGCATTGACCAATTCATCTAGTTCCTTCTTCAGCTGCTCAGCATCACTGAGAAAACAAAATCCACATAAATACAGAAACACAGTGTCACAGTGGAGAAACAAAAAAAGCATATTTTCAGTCTGAGGAATTTTTAAGTCTGTTGCATTGTTTTAGACAACTTTTGCTATTGATACTAATATGTACACTTGATTTCTTATGGTGATGCACTGATGGTCACTTCCAACTGGAGCACATGCGTAAAGGCACTTAAGACTATGGAGAAACATAAAACTACAACATAATCTAAAAAAGAACAGCCAGTTTGAGTTCAAATCTTTTTTTACTAAACATATGTGTTTAGAAATGTAACTTTTATACTTGCAATAGTATCTGCAGATGTATTTTCATCTGTGAAACAGCATTATTTTCATTATAGAAGTTAATAATTGCTTATCTTTAAGACTATATTATTTCCAAGGCTATGACTCAAGGATATAGTTACTAATCACAGAAGGGTTTAAAATATATTAGGACACTTTATGTATAGTTATATAACTTTTCACTGAATGCAAAACCAGGTTCAAAGGAATTTCAGTAACAAGAATGCATCAACAAATTTTCTACAATTGAAGCTTTATGCAAATACATTTGCTAAATTAATGACTGTACTAATATTAATTGATCATGGTGAGCCCTTTCCCTATCAAAACAATACCAAAAGCCACACAACCCCTATTACACAGAATTGACTGCTATTGACTGACAATACCTGTTTCCAGGAGGTGCACAAAGTTCTGAATAGTATTTGATCTTTGGTTCCGTCCCACTGGTTCTCATTGTGGCTACTCCTCCATTAGCAAAAGTGAAAGTTATCATTTGGCTACTTTTACTAGTGGGAAGTATCTAGAAATAGTAAAAATAATTGTTTTAGAAGCTTGGAAAGTGACTATAAATAATGAATTCAAGACAAAACCCATGACTTGACGTTGTATAATACAGCTAAAGGATCATGTAAAGTTAAGCTTTGTTCTGTTTTCATCATTATGGTCTTGAACCCACAACAGGCAAATGACAGCCTTATCATCAACCTAGAATCTGGTTGCAGTACAATGCTGCTAGGTAGCTCATTTCAATCTAGTCAATATTTTTACTGCAGATAGAAATTGCTCTATAATGGCATTTTCCAGGAGGAAAAGAAACATAAACTGTGCAAAACTAAAGAACCCAAAGCCACATCTCAGTAGACAGTTTAACTGAAGAAAATTATGCAAGATTGCTGTAGCAAGACAGCAAGATTCTCCTACCTCCCTGGACAGTCTGTCACCCTGGAGACAAAAAATACCACAAAACCAAACAAAAAAAACCATCCCTCCCTCCACCCAAACCTTCATTTCCTCTCACCAGGGCAAAGCAATCATCCCCAATCTAACTCATTTTAAGACTCAGGATATCACATAAGGTTTAGAGTGTTTCTCCATAGAAATTTTTATCTATGTGTATATACATATTTCTATGATTTACATACAATCAAAAAAATATACCTACAGCCTTTTGATCTGGCTGACTGCTGTCATACCCAGTAGTTAGATCCCTTATTCCAGAAACTTTAAATCTACCACAAGATTTTGGGTAGGTGTTTTTTCCGTCAAAATTTCTAAGATTGTCAAAAAGCTGTTGAATAACTTTTGGATCATGGCAGATGAAGTATGAAGCTTTGGTAATATGGAAGCCATATCTGTGAAGACACAATACAAATGAATGGAAGAAACAGTGTTCATAGAGTTGTACACCATGCACATTATACAACTTTCTATAAAGCAAGAATCTTTTCTCATGGTTACCCAACTGTAGCATCAGTTCTCTCACTTTCAATCTTAAAAAGGCCTTGACAGCTTAATTGTCCTAATTTGCATGCTTCAAAGAAACTTCTGTGCAGACACTTTTCCTTTCAATGATTACAAATTAGAAAAAAAAAAGTCATTACTTCCTCGGAAAGATATAATCACCATATGAGAACACTACATCTAAATAGCTTCTTTGACTGGACTTCACTTGACCTTTTCTGAGTAAAACAAATTCCAGACTGTCTTCTCTAGTCACACCTCAGAAGCTGCTCTCTCGTTAAAACATCTTTACTTAACCAAATTGTTCTGAACATTGGTTTTTTACCTTATCTGTTTGCTGCCAGGTAATATGATGCAGAATCAGTGTCAAACACAAATGACCTGCTCATACTGACTTTTCAAAACAGCACGCTGTTGAAAGGGATACAAGCCTGGACTGGTTGTTTAAGTGAGATGAAGATCAACACTTCATTTGTTTACAAGATGCCAGGAAATGTCTGAAGGACAGAATCTTTCGTTAATACTAGGATGTTCCTGTTAGAAACCTGAAAGATTCCTTAAATGGGGTCATGTTTGTAGCAAAATGGACGGTCTGTAGTTGGTAAGTCAGTCTTGAGAATCCAGCAAGGGAATTAACAAAACCTGTCCTATAACTTAAAGAACTGATGAGCCTGCTAGGACTGTGTCCTTTCCGTGATCTGCATTTTCTTCTTTGAGATCTCCTGTTTATAACTGCAAAACACAGAACAGTTTCTTCTGCTTCAACAGCAACTCACAAGACAAATCTGACAAATATGAAGTAGCAAGGAGCAGAAAACTGCAACATTATACTACCCACAAATGAAAATCAAACACACACAAAACAAAGCCTCCCCCAAACAAAACAAGAATCCCCCCTCCAGTTCTAGTTACCAAACATCAATTTAATAAGGAAGATTTGTATCCTTCCCTATATCTTTAGCATTTCCAAAAAGAGTGACTATGCACAGTGACATCTTACTCTGAGGTGCATCTACAGACTGCTTTTATGCTAAATAGGCTCTGACTTTGAGAATCCTCTCCAGTGGCTGTGTACACAGCAGCACAGCTAAGTTCCACTCAGGGAAATCTTCTGAGGGCAACCTGAAGCAGGTGTTTATTGAATGAGTATTTAAAAAAAAAAGAAAGTAAAACATAGGCATGGGCCAGAGAAGGATAATTCTTTGAAAATACACTTCCAGCTACTACTGATTGAGAGAATTCTAACTTCAGATGCTATATGTGCAGCTCTAGGCATGAATTCCTCTTCCATGCACTTATACTACTGCTTCTTGAGCCCACCTAAACTTCTGCCATGTACAATAGTTGATAAATCCCACAACTTACTTCTGTAGGTCTTTGAACACGTGAAAGAAAAAAAAAGTAGTGCCCCAGATTAAAACCTCTCAGAGGGTTACCCAGCTGTATATAGCCAATAGCTATGGCCAGTCACAGCACTTTGGAGCAATCAGCTCAAATTCCAGTATTCAGGAGCAGAAAGAACAACCAGCAACCAATGTATACTATTAATAATAATAAAAACCACCAAAATGACCAAACCAAAACCAAGAAACATACATAAAATAAAACAAAAAACTGGAATAATCTCAAAAAAAGCCTAACCTTAGAGCCAACTAGAATTAATTTAATCAGAAGTTGCCCTGCAAGCAGGACAGAGCAAGCTGGCTTCTATGAGTATCATGAATATGCCAGAGCTGCTTAGACCCATTCTGCCATCAACATTTTTGTGCATCTGGCACATTTAAGCAGCAAGAGGCACTATGCTTTCTACCACATAGCAATACTGCTAGCCAAAACCCAGGCCAATCTTCTGTAAAAGGACCCAAGAGCAGAACTTCTCAGAAGTGAAAAACCTTTCAGATAAGCAAACATAAATACCACAAAAATCTCATTAACTAATGGGGAATTAGTAAGGTAATGTTAGTTTTAAAATGCCTTAAAATGACACAAAATGAAGTCATGAATGTATTCACGCCCATGAGGCAGGACTGCTTTCTAGATGGGTACTATAGTACAATAACCCAATTTTTATTTTTTCATATACTATAGGTTGCCATTGAGTCCCTATTAACCACAGTACGTGGAATGGAGAAAATTTGAAAATTAAACAATTCTAATTGAACTCACTCATCATAGACAGCTTTCAGCTGCTGAGACAAAGACAGATTTCTGGTTGCCAAAAAGCTAGCCATCTCCGCTGTTATCACAGCAGCACTGACACCATCTTTGTCCAGAACAGCAGGACAGCACATATACCCTAAACAAAGAAAATTATAGAGTTAAATACAGAGTTAAACCAAAAGTGGAAAAAATTTATCTTCTAATCAGTGTTAATTTTGATAAGCAAGATATTTAATGAAATTTCATGATAGAGATGGATTTTTATCTTATCAGTGCCAGATGCTCCTGAGTGCTTCTGGAGCTCTCATGAAGGAGAAATGCCACACTGCAAGTAAAAAGCAAGTAGGTCACATGGTCTCAAATGTGATTGCCCTTACATGGTAACATATGGTAACACTGATAATTATCTGAGAAATCAGTCACATTTTCCCTGGTTTTCAGGTACTGAGATACTCAAGAAGTAGCTTTATAGCTTTACAATTTCATTTGCATGAATTCATAGCTTTTATTCATGGTTTTCCAGTTTACAAGTACAACTTGGAGGAGATTTTACTTTAGTTTATTCTCATTTAAGCTTAGCTTCAAACTGTCAGGTAAATATAGCTGAAGTCTGAAAAATGTGTTTTGTTTGGGGTTTTTTAAATAGCTTGTGCAGAATTTGCAGCCCAAGTCTACATAACTATGCTACTGAAAATACATACATCTAGCCCACATTGTCATACTCAGTGCTTAACAGAGACACAAAGGATTAAAACTAGTAATATTAATCAGACAAATGGATGATTATAATTTACTCACTGGAAATACACCCATTGTGTTGAGGACACCTTTACACTGCCATTTTTTGCAGTAGTCCTACTTCCACTATTTTACAAGGTACCAGAACATAATATTTTGTTTCTTACCTATAGCTTCCTCAAACGCGAAAAGAACAGCTTTTCCTTGGTCCATGAGCTGTTTGGCACGGTTGCCCATCCACTTGAAACCTGTGAGGGTTTCCTATGGCAGTAAGCAGAAAAGAAAAAAAGGCATTAAAAATAAAAACAAAGTTTTACAAAGATATGACACTGTATAGGAAAGCAAATAAAAGAACATGGAATAATGTGTAACTGTTGCTTACCTCAAAGTGAAAACCTTCCTTCAGTGCGATTGCTCTCAGGATTTTGGAAGAAACAGTGCTGGATAACATGTAGACATCTTTAATGGCACGGGTATCCCTGTTGTTATTTTTCCAGCAGGTGAAGATCCACCAGCCTAGAAGAGCTCCCAGCTCATTTCCAGAAAACACTTTCCATTCACCACTGAAGGGGAAAAAGAATAGAAAACACATGGATTCAAAGGATGACTCTGCAGGTGGGGGGAAAAAATCTATTGGTTCTTCCATATGCAAATAGTAACAAATAAAGCACATGTGAATTCCAAGCTACAGTAACAAGATATATTATGCTCATTATGAACAAACAAAAAAATTCCTTCCCCCAAAATTCTCCATCATACGAACCAGCTTTTGAGTTTATCCAAAGATGAAACAATGATGTTTCCATCAGGTTTTAAGTAAAACAAATATATGCAGCAAACAAATTATAAAATCGGTAAGACAAAGCACAGAGACACGAAAACAGAATTCTCAAGTGATCAATACTTTTAGTTGAATCAGTGACAAATACTTCCTATTTAATCATAAACACATAAATTTGTCATTGAGAAGACTGGAAAAAATCTCAAATGGGTGAAAAAGATTAACATTGACATGTTGCTAGAAATAAGAAAAACTGGAAGTAAAAGGGAAATACAGCTGTTGAAATTGCCCAAAAATTCCCAGTCATAAAAGGGGACAAAGACACTGCCAAACTGACAAAAACCAAGACCTACAGAAACAGTACCTGTTGTGAAAGAGGAGCAGACTCAGTCTCCTGCATTTATTGATGCCAACAGGCACAAAGCATTGCACAGCGACAACTTAGTGTAAGAGCGCTGAGATAGGGTGCTCTAGCAGGAGTTTCTGTCAAAGAAGAAGTATACAGATACTGTAGAAGCCTATATTAATATTCAATTAGTGTATGAACAGCTACAGCAGGAATGTGAGGACATGGGACTGACAGGAGACAACTAAGACTGGCTAAACAGCAAAGAGGTAGCAGAGTGAGAGCACTGTGCTCTAAATGGTGATACATAAACTAGCACCCCCTCTTCAGGTGTCAGATAGCTCTATGTTTTTAGACAAAAAGCACAAATGATTTTGCATTCTTGCTTAAACCCATAATAACTAGCATAAACTGAAGCTTTTTGTGCCTTTTCCTCAATGCTGAATTGCTAACTGAGGCTGGCAGAGGTCAAAAACATTAAACCACAAAAAATTCCACCTAACACTGCCCAACATGCAGGAGAGACTACCAATTAGGCCTTCTTCTAAAGGCAGAGAAGCCTACTTAGTTCATGCTGTGAGGCTAATGAGTTGAAAAAAAGCTCTCCAAACCCCCAAAGAAAGCACTGCCACCTTTGAAGCTGCTAGAAGACCAAACAAGATTATCTTGTGAGCAAAACTGACATTTGCACTGTCTCCTTTTACTGGGTTTTTGGAATTTGTGTAACTGGCACAGATTCAAATATTTGCATCATCCACAATCACTGAGGTGAGCAGGCACCCATCTCATCCCTTGGCTAGCCAGGACTGTTGTCATGACTTCATATCTCTTTTCTGGCTTTCATGCACAGGGAACTCATTTACACTATTTCTGCTCCAGGCCCAGCAGCAGATTTTTGTTCTGCTCCTCTCTGAGCTTAAAATCTTGACGTTTCCATTTATTAAAGACTTATGGTTTCCAACTGCTCAGATTAGTTTCTGCTTTGCCAAGGAAGAGAAAAGAGAAACACCACTATTTGTAGATATGATACCAACTGCATACTTCAGCTTATTTTCATTCATTAAATTAACCACAAAACAGAAATGCAAACAATTGTAGAAGCAGAAGATACTGGGAGCGTGACACAAGGGGATGGCAATATTAGGTCAAGAACTACAGGTTACAGTGTATATTCAGCTGAAAAAAATGTGAAAATCCCTTGTTTGAGCAAGTTTACCTTCTTTGATCCCATTCTTTGACAGGATATACATAGATAAACAATTCATATATAGCTGGTCCTTAAAGGCAAGGGTACTATACTCATTTGGCACTGAGAAGTGCCAAACACTAATAAAGCTCAAGGTGAAATGCAGTACATAACATCATGTATAAAAGTCTACAACCGAGCAAAAGGGGCCCAAATCACCTAATAATTAGTAAAATGTTTGGTCTAACAGCATTTGGGAAAGAAGGAACTCACATAAATAACAGGGATGTTCCCTATTTTATAAAGTTTCTCCTGAATATTCAAGTTATTATTTAATAAACATAGCATGAATGAAAACTGAACGATAACTGAAAACCCACCTTTAGTAATGTCTAGCACAGTCACAGCAATTCACATGCTTCTGTGCATGCCTCAATTACAGCATATCAACTATTCAATATTTATTTGTACAGTGTCTAATATTAACCATTATTTCATTTACAGCTCCCACTGTGGTCTGCTTCATACAGTCCTCTCATATTTCTGTGTGGTCTTAGTCCAAAAACAACTACTGTGACTCTTCCATCTTCTTTTGCAACACTGGTAACGAGAATCCCCCAAATGAGCCTAGCCTTTAAGTTAAAAATATAAATGGTTTCTTTATTACCATACCTCTCTTGTTTCTCTGCCACTGCAAGTCGATCAGCATCAGGATCATTTGCTAGAATGATTTTTGCCCCATCTTTTTCAGCCAAAGCAAAAGACAATGTCTGGAAAAGTGGTAAGCAAGTGTTAATACTCCCAGATAATTATTTCTACTTTTACAGGTTTTAAATTATTTTCCCAATTTATTTAATCTCAAAAACCCCAAATCATGATCCGTCTCTACAAAAAATAAACTCTGAGCCTGGTAGCAGTAGAGCAGAGTCAGGGGTATTTAACTTCAGGTACATCATTCCATTTCTGCAGCCTGAGCCAAACATTGTTTCAATTCAACAGGACCCTTTAATAACAAAGTGTAGCGGAAATACTTGTAGCAGGATTTCTAACCACCTGTGAAAACTTCTCCTGCTACCGGTGTTGTATCATAGAAGTTTGGTCATTGTATTTCAGATGTAAACTGTAAAAGCCTTCCAAAACCAACTGTGAAAGAGTTTTTTTTTTTTTATTATTTTATTTTTAAAAAGAATTGTATCACTTAGTTCTCTGTGCAGATGCTGCTCATTTTGATACAGAACAGGACAAAGTAGTTTGAAGTTATAGCTGATTACTACCTGACTGGTGGTTCAAAAGTTACTCATTTCAATGAAAGGGTTCCAGCTAACTGGTCACTAAAGGTAAGGCTATGAAAACAGAAACAAAATAGTCCTTCCATGAATATTTTTAGCCATAACTTCTGGAAGAAAGGAAACACTGCTTGAAAGACATTGCAACTCTTTTTCTTTCTTTTTTTTTTTTCTTTTTAAAAAAAAAAAAAAAAAAAAAAAGGTATTTATTTACCAGAACACCTTTGCCTTCTTCTGGATTTGGATACTTCACTGTGGGAAATTCTGGATCAGGATCCTTCTGCTCCGGAACAGCAAAAGGAGGGCTGAGGTCAAATGCCTTGAAGGCCAACTGCACAAATTTATGACCTACGCCATGTACAGAAGTATGAACAAATTTCAGGTTTGTTTCCTTGTTTATATTCCTGAAATGAAACAGATTAACAGTAAACTTGGATATGGAAGGATATTATACATAAAATTCACTATGTTCAGAGACAGATGACTCAGTATTCTGTCTCTCAAACATAAATTAAAGGAGGTCAAGTTTTAAAGGTAATGGCATGTGAATTGGCTTAGTCTCATTTTTTAGCAATAAGTCATTCTTGATATCTAATATCCTGCTATGTGAAAATCTCTGGGATAAGTTATGTTGTACACTCTATACTCAACTGACCAGTAAGACTTTTCATCTCCATCTCTGGCATATAAACCCGTAAGGAGACATTTAACTCCTATTCTGAAAAAGCAGCATAATTTTTCTCATATTCCTAACTTTCTAGCAATTCTTACTTTGTCTTTGGCAATTGTGAGAATATGATTACTGATGGTTAAAATTTTGGTAAATAAACAGATCTAACACATTGCAGGTTATCTAATACATAAACCAATTCTACATGCTAATCACAAAAAGAAACAACCATTTGACTTTGTGGAGGAAGTGACAGGAAAAGGCTTGTGGAAGGTGCCCAAGGCCACCAGGAGCACATGCAAAGTTAGAACGACAGAGCAAGACCTCCTGCCAGAACTGGCTTAACAGCCAAGTTCACCATCTACCTTAAAAGCCCATTTTAAGGTTGCTGGACGATTACTGTCAGCTGAAGCCCATCTGCACAAGATGGCCACAGTCTTGCTGTGGCGTTTGGTTGATGCCTGGCCATGTGAATACAGGGAGATGATATAATCAGAAACTAATGGCTCACGTTGCTGGGTTAGACATCTGCCAGACCAGCTTTATGAAATGGCTTACTACATCATCCCACAGCTGCCAGTGCTGAGAGGCAAAGAAAGAATGTCAGGATCACAGCTGCCCTGACTTCCATCAATTTAAACTGCCTCACTGAAGTACTAGATGGAAAATCCAGTATTCTTAATGGAGTTAAAACCAGTTACCTGTGAAAGCACTGTTTCTGTATGTCTTTGAAATACTCCTTATTGACCATGGCATATGGATCATGAAGTAGCAGGCTGCTGTCAATCAGTTTGTCATCCCAAGCCTGAGGCCATGGCTCTTGGTTCTCCTCAATAGCCTGAGAAATTCCTTTGTCATGAGGAGAAATGATCTGAGCACCATTTTCCCAGTAAACCTAAATAATAAATAGAGTGAGTATTTGGTCATTGACACTGTAGGATAATTTGGTAATTTTTTTTGTTTCTAAGGTGCACTGCATTTGGTAGGGTATTGCAGTAAATTAGCTTAAGTATAGCCAGAATATTTCCCTGTTCATATGCTCGGTGATCTCTCTCACATCCCATTTTTGTTCTATAAAAAAAGCTGCTTAATTTTATCAGAAGATATCCAAATCCAAAATGAAACACAAAACAAGACCCAGCTCATTTACTGAGAAGACTCAAGTATCAATCTGTCTGCTCACCTTGGGATTGATAACTTGCCCAGGCTATGCCATATACTTTCTCCCAGATTTTGAGGTATTATCATTAGATAATAGAATTCTTAAGAAGAGAAAGTGTACAAAAGTAAAGAATTAAGGAGTGTCCTGGGTTCAGCTGGGCTTAAACCACGACAAGGAGAAAGACACAAAAACTTTGCAGCTGCATACAGCAGCAGTGTTGCCACAACAGCAAGCACAAATACAGCTAAGTTTCAGGACCTTCAGTCCTTGTGGTCTTTTGCTTTTTGTTGACTGTTTGCACATCCAGGAAGAGATATACTTATTATGTTTTACTTTTTGACAGTTGTTTGCACACTTTCTCCTACTGGTGGCTTACAGACCACAAGTTTAAGGACAGATACCTAACAGCACCTGGACCATGCACATATGTAGCCCAGATAAAAAAGCATTAAGAAAAAATTAAGTTGATTAAAAGAGCATTTGATAAAACACCCAAAGAAGTTATCATGATCAATACATGAAATATTAACAAAAAAAAAATCAATTTTAAAAAGACACAAAGTTCTAGAAGGAGGGACAGCAAGAAATCATCCCTGCTAATGCCTTGTTTTTCTATTAAGAAGACAAAAAAGGTACCCCAAATTCCATTTTTTAGTTTTGGAAATAGTTTGTATATGACCAGTCAAGCTATGGGGTGACTGGCAGAGAGGCAATGCAGACATGTTTTTGTTTTCAGTGGAAAGCAGGTTTCTGTTATAGAAAAAAAGTCACAGTAATAATTAAGCAAAAGAAAAATGTACAAAAAAATCAATGGAATTTATTCAAAACATTTTGTGCAAGCAACTTATCAGGTTTCATGTATTTTTAATTTTCTGGGTTTGTCAAATGAAAGAGATACTTTTAAATCACGAATTGGAGAAATTATTAGTGCTTTTGAAAAGAGGTCAGTTAATATTGTAAAGTGTTCCAAAGTATGCTCACCTTCCTGCTTTTTAGAGCTAAGATTTTAATTATTAGTGAAGCATACTACTAGCTTTACATACATACATCTAGAAGAGATCAAACTGTAATCTAATTTGTTCTATACCATGATAGAAACTATACATAATAGTACTGGTGTCTCTACATGGAAAAAAAATGTTTGAAATAAACCAGAAAATAGATCATATAGGAATACCTTGTAACCATTATCTTGTTTTGGATTATGGGAAGCCGTAACCATAATTCCAGCACAAAGGTTCAGACGAGTTACTGTGTATGGCTGTAACAAGAGAAAGTTATCTGAACTGAAATGTGCAAAATACTGTATTATTTATTCTCATCCATATGCAATACTTCCATACTGCTGAGTGAAGAGAAAGCCAGCGTGTGAGTCCTACAGACTGACTCTCTAAAGCAGATGCTAAGCAGAACTTGCTCCACCACACAGGGCACAACTTTAGCCCTTGCCTTTTCATGTGCATCTTCCCATTTGCACATTCTCAGTGTTGTTTCAGACACTTTGTAGATCTTTAGAGTAGTGTTTTTATAGAAGGAAACTGAGTGCATGTGTTGCCTACTGTAGAATGTAAATTTTGTTGGGGTAATGACAGAAGTCTGTATAGAGTGGAAGCAGTCTCGTGCATGCTATATTTTGAGAGCAGTCCATGGAGCAATTACTCCATTGTGGTTGAGAGGAAAACTGTTCTGGAGAGAGCTCTTATAAATTAATCCAAAACAGATGGAGCGACTTAAAAATAAAGCATTATTTGTGACAACAGGTCCAGTTCAAGTCCTGGATCTTTAATAGCAAATACAATCAACTGCAGTTCTTGCAACAATGCTTTCAGCTGCACTATGAAGAATCTGACCCTAAATCTACCAAAATTTGTATCAGTACAGGACGGCTGCATACAAAGCCTTCATCCTGCTGTGTTCTCTTTGCAGCACTTGCTGGAGTAACTGGTAATAAATAGGAGAAACTTCCTTTAGTGCAAAGGTAGAGGTTTTCTTTATTGCTCTAGAGGACTGACACCTAGTGATGTGATGGTGAAAATGCGGACGCATTCAACAGCCCTCCCGGAGCCACACCACTGAACTCCAACCTGTAGTAGCTATCTAAAAAGTCTACTTTGGATTCAATACCCCCCCCAAATGACAATAAAAATAAAGAACCATCCAAACTGAAATATGCGTACATGTTTCAGGCTTCAGAGTCCACAGCAATCTAGAAACAATGAGATGTCTTTTACAAGAAATCTGCGGGAAAGCAGGAATGAAGAGAAACACGTCCCAGTGTCACTGACATCCCACTAAGCTTCTTCCTGCTCTTGCTGTGGATATTGTAAACTAAATACAGCTAAATAAACAGAAGACTAACTGCAGAGAGATCTTAAAAAGTAAAGTGGTATGTCTGGTTTTTTTAAATGTAAGTAATGCAAGACACCTGACAGAACTTTTGGTATATAAAAAGATATGTTAGGGGAACCTACCACAAAAGGAGTTGGTATTATATCTGAGAAGAGATAAACTGGAACTCCTTGGCTGATGAAGGTATTAGCAGCAAGTCTTGCAAACCTAAAGAAGTAAAGATGCCAGGGAAATAGATTCATTTTCTCACCAACTGGATTCCTAGAATTCACAGCTTCCCTCCCACAAACCCTTCCCCAATTAAAAAAAAAACCAACTACAATAACCAAAAGCAACCCAAACCAAACAAACCCCTACATAAATAACTATTATACATACCCAATTTAAAATGTGTTCCCTCACTATTCCCAATAGACAAAGCGTAACTCCCAAGAACTGCTTTGGCATTGACAGAATATAAAAGTACTATAAAGCCGTCACCTTAATTCACTCTCCAGAAAGAGAAAATACTGTTGAAGCAGACATAAAGTCATAATGGATCACACAAGACATCTACACAATACTTAAAAGCTAAAAGGTACCTTTTGCTACTCCCTCCGCTGGAAAGATGCGCCCGAGCATCAAAACCAATCACAACTCCTCTTTTTTTCAGGTCACTGAAATTCTTCTCAAGGTATCTGCAAAATCCCTGGAGACAATAGCAAACCCACCTCATCAACTCAACCTGAACATTTAATTCATTGCTGCATTAAGATGATTGCTAAGACGCTGATATCTTAAAAACGTGAGCACGCATAACATCTCAGTGAACTCGATTGGGATTCAGTTTTCCTAGGATCACAAAATACGAAGAAATATCAAAACCCTTCAAATCAATATAGTGAAGCTGTACAGCATTCAAGTCCAGAACCAATTCCAGAAACAAATGACATGATTAGCTGTGATAGATGTCAGACGAGGAAGAGGACAACTGACCAGTATTTCAGTTTTTAAGCTCAAATCCATCAGTTTTAAACTGAACCTCGCCCTTAACAATGGCACATATTTAGGACGTGATACGCCACCACTCTGGGCTGCAGTAATTTAAGGTTTTGGGATTTTTTTAAGCTCTCTCCAAGCAGATCTACTTTAGGACTTGCATATATACATATAGCTTCTCTGCATTTATGTAACTTTATACATCCAACATACACAAAGCTTAGCCAAATGCTGGCTACCTTTGGGGTTTTATCTATAGTCCATCAGGACTAACTGATCCACTTGAGCTTAAGTGTACCTGTGTATAAATTCAATTGCAAATCAACGATGGAAAATAACTTCTTCTAATGGTTTAAAGCTTATCCCTACTTGTTTTCAGAGATCAGCACTTCCTTAGCTACTAATTAACATTTTTTTAAAAATGGAGGAATAGTAAAAAACTTGTACTTCCATATAATACCCATTTGCTTGTCCTAAATGAGGCTCTCCCATTTGTATATACAACCAGTTAAGTGAGATGAAGTGCTGAACACAGTACCTGGGTTGTCTGGATAATAGTCAAGTCATTCATATGGGAAATCCCTGCTCCCATGGCAGCTCTGAGCCCGGCTGTGCCAAACTCCATCCGCGAGCCAAAGTATTTCTGCAGCTCTCCGGCATTTCCTTCAGCAAGCAGTTGCTTCACTGTTGCAGAAGTTCTGGGATTCTGTAGATACAAAATTCAGATATTCCAAAAAAGATTTGCTTTGGTTGTTTTTAACACCCTTAAGCTTCTTAACAGAACTGGCTTTCTTTCCCAATGTTTGTACTGGGTTATTTCAGTATCAAAGCATCACACACCACTTCAGGAACACCAGAACTCCTACTACATCTTCCTAATTTGAAGTCAAGTATTACTTATTTTTGATTTAGCTCCTGAAGTGCCTTCACAGCAGAATATATATCACATTTTGGAATCTGAAAAGATTTCCAGGATGTCTATTTTAATATTTTCTGGTTTTAAAACCAAAACAAAACCAAATAAAAAAAGCACATTTACAGTTCAGAGAAGTGTCATCACAACAGAAGAACTACTCTAAACATATAAGAAAGTAAGTTAAGTTGATGATTAAGAAATATTTGGTAGTTCCAAAGCACTAAAGTAGAGTGTAAAAAATAAAATCATCACCTTGCCCAAAGACCGGCTGACACCAGGGGAGCTAAAGCAGATGCATCAGAAGATAAAGATGATAATTTGCAATATACTTATGGGCAATGCTTGTAAAAATAAGCATAACCCTTGAGATCAAAGCTCAGAAATTGCAGCTGAATTCTTAAACAGAATGAGTGTGCGAGTGGTAAGGAAAAGGCCACATCGGACTGCTTGCAAAGAGTGAGCAGTTTCCAAGTGTCACAGTTTTTCTTGATATATTGCTTGTTTCAACTCTTTATCATTATCAACTCTCTGTTTTTCAAAATTAGGAATTAGTAAAGTCCTGTAATACCTACGCTGCAACAACTCAATCTCAGTAACACGGGATCTGTGAAGTTTAGTGTTTGATCTTTGAAAACTGATGAGCCAAGAGGACAGATGGCACACTCCAGGCACTAGGCAACATGGTTATGTGGAGAGGCAGCATCCTCTGCAAGTTACTCATCACATGTTTGCACACACTTTACACTGGAGTACAAAGACTACCATATCCAAACAGACTCAAGCTTTGACTTCAAATCAAGGTCACAGACTATACTATTTATTGGATGATTCAGGTATACATACAGTGCAAACAAAACAAACAAACAAACAAAAAAAAAAAAAAAAAGGAAAAAAGGTATTTTCTTCAGCTCCAGAAAATGCTGCAGAACACGCACAGCAGTAGGCATGTGAGTCAGCCTGCACACAAAGGTGTAAGCATTCTGCACACCAAACTGAAACCAGGGTGCCCTAATCACTGACCTGTGCACCTGCTACTGGACAAACACCATAGTTTAAATAAATTCTCAAAAGCTAAAGAGCCTTTGGTGCTAATGAGCAAACTGTGTAACACAGAATAAGATAAATAATTTAAAAAGGCAGCTTCCCAGATGCAATAAGCAATGAGGTACTCCATAATTACTGATTTCCAGGTTAAGAACTACCAGTCCAAGAACATGGTACCTGATACTTCCTTGTAGGAGGCTCAATGTAATTCTGTATTATTATAGAGTAATTATATTCTATAGTAATAAATATAATTCTATGTTATTGCAGAATAATATAGGTCAGTGTAACTTCCGAGTTTAGGTTGTTTAAAAGTTGACCTGAACTTTTTGCTGCAGTATGAGGGCCACGCCTTGTAGGGTGAAGCCTGAATGACAACTTTTGCATCAGGCTTTGTACACTGCCTGGTCACCTTTTTTCCCCTCTGCGTGAGTGTTCTGCACAAGAGTTGCCTCTTACCATTGAAAAAGGCATCTCTTTAGGTAGATGCTGCACACGTTTGTACAGATGGACAGAGTAGAAGCTGTAATGTCAGTACAGAAAGGCAGCTGGGCATGAGGACATCCTATAGCTCTCATCAGAGAAATCTTTGTTACTGTTGTTAGAGGGATTACCCTGGTTTGGTGTTGACTGTGAAGCTACAGGGATCCTCCAGTGTTCTACATCTGGTTAAATGATGGTACTTACCCAGGTAGCTGCCTAAGTCTCAGAGTTTAGGTCCACATCATTTGCTACAGAAAACTTCACTGCATTGATTTAGTTGTTTGGGTTGTTCCCTGCTGCTCCCACCTCCAAAAAAAAGTAATGGTAAAAGCCAGGCCTTCTGTTTAACAGAGCAGAGGGATTTTTCCAGAATTACTGTTACAATTGTATTTATGGATAAATTCTTCCGAGAATCTGCATTTTCTTTATTTACTGTAGGGGCAACTGTTCCCATTTTGTTTAACTTAAAATTGAAACAAATGTTTCAATATATTACAATATTGTGTGAATGTTACAATACCAATATGTACAGCTAAGGAAAAAAGAAACAGTAACTTTTTTAAGCAGAACGAAGAAGCCACACCCAAATCTTCACAGCATCTCTACTAAAGACGGACCCAACTGTATCTGAAGGATGAAGTGCTGTGTTCTAACTTCCTTGCTGGTTCTCTCAGGTTCCACTTTTTCTACTCTCAAATAAAATTGCATGCAAATATGGTAACACGGATTCCTGTGAATACAGGGCAGGTGATTTAATAGAGGATTAATTTCCAGCAGTGCTTAAGCATCCCCTGGGAACACTTGAGTTATTTACTTCAATCTACACTGCAGGAAGGTTACAGAGAGGTTTCATCAGTGCAGGAGGCCCCACAAGGTGTCAGAGTAGAGGGACAGTTACTCACTACACAGGTTTTACTTTTGACAAAAGCAGAAGCTACCTCTTATCCATACTTTTATGACCGATAAGAGAAAGAATGAAAAACATGAAACCACTGCAATGAACACAGTGACAAAGACAGCCCGGTAACAAGCTCAGTAATTGCCACCCAGGTACAAACTTCCTGTTAAGTCAGCAGGACTGTCTTTAGCGGTAAAGGCTGGCTCTTGCAAACTATTATTTTGTAACAAGCACACAACCCATCATCATTAAATATTGACTTGGCTCCACACATCAAAAAGGAACCTTTTTTTTTTTTTTAAGTGTCAGAGTAAATAGGCAAGGGTTATATCAGATTCTTCTTACGAACATGTAAGAGTGACTGAAAGATGAAAATACCTCATCAGTTTTGAGCAATCAGCAATGGGTATTGCATACTGGTCAATTATTACTGAGTCAAAGGCACAGTCATTACAAAGAGCTAATCTTTCAAAAGTAGAGAGGCTATAAGGGATGCCACAAGAGGTTTCCAGAGGGTTTCACAAAATAATCAGAGTAACCAGCTGAAAATGAATTGGTCAAACAGAAGACAGGAGAGGTGGGCCAACACAAACCTCATGAAGTCTAACCAAGCAAAGTGCAAGGTCCTGTACCTGGGTCGGAGCAATCCCAGGCACAGCTACAGGTTGGGCAGAGGAGAGATTCAGAGCAGCCCTGCAGAGAAGGACTTGGAAGTGTTGATCAACAAGAAACTCACTCTTCATCAGGGACTCTAGTGATAGGACAAGGGGTAATGGGTTCAAACTTAAACAGGAAAGATTCAGGTGAGATATAAGGAAGAAACTATTATGAGAGTGCTGAGGCACTGCAAGAGGCTGCCCAAAGCAGCTGTGAATGT
This sequence comes from Neopsephotus bourkii, assembly GCF_033783945.1. NCBI lineage: Eukaryota > Metazoa > Chordata > Aves > Psittaciformes > Psittacidae > Neopsephotus > Neopsephotus bourkii. The sequence goes on along the minus strand of NW_026902254.1, from coordinate 11,570,394 downwards.
TCCATTCCTGGCTGTGTTCAAGGCCAGGTTGGATGGGGGTTTGAGCAACCCGGTCTGGTGGAAAGTGTCCCTGCCCATGGCAGGGGGCTTGGAACTATATGATCATGAAGTCCTTCCCAACCCAAACCATTCTATGATTCTATGAAGTTATGGAAATAAAAGACCCTTTAAAACCAGACTGTTTTCTCGAAGTCAATTATACTGGAAAAAAACCCCAGATGACGACAATAAGCGTATTGTCACTGGATGTGACACACCAGCAGTTCTGAAAGGGCTGGTTTGGCGGTGCATTATCATTAATAAAACCAGAGCTGGCTAACTGAGCAGTTAACCACTCAAATGATCCCTAATAAAGAATCACAGCAAACTTGAGCTACTTCTAGTGATGTCCTTTAGAACTCGGAGAAAGTACTAAAACCACAAAAGAATTATTCTGTTTTCATTGATAATTTTGAAATAAGCATAAGAGCCTGTACCAAACAAGCCTCCATGATGCACAAAACCCAGAGTGCACTGTATGGTGTTGAGCTCAGGGCAGACACTGAAGGGAGCAAAGAGGGACATGGCCTGTGTGCCCCAATACACCCAAATGAACATATTTCACATATAAGGACAAAGAGCTAGAAACCCGATATCCTGAATAAAGGCCTAGAACCAAGTGCGAACTGCAGCAGCAAGGAACTACATTAGTATTATCCACAACAGCACTGTGGCAAGATGGTTCTTTAGACATGTGGAATACAAAAAAATACTTCTGCGTATAGTGCTGTCAAGACCAACACTGAAGACAAAGTCCTACAATGTTAAGCACCTTAACATGATGGGAAATAATGCATGCTAAAGTGTTCCCAGACAATGGCAGAAAAAGGGAGAGGAACCATGGGAAAGGACAATATTGAAGAGTCAGGAGTTATCTTACAAACAGTGAGGCCCACTAAGCGCTGGGCAACACCACCAGGAAGAAGAGGATGGATTCTGCACTTAACAGGTGGTTTTGAAGCAAGCCTGCCTGTCTTTTGGAAACAATATTATAGTAAACAAAACCAGGGAGGTACCTGGAGGTTTTTAACACCGGGAGACAGACAGCACAGCGATGTGTTCTTCCCTTTAATAATTTAAGCCTACCAACCGTCCCTACAACAGAAGTGGTCAGGAACAATACAGGCCCTTTTAAATAAGGAGTTCAATACAGCGCCGATACTTACCAGATCAGCTAAATGGGACTCTAGATTGAAGAGAGGGCTGCCACGAGAACTGACACGGCAGCAGCGGCGGGAACCGCAGCCCCACTGCGGGAGGGGAGGACGGGGGAAGGGGAGCAGCCCCTTTGCTATGGGGCTCGGGAGCAGAGCGGAAAGAGCCAGCAAGTGCCCTCGTGCTCCCAGGCACCGACAGTTTGAAAGCTGGGGCTCGCCCCTCGCCTCCTGACGCTTGCCACGACTGGGCCCCCACCGCCTGCCCCGCCAAGTCCCAGCGCGACCGGAGCTCCCTCAGCCCCGCGGAGAGCACAGGGCTCCCGCCGCCCCTCACCTTGTCCCAGAGCAGCCACTGCTCGGCCGCGCTGCGCAGCGCAGCGTCCCCGGCGGAGCCCCGCGCAGCCATGCTGCTGCCGCCGCACCGCCACCGCCCGCTCCTTCCCTCTTCCGGAGCGCGACCGCTCCGCTCCGCCCGCCGGGGCCGTGCCGGGCCGCGCCACCTCCGCCCAGCCCGCCTGCCCTGGCCCCACTGGGGTCGAGGTCGGGGTCAGGAGCAGAGCCGGGGCCGCTCCGCGCCACCCGCCGCGACCACGGTCGGGGAGCCGGGTGACGGCAGAAGCGGGATGAACAGCACCGCTTGTCTGCACGTACCAAGCTGCTGCCTCCTGCTCGACATGAGCGACAGAGACGGATCTAACGCTGTTGTAGTTTGAAAGTGACTTTTCATGGCTAGAGGCTCTATGGATTCCTTTCTAAGGTCGATGTAAATCAGGGATGACCTCAGAAGAACCCTAATTTGGGATAAAGACTAAGCAAAATACATAGTCACCTACTTAATCTTTAAGCGTCAGATGGGCATGTGGCATCTTTATTTACTCTTTACTGCCTGAAGTGTGAGAGTATGGAAAAGACAAGACCCAAGCAAAGTTTTCAGCCGTGTCTGTCTGATTGACATGCTAACAGTGTAGCCAATCCTTCCCATGATAAAAATATGAACAAACTGCATTCACCTGGAGGCAAAGAGAGAAACAGCCTGGAAAAATTCATTTTCCAGCTTTCTTTCTCTGTTGCTCTGCCCTGTATGTTCTAGAACAAGCCGGAATTCTGCACAAGCAAGCAGTGGGAAAGAGGGCATGTATCACTGAATTGACCTGTAGCTGGGATTTTTTTAGTGTTTAGTCTCAAACCTTAGAACATGATGTGACCTCTGTTTCTCCTTCAGTTGCCAACCATCCAACTATAGGAAGTTCTTTATGGAAGTCACAATCAGAGCACTCTACTTCTGCTAATCCTGAGTGAGTGGCAGCAGCCTGGCCTCACATGCCAGTCCCTGCAGAAGGAATACCGAGAAAAATCCTGGATGATTCCTATTTGGTACTGTGAGAAGTTGGCTGACTCCATTCCCACTTTGGGGGGCTAAAAATCCCATTCCTAAGAACTTGTTCAGTATTGTGAATATGTGATTTGTGTTGAAGAACGCTTTTTGTCTGTCAACATCAACAAACATTCTATATACTACACCCTTTCAAGTTGGAACTGCTCACTGTTATCAGGTGAAACATGTTATTTCTACGTGTTTTCATTTATACACTAAACCACCTATTATTGGTATGCATGACGAGTAGAATAATGAGTACTAATTGTGTAAATTTTCATAGAAATAATGACTTGTAGGGTATTTGAAAACCTTCAGAAGTCATTAATATGTTACCAGAATGCATGTAAAGGAGAAATGGTACACATAGCTTGCGAAGATCATTGTTAATGAATCTCCTCCTGCACTACTGATGAGTAAAAATAACTATTAAGGTATTCCTCTGGAAAAGCTTTAAGATGAAAGATCAGTGGAACTGAAGAGGAAGAAACCAGACACAGAATTATGTTGTTCGGCCACTTTGGGGCCTCTTGTGCAGAAGGGCACTGACTCTTCATCAGCAGCATCTCTGGCTCTGCATCTCCTTGCCTCGACACAGATCTGCTGTCAGCTGCAAAACTGAAAAAAGTAAGAAAATAAAAAGGTAACTGAGTTTCACTTCAGGAGGCTGACTGTGCTCCTCCTGCCAGGGCTAAGGAGCAGCCAAAGCTGCATTGATTAATCGCTCTGGTTTATAGCATAGTGCCTTTGAGGGAAGTGTGAGCTGCCAAGCTGTTGCTCTTTAAACAGTTCAATAACTTAGCTCAGGTTTTGGCTGCAGTCCCCTGAGGATGCCCCTTTGACCATTTTGACTTCTTACTTTTCTGGCAGAAGTACAATCCAGAGAACACTGAACTCTCACTCTTGCATAACAAGATATATGGCATCAACCTCGTAAAGTACTAAGGGAAACAGCAATCTAATTGCTCGAGCTTCTAGCTAGCAGCTGAGCTAGATCAGAGCTGCATAAATGCAGAGAGCTACGGGAGTGACTGGGATTTCCCTGCTTGACCCTGCAGGACAGGCCAAGGTGGGGGGAAAATCCCTGGATGAGGTCACTGGGAAGGTGCAGTACCAGAGGAGAAGCAGACACTCTGGAGCCAGGAGAGTAGCCTGCCAGTACTACCACGTCCTGAATCAAACTCCCACAAGGGATATAGCTATCCAGGCTCTTTTGAACAGTGATTCAATGGGAACAACCAGAGCATCCCTTTTGCCCCATGTTTAAAGGATGAGGCAAATGAGGAAGGGGCCATGTCAATGAACTTCTGCCATGCTTCTCAAAGGCTGGACAGAAGTAATCACAGAAAAAAAGCCCAGCATTTGTGTAAGTGAATAACAATATAAGCCACTAAGATGTTGACTTTGCAAAGCACCCTGCCAAAGTACCCCTATTGACTCAAGTGGAGTGGCAGCAGACAGGAACACTTTCTCCAGAGTGCCTCAGGTTGACTAGTCAGAAGACTAGGAATCAGTCTGCAATCATTTGGAGAATTTTTAACCCCCTGGGTCTTCTGCTGGTGCAGCAGATGTTACTACTACAGATTGCTCTCTAGGAGCAGTATAACTACAACAGAAGAGAAATCCTGAAAGAGATTTAAAGTTTAAATTTCAACTCAATCTAAAGACACAAACAAATCATTCCCAAGTCCAAACAGCATGTGATTTCTGTAATTGTCAGTAATTGTAGCATTTTAGTAAGTTATATATTTGATGCTACTTTTCTGGCTGATGAGAAGTTTAATATATCTGTACTGCTATCTATCTATATGTCTGTCTATCTATCATCTATCTATCATCTATCTATCTATCTATCTATCTATCTATCTATCTATCTATCTATCTATCTAATCTATCCATCTATCTATCTATCTATCTATCTATCTATCTATCTATCTATTTCTCTCCCTCTCTCTCTATCTCTATCTTTATATGAAAGAGCATTCATATATCTGTGTACATATATTTTTTTTGGTTGTCACTTGGTTGTAAGCTGCCAAGGAAGGCTATGTGTTGCACTTTGTAAGGTACTTCTTTGTCCCAGCTTTCATACTGAAGGGTGTCATTCATCACTGGAAGAAAATCAAAGACAGAAAATAGAAGGAAGAAAAGAGAAACAAGTATTACTGGCAGATAATTTTTTTGTCCTCTTCTGGTGGTGCTCAACAAGGTGCGAGCAAGGCTTTGCATTCCTATGCATGCCAGAGGAATAAGGGCAGTGCAAAGGCAAGAGATGAGACAATATGTTAGTAGTTCAATGTAGACATATTTTCTCAGTGCCCACATACCAATTTGTCAGATTCAGTGTTTCAATTAACACCTGAAATACAGATAGTATTGGCAAGTTAGAAGTGCCAGCAATGCCTTGCATTTTCAATGTGTCACATAGGTTCAGCACAAATAATTAAATATTACATATGGTTCTTCAGGTAATGGATGAGTTTGGTGTGTGGCAGAATAAAAGGCACATTTATTCAGGAAGCTGGTGTCAGCTGATGAATTCTGCCAAAGAGCTAACAAAAATCGGAAGCTGTTTAAGTGACAGACTACTTGGCCTTAACTATGTTATCTTGAAATTTCATAGGCATCGTAAAAAGACACTTCCTAAAGAACCTTTCCATGTGGCATACTATAGCATACTCCAGAGGTCTCCTCCAACCTCAGTCAGTCTGTGATTCTGTGATGGGTGAGATGTATATTCTCGCAAGGAGGACATTGCTGACTTCTACATTACTGTGGTACAGCTACACAGAAAATCTGTGAAATGCTAACAGAAAGTGAGTATCACAGTCAATAATGTTTTCTTGTTATATATGCAGATATTACATTTAAACTCTTCTGCCCAGTTCCCCCATTTTCAGTATGCCTTCAGTTCATAATCATTCTCCACTTACTGCCAATTGGGACATAGCAATTAATACTTGTGGTACCTACAGACACAAAGGAAAGGATTAATGATTATAGGATATTACTACTACCAAGTTAAAGGTAGCCCTTGGTTCTCCGAACTTAAAGTGCATACACTTTAAGTACGCATACGCATACAATACAGTCTGAAAATTTCAAGGGGTGTTACTAGTTTCTACTTGCATCACTAGCTTGAAATACCAGTGGGAGGCAGGAGAAAAGGAAGTTTTGATTGCATAGCACAGACTGACTGGCAAACAGTGGCGCACACTGCACAGTTCAAAAAGCACATACAGCCCTCAGAAGAGGATGTTGCCCTAAATAAAGCACTGTTCTTGTAACCCGATGAGAGGTTAGGGGGAAGCAGGGGAAGAGAAGGAAGGATGTACTGGATATTGTATTCCTGGCTTGAATTTTAGTATTTGTTCTCTACTTCTGTCATCTACCAGCTAATGCAAGAATGTGTCATGTTATTTTACATTTCCTCTTGGAAATTTTTCTCCATTGTTTATTGTAAGCCCCTTGTTCACAACTAAAAGTCTTCCAATTTCCACTGTTTAGCATAAACTCCTGATCTCTGGCAGTTCCCAAATCCTGTGGAAGCTGAACAACTAAAATGTGCTTTTTCTGTCTTGTTCTAGACAGCACCCAGTTTCCAGGTTCAAGGATGAATTTACTTGCATTTGTTCAACAGACAGAACAAAGTTAGAGTTAATGCCAGTTCTTTTCAAGTGTATTTTGGATTGCTGCCCTTCTCTTAGATGGTGCTTCACTTTTAAAGCCCCAAAATGCAAGTTTTAGTGAAAAATAAAAATAGCCTGACTAATAAATAAATGATCTTGAACTCACCAAATGATTCAAAAATTACACTGTGACAAAAATGATGTATTTAATGTTTTGGTTCCACAGAATTAAAGAGTAATACGCACAGACTATTTTGGCCCGATTCCTTTATGAAAATAGTGAGTGGAGTAGACTATTTTTATATACGTTCTTCAGTTCTGTTGTAATTAAACTTTCTTCCCTTGTTAGTTAGATTTCTGGATACCTAGGTAGACTTACTAAGCCTACAACTTGATTAAGGCAACACAGTTTTGTCACAGAAATGGAGTTGAGAGTGATTCTGACAGTTCTCTTGCCCCAAGTTACAAAAAGTATTCCTTTACCAGAATTAGTTGTTCAGAATGGAAGTAAAAAAAATCTGAAGTGGTTGCAGCATCAATATACTGGATAGGTATTTGCCTCAACAACAGTAAGCTATGGGGATTATAGACAAGTTTCCCAAAAATGTTAAGCTTCTAAATCCAACATTAGACTTCTAAGTAAGCTGTTTCTCAAAAGTGCTGAACCTGCAGCAGTTCCCACTGAATGCTCAGGCTTGTAAATGCATGACTGAGAGGCACGATGGCAGTATCCAAGCGGAAAGGTGGTTGCTTTAAAAAACACCAGCATGGTATGCTTTTCTACACCCCACACTTCATACACCAAGTTAAATATTTGTTTTAGTGACAGCAAAACTGAGCTTATGTGCAAAAGATTTATCCAATGTCCCACTGATGGAGGAAGTAGTATCTAAAATATGGAAAGTTGGTAGATTCATATTTGTGCTACAAAGCTGCTCTAAGGAGAAGGTAAACATAACAATAAATGCCCTACCTTGCTTTTCCTAAATGAATAAAAAAATCTGCAGTTAACGATCTGATTTAAAAGAAGTAGCCTCTTACTAATGTAATGTATTTGTTCTTGGTAGAGGAGATAAAGCAAATTCTACTGAAACCATATAAGCACTACATTAAAGGCTATACTGAAAACTTTATATAGCAGGTCTTAAAATGGCCTCAAACAACTTGGGAGATTGAAGTACATCTGTTTTTTAAATAGTTACATTTTTAAACTTCAAAAAGTTTTAGTTAAAATGTAGGAATAGTAAGAAATCTGCACTAGGTTCTTGATGAGCTTTCATTATTTCAGTATTCGTGTCATGATTTAATAGGAAAAGGATGCCCTCTCTCGGTCATAGCAGAAATAAGTACTGAGATTATTTAATGCAAATAGTTGAGATAGAACCGTATTCTTATTGTCCTGCCTTGCAAAAAATCCCCATGTTTCTTCCAGATAGTAATTGTTTGATAATTTAGTGCTAGTCTTCCTGTAACCTGAGGGCAGAGTTTCCTCTGCTTGTCTTTAGAATTGTGCAATAGAGAACAATTGCCAGTGAGTAAAAACTATCTGCACTGTTCCCTCACACTGTTTCCATGATGTTTCATTATCAAGGAATTAAAGAAATAATGAGAACATAATAGGAGCACCACACATTGGGAAAACGACCATATTTCCCATATCTCATTTTGAATAAAACTTTAAGTTGAAGTTGTAGTCAACTAAAGTGTACTGTCTGAAATCCTACTGTTAATCTATCTGTAGAAAACTGTAGTAAATTATCATAGTAATATGCTTTAATAAAGACTCTGAAATGTCACTGTGGGCCTAAGGGTGTTGTTTTGCTTTCTTCTTTCCATGACCTAGCTGTTGAAAGGAATTAATGTCGCCATCTCTGAGAACAATTTGTGTCTGTAACCATTCCTGCATTAATAGAATTTTCTGGTGTTATGTGCTTGCTTGGTAAATGCAAGTATCTCCCTAGGTATTTGGCTCGATGCCTGCATCGCTTGAGAAATTGTTTGGAGATTGGCTTTATGATTAGCATAATTATGCTCATTTTTATTCTTGGTTTACTTGCCAGATACTCAGACTCAAAGCTACTTCCTTCTTGTTCATGTTTTGTAGTTGATAGGCTGGTCATAGGATGCTTGTTTTTCACAGCAAGACTGCCGTGATTACATGATCAAAAGAAGTAGTAGACAATGTCTTGCAATTCTATGCTGTTTCCTAGAATGGAAATGCACTGGAAAGGTTTGAACATGTTTGATTTAAACTGTAGTTTCTTATATAACAACAGCAGCTTCATAAGGTCACAATCAGTAATTAACTCTTTGCAAATATGCTGTAACTGATTCACAATATTTCCCCCTCCAGCATAATTACCCAATACCAATAAGAGACATTTCTTATATCTATATTCTTATATATTAATATAATATTCTTATATTATTCATATATATGACCACAATATATTTAGATGTATAATAGGAATTGTTAGCTCATAGTGTAGTGCTTTGAATCATATGGTAACCAAACCTTAAAAGAAAACTAGCAAAGAAAAATTTACAAAAGCTTTACTCTTGAGGAATGGAAGTGCTCCATACACAAAACTGTACTTGCAGATAAAGACGGATAACTGGAAAAGAAGGGGCCTGAGTCAGATTCTTGGGAAACCTGAAGTTTGTTTGAAACTTCATAGAAGTATATGATGTGGTACAAACCCAGCACTGCAGAAACTCTTCTGTACAAGCTCTGCAAAGGGAGAAATATTTTCAGTTCTGAAGGACTATCTTTCCATTCCTAGTTGTGTTAAAATCAGATTTATCCTTAGAATATCTACCTGGTCTGAAGCAGCAATAACTTCCCATTTAGCAAATGTATCACACTGAAAAAAGTGAGTTTTATTAAAGTGAAAAGGCTGTTAGTAGGGAATAGACAGAATCACAGTATAAAGTAACATAAAAACAAGTTAAGTAATAAACAGTTTACACTTATGGGCACAAATCTGAAGCTTCCATTTGTCTACAAACAAGCCCCAAGACAGCTCTACCTGAGGAAGCACTTACTGCCACTTTGGAAGTCAACAAAGGGGTGAGGATGATTTGGTGGCTCTACAGCATATTCACACTGTTGACATGGAAGAGCCTAAATCTAGTGACATGTAGACAGGCTACAACTGCTTTGGTGAATGAACTATAGGTATTGAGCACCGATGACAAAGAGGGAGAAGTTTCGGTAGGTGCCAGCTGATGAAAGGACCATACTGAATGATATAGTTTTAACACTACATTCGGAAACTTGTTCTTTATTACAGCACTTTACTATTACTTTATTGTACATACTGATGGTGTATTGCAATGCAATCTTACTGTAGAGGAAACTCTACAATTTCCTCTATAGACATAAACATTTGCTGGAACAAAGTCTTCCTGACAAAAACACCATTAAAGAGTTCTCAAGCAGCTCATTGTCAATATGATGAGATAATGCCTTTGTATTCATTGCTTTAAAGCAATAATCTCATAAATTGAAATATTAGTGAGAATGAAGTAAACCCCATATATAGTCAATACGTACTGACTCATCATCAGTGTGAACAAGCATGCTATGTAGGCATAGACATCTGTTCACACCTTTCTTTTCATGAAGCAGCAGTATGTGAGCTCAGTCACATACCAGATAAACTGTCTGCAAGAAGACTTACTGAATGCACTACTCGAAATTCTTAGTTGAAATGATTAAACACAGCATTCAGCTCGTGTTTGGGTCTGTTCTTGCAGTTAGCTCAAGCAGCTTTGTCCCATAGTTTGTTTGGTCTGGCTAAACACCTACAGGCCTCAGCTGCCAATCATTTTGTAGACAGAACTGTATTTAAGGGAAAAAAAATGTTTATGCACATAGAAGCAAAGTTTCTCCCTTCAAAAAAGTAACATAATTACATGCTGGATAGCAGCTGTTCTAACTATAGCATGACTAACACATTGCTCTTCTTGCCAACCACTTCTTCCTTCCTTAGAGATCTGTCCCCTCATTTTGCTGTCTCTTATCTCTTATAGACAACACATTAAAGAAATAGTTACTGCGTAAAATACAGCACTTTAAAGCAGATCCCAATTCTGAGGTAAAGCTCTCCCTCATAATGCTCATTTTCTTTCAGAAATCTAAATATTAGCAGATCAGATGCAAATATTTCTATTTGTTGTGTCTCAGGATGCTTCTCAGTGAGACCTTTCTCTCTTCTACTCAGCCAGCAGCAGAGGTTTCATTCACATTCATTACATTCTTCAGGGTGCAGTTTTAGGAAAACCCTCTTGTCAGTATGAGTATTACTACTTCCTCACTCTTTTTTCATGTTATTTTATTTTAAAAAGCAAATTGCACCCTGCCTCTTCCCTTTCCCAAAACAAGCTGGTACACTACCTTGTTACCAGCAATAAAGATAACACACCATCAGGTTATAGAGAGGACAACACAGTCCTGAAAAGGTAAAAACCCAACCACATAACCCACTGCTGAGTACAAAGGTGTAGTGGTTTTTCATAAGGTGCTGCAGGACAGGACCGACAAGGAGCATAATGCAGCATATTAAGTTTGCAGCACAGATAGCAGTTTGCAGTAATGTAGATAAATAAATTATAAAGAGCCACCACTACCTACAAGTTCCATCTACAGCACTACAGGGTGTAATGAGTGTTTTGACTTCAGGAATTCTGAGTGATTTTAAATTTTAGTATAATATTGCAGGTCAACATATTTTGCATTTCATAAAACTTGTATCAACTTAGCTATTATAAAAGCCTTCCATAACCGGTCTTGATATCAGTAACATGACTGAAGAAATACAAACAGGGTAAGAAGCATTTTTTCCTGTGGGAATTAATCTCTAAGAAAAATTTGCACAAGTTATCAAAACTTTTTTAAAAGGTGAAGCTCCCCCCAGCCCTTTCAGAAAATCTGATTCTGAGCCCTTTGTCATGGAGTGACTTAAAAGAGCTCCTTCAATTACTAAGCACTTCATTAAAAAAAAACAACAAACAATTTTTGTCTTGAGAATAGGCTAACAACCACTGACAATTAAAACAGTTTATATCTCACTGAAAAAACTTGTCTCTTTTCATCCTCAAAAGCAAAAACCATCTCATATAAAAAATATTGGAATAATGTGAAGATTTTCAGTCATTCCACAGCTCCCATTAATGCTTTTGTGATTAAAAAAAACCCCAACTAAACCTGTAACAGTGTAGGTTTTTCTTGTTTGGTTTGTCTTCTAGGTCAGGTAACAACTTACACTGAAGACAAAATTCAATCTTATATTTGCTGACAGCCATCACGCTCCTGAAGATACCTGAAATACCTTAATTTTGTTGCCTTTGAGCTGGAGCTCTAAACAAGCTAATTTAATGCGGAACCTCTGATTATTGTGGCTTAGAAGTTTATGCTGTTGTGAACCTGATGCTGATAAAGAAGATAGCAAAGCACATGTATTTGAAGTGCTGAGAGAATGACAATGAAAATTCACTGAGCTTGCAGGGAGGCAGTGGATGAAAGAGAGGCCTTCAGACATAACATGCCTTCTTTCCTGCCTTGTTCAGAAGTGACTTGATGTTAAATTTTGCCTTCTGTAGCCTACACTGCCAGGAAACTACATTTACCAGCTAAATTAAAATGAATGACTGTTTTTTAGCTGACATAACCTCAGAAGAGAAACAATGAGCCACAATTTCCATTTCACATTTACTGTAAGACTTACAAGCTATTTAGGAACCTTCTGGGTTGCTGTGATGACCTAGAGGTTCCCACTAGGTCGATATTTGGCACTGAGGCACCAAATACAACGTCAACATCACTGTTAACACACCTGGAGAAGTGTTAATTGTCAAAGAAAGGAAGGTTACAATAGTGCAAACAAGTAAACCCCCTCCATCATGATTTGGAATACTTACAGGTAAAGCCACTTGACCAGACAAATACAAACCTGCAAAACTCAGAAAATCAAAAAAAGGGTTGGAAGAAAGACAGAAGGATGGAATGAGACAGAATCCCAGGTGTCAACAGGACAGTTCTCCACAGAATTATTTACAATAGATGGGGTTCCTGTTAATTATCCACTGGAAATACTACAGCCCTTTGAACACAGAAACAACCAGCAATATAAACTTTACTTATCTGTACATCAGGTGGGGAAAATTCAAGACTGCACGAGGGGGCAACAATAATCCCCACTGTATTCATCACCCTAAGTTAACTTGAAAACACTAGTATCCACTGCTTGAAATGGCATGTAAGCAGCTGTCTGTGTGACAGGCAAGGATCACATACCAAAGTTTCCTCATCTGATTAAACCACAAGCTCTTGACGTGGCTACACTGGAGCTGGTAACCTTTTCGCTTGCTAAAATAAATCTGTTTCTATTTTAAGGTGCAGAGCAACTTGCTGTGCAATGTTCAGCTGAACTGATCTTGATACCCAGCCTTATTTGTGTGCTGCCTCCCTTAGAAAGCAGCTGTGGACTTTGTGACTGCAAAGTGCATCAAAGTCAGATGTCCTCTGCAAGAGTCAAAGCTTTGTCAGGCTCTTTCAAAAGTCACAAACCTAAACTGGTTAGTGATTTTATTAAGAGACTAAACATGCAGTCAACATCTCCCCTCCCTTGCTGAATCAGAATGTCCTGGAATCAAAACTCCCTGATTTCACTTAGCCACTCCCAAATTTTGTTCTCATCCATTCTCATGTGTTCATGGAAGTACCATAATGTTGTTTCCACATCAGGTTTAGCAATGATGACCACTGATAGTGTGACGATTAATCAGCTCTTGTTCCCCTTCCTTTTACTCTGATTACATCTTTATTTTTTTTCCAGCTCTGATACTACCTGTGGCCCCACAAGAATCAGAAAAAATTATCTGCAGAATTTGTTTCCTAACAGCAAAATGTAATTCAAACTATTATTTGCTCTTCTAGACTTCTGCTGCTTTTGAACTACAAATTGCATGAAAGGCAGAGTAAAAAGCTATGCTGCTTTAAACCAGAAATATGAGTCTATAACAAACACCAACTTCACTAGCATCTCTTAGTCTCTAACTGATGTTCCAGTTACCCTTGAGCTACCAGAGGGGCTGGTCCTACTCCTGCATCCAAGCCCTCCTGCAACCCCTGAGAACCAGTCTGACAGAAAGGCAGGAAGAATTGCTGAGAGGGAAGCACCATAAAAGTATTAATACCAAGTTTAGAGGCTGTTACTACCTGATATTTTCTCTCAATAGAAGTTGCAACTTGAGTTTGATCTTCTGTTTCAAAAATGTGTATTTCATATTTTAAAGGGGAAAAAATCCTCTTGTCAGAGTTCCTTGCAGTGAAGAATGAAGTGAAGGATCTCACCTTATACAGCAGTACTGTTTGGATTTGGCTTGCACTTTGTTGCTAGTACGATGTACAGACAAACACCACTGGAAAAAAAAAAAAGTCTTTGCTTTTCTTCAGTCAAAATATTTTGAACTGAAGTAATGTGAAAATATTCAGCAAGACATTCTTACCTTTACCTTGGGACTTCAACAGCTAAAACAAGATTACATTTTATAAACACCAGGTGGAAATCCTGATTATGGCTAGGGTTTGTAATGTGCTATCACCAGAAGCAAATATTTGGAGATGCAAGGCTTTTGGTTGACTTAACAGTCTTGAGGGATGTTATGGAATAATTTAGTTGTTTATATTAGGAGGCTGAGTAACGGTCAAATGAATCCTTCGGAAAAAAGCCCTAGTATCATCTACTGCTTGTATGTTGCCTGTAGTTTAAGAGTCTAGATTTTTACCTACCGTAATTCCAGGTGATAATAATTCTTTATAATATGTTATACATTACGCATATGATAGATGTATATATATATCATAGAGCTACTATAGATATAATAAATTCTAGAGACATATATATCTATCTAGGCATTAATATAACTCTAGGCAATGACTCTCCTGAGGAAGGTTGGGTTAGGTATTGTTCCTGCAATAATGATAATTAAGGATATGATTATTGCAGATTAGTGTTTGCTGTGCATAGTAGTTCACACATAGTAGTTCACCCTAAAAATACCTTTTATATGTTTGTTATCATTTTAAAGTATTATTTGCACTATTCTGAGATAATGCTTTGCAAGTCTAGGCTTGTACATTTTTGTTTTGGCACTGTGTTAAATCATCAAACTACACAATGTTTTGAGACTTAGACACTCTTTTCAGTATAAAAAATGCTTGAAATAATCATTGTGGTAGCAAAAAAAAAGAAAGACAATTACTCAATACCTTTGTGATTAGGACAGAAGATACTGTTGACTAGTTTCTGCTGCTCTGAAGATCTGGCTGGCCGTATGAAGCAGAACAGCACCCACAGTTGAGAAAAAAAGCAGCCAGCCTTGGCTTCCACAACCCTTTGATTAAGGCTCTGTTTAGCAAAACAGGACCTATGAATTTCAGTCATTTCAGTTCCAGGAGGAAATCAGACAGCTTGCCCATATCTGAAGGGAAGGCTAACACACTAGACTTTATGATTAAAAAGTGTCTTCTCCCTCTGCACACATGTGAACTTGATCCCATATTTTGTAGTAAGTTTTCTCTGTCATCATACTGCAGTTTGACTTCTATTTAAGAAAAAGTTTGGGAATATCTGAAATAATATGCTTTAATGAATGTACTATTCACTTCTGCCCTGCCTCACCACCACTATAGCCAAAAAAACCTAACTTGCTAAGACTTGATATGTATGAGCATGTCCTAACCAAAATCCTATTCAACTACAAGACGATTTTCATGCTAATTTAATTATCACACACCTACTAAAATCTTCAAATCCTGTGTCAAGAGTGGGTGACACAAGAGAGTAAGTAGGACAATTAACAAGACCACGGGCTCTGCATAAAACATGGGAGATGAGCAGCTCCTTTACCTGCTACTGCTTGAGAACACAACCTACTTGTTACTTTAAAAAAATAAAACACCACCCAGTGCCTTCTGGTAACATAATTATTGCTTAAAATGAACTTGTATTGAAGTTAACCAGTACAGGTTTTGGAAGTGTGAGACTAAAGAGAGGCGAGCTCTACAACTGTCTTAGTTTAAGCAGGGCAGGTCCCAGTTTGTGGCATTCAGTGAAAGGCACCAGGATCTTCCTTAATGCCACACGATCCTCTTCAAAAACACAGTGCCAGAGTCCATTTGCTTGCTGGGCTTTCTCTTTTACCTGAGTGACTCCCAGCACTCCTGCTGGCCTTTGGCACTACTTGTTTTCTGAGTATACTTTTTTCTATCCCCAGTGAAAATTCCAATTATTTTAAAGCAAACGGAAGATTAATCTGGGGGAGGGGGAAATCTGACTTCTGAGAATTACATATCTCACCCTTCTGAAGCTGCCACAAACACAGTTTGTCCATGAGCTGTTAAACAAAAAAAAATTTCTGTCTTAACCATGGTTCAGATGTGACCTTTGGCCTGATATGAAAGACAAAAATCTATCAAAACCTTGTCAAGTCCTCACAGTCATGGGGCATTATTTCCTAAACAGCTCTAGGAAGCTGCCCCTTCCAATTGAGATGCTTTCCCAGACTCTCAGCCACCTGCCTCTCCTACCCCCGTCTATCCCTTGATTCCCTTTCAGTCCTCAAAACTGAATCAACAGGGCTTCAGTTCCACATTCCCAGGGAGCTGATCCAACAAGGCCTTGTCAGTACAATGGAAACTCTGGGCATCAGTAATCAGACATGATTTCACTCGCCCTTCTCATTTCAACCCCTGTCAATAAACTACTCCACATCTTCCAGAGAAAAAACAGTTACTGCAAATGCCTCCTTGTCTGAAGATACTGCACAGCTCAGCTTAGCAAAGGCAAGAGAAGGAGCTGAAGAAATTCCCAATACTCGTATTATTTCCAGAAATCCAAACATTTTCTGCCAGAGAAGAAAACCCCAAATAATACCTAGCATGTTACACTAAATAAACATCCATACAACCACATCTGCTGTGCATCTTACTGTATCCTAGCTTTTGTATTTTTCTAACTTTGTGTATAATTGCTTTTACGTGTTCTCTGGCTCTAAAATGATTGGTGACTTATGAGGTATTATGCAAATAAATAGAAATACTGTTGTGAATATAATAGACTGGAATTCAAATTAAATCTTTTCCTTCCCCCTACAGCTTTTCAGTGTGTTTGTGGCTTCTTATCTAAAGAGTTTAGTATAAAAGCTGTGGGAATAAACAGGTCTAACAAGATTTGAAGTTTATCTCAAGATCTGTTCTTGACTGAGTTTTATACTGAACTCCTTGCACACAAACTTGGCGAGTCATATTTGCATAAACCAGAGTGTGCTTCTGAAATCTTGGAGGAAATAAAGTCTGTCCTCTACAAACTAAGACTTTAAATTGTGATTCAGTGATTACTCACTTGGCTCTTGGCTTTTACCCACATCATATATTCATGCATAGGAGATTAAATGTGGTAGCTAGTACTCTGGTCAACCAAAACGAGAAGTCTAACCATATCAGGCTAACAGACCACTTCCCAGATTTCCATCCTATGAAAATGTATGAGGAACGCTTATCACAGCAGCGTGACCTATATTTTTCTCTAATAGTTCCAGCCTCAGTACTATTTTGAAGGAATGTACTATTCCACTTTGCACAGCCAGCATGATTAAATGAAAGCAGCACTCTGTATGAGTAATCAAACACCTATAACAATTGAAGCACTGGAGTGTTTTTCTAGATGTCTCTTGGAGGTCTACATCCTTTTATCTTTCAGGAAATTAAGTTCATAAATCCTAGAATTAAATTTTAAATTCTCTGGAAAATATTACTTATGCATGACTAGGAGCTGAGAAAGCAGCTTCTGAGCTGAGGACTGAGAAATCCCCCAAAGTGGCTAGGCATCATACAGTTAAGTGTAAATGCTGCCAACAGGCCAGGACCATAAATCTTGACATGTGAAGGCCAAACAGATACCTTTATGCTGTATTTCTAGTTTACTGTCACTATATTCTCATAGCCTGGTTTTTGTTATGAGTACAATCTTCAGCAGGTCATTATTTTTTGTGTGTGCTCCACAATAAACCTGTAAGTGACATAATCTGTACAAATTACTGCTTTTTGGCTACCTTTTTCACTCTTACATCAGACCAGTATGGAAAAAATTAACCAAAAGGCAATTGGGTTCACATTAGCTTTTTATGTATGTCCTGGGTTCAGCAGTAGCAGTCATTTTTTCTCCTTCTTAGTAGCTGGTGCAGAGCTGTGTTTTTGACTTACGGCCTGGGAACAGCGCTGATAACACCGATGTTTTTAGTTACTTCTCAAATGTTTACCTGACCAAGGACTTTGTGAGCCTCGTGCTCTGCCAGGGAGGAGGGGAAGTCGGGAGGAAGCAGAGACAGGACACCTGACCCAAACTGACCAAAGAGGTATTCCGTACCACAGCACGTCATGCCCAGTATATAAAATGGAAGCAGTTACCCAGAAGGGCTAGTTCACTGCTGGGTGGGGTGAGGCATCGGTCTGTGCGTGGTGGGGTGTTGTATTCTCTTCCATTGTTATTTCCTTTATTATTATTATTAGTGGTAGCAGTAGTGATTTGTGTTATACCTTAGTTACTAAACTGTTCTTATCTCAACCTGTGGGAGTTACTTTTTTTTTGCTTCTCCTTCTCATCCTTCCGGGAGCGGTGGGAAGAAAGGGCTGGGGTGGGGAGTAGACTGCATGGTTCTGATCTACGGCCTGGGCCTAAACCATGACAATATATTTTACAAAAAGAAAGCAACAACCAAACTTTCATGAAATCATAAGGGAGCAAATGCAGTACAAAGCTACCTTTTGAAGAGTCCATGGTAGCCTATTTGACGTTACTAATCACTTTTTATAGGATTTAACTGCTAATTTCTCATACAGCTCTGGAGATAGAGTAAGGACTTGGTCTATAAAAAAAGCCAGAAAATGGGGAGAGGCAAGAAGTCCATTTCAACAGAAGAGAATTTTGGGCATTTGGGCAAAGTCACTCCTGAATTATTATATGGAAACTTGATTAATATTTATACTCTACAAAATACTTTGTTACTCTCCTTTTCAAATAAATGTAGAACTATCGTATTACAGGATAGGTAATTTGTTATTGATGATCAAATCTCAGAAGCTAGGAAGATTTACTTCAAGTCTTATCTGAAGTTTAGAACATTATAAATTATTTAACTTGAAAGAAATCCATCTTTCAATTATTTTGTTTTCCTAATAGGAAATCGCAGGGATAGGGAAGGTGAGGATTAAGAAGTATCTTTAAACTGGATGGATAAAACAAATCAATAGGATTTGGTTAATTAGAATAACCAGGTTTTTTAATTTGTACTGATCTTCTTACTAGCTCTGGGAATTGGAAAACATCTGCAACACAACACACACTGCAAATCTGCCCCAGGCAGAAGATGGGGAAGACACCACTCAGAAGTACTTTCTGCCCCCTTTATACAGATAGCCAAGGTCCTTGCAGAACCAACAGGCAGCTCCAAGTTTCTATGCACCTGCCTCCATGCATCCTTCCAGCTTTCCTGGTTGCTGAAATGCAGAAGTGACCTTCTTCAGTTACTTTGCTACTTTCATTTATGGATGCTTCCAAAATGATGAGAGATTAATAAAACATTTAATATAATATTCATACTTCTAAATATAATTTTCTATGTGCATATACAGCTTTAGCCACACAGAGTTGTGAATGTGCTATTTGTAATAATGCCATTAATTAAGCCAATTCTTTCATGCTTAGTGACTTCACACAACACTACTGGGATTTCCTAGTTTTCTGCTCACCATCACTATTGCTGATTCCCCAATGAGTACTTGCCAAGTTGTGACAAATTCAAAGTCCATCAGATTAATTCATAATAATGCATGAATGGGGAATGAGAAACAGTGGATTTCGGTTTCATTACCTTAGACCTTTGCTTCACTTTCAATTTTCTGAAAATAAGCATTATAATATAAAACTTTAATACAGTATTTACATGCTGATTTTTACTTACCAATTTAACTCTTGTGTGGTAATTCCTTAACAACTGTGACAGCATAAAACCCAGGGAAAAGCTGCCATCTGTAGGGACTTGGTCTACTTTGTGCTACTTCAGTTTCTGCCTCTACCACACACCAAGCCAGCCTATACATTGTATGTTTGTAATACGGTTCTCCACAACATTCAAACCCACTAATCTTCTTTCGTAACTCCTTTCAGTGTAGGATGGACTCTGTTGTTTCCCTGTAAGTCCTCTTGTCAAGCTCTGAAGCTACTTTAGTACTTGCTTATGGTCGTCTCTTTTCCTTATATTCCAAGAAGCTAAACTAATACCATGCAACTTCTTACATTCCACTGAAGCCCGAAGCTGTTGATTAACTTAGGAGGCACCTGAGCTTCCTAAGAGCCATACCATAGCCTTTAAAGTTTCCCAGGCACTGAAGACATGTGTGCTTTGATGCTTAGGACCTAGCTAATATCAGAAAATGAACATTCCTCTCCTTCAGTTCCCTGAGGAGAGCTCTATCTACCAGGCACTCTTGGGGAACACCTATCGAGTATCAACAGGATCTGGCATCTCGGGAAACGTAATGGCAACCATAACAGTACAAACAATTAAAGCTAATTGCATCACTTCCCTCTTTATTCCCTACCACAATTGCTATAATGTTAAGGGCTAGCATCCTGGAGGGATGTGCTAGGCTACAATAACTGGTTTCAATTATTTTTCCAATCCACATGCCAATGTTTGTAAAATCATGTGCTCCGGTCTTTATGACAGCAGCTGTAACGCTAGTCTCTTCTCAGGCAGGTAGCATAACTACTTAGCTCCAGAATCAAGTCCAGGTGCCTTTACTCTCTCTAGTCCAAGGAAACAGATTTCATCCTTATCAGAGGGACTCATCACAGAGAAGCCACAGTCCTGACCAAACCAAAAATCCAGTGGTTAAATTATTTCTTGAAAGGTGGCAGCCACAACCCTGACCTTACATAGGTACAAATAAAACCGAAACTGAATTCCTTCTTAAAAAGTAAGTCCTGCAACCTAACTGGTTACAGCATTAGAGGGACAGTAGCATGAAAGAGACAAGAAGAGAAAGACATGGAGCAAGAGAGAGATTGCTTCTAGAAAAACACTACCCTTACAGCTTCTTTACTAGTATTTTCTCAAGCTGACAGGATGAAATATTGTAAAAAATGGCAATTTTTCAGGTACAAAGTTTAGAATTTTACAGCAAAACTGTTTTCTTTACAGCTCTGTTAGGCTAGAGAGATTTACTTTTCTGTGTAAGGCAGTACCTTTCAGAAATAGATTTACTTTCATCACCAGAAACAGCTGCATACTGGGTAAAGTGGGAAGCAATAACTATGAGTTTAGCCTTTAAATAGTTCGCTGGGAGTGTTCCTTACAACATTTTCCTGACTAAAAATTTGGTGAATATAGCTGCTTTGAGTTAGAGGTATCACTTCCAAGTGTCATGGTTTAACTCCAGTAGGCAGCTAAGCACCACACAGCCAAAACTAGTACACCAAGGTAGGTTATACTGTCTGGGTCCATATATTATTTTATAATATATAATTTGCCATACAAATACACAAGTGTCCTGGTTTCATCTGGGACAGTTAATTTACTTCTTAGCTGGTACAGTGCTAAGGATGAGAATAATGTTAAATAACACACTGACGTTTTAGTTGCTGCTGAGTAGTGCTTATCCTAAAGGAACCTTTGTAATGTTTCGAGTGAGGTTTATTATTCTCTCTAAAAGCTGGCAGGTGGTCTCACAGATCTTCTGCTGGCAAAGCTGATTAAAGAATTCCCCTGTGCCCAGGGGTGTTTGTTCCAGTGGGTGAAGGACAGGAAGATGCTGCCTCAGAAGCTGTGCCAATTCACTGCTTGTGGGCTGTGTTGTAAACCCAGGTTAGTTCTCTAATTGGGTTTCTTTGTGGGTGTTTCTTTTTCTCTTGATTGTTTTTTAACTGCAATACTTCTGAAGTCAGAGGGAGGCTTTG
The DNA here is from genome assembly GCF_033783945.1 of Neopsephotus bourkii. Classification (NCBI taxonomy): domain Eukaryota; kingdom Metazoa; phylum Chordata; class Aves; order Psittaciformes; family Psittacidae; genus Neopsephotus; species Neopsephotus bourkii. Next base: position 11,549,171 of record NW_026902254.1, on the reverse strand, counting down.
AAATAAAGGGGACCTCTGAGGAGCTTGTTTCATAGAGTCAATTTGGTTCAGAAATCCTGCTGAGTTCTGCGGTTACCTGTGAGTTGGGCACTACAGTGCTACACTTCACCAAAAAGAGGATTCCCCCTTGCCCTGAGTCCATCTCCTTTAGGGCAGAGTACAGCTGACACAGAAACACACCCTCAAAAATTAAAAAAGAATAAATCAAAATTTAAGAGACAGAGCAGACCCATCTAGGGTAAGCAGCAGTACTTTCTGTAGGAGACCCAAGAGGAAGAAAGATTTGCTCTTGTAAGTGCAAAGAACCTCATCCTCCTGCTTGACTTCCTCTTCTGTTGAAAAGGACAGTTAGTTTTCTTTGTTAATAAATACGTGAAGTCTCCTCCCAGTTCTTCATATATGAGAAGCTGTTGGTTATCTACTTGACTGAGAAGAGGCATTTCCAATTACAAATATATTCATTAAATTCCTTAACATCTTCACATTGAGCACTTGATATAAATATTAAACATGGAAAAAAAAATGAGCAATTCCTACTTATTCTGCTTATGTACTCTATTCTGTAACTTGTTTGGTTTTTGGGGGTTTGTTTGGTTTGTTTTTTTTATTGGGCTTTAATACATTATCTTGCTTATCCATGTTGTAACTGTTTCTGAAGGCTTACATCATCTACTCTCAGGACTGCTGTACTGCCTTTTCAACTTGGACACTTCTGATGAGCAAATAGCAGTCAAAGTCAGCTAAATTATTTCAGAATTTGCTTTTACCAGGACTCAACTTTGAACTGTGAAAGAACTGTTAAGATCATGGTACTAACAGATGCTAACAACGGAAATGTAAACAAGTATCTAAACAATCAATAGTGCCCTGTCACTACACTCAAAAAATGCTTCTTCTCTGGAAAGGTCTTTTACCCTTGTGCCCAAAAGGATAAAGGAGAGCTTTTTTATTTTTTGCTTGTCAGCATGCTTATCTCAGATACATCCTCGGATCTTCATACATGTATCTTTGGAAGAAAATAATTGCATAAATAGTGGCCACAGTCTAACAAGAATAGAGCTGACAGTCAAGCACAGAAGGAAAGGGTTAAAACTTTGGTTATTTCCAGAGCGCTTTATGTTCTCAAGTGCACGTATTGTACCTGACGTACTATTTTTGACGACATAATTTTCTGCGGATTTTCTTCACCAGAAAGGAAGCCAGGAGGGGTGTAGGGGAAAGGTTTCAGGTGGGCTGATTGTCCCAGACAAGAAGGTTCAGTCTAGTGTACTGAATCTAGCTGTGGATAAACTCTAGTTAGTGGCTGGTAAGGATATATCTGCACACATCATTGGCACTAGATGAAAAATATCATTCAAGGATCTATCTGCCTTTATAATTACAGCAATATGGTGATTTTTGCTTAGGTATTTAAAATGAGTGAAAGCAAGGAAATACACTATTTAGGTCAGAATAATTTAGAGTAATATATTTGGAACTACACGGAAGCTACAGCTGCCTCTGCCTTGATACAAGAATATGACTGAAAGAGGGGAGATTTAGGTTAGACATTAGCAAAAAATTCTTTACTATGAAGGTGGTGAGGCATGGGAACAGGTTGCTTACAGAAGCTGTGGCTTCCCCATCCCTGGCAGTGTTCAAGGCCAGGTTGCATGGGGCTTTGAGCAACCTGGTCTAGTGAAAGGGCCCCTGCCCGTGGCACAGGGGGTGGAACTAGATATAAATGATCTTTAAGGTCCCTTCCAACCCAAACCATTACAAGATTCTACGACTTGGTTTCATGCCATGTCAGTAGGAAAGTCTAGTTGCAGATGCTGAAATACAATGTGGGCCAAGGTCTAAGCATGGGAATTAGTTTACCAGAGTGTAAAAACTTTACGAAAAACTAAGCAATAAAAGATGAATTTGAGGCCTTGTGGATGGGAAGAGGTAACTGTGAGTGTGAGCTATGTTCCCATGCACTAACGGACAGCTAGTGGAGGGTCATAACTAGTTTCGGAACACTTCCATGTTCATTTTGAATGCTGTAGTGGTGGCAGTAACTTCATAAGGCCCTGGAGCCCCTCGGCATAACAGACTGCCCTGCATGGTCACCATGTAGCTCCAGTGCAGCTCTTACAACAAACAAGCTCCCTGCAGACGCTGGGGAGCAGGGCCCCTGACGCAGAACAACTGTCCTTGCTGTAAGCTCCTCGGCCTTTGTGCAATGCTACACCCTGGCAGCAATGCTGCTCCCGGCACGGTGAGCATGGCCACCAGAATGGCAGACCAGCTTTCTGTGGCCACAGCTAAGAAGAACCAGTCTCAAGGACACCCCTAAACCTGGGTGGAAGAGAGACCTCGGGCAACCTCACGACGGTGGCACAGCACACCTGGTGCTTGTGAGCCATTGCAGCGCATGGCTGAGTAAGTGGGGCAAGAAGTCAGCTCATCCTGCCCCGTGTCCGTTAGGAAATGTTGCCCCATCTCCATCTTGCCTCCCTGCTGCATCCCAGCATTGCTCTTCCCAGGCTGAAGGGGCCGGGCTCATAAAGCCTTCTCTACCAGCTGCGATCTGAACTGCTTCTGGGGCCGGGGGACACCGCGGAACTACCCCCGCAGGAGTGCGTAAGAAACGCCTTATGCCCACCCCAAGACCAGACCAGGGGTGGTACCAAGCAGCCGCTCCCTAAGCTTCACCCTCGGCTTTCCCCGCCACGGCCTCAGCAGCAGCCCCACAGCTGCCAAGCCCACCCACCTCACGAACGCCGCGCCTTGGCGTCCCAGCTCCGCCCCGCATCGGCGGCTTCGCGCAGGCGCCGTGCGGGCAGGGTGCGCCCCGCCGCCGGTGGGCTGGGCCTGACCGGGCCGGGCTGTGGCAGCGCGGCTGCCAACGCAGAGGCAGCGCGGGCTAGGCGCTGGGTATGGCTCCGGCAGCGACAGGCGGGATCTCACCGACTGCTCCCTCGCTGGGTCCGGCAGGTGCCTGGCTGGGCAACCGCTCTGCTCTCGGTGGGTCGCTGCGGCCTCGGTCCTTCGCCGCGGGTGGGAGCTCTGTCGGAGGGGAAGCTTCATGCCGGGACCCCCCTCGCTCTCTGCCGACGGCCCCTGAGGCTCTCCGCGGGCTCCCGCCACCGGCTGTGTACTCGTCGAGGGGTGCGAGTGTCCGGGCCCTGCCGACCTCTCCTGTCGTTCGGGTGTTTCGGCTGGCCCCGTTGCCTCTCCCCCGGGAGCCTCTCCCCACCGTCGCGGGGCCGAAGCGGGTGCCTCTGGGGTACCTGTCGTTTGAGCCACGTGCCGGGGCCCGCCGCAGGGTAGCACGACTGGAGCGTGTCTCTTCTCCGCCTTGGCACCGCGGAGCCCGGCGGGAAGGGATCGCAGAGAGGAGGTCGGCGCTCCCGGCGGCAGCGGCCGGTCTCTCCCGGTGAGGCCGGCTGCGTTCAGCCCAAATGCCGAGCGGTTCTGATGTCGCGACAGTCCCCGCCCGGACTGTTAGCTTAGTCGGGGGTAGCCCGGAGTTGAGATGAAAAGACAGAAAAAAAACTCCTAATGAGCTGCACAGAGCGAGTCTGGTAACTCCTCCGTAGTTGATTCCACTTCAAGCTGGAATCAGATGTCTCGCAAGGTAGAAATGCGTGGGAGAATTGGTTCTGTTTCACCGTCTGTTGTGAGAGTAAACTTGGCTTTTAGCGTTTAGGTTTTGGAAATTCGGTTGACTGTAATCCCGGAGATCTCTGAAGAACACTCGCACGCAGACAAGCGCCAGAGGAAGTTAGTCTTAAGTGACATTTTCTTTGTTTATAGATAACCACAAATGTTATGGTACTAATAATCTCAAAGCGAAGCAGATTTTGTTGCCTGTGTAGTCTGTTTTTTTGTGTATTGTCTATGCTTAAACGTTAATTTTTAAGTTGATGCTCATTTTTTACCTGGCGTGATTTTCAATTTAAGCAGCTTTATTGCCTCTGAATGGTATGACATTGATAAGAGTGGAAACAGTTAACGTGGGCTTTTTAGCATAAAATTAGCGATAAATGTTTCTAGTCTTCCTATACTTACTTTTGTACATCTGTAATCATTGGTGCAGGTTGGCTCTGTCAGAGAGGACTGGGGTATCTGCCACCTGCTATTTGTTTTCTGAAACCAAGAGGAATGGGAGGCTTGTCAGCCTTCTCTTTGGGGCACTGGAAAGACGCCTCTTTTTTTTTTTTTTTTTTCTTCAGTTTTTGTATGCAGAGGTTAGAGGAGAGGAATTGTGGATTTTTCTTCTGCCCTTAATCATGGCCATATTTTTTTTCCTTCTCAGTTGCTTTAGTGTAAAATATTTTTTAATAGATAAAAATTTAATTTGTTCTTTGATAGTTATTACTTCGGTATTTTAGCGCATGTTGAGATGAGTGTGCAGTTTACCTACTGCTGGCATCTTGAAAAGAGTGTAAACGTGTTTTAGTAAACCAAAGGATGTGTATACATAGACTTATATTGGCTTTTAACAAATATTTATACTCAGGATTTCCTTATTGAGCTTGAATGCAGTTTTGCTGGAGGATTGTTAGTGTGCCATTGGTAGGATTTGGTGCATTGGTAGGATTTAAAACCAATAGCAGTAACTAAGTCTGGTCCTTGCAGTGTTCAGGGCCAGGTTGGAGGGAGTCTTGGGCGACATGGTTCAGTGTGAGGTGCCCCTGCCCATAGCAGGAGGGTTGGAACTAGGTAATCTTAAGGTCCTTTCCAACCTTAACTATTCTATGGCTCTTTATGTAGATGAAGAGGATCATAATTTTAAATCCAGAAGTTGGGAAGTCTAGCAGGAAGTGTGTAAAGCTATGAAAGAATTTTCTTATTACTCTGAATTTGCCAGATGCTTTGTGTCAGTTTATCTGCCTTATCTTCACACAGGAGATATTCTGGTATTTGTTAAAATTGGGTTTTAACTCATTTAAACTAGTGTGGCTGTTAGTTTGCATAAATGTTGTGATAAGATGTGTTTGGTTTCATTGCTGCTCACCAGGTGCTGCTTCTACTTGTAAATTTACCCGTTTTATGGAATCATATCTGGTGTGAAGGAAGACTGGTTATTTTTTTAAACAGCCAAACAGGTGAAGTTTGCTTTACTAAATGTGTGTGGTAGCTGCATCCAGTGCATGTTTTATTTGAAAACTTGAAATTTGAGGGGAAATTTTCCAACACAGATGAAAAACATCAGTTTCTATGTATTTTTGCAGTAGGAGCTTTGTGCTGTGCAAGTAGTGACCAAAGCAATTACACCACAAGCACTCCAATTTTAACACTGTTAAACAGGGAAACGCGAGTTTTTTGTCTTTGTATGTGTTTCTGCAGCATTATCAACCTCGTATTGTGTCACTCACAAGGAATGGACTGAGCCTCTGTCATACCCTTCGTATTGCAATTTTTCCCTTTCTGAACATGACAAAACTCTAGATACTCTTCTTGTCTTATTGAATTCTGAATGTCAGATGCATTCATGGTGGGATTGTTCGGACTGATTGGGTGACTGATGAGATGATTTACTAGGTTTGGTCTTCCTTATTGGCTCCTAACAAGCTCTGTCTGGGAGTGTAGAAATTGGTATGGTTTAAAGTTGCTGAGGATTATGTGCAATATACAGTAATGCTTTTAGCTATAGTTTGCTGTCAGTAGGGCCTACCCTTACATATGGGATGTCTCCTCCCTAAATCCCCACTGCACCCTCAAGCTTTTAAGGAAACCTGCCTAAAACTTTGTGCAGACAACTTACTCAAAGTGTTGATAGGACATGTAGTTCAGAACTAAATAAGGATTAAGAAAGAACTCGTCAAGGTGGAGACTTGTCTCTCAGCTCAGAGTAGAAAGCTCTCTTTCCAGACCTACTGCAAAAATTGCTGACGGACACAATTTTTGTGGTCACTTCAGTGGGTCAGAGACTTCTCCTTTAATTTAAGGACTGTAAGCAGGCTTCAGCTAGAGGTGCTGTGAAACATTTGAGGTTTTATAGTTATGAACACAATGCTGGGTGGCAAGGAGGTTATTGTTATTACATTCAGGTAAGCCATCCCTAAGACTTGCTGCATGCATCTTGCTGCTATTGTTCTCTTAAGTGCAGTTAGGAAGAGCTTTAAAGAACTGGGGTTGATCCTTCTACTTGCTTTGTTGAGATACTGCTCTTGACAAGTCTAATGAAGGTTTTGAGGTCTAAAGAATTCTTAATAGCAAATCTTAACCTTGCTTAACCTCTAAGGCAATTAGCAGTACTGTTGTTAGTTGTCAGTACGTTCTTTCATCATGTGGCTTCCTTTTTCTCATCAGACTTCCTGCTTATTTCACTTCTGGCTGTAGGTTCTGATTGCTACAAAGAAGCTAGAAGTTCATCGGAATTCACAAACTTGTTGAATGTTCCTCTTCAATGATAGGTGTTTTTCTTTGTTATTCAGTTTGTGCATATTCCCTAAAGTACAATTTCCTTGAACAATAGGCCAGTGAATGGTAGGCAATAGGTTTTCTTCACTTAAGAGTGTTTTCCTCTAGAAAATTAACTTTTTTTTTTTTAACTTGTTCTTTGCTGCCTTGTCTAGTTTGCCTGGTCTCTTCTGTAGCTACCACTAGTAAGGCAGAGAAGCCCAAACATTTTCTAAATGTCTTTGTGCTTGTTTTGGGCAGTGATATATTTTGACTTCTGATTGAAACTGCTTGTTATTTCATGTGCTTAGGTATGCATAGGCAATTTTACTGTAGTGTCCAGAACAGATAAATACTGTTTACATTGGATAACTTTTTAAAGGTACATTTAATTCCAAGTTGCAGCAAACCATTCTGGAGAAATTTACTATCATTAAACTGACTAAAACCCAGTATTAAATCGGTACGTAATTACCATCAGGGTTCTAGATAAATTCACTGCTAAGCACATGAATTAAGAGTCTGACAAAATGAAATTAGACTTTGATAACAGAAACCTCTACTGCAGCTGTAGTAGAATGCTTTATTTTATATCTAAATAAGTAGAATGTACTGAATTAAAATAGATAGTTTAGACCTGCTTTATTTTAAGAAAATATCCACCACTTCTGAAATGCCAAGGGACATAAGGTGGCCATTTCTGGCATTTAATTAATTTCATTAAAACTCCATTACCTTAGTAAGTTTTTAAAAATAAAGTTTTCTTAAATTCTTGAGAGTGAGATATTTAGTATGTATATAGGAAGTTCAGCTAATCAACAAGCTTTATTTTTATGCCCAAGTTTAAAAGTGTGTAATTTAAAATAAGAAATGTCTTTAAATGATACTTAGGATGAATGCTTTAAATCCAAGTGTGCATCCATCCACCTTAGATGTTCAGCCTGGAGGTAAGAAGTGTCTTTATAGTTTAATGCAGTTCAGAGTCTGCTTCCTCTAGATCCAGGAGAAGATGAAGCACTAGGTATGATCATCAGGTGCTTCTTCCTTGCAGGGTGAGCTGAGGTTCCAGATGCCTGACTGTTCCTCCGTGTGGCCTTGCCAGCTTAAGCAGTCCTTTGGTTGTGCCCTTTAAACAGTGTGTAGGTCGCCATGGTGAATTGAACTAGAAGTGATCCAGGTATGGAAGAAAGGAAAAGAAAGGAAACAAAAACCCACCCAAGCAAATTGTGTTCTGTCTAAATTGCTTCAAACATTGAGTGATTGCTCTTTTTCCACAGGTGGGTGGTGATCTGGCACATTAGTGGTGGGGAGGGAGATAAATACATAAGCTGCTGAGACATGTTTTCCAGCTATGCTTAGCTGAGATGTTAAAGCGTATCATATGCCATATCTGAATATTTAATTTGTTTTGTACTTAAATAGGTCATACATTGATGACATTTAATTTCTTTAAATATTCATTAAGGCCAACAATAGTTTGTTCTGTATACTCTGAGATTGATAGCTGCATTTCACTTTTGTGCTGGAAAGCAGGAAATGTGATCCTGTGACTTCTTGAACATTATAGAGAAGAAGATGGTGAATGAGTATGTACTTATTTTAGCAAGTAGATTGCTAGAACAATCAAACTCTTAAAATGTAAACAAAGTTCTATAAAAGGCATGCCATAAGAAATAAATGGCGTGGGTGTAATGGGCAAAATCCAGACAAACCAAATAGCATTCTTTATCAGTAGAGCAAAGAGCTTACATCATTGTTCATGGGTTGCTTTCTGTAAATTAAACAATACAAAACCAGCTAGAATTGCTTGAAGTAGTCAGCTAGATGTAGATTATGCTTGAGTTTAGTACAGGAGAGTTAGAAAAATAAATAGAGTGCATTATTTTAATGTTGAGCTATATTGCTTATATAACAACTAAACAGGTTTGATCTTTGTTATAAAAATTATTTATTTTTTCAAGAATCCAAGTTCTTTATGCAGTCTTAAGTACTTCTAGAGATTTGTCATGTGCTTTATGAAAAGCTTGAGAATTGCCTATTTAGATCAATAGTAAAGGCAAAGTTTTGAGATAACTGGGGCTCATGTTGGGGAGATTCTGGTGATCGTGCCAACTATGAAATCTTTTCGAGTACCTGCAGCTAAAACCAAGGAAAGAGTAATTCTGTAACTGCAGATATCAGTACAAGCAAAATCAGATATTGTGGTAGTAGATTCTAAAGGAGGAATTGTTCTGACTCTCCGTTTGTAGTGAGAAAGAAAATAGGCGTGGAGTGCAAGCTGTTGCCTTTTCAGGATCTTTAGCCGTACTTGGCAGAGAGTTGTCTAGGTACAGTTAGTCCTGCTTTTTGACAGTGAGATGAAGTGAGATGACCTTTCTAAATTGCTCCCATCTCCCTTTTCTGTGAGTTTATAAAACTTTCTTTACCCTTTAAGTTTGTTACAGAGCAATACCTTTGCTTTATGTGGTCTGCTCCTTTTTTCTCACAGCCTTCAAGACACGAGTCTTGGAATATTTCTGTAGTCAGCCATTAATTTACTGATATGGAGGGAATACAGCGCTTAAGAAAAATGTTAATGGATATGTCAAGGCCACGTAAAAATTTCAGTTTAATGCAGGATGAAATATTCTTTCATATGCGAACATTTTCCTTGTATATTCTGTTTCATGAAGGTGCTGTAAAAATTCTTTGAGCCATTGCTGAAAGAACACTAAGTCAAACTAATACTGATTAGAACCAGTATAAAAGACTTGGGCTGAGTTTGACTATCCTTATAGTTACTTTTTAGGTAAAGATTAAGTAAGGGCAGGCAATACTCAAATTCAATACCTAATATGTTAATTTTTAAGGAAACAAGAGTACATAGGATCTGAATTAGTAGCAATTTGTGGCAAAATGTAGCTTTAAGTGTCACTTTAAATGTGCTGAATATTGCTCCTAAACCTTTTTATTTATATCACATCTTCAGGTAATTTTAATGTGTAAACTGGTATACAGTGACAGGTATATAAAAATGCCAGGACAGCAAATCACCAAAGCAAATTAATTTCTATAGGAATTGACTTGAGTCAAGGAAGATTGCTATGTGCCGAAGTTGTCATTAAAACCCATTGTGAAGCAACATCAGACATCATGAGAATGAGGTAGACTATCAGGTCTGTTAATAAGTATAATATGCCTCTGGGGAAGCAGAATAGGGAGCATACAATGAAGGGTATACCTGTGACTTGGGAAATAAAATATATATTTATATATATTGCTCATAAGCTAGGCAAGCCTTGGTTTTGCATTATGTTTTAACTGTTGAGGTCTTTGAGGGCAGACATCTTGCTGTGTATTAGGGTGTTCGATAATGAAAGCTGGGTGCTGCACTCTGCTTATAAGGTTACCAAGTATTTGATACAGCTAAATACTTCTGGGATACTTTTTTGTTTGCTTTTGGTGATTTTTTACATCTCTGAACATAAAATGAGTGTCATCAAGCTGTTTATGGACTTTCTGTAAGTTATGTATATTATTAATATTACTGATTTAATGTTTTACTCGTATAATACCTTGCAAATAAAGTTGTTTATCTTGTTGAATTTTAATGGGAGAACTAGATTTTTAGGTATCTACAACTGAAGAAAAATCACATAGTCTTGTCTACCTAGTCTGGTATGTTGGAGTATCTCTGCTAATGAATTTTTAAATTGGAAAAATACTTTTGAGTATGTCTCTCTGCCTGGTTCAGAAGGTCTTTAAATCTTAATCCAAGTAGTGGGCTAAATTGTGCTGCAGAGTATGCACTTGATAAACTAAGAGTTTTTACCAACATGCTTCTGTCAGGAAAAAAAAACCCAAACCAGTATAGGCACAGTTCTTGTCTTTTTTTTTTTTTTTAATTTTTTTGTTTTATTTTACCTTGTTTGTGTTGCATCTGTCATTTGAGAATTTGTCTAGATTATCATCACCTTTTGATTGCAGATTAGATTGTATCTGATGAGATTTTCTCATTGGTGTTTCAAGTGACAGTCTGAGTGGAAGTACTAAGTCCTGAAACAGATTATGTAGCTAGAAAAAGAAAACTGACACCAAAGGAACTCAAACTGTGCTAGCATTTACAGGTGCTATATATTAGGTGTGCTGGGAACATGAACCTGAGGAGTTTCTGATGGTGTGCTTTTTTGCAGGGTGGGGATGGTGTTTACCAATTGCAATGATCATTCATTTGCAACATTTGGCAGTGATCTGTGTTTCAGAAAATGTGATGCATCTCAGTCACTGGAGTTGTTTGTGAACTTGAGATTGGTTCAGGTTTATATAGAATTTATTATGGTTTGCTGTGAACATTTAATAGCATTTGGGTTTCATTTTCCGATTTTCTTTGTGTAATTTGTCTTCTGATTGTATGCAGCTCTGACTCAGCTTTGTATTGTAAATTGTATATACATTTTCAGTGGCTGCATCAAGCGTATGTGGTTTCAAGTTGGTGATTTAAAAATAATTATATAGGACATTAGGCTTCTTTAAACAAATAATCATCCTGGCCTTATTTTTGGAGCATACTCTGAGACTATGCCTCCATGTTACCACAATTACTTTAGGAAAGTGTGTTCTAGGTGTATTAGTCTGTAAGACCTGCTTGCTCTAGGTTTGAAGTGGGTATTTACCTAGTGTGGTTATGGAGAAAACACTGAAATGTGTTATTTGTTTGGGGAATGAATGCCTCTCTTTCCATGGAGAGAGGTAGAAAACTGCAGAAGTTGAGTCAGATTGATCTCATGGCCCTTCCACCCATTAGAGTAGTGAGGGGCAGTGGATCTCTTAGTGTTGTAGGTCTTTCCCATTTGTTCTCAAAATGACTAATGTGCAAGCGAAGCCCAAAGCACCTGCCTGTTTTTGTCTTCTGTTTGAACCTGAAGGGTGCTTATCTATTAATACCTCTCTGGGTTTGTGACATATACTGTTTAAGTTGGATTTTTTAGATTTGGAGATGCTGTGGTAACCAAAATAATACTACTTTGATATGATGGCTTTTCTCCTGCTTGGGAAATGAATTAAGGTGCTTTGCTTAAATGAGGGATTTTGTACCTGTTGCTGCGTGATGAGTTGGGGCGGGGAACCAAAAACCCCCCAAACAAACAACAAAAAAAATATTTTGGTATATTAAAATGTAAATTATAAGTTCTTAGAAAGGAAATAAAGTGCATGTAAGATCAACTTTCTTGGTTATATGATTGTGGCCATAAGCCATTCTTGTCTCTTGTTTCTTTGCAGTGTAAAACAGTTGTAGCCTGAAAGTGTTAAATTGTGTATATTGGTCAGTTGTCCTACTCGGGCATAAATTAAAGCATCTAAAGGTTACTTGTCTAGTAAATTCTGTATACAGTTATCTGTAGGATTGCTGGCCTCTCTTATAAGTGAACAGCTTTCACTTTTGTATTTGGGAGTAAGCTAGACCATCTGGCTTTGTCCAAAGCAAACATCCTGAGATTTTAACATTTAGCCTTGTGATCTGTTCAGTAGTTTGTTTGCAGTTCTTACAAGTTTTCTGTGTTTCTGCTATTGTTTAGAAAGCTAGTTTAGAGAAATGCTTTTAGCACACCTTTTCTTCTTGCTGCTGATTGTGGTTTTATCCATTGTTATTTCAATGAAGTTCCAGTGCTTTTTTCACTTTGAGCAAGTCTTGTGTGCTATGTACTACTGAAGTGACGATTCAAGACTGTACTGAAAAATTCAGAATACTTTAAAAATAAACGACTTAGTGTTTTGATATGAAAAGAACTACAGGTTTAAAAAAAAATTCTGTCACCTTACTGGTATTTTCAAATCCAGCTTAGTTCTACAGCTAACGCAGGAGAGGTGTTTGTGAAATAAGAGTCTTTCAGTAATTTTCTGGAGGCTTCAATTAGTTGTTTGTTTTTTTTTAAACATAGTGATTTGATTGTTCTAGACATTCTATTCTGATAGCATCACTGTCATAAATGGTTTTCTGATGGATCTTTGTTCCTTTAACCAGTTTCATTAATGGAATGACTGAATTTCCCTGACCATTTTAATAAAAGATGGAAAATATCTTGAAATAGTGTTAGAAATTTTTCCTATTGGTTGTCTTTACTGTCATTGTTTTCTTACTCAAAAAAAACGTACTTTCAGTTGCAGTGGAGAGCAATAATAAAGGGTAGAAATACAGCAATATTCCTGCATGTTGGAGGAGTGGTATTTAAATCTTTTTATGTGGGTGGGGAGTGTGTATAAACTCTAGAGGCTCAGAAGGAATTTTGGGTATGCAAATCTGTATTTTTGGATTTCTAGGAAGAAAATTAACTATCCCAGCTGAAACCAGGAACACCTTTTTACCTTATATATGAGAAAGTACTGAGACTTCAATTTATCTGAGTATATTAGCCATGAAAGGGGGCAAATATTGGGACAGGTTGCCCAGAAATTTGTGAAATGCCCATCATTCAGATGGAGCTTACCTGAGCAACCTGATCTAATCAGATCCACTTCTAGCAGCATCCGGAGTAATGAACTTCAAAGGTCCCTTCTAATGTAAATATTCTATACTTCTGGTAGTTCAAAAGCTCAGTCTATAGAATGGAATATATACATCTGTTAAATTCAGAGTTTAATTGAAACAAAAATATATAATTGTGAGTCTAAAGCTAGTGTGTATGCTGCAACTTAAGATTCTTTGCAAACAAAACGTAAAGCCTTTGTCTCATCCTGTTTCAAGTTTAAATACAAAATGGGTTCTGAATCTTAAACAAGGGAAATGAGCTTATCTTATGCTGATGAGTAATTTTTTTTTCTTTCGTACTGTGAAATCCCACTATTAAGAAAAACATCATGGTATTTCTCTCACACCTGATGATACTGCTTTGCAAAGGTCAGTTCAGAATCCTGTGCTTACATATTAGGGAGGAATCCATGTCCTTTTTTTTTTTTTTTTTTTAGCAATTTGGCATTAATTTAATACTGGAGAAATGGTATCTCATTTTCCTCACTGGTGGGGACAAGGAGCAGTGGTGGTGTTACACTTCCATGGAATATGTGAGCCCTTTTATTGAGCTCACAAGCCTATTAGGCTAGAATATTGTTCTTCACTCTTATGTTTGAGAAATACCATGTGGGGTTTTGCACCTTAGATGTCTTGTAATCATTTATGAAGAGGGAATAGCTACTGTTACGGGTGTGGCTTCGCAGCTAGTGAAGTATGTGTTGCCCATTCAAGTCATCACAGAAGGTACATCACATTGATGCTAGGGGATTTAGTCCTGCTTGCAATTTTCTAAATGCTTTGAATTGATTTACAGAGTATAGTAATACCTGTGTTTATTCATTTGCATAGGCAATGGAGCGTTTTTCCAGTTTTTGTCAAGCAGTGATTTACAGACAACTACTTTGACAACTAAGACTGATGGCAGTGATGGCAAGGCTGAACACCTAGAATATATTGCTTTTGCATTGGTTCCTGTTTTCTTCATCATGGGTCTCCTGGGGATCCTGATCTGTCATGTCCTTAAGAAAAAAGGATATCGTTGTACAACAGAGGCAGAACAAGTAGAAGAAGAAAAGTTTGATGAAAAAATAGGTAATCAACAAGTCTAATTACTTCCCATTTCTCTACAACTATAGAATAATTTATTGTGAGACTTCTGTCATTTCTCTGTCTATATTTGACATCAAAACAATATTAAGGAAAATATTTTTGTTACCATTATATGTCCGTTGCGTTTTGATCTTTGCCAGTCAAAACTAGGAGTGTTCCAATTTCCCATGCAAGTCCTCTAACATCAGTTAAGAGCTTACAGAGGGATCAAAGTGTCCAGTATATTTGTTTGCAGCTGTACACTGCAGTCACAGTCACCAGATTACTTTTCTGCATTCCACCTGCTGTTAGCAACAAAATATTATTACGCATAATTTCATCTGAGGAGAGATAAAAAGCCCTGCTACATGAAGCCTAAAATCTTAGTTTTGTGTTAGCAGTCTTTGCTCCCGTTGCTCTGTCATTCGTATCTCCCGTCTCATTATAAAACAGCCTTTGGACTGTCTACTTTCTGTGTTGTGTTATGTGTACTGCTTATATTTTTTTCCTAAAGATACTTCTTTTTGTTCTAATGTTTGTGCTTTTATTTTTATGGTTCCTTATTTCCATCTACCCTTACTTGAAAACAAAACAAGAAAAGAATGCTATCCCTTGGGAAGGGCTATAGTAAGCCACTATAGCATTTGGCTAAGTAAATATAAGTGTCAAGTCACTTGTAAATACTTTGGGCTTCTTCCTTTCTCCTAATTAATTACTGTCAGTAGGTTCATAGTAAGTGCAAATTACACTTCCAGCTTTTTGGCTTTGTGGTAAGGGTAGAGCTATTCGGTATAGTAATGATGTGTTAGCATGTTCTTAAGCAATTACTGCCTGGGGCATGCATGTAGGGGATGGAACAGGCTGATCTGTTAGTTCACCTGCTTGGTGACAGCAAGGTGAGCAGTCATGATAGGGGGATAACTTCTAGGTCTTGGGGAGGTAGCTCAAAGTTGCACTGCACAGTTACCTGTATTAGAATGAAGATGGAGCATGGGTACAGAGATGTTGAAACCCCTAATTTACTACTGCTGAGACAGATTCAGGAGGATCTCACCTACAAATTTGTCTCAATCCTGTGATACTTCTTTTATTTTGGTTTTTTTTTTCTTTTTTTTCTTTTTTTTATTTTTAAAGCTAGCCGTAATTATTGGAAACCGGCAGAGCTGTGCCTCCTCACAGTTCTGTTTTTCTTTCCCATCTTTCTCCGACTTCTGAAGTTTTTCTGGGGAAGCCTCCAGTATTGTTAATAGGTGCAATTGATTCCAGAAGTATTTAGTTGTAAGGTTTCTTTCTTAAATTCCTTGCTTCTGCAAAAAATCAAATATGATGAAAAGCTTAAATTGAATCCCTCTTATTCTAGAAGGTGATAGTATCTATTTTAAAATAGTGACTTGGGCAGACTAATGATTTTGTTTGTTTCCCCTCCCTATTGCATACCCAAATACAAATACTGCTGTCTTGTCTCTTCCTTACTGGATATAGCACGAGTTTTGACATATGCTTTTGTAAATTCAACTTTAATTCAAGTTATTCAAGTCTTAAATTAGTATGTTAGAGCTGATGTCTAGACTCCATAAACTTGTGTTTGTATTTTTTTCTGAATAAGGACTAGAAAGTCTTCTCTAAGCTTCCATTCTGAAGTGACAATAGATGTTGTCTGTCTTTTGAAGTAATTTCTTCTGGTGTTTGGTTTGGTTTTAGCTTGTGGCCTTGTTTTTACTTTGTTTTAAAATAACTCACTTCTTGATTTGGAAGCCCAAGATATTGATAACATATTTATTTCCTTGCACAGAAATGAATGAAACAATACATGAGAATAGCGACACTGTGGGACAAATTGTTAACTACATTATGAAAAATGAAGGTATAGTATTGTGATGTTCAAGTTATGGTGTTCTATAACAAGTTTTTTTTTTTTCCACATATTCTGAAGTATGGTATGTTCATGTGTTTTTATTTAATAACCATTTTGTACATGCTTAACTCTTTGAGATTGCCTTTAGAAGGCAATAACTTCAAACAAAATAGGGAAGGTTTTGCTTACCTGAGAATTGTTTTGTATGGGAAGTTTGGTTCATGCATTTCTTGATACTTTAACTATTTGGGTATTTGATTTTTATTTTTATTTTTTGGTTCATCCTTTTGTTTGTGAAAGAAAACCTCAAGGTTGCTTTCTTAGTGGCAAATGTTTAAAGCATGTGGAAATGTTTTTTTTGACCAGATTAAGCTTTTTGTCTTGAAATGATTTTTGCAGCTGTTCTCTGAAAGGTTTTGTGAATAACTGAGACTATAGGGTAGACGAGCACTAATTTTATGTGCTGTGTGTGCAGAATAAAGGATAAAGAAGATGATATGACTGCAAAAGTAAAATCAAAGTTAAGCAGCCCATGGAATGCTTCATTAGTTCAGAACTTACTTGCCCAGGAGAAGAAACACTTAGGAGACTGCATGTTTTTATAGCACAAGAACCTGCAGCCTTTTAATTTTATGTTTGTGTAAACTGAAGTTCTCTGAAGTGTTGAGCTAGCTCTGAGTTATTTTTGAATGAAGACTAATCCTCTGGAGAAATTGTATTTTTGGGTTGGTTTGTGGTTTTTTTTCCCCTTGTTTTTTTTCTTCTTTTTTATTGTTTTTTGTTGTTTTAGTTTGGCTTTTTACTTAATAACTGTCAGGGCTTTGAGTTTGTGTATTTTTCATGGAGGCTGGGATTAGGTGTAGCCCATATGTGTTTTAGAATATGTGAGCTATTGGTTGTTTTTGGCTGATAATTTGCATTTTGTAGGGCTCAATTGAACCAGTGTCTTTCATCTGAAGTAGCTTTATATATATATATGAGGTGATGATAATCCTGTGGTCAAGTGGATGTTTTAAACTTTTCAGAGACCTTGTCTGGGAGTGTTGTGTAGATGGCTGTGTTACATGGCTTAATTGGGGCAGAGCTTTTGAGTGCAGTATGAACTGTACTTTTAGTAGCTCATGTTAAGAAAATCACATAGAATTATATTAACAATTTTTTTTTTTTGCACAATTTTCTCTTGTGCCTTTTTGGAGCTATGCATGATGCAGTCATCTTTCTTCTAAATGAAGTTTCTTTGAGGACCTTTAATTTTGCTGTTTGCTTTTTCTGAGGTTTGAGTTGTGCACTTCTGAAGAATTCTGTTTATTCTCATTGCAGCAAATGCTGATGTGCTAAAGGCCATGGTAGCAGATAGCAGTGCCTTTGAACCTGAAAGGTAATTCCTCATCTTCTTAATGCATATTTCCTGAGGCAACAAAAAATGTACCCTTTCTGAAGATTTTGTTTCCTGAGTACATCAGTTCCTTGATTTGCCCGCTGAGATGATAATACGTTGATTTCCATTGATTTATGTTGATTGTGGTGTCTCTGAGTCACTCAGTTTTAATGTGTGCCCTGGGTTAGTAACTGGCTCTTCTGGTTATGAGTTCTAGGTGTGTGATACGGGTTCATTGCTTTTTGGGTTAAGTATTTACAGAGGCTGCAATACTTGTTTACATCACAGTGAAGTTACTTACTATTTGGCTTAGTCCAAAGTTCCTCTGATTTGAAGAAACATAAGCAGCACTTGGTTCTTTTGTATGGATGCTAACTCGAAATAGACATTTCTTTCTGTGTCTCCTGGTTTACTTTTTTCTTTGTAATCATGGTAATATACGTTGGCTGACCCACCTCTTACTTTTTTCAGTACACATTTAGAGAATTACATAGAGAAAATAGTTTATCTCTTGAATTTCAGATGCATCATTTATGTATATCTCTACATAAGTACCTTTTAAACTTACGGTGCAGCAGAAATATTTGAATTTAACTCGGTCTTTTTGTGTAGATATGTGTGATGTTATTTTGGGAATTTTAGCTATTGTTTCAGTGGTGAATTAAAATACAAAAGGTAAAGGGAAGGGGAAAATAATTATATAATTTCTGACAGATACTCCCAAAGCTTTAGTAACTTAAGTGCAAATCCACTGTATTTTTTTTCTAAGTTTGATGCATTATGAAACATTTCCTAATGATAAGAAAAGTAATGGCTAAGCAAAATCTTCACTTCTGCCACTTAAAGCCATTAGGTCCTGTCTTTGCTTCAGATGTTGAACAGTTTTCCCTTAGTAGCATTCTCTTATGTATCTGAAGACCATTAAATGTCTTATGTCGATATTTTTGTTTTGAAAATAAGCATCCAAGTAACTCCTGTCTTTTGTGGCATATTTTATTTCTTTTGTTTGGCTGTTCTCCTTTGGAGTCTCTTCAGTTTGTTAGTATTTTTCTTGAAATAACAGTTCCAAAACTGGATGGAATGATCAGCTGAGAGATGATTAATGCTGAGTAATGTAGCTCTAGGTTAGCAGGTTATACTCCTGATTGTTCTTTTAAGCAACAAAATCATAATGATTCATGTTTAGCTTGTGATCTTCACCTTCTTTTTCTGCAGAATGATCCTCTGGCTCGTTCCTTTGTAATCTGGGTTTATAAAGCTTCTCTGCTAAAGCACTGAAATTTGTTTTTCCTTCCTGCAATACAGCAATATTTTTAATAAGGTTTATGTATGTTTGAATGTGTGTTTCATACACATGCTCTCTTCTGATCATCCTCATTTCTCATCTTGTCCTCTACGGTTACTATGGGTGACCCAGAGTTTATGGGTACTTTAGTTATTCTTCTGTTCTATTATGCAAGGAATTATTAAAACACTGAATATCATCAGGACCAGAATAACCACATTAGTGTGCCTTTCCAGTTTCATAGTAAGCTACTAATATGTAATTTCCTGGTATTTCCTTTTCTTTTTTTTTTCTTTTCAAACAAGGTGTGCTACCTTAAGCTGCAGAAATTTCACCTTTAATGTACTGAGAGGCTTGATTTAGGAGAATGTGTTGCAGCACGGTATCAAAATTGATGCTGAAGTCAAAAAAAAGTACATCTGGTTTCTCTATATGCTGCCTGCTTTTCTGCTTTAGAAGAAAATCGGATTGAATCAATCAGATGTTCTCAATAAGTACTTCTTGGTGGTTATACTGCTTTTTCTTTCTTTCAAAGTACTTTAAGAAAAAAGTGTTTCTGAAGCTTAAGCCGAATTATCTGTTGAGTCCTTTCCTTTTCATGGTAGACAGTTTGGCTCTTTGCAGTGTTGTAGGACAATGCTCTTTTGTGATTTCCTGGGGGTACTGTAACAACGCTAAAATAGTTTCCATAGTTCTCCAAGTGTGACTTTAAGGAGCTGATTGCATGTCTTCATCAGTATAATTTCAGGTAAACTGTTTTCTTTTAGCCTTTTTTTTTTTTTTTATGTTTCCTTTTCCTTTGTGTTAATTATCTTAACCACATGACTGCAGCTGAATTAATTTATGGAAGTGATTTTAACTGCAAAAATAGGATATTGGAGGGAGCCGTAAACCAGACATCCTCACAAATAAACGGTCCCTGAAAAAGTTATTCACAGGCGTAACTGAAGGTTATATCTTACTCTTCTTTTTCTTCTTAAGAAACAGGATGTTGTACTAAACACTAAATTTCCTTTATACTTTTTCCTACAGCCCTTTATCTCCTACCTCTCCCGGGAGTCCAACAAGTCCAGGATCTCCTTTGTCACCTGGTGTTATTCCATTTAAACACAGCTGTAAAGGCCATCACTTCCATACTGTTGGAGGAGCAATAGAACAGGATGTTTGTACTCGTTGTAGCCACAAACGATGGCACCTCATAAAGCCAGCTCATAAATCTAAAGAGCACAGAAGAAGTCGTATCGGAGAAGTTACAGTCCTTTCTGTGGGAAGGTAAGGCTTGGGTCATTGGGTCATACAATAAGTATGGTTTTCATAGGGAAGATACAGTGGCCCATTTTGGATCAGGTATTTATTGATTCTACACTGTTTATAGCATCAGCAATTGTTTTTTGTAACCCTATTACTATTAGACTGAGGTTATTTCCGGAAGAAATAAACATGGGTTGTTTGTTTGGGTTTTGTATTTGTTGTTTTTTTATTTTTTTAATTATTATTATGTAAATAGCTGGGGATTTACTGTGGGTATAAATCCATAGCTATTGCTCTATTGACACTGGCTAAAAAGAAGGAAGGGTTGCACACCAATAAATTCCTCTTTCTGAATTTGGTATTTTTCAAGTAAGTGTGAACTATAGAAAGCATTCTGTTTTGTTATTTTTAATTCCCAGCTTATGTTATAGTTGTCTTAGATAATTACTCCTCTAAGAAGTAGTATGCTATCTGTGGATTTTGCTTGAAAACATAATTCCCAGAGAAAGTGTGATTTAGCAATAGTGAGTATTACAAGTACATGTAGGTAGTGGGAAGGAAGACTTCTTTGAAGTGAAGCTGGTCCTATGTGGTTGTCAGCTCTGAGGGTCTTGAGGACCTGAAAACATATTCCTGTCCTTACATTGGGTACTGTGTGCAATCTAACTAATCTGAGGAAATAAAAATGAATCTTTCTTTTGCTTACCTCAGATTTAGAGTCACAAAAGTGGAGCACAAATCGAATTCCAAAGAACGGAAAAGCTTGATGTCTGTTACCGGTGTGGAGAGTATCAATGGTGATACGCCTGCCACACCTGCAAAACAGGAGGACACTGAAGTGCCTGCCACATCTGTGAAACAGGAGATGCGAGAGAGGAGAAGCTCCGAGTAAACTGCAGGTAACACACAGTGGGAACTCGTGCTGAAAGTTGTATGTTGTCAAATAAGTGAAGGTAATTGATAACGAAAAATGAAGTTGAAAATGTATCGGTTCTGCATGAAAATTCACCTTTTAATTTAAAAAGTTTCTACAGAAGTTTTAGAAGAAAATCAGATTGAATCAATCAGATTATATTTTCAAAAAATTATATTTGCTCACTCAGCTAATGATAAATTTGTAAAGGCTAAATTATCCACCAAATTTTTATCTAATTGTTTATTTAGGCTTTGTAATGAGAGTAGATGTTGAAATAAACTCTTTGTGGAGGGTGGCATCAGAGGTCCAAAAAAATTAAACATCTGAATATTAATTTTTGCAAGAAGTGGTGGTTCAGATTTAGTGGCAATGTGCTTATTACCCAGAAGAAACAAATGCTGCTGACAGTTGCATCACTGGAATAACTTAAATGCTTCTTCCTTATGCTTGCTGCCTTGTACTGTGTGCTTTTATGTAAGTGACTGCTTACAAGGTACTTCTCTGATAGATCAGTGGATCTTTGGCTAATAGGAATGGAGACACATGAAAATGCTCATATCACAGGGATCTAGGTAGGTTACTAAGGAGGTTGGGGTTTTCTTGTGCGTCATCAAAGTTCAGTGAATTGCTTGAGGTACCCCATGAAGCATGTCAATGTGTCCAGCATGGCTTTGGAATGCACTGCTGACTGTTTTTGATTTTCTTTTGGGTTTGTTTTTTTTGTAACAGCTGGGGTGAAAAGCCCCTGTAAGTCAATGTGATTTGCTTCTAACTGATGACACACTGACTGATCATCTGAAGGGGAAAGGTGATTTTACATAAATGTAATTCAAATACAGAGCGTTCCCTTTAGGAGGAAAGGGGTTCTGGGGTGACAAAGGCCCTAGATTTGAAGACACTGAACAAAGTGCACAGTGCCAAAATCTCTGTATGCTGAGAGAACAGATAAAGTCATGTTGTGTCAGCTCAGTCCATTTCAAACTCTTAGGAGCTTCAGATATGAGGGAAATGCACAAGTGGAAATTGTGTATGTTTAACAATGTAACAAGACCCAAACCCCCTTGAGTGTCTTGAGGTTAAATTTGAAAAGCCAAGGTTTGAGATGTGGCCTTTTCTTTATATCTGTTTTTTATTAATGAATAAGACGTTCTGTAAGTGTATCAATTAAGAAAGGAAGGCAAAGTAGAGAACTGGTATGCAGTGGGATACTTCCTACCAACCGTTATTGGCAGCACAGTTAGGACCGTTGAACTAAGGAGTGTGTATTTGTCTGGACTTTGTGCCTTATCATTAAATTATACCAAATTTTTTTGAACCACTGTCACAGAGAAAGAAAGACTTGGAGATGTGGTATGTTACCAAATGTTTAAAAGGCTGTGGAGTGTGATTAAGTAAATTCTTCTTGCTCAGTGGGTTAGAAAGTAAATAGTGAGCTAATTTGCAAGGAGGTGGAGTTAAGGTTTCAAAAATTAAGAAGTTGAAATAAGTTGTCCTATCTTCATTGCTGGACATTTGTAAGACCAAACTGGACAAATGGTTGTAAAAGCCAGTGTAAATACAGCTGCCTTCCAGGTGTATACAGCATCCTTAGAGATAGCTGTAAGGATGGCTAAGTATTTTGTTTCTGCATTTTGTTCTATGACAGTTTTTGGCAACTTGTAGCTTTCTAGTGGCTGCTGACTTATTGCTGCTCTGTAATCTGCAAAGGATCTGCAGATGTCAGTGAAAGACAAACTACTCTTACTTTCTGATTCAGAATTATGTCCTGATACTCAGCAGTTACTTTGTTGGTGTTCTTTCTTTTTCCTCTCTTTAAAAAATCAATATTAGCTAAATGTAAGAAGAAATAACCTCTTCCTTCACTGGCTGCATTGACATTTTCATAGCCAGCTAATTGTTTTGTTACTCCTGTGACTGTCCTTTCTTTCCTGTATCTCTAAATTTAGCATGATCAGACTGTTTGTAATGCGTTGTTTGTTTTTTTTTACTTAGACTACTTAGTCTCTGTAAACATTTGAAATAGAAAAAGGCATATATGAAAATAAAGCTAATTCCAGTGCACTTTGGTTTAGAAAAAAGTAATAATTTTTAAAGTGACTCTAAAAATGTTTTGTAGTCCAGTTTTCTTTCTAATTTGTTCTCTCCTAAATAAAAAATAGATTCCCTGTAATTATCTAAAAGTTGTTCTCTAAATTTAAACCATGACTACTTTAATCTAAAAATAAGCTGTTCCCTAGGGAGATACAATAGTATAGCCATAAAAAAAAAAAAAGATTAAATGTCCATCTATGGCAGCTTTTCATTGTAGAACCTCCCTTAGGATTAAAGTATTGCCCTTTCTGAAAACATGTTCTAAAAGCAGAATCTCTTGTAAAGGTCTTTCCAGTCCAACAGAGCTATTTTGTAAATCATCTGGGAAACTTTCCAGGCTTGTTTGATGTGCACTACAAAAAAATAAACAGATCTTGCTTGAAAGACTATGACACTGCTCCCTAGCATGACTCTAGATTAGTTTTTGTCCACTGCTGTGAAAAGCTGTTCACATCTGAACAGGTAGTAGTTAGACCTTTACTCAGTTACTTCAGACTTTTAATAAATCATTATAGCTTCATTAACAGAAACTGAACAGATAAGTATCATTTAAGATTTCTGCACTCTCAGCCAATAAATTTACTATAGAAAGCATATGGTTTTGGAAAATTTGGCTTAGATCTTCAGATGCAGAGGAAGAAGGCAGACACAAATGTGTATTTAACAGTCAACAGAAAAGGTTTGTTCCAGTGTTTTGAGGCAGTAGATTTGTGCTTTGTGGCCTGACTTTAACTGATGTTACTTGAGAATTCCTGTATGAAATGGTATACCTGAGTTGGGCAGTACCTGAATGATGTAATATTGCTGGTTGCTTGTTTTCACTGCTGCTTTTGAGTTCAGGGTGTTTTTGTTTTGTTTTGTTTTGTTTTTTTTTCCCCTCCTAAACTGACATGTTCTCAAGTATTTTCTTAAAGTGACTTCTATGATAGTTCAGCTTATCCTAGTTCTTGCTGGCTGTGTCATTTGAAGCTATAGCATGTCTTCTCCATGTCTCCACAGTCCATGTTCTCAGCAGACTCCATTTCATCATTTAAGTTTATTTAGAATATGCTTAGTGGTACATAAAGTAGTAGACAGACTGATGGTTGAAGTCAGAATTTTGAGTTGAGCTCTTGCACACCCGTTGTAAGCTACAGGTAAACAAAAACTTAAAGTACTGGTGCGGTGAAGATATTTAACATCTTTCGTTCCTAGTATCCTTTCAGTTATGTGTGCTTTGCACTGTGATGTGATTTGTTAGTTTGTCCATGCATTTGTCCATCATTTTCATAAGTACCAGCTAAATTTTCAGTTTCTTTCCTTTAGGATTTCACATGCTAAACTTGCAATGCACGGCAACCACTTCCTGTGATTGTGGCATTTTTCCCCATTTTGGAGCATCTGCTAACTTTTAATTGTGGCATGCTCAGTCTAAAACTAATTCTGCTATTTAGGCTTATTTTTATTCTTCTCTTGCAGGTGGAACTTTTAGAAGAAACTTGTTTGCTAGCACTGTGGAGAAAACTGAAAACTCCCAAGAGAAATATACTATTTAAGGAAATGTATTTATGGCATTGTTGCGTTTTACAAGTTCTGTGGTGGCATCCATGCAAGGGTAAACACTGATTTTTACTGGTGCAAAGCCATTAAGGTTTAGACACTTAAATATTGTTGACCTTTGTGGACCTCGTATCAAATGTTGGGCTTCATCTTGGAGATAAAACCTAAGGTTTTGGACAGGAAAGGTAAAAGACTTACCAAATCTTAATTTTTATTTTATTTTTTTAAAACTTAGACAAGCATTTTTAGTGAGCTCAGTATTACATGTAATATGATTAGCCTATGGATAAACTGTGTTCACCCCTCTAATCCATCTGGATTTTTCTCCTTTGTTCTGCCCTTCCAAAATTGACAAGTGTTTGCTGAAGATAAAAGCAAGCCTTTGGAAGATGAAAATACTCTTAATCTAACCACTAGTAGCCAAGCAAAACATACAGGGTAGATCATTATGTCAGCCAAAATCTGCATGTGTGCCTTTAGTACATAAGCCCTTGGACTCTAAAGGTTACTTCACATTAGAGTGGCTCAGTTATATGCAGATGTCAAATTGTTTTCTTCCTCCTCCTTACTCCCCCTTACTACTTGACATAGGCTGAACAGCATTTTTTTCTATGTAGCTGTGTAAGCTCTTGGGAAGGTTACTTTCCTCAAGGCCACTTGTTTCACGTTTTCTTGTACCTACTCTCTTGTGTTTGAAGAATGCCTAATAGTTCTGCCTTTTTTTGTTTTTATCCACAGGCTCCTAATTAAGCTAAGGCAACATATTTCAAGCTTTAGATAAGGATATGGAATACCTGACATAAAAAAATTTTTTGGGGTATATGCTAAAGTACTTCAGAGTGGCTTTATTGGACTGAGGGTAGCTTTTTTTTCATTGGCACTGAAATCTTGAGCCAGTGTCACTCCCTTCATATTTGAAGTATGACTTACCACTAAAAATACCAGTGATGGTTTTGTGATATTCTTTGTGTCAGCTTATCATGATTTCTACTTTGTCCTGTTACTTGTTATGGGGAGGCAAATCTTTACAATACTTAGCAAACTTTGCTGTGTAATAGAAACTGAAAAATATCATTTGCTTTGACTGCCTAAGAGTTTAAGTTCTAATGTAACGCATTTTAGTAGAGATTGCACTATATTCTGAGAACTATAAATTTATTTTATTAACTCAGTTAAAATCAGTGTTTGCATTGAAATTGATTTATTTTAAATTCATACTTCCAATCCTTTCAGTCCAATTGCTCTAAACTGTGTTTCTCCTTCATATCTGAAACCATATCTGGTTTTTTTCATCAGTTTACACAGTGTTAACAATCAATGTGTAAAAAGATAAAATTTAGTCTCAATGCCTATGTATTAGATACTCCCATGTCTTCCCAGGAAACATGAAGTTTATTTTCACGCTTGCTGAAAGTATGTGTTGCAGGTGGTCTTTCTTCTACTTGTATCCATGAGATACTATCTGGACTTCATAGACTCATAGAATGATTTGGGTTGGAAGGGACCTTAAAGATCACCTAGTTCCAAATTCCATGCAATGGGCAGGGACATCCTTTACCAGACCGGGTTGCTCAAAGCCCTGTCCAACCTGGCCTGGAACACTTCCAGGGATGGGCAACCTGTTTCAATGCCTCAGCACCCTCACAGTAAAGAATTTCTTCCCAATATGTAATCTAAACCTCCTCTGTCAGTTTAAAACTATTCTCCTTTGTTCAGACACTACATGCCCTTGTAAAAAGTCCTTCTCCAGCTTTTTACAGGCCCCTTTAGGTACTAAAAGTTTGCAATAAGGTCTCCCTGGAGCCTTCTCTTCTCCAGTCTGAGCAAGACCAACTCTCTCAGCCTGTCTTCATAGCAGAGGTGCTTCCAGCCTCCTGATCATCTTCATGGCCTCCTCTGGACTTGCTCCAACAGGTCCATATCCCTCTTGTGCTGGGCATCCCAGAACTGAACACAGTACTCATGAGATCAGAGTAGAGGGGGAGAATCACTTCCCTTGACCTGCTGGCCACACTTACCAATATATATACTTAACAATATATAAGTTTCGCCAATGCTGTATTTTGGGGAAAACAGAACAACAAACAAACCCCAGAGCAAACTATAATCAAACAAAGTTCTGAAAAGATTAAATGGTTTATTTTTCCTTTTAAAATGTGTATTTCTTAGAGATATTGTTCATCCTTGAGAACCCAAAATAACTGTTCAGCCAGGACTGGAGCTTTATTGTTTTAGCAACCCTGCTCCCATTAATTTAAATCTTACTTAGGAAATCTCTTTAAGATAAACACCAAACTCACCTTAAAGGCATACATTTAATATTGTTGATCTTTATTTTTTTTCTCCAAGCTTCACTTAATTATTTATATGAAGAGCTAATATTTCTAGAAGAACTTAATTAGTATTGGTTATAGTAATTAGCTTCAGTTTCCAAAAGACTGAGAGCTATGAGTATAAAATGTTACTGGAAAAAGAGAATATTGGGCAAAACCAAGCTGTTTAAGTAACTCTCACAAAGGAAATACACAGTTATAGACTGTTGCAAAAGCTTTAAATACAAAAAGGGGGGTTATTTTGATAACGTTGTTTGTCATGTTTTGATACATGATGGGTTAGTACTGCAAGTAAATTTGCCAAAAAGATGGAAGAAAGCTGAAACAGAAATATGTATTTTTTTACTTAATTTAAAAGTAGTTTCTATTTTGATTCCATTGGAGATATGTAGAATAAAGGAAATGAAAATGTGTTGGATATGAAAACATTATTTACCTGTATAAAATACATAAGGTATTAGATGACCTGATATGTGCAAGAATTGAATTTGTGCATTGTTACTTCAGTAAGAGGATTTAGAAACTGTGCCTGTTGAAGTGCATTTAACACTACACTCTGCTATTTTGTAGGGGTATGGATATTGCCATATTAGTCTGCCTTTCTTAAATTTGCATATCAGATGTATTTTTAACAAAATAGTTTATATACAACTTTTGTACTACCAAGCAGTAAATAAAAAGTATTGATTCTTAAGCTGGCTTGTGACTTCTTTAAGCCTGCATCCATTCTGTGGAACTTCACCTTTGCACAGTCTTAATGTATAATGCAGTTTGTATAATTTGCATCTTAAGTTTTTGTTTATGGAGGTAGTGAGAAGATTAGGTTGTGGCGTGATATACTTCAGAGCAGTTCTATATTCTTGAGAAAGGACAATTGCAAATATTACTTTAGTTCCATGTTTTACATGGGAAAGAAGAAAATTTGTGCTTTAATCCATTCTGGTATCTGATTATCTTAAAGGCCTTTTACCTTTAAAGGATCAAGACTTTAACAACTTTAAATTACAATCTTTATAAAAAAGTTTAATTAAAAAATAACTTACTATATTTGACATTGAACTTTTAAAAGTCCACAGTACTATCTTTATTCTCAATTGTTTTCATAAGGGATGGAACAAAAAATTACAAATGACAGGAAGCTCTTGGCAGTTGCTTCCTCTTGGCCTATGTCCCTCTGTGATACTACAATGCTGAATTTGTTGCATTACGTTCTCACAGATAACTATGATCTGTAAATTGCATTAAAATTGAGGTTTTGTATATCAGTGATGTCAAGGAGGCTCAAAGCAAGTTGTGGGTAGCTGCTATGTGATTATCAGTGTACCATCCGATTTGCAGGAGTGTTTTTTTTTTTGTTTATTTCAGTGTTCCTAGCTGTATCACAAAAGGTCTATTTTGAGATCTGTATTTGAATTTTAGAGGTTTATACACAGCTGTGGTTTATATTCACAATTAAACAAACAAACAAAAATTCCTCCAGGCCTTAATTTTTGAAGAGAATTGAGATACTGATTGTGAAGCTTCTGGAAATTGAACACTTTCTTGATCCCCTTTTGGGCGGATTTTTTTTTTCTTTCCTTTTCTCTTCTGCATAATAAAATAACCTGAGAGTAATATGCTATCTTCTTGTTCCTTTAGCCTGTGTTCCCCTTGCCCCCTTTTCCTTCACTTTCTAATGCTTTCAGTGACAATTTCAGTTCATGTTGAAGTTTAAAACTGAATGCAGTATAACCGTATCAACAAGCTTTGACAGAAGATACAGATAGAAGATTGTAATTTCATGTAATACACATTTTTATTAGATAGTATGTGTATATATTGAAATACAAGAGGCTTGCTGTATTAAAGTTCGAAAAATTCTATTATAAATGGACTGACATAGTTGTCAAAAGAAACGTGAAGAATTTCTTCCAGATAGATTTTATTTTTACCTGAATAATACTTCTGTTATTTTTTCACCACCACAGGCACTTTGGTGTTTGTCTGGGTTTTTTGTTTTTTTGTTTTAGTACAGTATTATGCCAGAATTCAGGATCCTAACTCATGCTGTTGGAGCAAAACAGATGAGGGAGCTACTAGTAAAATCTGACTTTACTTGTAAAGTACACAAAGCACGTGTACTGTGTTTTTGAAACATGGTAAGCATTAAAGCATTTCTTTTCTATTATTACTGAATCTCTTTATAAACAACCTCAGTTGGAAAACATGCTCTAATGTACTTCATAGCTCATTGTTATTTTCTTTCTGAACAGTCCCCTATTTTTCACAGTCACAGAAACCTTGACAAAATTGGTATCTTCAATGATCCCTGTACTTGCAAGTGTTTTGTATGTCAGTTGTAGTAAGACTATTATTTCAGCCACATGGTCTCATTTGAAAAAAACCCCAAACCTAAAGCACAAGTGTTTTTCTGTGTACTTCACGTCTGTGGATAGATACTGCATCAACGCACTTTCCGTGGAAGTGAAGCCAAGTTCCAGGATTCCTGAAGTGTGTCTACATACAGCATGGAACAGGGGGCTCCTGAGCCTCCTGGGAGATGTGACTGCTTGTGGTGCCACATACCAGAGGTAAACTGAAAGACATAGAAGAGGGAAGATAGGCACTAAAAGCACAGTAGGAAAAGACAGGAGAGAAGGGTGTCACATAAATTTGTTTTTTGGTTGTGTGGTTTTTGGTTTTGTGTTTCTGGTATTTTTGTTCGGGGTTTTTTTTTTTTCCCTAAAAGTGAACTGAGTTTGTACTTACTCCATACTAATACAAAATGATGTGGGTTAAAACGTACCTGTTTGAGATCGCTCATCTCTTGATGAGAGGAGAGCATAGAGTCTGTTCTGGTAATACTGAAAAGTGCCTACTGCGTTGGAACATGAGGCTGTGTCTCCTAAGGAATTCAGTTTCCTGAATATTTAATAGATCTTGAGTACTCACACCTGTGTCCCAGATGTAGTTTGAAGTGTGAATCAGTTTGTACCTGTTAAACTAGGGTTTCTGTGCGCTTTCAGAAGTTGGGTTGGAAAGATCTAGTTCCAGCCCCCTGCCACTTTAGGCCTGTTCTTTTCACTGCTAAGTATGTAATACTGCTGCTAATGAATAAATAAGAAAACAGAGTGGTTAAGCCTTGGCTGTCTATATATGACATCCATAAAGATGGATTTGGATTTTTTTTCCTCAGTGTTTTGTGAAGTTGTGTACTCCATAACTTTGTTGAGGGAGTTTTGCAGTTAGGCGCAAAGTGCTGGCAGATGCTGTGGATGCAGTTTCCATTTCTCTTGTTTTCTGTATCCTTGCTTTTTCTTAATTTCTTTTTCCCCTTCAGTTGTAGGGGGTGTGCAGTAAGATGCTGCTGGTCTATTCACCTTGCCATACTTTGTGTCTCTTGCTCTGGATGCAGCATTTTGCCTCCTCTGCGCACCACCCATAGCAGGGCTGGCTGGTCAAACTGCCACAGCACAGAGCTGCAAGGCTCCCAGTCAGCCTCGGAGCTCCCTTCCTAGCAGGTTAAGATCAGTTTGTGAGCCAAATCCAATAAAGGAATATGTAGAGTTGGCACAGGAAGAGGAAAAAGCTGAGCAGTTTGGGAAAGTGGAGTCTGTTCCTTTTAAGTAATCAGAAAAGAAAGTAGATGCTAGGCCCATAGGGCTGGAACCATGAAGATGGTGGAATCCTGTGAGGAGATCTCCCTTGCAGCAAGGTCTGTGCTGTTAAAGTAAGAAATCTCTGAGTTTTCTGTGACTGGGGAGGCGGTGAGTGGATTGGTTGTGTGTTTTGCTAGTAAGTTTAGGTAAGAAGAGATACTAAGTCACCTGTGACACAGGTGGGCCTTAGTGCAGAGCCATGGTGGGTACCAGAGGTGAGTAGTTGGCCATCTGCCTGGAGATGCAGTTAGACTTGCTCTGCCTTGGGTTCGTCTAAGGTCTTTGTAGAGCAGGCCTCTTGTATCGTAATTGAAACATCTCTTAAATTATCTGTGTGCAGCCCTTAGTGCTGTAGAGGTGCAATGGCATGAAGTATAGCTGCAGTGTGTGTGTGTCTTGTGCAAAGGAGAATATATTGCTGAATCTATTTTCCTATCAAAGTAACCCCTCATTTTTATAGGTGTAAAACCTCTGGTCCCCTCATCCCACATCCCTTCTCCTCTGTCCCCCATTAGCAGTCCTTTCCTTGCCTATTTTCAGTTAGTCAGCCTGGTCTCGTTTCTTCTGGGCTGTGGTTTATATTTTACAGTCAAAATAATTATCCTTTAAAAGCAGCAATCCTAGAGTGTTAAATTAAAATACTCGTAGTATTTCCCAGGTCTTATTTTTGAAGGCTTCCACATACCGATGTGTTTACATACGCGCGCGCACACACACACACACACACAGAGATACGTATGCTTAGAGGGAGAGACAGGAAGGTGATGTCAGCTACGAGCAGGTTTTGCACAGAGCAGCTGAAATATGTATTTGCTGGCAGCAGAGGGAGCTCTTGAAGCTTTTATCGATCACACTTGGCGTGTGCAGGCGTAAAAATACAATATAGATAAATGTAAAAGCCCTAATTTAGTCGATCGGGGGTGTCTCTCTGCAACAGCACTTTGAGTGGCCAGGGCTCCTGTGCCTCGGGAAGGGAAGGGGGTGGCTGCTTCACCTCTGTCACTATCCCGCCCCGTGGCCGGCCGGCAGCCTGGAAGTAGCTGCTGCGGTTGTTAAAAGGAACAACGTAAACTTCTCCGTAAGCCAAACTTGTAATCAAAGCAGTGCGGAAGCACGGGATCTGTGTGGCATATGTCGAAACAATAGCGGTGTGTGTCGGCTGGTGATCAACACTCATGCATGACTCTGGAAAAGTAATTCCCAGTCAGGGTGGAGTATGGGTATTATTTTGTAAGGCTTTTGATAATTTGTCTTGATTTTGATTAGTGTTGGATCTTTTAGTACAGATCTTTTTTGCAGATGCTTACTGTGGGTGTGTTTTGTATGCAAGTCTGCATAAACAGGACATTAATGATGACAAATTAACAATAATCAAAATCAGAGAGTAGCATTATTCCGGCAAAGTATGCTGTATGCCTGTTAGATTTGCTCCTGTGTTGCTCCTATATATCAAACTGAAATTCATGGGGTTAAAAGTCTTTAACACCATGGGGTTAAAAATATTTCCTCAGTTCTGGAAATAGATTCTGGAGAAACTCATATGACTTTTAGCCATGGCCAAAGTCTCTTCGTATAACACACCTTATTGGAAATGTGGAAATTTTTGCATGGATCTTACTATTTTTTTTTGGTGACAGTTGTATGGAAAAACTAATCTGAAGAATGTCCCTGAATTTATTTGCTATTGTCTTTTTTCTGGAAGAGGTTCTCAAATGCAAAGGAAAAGTTTTATTTAGATAACAACCTTTAGACATGAAATGGAAACAACCTAGTTATTCATTCTTGTCCAGATCCCTACAGTTTGTCCTCAAATACTAAAACAGTATTTTAATCTCATTTATACAAGTCATCTTGCCTTCATTGCTTACCTTTCTTTCGTTTCGCATAAGTTACTTGCTATCACTTGGTGCAATTCCCAGCATTAAAAGCAGGGGATAGCATATGTGATCACAGATTGTTGAAAATCTGGCTATGCTTGGGGTTAAGGTCAGTAGTCGAGGGTGTTGCCTTTCCTTTCTGCTTCTTCACCCTCATAAAAATCAAGCTAATCTCTAGCTCAGTGTAAATAGAAGGAAGCTCAGTGAGCAAACAAATGAAACTGCAGTTTTCGTGTGACATGGTTTTATTGTGGGGTTGGTTCAGTACTTAAGTCATCTGCCACCTGATGTAATATTGGGATGCTGTATTTCCTGAAAAACTTAGAGGTTTTTTTTTCTGTTTTGCTACAGAATGTATTTTTTTTTTTTTTTTGGTTGGTAATGTACAGTCACTGAATTATGAAGTACAGCAAAAACCTGATAAATCTGGTTTAATCTATAATAATTTCAATCAAGATACAGAGCAGGAAATGGTGTAACCCCCATAGTTTTGTTTATGGTGGTAGTGAGATGACTGCTTGGGATCTGTACTTAGACAACTGATTAAGAACAAAATCAAGATAGCCATTGTCTTTCCTGCTTCATTGTCAGAATCCTGTTTTCTGAATTAAGTTGTACAAGGGAATACTGTTTTTCTCTGAGTAAAAGAGGCAGAGCTGAAGAGTAAATCTTGTCTCGTAAAGTTCTGTCACAAAATTGGATTTAACCATGTTAACAACGTTAAAATTTTATTTAGCTATAAGTTTTAAAGTCATGACTATGTTAACACATAAAATTACTATAATCTACTTCAATCTCTGATAGAATCCATGATGCACATTTAGCTTCATACAGAATGTCAACAGCTCATGGTTTAAAATGAAAATGGCCCAAAGCAGGCAGGACAGAATTTGCAGAAGTGATCAGTCAGTAGTGCTCTTATTTGTAGGTGTGGACAGTATTTCCTGTTCTGTGTTTATCCAACTAGTTCAGTTCCAGGATTACCTGATCTGAAGTTTAGAAAATGCTTGTGAAGGTTCAAAATAAAGGAAAGTTTAAAACCAAACCTTCCTGAGATGTCAAGTGAAATTGTTAATGGAGAAGGGAGTCCTGAGACTGAGGTCTCTGTGTATGTAAATGCATGAAATTTGGAAAGCCTGGCCAGGGAAGGAACTGAGGAGTTTCTGCTTTGATTTCAAAGGTGGTAAGGGCTGTTGTATTGCAAAGACCAATTAAAAAGTCTTTATCTGTTCTAACAGTTAAACAGGTGTTCTAAAACCTAGAAATACACAATGTCTGAAACAATTCTGTTGATGGAACTTCTTTTAAATTGTTTTTTAATGTAGAATGACTTTGATAAATTTACTTGCTTGTGCATTCAGCATGTTAAAGAGGTTCTAAGGTGTTTAATTTTGAAATGATGCTTTTGTGCAGTTTAGATGGATTCCAGTTTCCATCTACATGCAAGGAGAGATACCACAATTAAAGATAATCTATTAGAATTCATCGTTTCAGTGTAATTAACCTATGCAATATAAGTGTTGGGATAAATATATGAAATACCACATGCACAGGCCTTAAATTTTGAGATACTTTATTCTCACTTAGCAAAATATTATACATTGGCAAGAATTAATCTTCTGGAAAATTAAATCACATTTAGGATATTGAAACTACAAATGCAGTGTAAGGTCAAGTTTTTTTTTTGAATAAGTGTTTCTTGTTTCATCATTTAAATGGTAAAAATGGTATTGCTAGATTACTCTAAAGCAATCAAGTCTGAAGTATTTAGGAATATAATAGACTTTCTATTTCTGGATTTTAATTTTTAATGGGAAATCTCCATAGCAACACTTGCCAAGGCGATTGCCTTTATTCTTTAAAGGGAAGAAAAATTTTTTTTGTAGAATTTATCTATTTCCAGGTTCCTGCTTTCTTGTCTGGGTTTTCTTCACTGAACTGAAAAATTCTGCAGGATGAAATTTCAGGTTCTGCTGTTACTCTGTAAACAAACATCCCCCATAATGTTTTTTCTAGGAAATAATTAGCTTCCTTGAGTCAGGTGGACTGTCTTCTACCCCTGTTGTCATATCCCAAATCCCTGCAGTGATCTGAAATACTTTTCATGATCTGGAGGTGACCCACTGTTAAATGAGAAAGTGCGAAGCTCACTCCATCGCTCTTTGCTTATATGTGGAAAATGTACCGTTTTCTTTTAACCTGTGTTACTAGTTTTGGAGAATAATGAGTAAAACATGAGCTGCCAAGAAGCAAAATGTTTCCTAGAAATACCAGCTCTTATAATAGTTTCCCATCCTGTTGCCTGTTATTTAATGCTGCATATGTCTTCACCCTCACCTATATAGAATTACATCAAATATAGAAATATTGGCCAACCAACTCACTCATTATTTCCTTTTGTATTGAAGGAAAACTGAAACATTTAAACTCTACTTCATAAGGCCTCTGAATATAATAAACACAATTGATATCTGAAGTTAGGGTGATTGGGGTGAAGAGAAAGTGGTATCAAACTGTGTCATTTTGAGAGAAGTCTTAAAATACACAGTTTACTTTTGATTCCTGTGACTTTCTCCTGTGGCTTTCTCTGTTTTCTCAAGATATTAAATTTTACTCTCACAATTTTATGAGCAAAACGATTGTTCAAGCTAGCAGTGTGTGTGTTTCTTTGGATCCTCTGAGGACACTGAGCAAGATCTGGTTCTCACATAATTATTTAAAAACTGATTTTCGGTATTTAAAAATTCTTTCTGAAATAATTGATTTTCACATTTATTGTGAAAAGTGTACTGCAGTCTCAGAAATGGCTAAGAAGTCACTCCTGACTCTCATCTGTGGCATGGTAGAGTTGAAGGGGTACAAAAACATACATAAATATAAAAAACATATATATATGTTTAGAAGGAAAAAAAAAACAAACCAAATCCTTCACAAGGCACTTTTAGATAACAGTAAGAGACAGCTGAATGCTGGGGATACCTCATAGGTTTATTTTATGGAAACTTTCCTTATTCTGTAGATTTGAGTTATGCATATGCCTGATTGATTAACTTTTTCTTTGGTTAAGTGAAGCGTTGACCAGTTATTTCCAGCACAGCAGATATACTTGCTTTGCAGTAGTTTGCCTTTCTTGTATTAAAAACAATGAAAACTTGGGCTGCAAGAAGTGCAGGGTTTGTGGCCGAGCTGATCTCTTGTGTGGAATTTAAGTCTGGTGGTCCACAATTGCGGGCAGTTGCCCGTAGAAGAGATGCTTGGTTTGGAGTGTCCAGACACTGGTTGGGTTTGACAAGATGATCACCTCTAGTGTGCTTTAATTCCTCGGAGCAAGATGAAAACTTGCTGTGATTTGCACTTAAAGTGCAGGTTGTAGTTCAGTCGATATTGAAAAATTGGGTAAGTTTCCTTGAATGTTTTTGCATTTCTTTAATTTTTTTTTTTATTTTATTTTTTTTTTACTTAAATCCTTTCTCATGCTTCATGTCATGGTGCAGCAGGGGCTGGCAGATCCCTGGGCCTGGGATGTGGGGAGCAGCTGGGCTGGACCTCACAGTCAGACCTGTCCTGCCACCCCAGTGGGGAGCAGGGCCCTCAGGGGACACTGGGGCAACCCAGCTCCAGGCATAAGGCATCTCCAGTGGGGCCAGGCTGAGGCTTGGCCAGGCTGTCAGCCTGCAGGTAGCCCCAGCTCAGCAGGACCTCAGGACCTATGGCCAGGCTGTGGGGAGCTGGGCAGGGTCAGATGCTTCCCAGAGGCTATTGACATGGGGTCCTGAGGATGTGGGCAGGAGCAGCCAGGCCTGGTGATGCTCTCAGGGCCCTCACAACATAAAAGCAGACATATGCCATGTGCTGTCATAACCATAACTAATAATATGCAGCGTGCAAGTGGTTTTTCACTGTCATTCAGTATTATAGTAATTTTTTATACATGAATGTGTACATAAAACTTGTATGACTTAGGAAAATGCTTAGAAGGGCCTTTTAAAGGAGGAAAGCAGTAGAGAAATCAACAGTACTACAATATTTTATAAATATATAAAGCTGTTTTATTCTACAGATGCGATGTTGTGACTTTCATCTGTAACTGAATAGAAACACAAGAGCTTCAAGATAGTCTCTTGAAGCTGAGACTTTTTTTAATTGCTCATAGGGGCATCATTAATATTTTGAGGAATTGGAATCTTCATTTGATCAGTTTAAACAGAATCTGCATTTAAGCAGAAATAATTTCAATACCTATACATTACTTAAACCCCACCTCTAATATTCTGATCTTTGTGTGTATGTTAATGGTTGACTAGAATTCAGCATATGCTGTTGGCAAATACACAGTTGGTGCTTTCCATGTATCTAATGAGGGCTATATGTAATAGTACTTCTTTCATGTAACTGTGATCAGAAAACACATAAAGCACAAAACTTGCCAGATAATTTTTTATATGATAAAAACCAATTTATTAAGAATTTATAACAGAAACCACATTTCAGTATAAAATGTCAAGCACTTTTAACCATTAAGATCCAACTTTTGATGAATCAGCACCTGTCTCTAATTTTTTCCTCCCCCCCTCACATGGAAGATCAGTGTAGTAATCTGACATCACAGGGAGGGTAAATGCTCCAGGAACGCAGCTGGTATTTTCAGGTCTTATGCTTAATTCAGTTTGGAAGCTCAATCGCTTTCCTGCTCTAATTTTTAAGGACTACAGCAGAGGCAGGGAGGGGTCCACACTGTTTGTATATAAACAAAACACATCTTGCTGGGGATGTTTATAAGACACAGCCTGTTTGCAAACTGTATTGTTAAGGCAAGTGATGTGTGCCTGGAAAATTTAGCAGAATTGAGAAGTCTTGGGCTGTAGTTTTACCATGGTTTTAATCTATCCAAACAGTTAAGACTGAGTTTTGATCCCTCTCCAGCACCTCAGTTTTTATGTGAGCTACTTCAGCTCGTTAAACCAACACAAAGTTACCCACTTTCTTGGATTTGGCTAGGCTTCTGCTCTCTTAGTGAACTGAAGCAGGTCACTTGGGGTATCAAACTAAGTCCAGGAGATGTGCAAGGGAAGAGATGAGGTTATTATAATGCCAGCTGTACATGCACGGATTTAGGCTTAATCTGAACTGGAACTGTCCTTCTCTATTTCATACATCATTAGTTCATGGAATTCTGGGTCAGGTTTTGGTTGTTTTTTTTTGTTTGTTGTTTGTTTGGTTTGGTTTGTTTTTGTTTTTTTTTTTTTTTTTTTTGTTTGTTCTGTTTTCTAACTCCATGGCTTCTATAGTTCTGTTTTAAATAATGGAATTCTTCTGAACCTGGAACACGCAGTATGCACAGACCCTCCTGAGGGTCAAAACCAAAGGGTTTTGCATGAGTCCAGGTGAGGTGGGTATACAGCAGAATATCCTGTGCTAAAGAAATGACACTTTCCCCCTCAGCTGGTGCCATATAAATGTGTTAGTATTGCTATTAGCCAAAGGAGTGCTTCCAGGCAGTACAAATTAAAAGCTGTACAAAACAGCTGAAGGGACAGAGGTTTAGTCCAAACTCCTTTTATATGTGCTTGTCATAACAGTTGTCCACATGTGCTATACGTGTGATATATAGATCCAGAAATAAAATCTGGATCTTACCCAGTGTATGAGAAATAAACCTTCATCTACTACTCATCATCATCCAGGTCTTCCCCTGCAGTTGCAGCTTCCAGTGCAGCCAGAGCTGCTGCAACTTCTGCATCTTCCTCTTCCATTTCTCCCTTGATGTCTTTATGGTTGGGGTGTGTGGGTGCCTGTGCTACTCTGGTAACAGCCACGGCAGTGATACCACCCATAATGCCCACACTCAAACTTGTGGAGTCAGTTTTAAAAGGTCCAATACTGCTCTTCGTAGGTGGAGATGGGGTTACACAAATGTCCTGGTCCTGCACTGCCGAAGGCCCAGTCTTTTGGTCTGAGTGTGCATAATAGACTAAAAAGCTGTCTTTTTCAACATAGTTCCTGGTTTGACTGTGATTTTGGGGGTAATTAATATCTGGCAGTTGTATGGCATTGTTTTGTGTCTCCAGTATTGCTCTTCCTTTAAGAAAGATGTCTTTTGCAGACTGGGAGTTCTCATCTTGAATACTGTTTGACTCATTGCATGTTGCCTTCCTCTGCCAGCCCACCTCTGGGTCACGTTCTTGTCCAGACCTGTTTGATTTGGTGTAAAAGTCTCTATTGGCTGAAGAAGCCTCTGACTGGCTCACGGTTCCCTGTTCACTGGCCTCTTTCACTGGGTTTGTGTTGGGGTTGACCACAGAGTGCACTCCAGCACAGGAGCTGCCACCATTGACTGCAACATCAAGCTTTGCAACACACTTCACAAGGCCATCCTCTTGAAAATCATTGCTTCCATGGTTCCAGAGAGTTTCTTTTCTGTTATTTATCTGACTTTTGTTTTCTGTTCCATTCAGCTCATCCTTCTGGAGTTCATTTTTATTTTCTTGAATTTCAGTGTTCTCTTTGGATTTATTGCTGAATTGCTCATTGTGTTTATAGCTGCTTACTTCATGAATGTGTCTAGGTGATTGTACTTCTTCTGGATCAAAAATGTAGCT
Source organism: Neopsephotus bourkii (assembly GCF_033783945.1). NCBI lineage: Eukaryota > Metazoa > Chordata > Aves > Psittaciformes > Psittacidae > Neopsephotus > Neopsephotus bourkii. The sequence goes on along the minus strand of NW_026902254.1, from coordinate 11,510,458 downwards.
GGAGAAAATTTACGAAGGAAATGTTAATTATGCTGTTAATCAATCTGATTAGAAAAAGAATTAAGCTTAATTTTTAAGCTGGAGACCTCAAGTAACTGCTGTCACTAAACTTTACCTGAGATCCTGAGCATGAGCTAGACCAAATGGCAATGCTGAACTGTGCTGCTCTATCCTGGGACTGATTATAACTAACCCCCGTAGTAAGATTCACCAGGAGCATGAGGAGGTTGAGAGCTATGCGCTGGTGGTTGTATGTTTTCAGCTTTATTTTCTCAAGGGGGGGTGCTGTTGATTGTTGATTAGCCAATGAGTAGTAGTCATAGATTGTTCATTGATATGTCTTCATGTTGTTGCTAAGATACGCCCCATTTTTTCCCTGGTGTTCTTGTTTTTAAGTGTTACTATTTTGCTCTTTTCTAGTATTTTTTTTCTTCTCCCCCCCCTCCCCCGCCCCCCCCGTTTTTCCCTCTTCTTTCTTTTGGAATCATAGAATAGTGCGGGTTGGAAAGGACCTTAAGGTCATCTAGTTCCAACCCCCCTGCCATGGGCAGGGACACCTCACACTAAACCATCACACCCAAGGTTTCGTCCAACCTGGCCTTTTCTTAAGCTTTCCTCTTGCTCCATATTTTCCTTATTTCTTCCAGAGCCTCTCTCTTTTCTTTGTCCTCCCTCTGTGTTGCATAGCACCAGTTTACCTTCCCATTTCACTTTTCCCACAGAGATGTGGCCAAGGGAAGAAGTAACCTTCAAGTGGTTTTTGTTCTTCTAAAAACTAGCTAGTCTTCCTCTCAAGAGATGCTTTTAATGTGGGCATTGTTCACACAATTAATTACATTTAAAAGCTATGATGGAAGGAAGGATCTTTATTTAATTTCCATTGTTTAGGAAACAGGGAGATCTGACAGTCTGTGCTCCCTGTTCTACTGAAGTGAAGGGTGCTCGTGCTACCTAAATGACAAAAAGCTTTGCTTACGATAAATTTTTGATGCCACACAGCTTTTCTGTGGGATAGGAATGATAGCAAAAGAACCTGAATTACAGTAAATCAAAATGACATTCAAAGGACATCAGTATGCCTATGCTCTGGCAAGACTGTAAAGGTACTGTAAATCCGGAGGAAAACCCCAACTTAATAAATAGGCTTAATTTAAGCAACAGGTATAGGGGAGTACAGACACATCTTTTAATACATTTCTTTTATTGGGTCTAAGCAAACCTTGTTTGATTGTACCTTTGTAACATTTTGCAGCATCTGCACCCCATCTGGATTTTCTTTAATCTGAAAAGAGAGAGAGGGGAGGCAAGAGGGTGAGTGAAGCATTATGAAATTAATTTACAGGCAATTGCATTGAAAATTATGCTTATGTTTAGAAAGGGTCTATTATCTAAAAAGAAAGATGCCTACACAAGAATGGATACAGTACAGTTCAAGGACTTTCTAGGTTTCTATCTTGTATTGACAGCAGCCTTCATTTGGGGAAGAATTTAACAGTTCTTAAACAGATAGCGATGTTATCCTAGGATAGTTCCCTAAGCATCTTTATGACTTAGAGACTTCTTAGTCAGAGTCAGAATAGTTGGTTTCTGTGTTTTGCTTGTGGGGTTGTTTTTTGTGTGTGTATTTGGGTGTTTGTGACGTGTTGGGTTTTTTTATTTTTTGGCAGCTATTGATGAACTTTTCTTCCATTAATGTTTCCATCTGTATTCTGAACTCCAATAAACTGCTGGTGTCTACAGCATCTTATACTTGGGAGTTTCACAGCCCAGCCTTGTCTGTGTGAAGAAGCACCTGCTTTTGTTTGGCTTCAACCTGGTTCTTCCTAGCAGTATTTGATGCCTTCTAGTTCTTGTACTGGAACAGATGGAGAGCATCATGTCCTGTTGTCACTATAGTACAGGTCCAGTACTGCCCCTTCAGTTCTGATATGCAGTCTGAAGAATCCTCATCTTTCTAAATGTTCCCCATACTGACATTGTTTCGTGCCTGTAGGTGGTTCTTGTGGTGATTCTCTGCGTCTTCTGCATTTCAACATCCTTCTTAAATGAGGTGTGGGAACCACAAAAGCAGAGTTCATAAGGTGTGGGAAACCACAGATTTATTCTTTCCTAATAACTCCTGCCCCTACTCAGTCGGCTTTGTGACAGCTACTGAGTAGAGGTGACATTTTTGTGGAAATCTCTCTTAGACACAAACATATCGCTGTGATCGGCACCTTATTATGTGATGTGTGTGTTGCACCTGCATTTCACTAAACTTCTCAGAGTTTGACTAGAACTAGCAGAGAATTTACAATTTGCTACATCTCTGAGAACTTTTTGTGCATGTGTGTCACTGCCTGACCCAGTGAGATTCTAAGAGTTCTCTATTACATGGTTCAAATACCAAAGTCTTTTATTATGGGAAGAAACAGTTTGCCAATTTGGATCCTTGAGAACTTTCATGTTCTGAACCTAAAGTGAAGACACAGGTCTGAGCATCCCAAAAGCCTAGAAAAAAAGTTATCCGCTTTGGGTTGGGGCTATCTTATTTCAAGTTAATCAAGTCAGGGCAGGGTTTTAACGTTTTGTCCATTGTTATTCAGGCGCTTTCATTTCCTCTTGGGATGTTCTACCAGCTTTTATACTTTTGCCATTGCCTAAGGACAGCAGCTTACTTCTCATAAAACAGAAACGGATGATACAAGGTCAGAGTATTTTCTAGAGTGATTTATTCACAAAACACTAAAGGAAAATAGTATTGATTTATTCTTACCAGGCATAGCCTGAACTGCACGCCAGTGATATGCTAGCAGAAATTAAATTAAAACTTTGTTGTATGGGCTTACTGTTTCACTTCCTCCCTCCTCTCTCCCCCCTGTATCTGGTGTTAGCACTAAACAAAATGCCTGTTGTCAAGCCCATCATTCCTGGAGCCTCTAAGGGCCTACAGTCATTTAGCAGCTGGGTTTAGCTCCCTTCTGCATCTCTGCTGATCTTGTGCTGCAGGTTGTCATCCTCCATCCCTCAACAACATCATAGTAGGAATACTTATAGAGGGTTTTTCATCTGAAGAGGATGCAATAACTGGTAAGGTGGTCATTTGTACTGACCAGCCTTATGTGCAGTTGCTTTTCAGTACAAAGGCATTTGGACAGGTATAACTGGGTACAGGGTGCATTGGGAGTTGGCTGATATCCATCTTTTCTAGCCAAAGGGGAATTCTTCATACTATTTGCTTGGTTCAGTTGATGCACTGGAGGGAAAGAATGCCATCCACAGGGACCTTGACACGCTTGTGAGGTGGGCTGATGCCAACCTCATGAAGTTTAACCATGCCAAGTGCAAGGTCCTACACCTGGGTCGGAGCAATCCCAGACACAGCTACAGGCTGGGCAGAGAAGAGATTCAGAGCAGCCCTGCAGAGAAGGACTTGGGGGTGCTGGTGGATGAGAAACTTAACCTGAGCCAGCAGTGTGCGCTTGCAGCCCAGAAAGCCAACCGTGTGCTGGGCTGCATCAAAAGGAGGTGATCCTGCCCCTCTACTCTGCTCTTGTGAGACCTCACTTGGAGTATTGTGTGCAGTTCTGGTGTCCTCAACAAAAAAAGGACATGGAACTGTTGGAACAAGTCCAGAGAAGGGCCACGAGAATGGTCAGGGGACTGGAGCACCTCCCATATGAAGATCGGCTGAGAAAGTTGGGGCTGTTCAGCCTGGAGAAGGCTGTGTGGAGACCTGATAGCAGCCTTCCAGTATCTGAAGGGGGCCTATAGGGATGCTGGGGAGGGACTTTTCATTAGGAACTGTAGTGACAGGACAAGGGGTAATGGGTTAAAACTTAAACAGCGGAAGTTTAGATTGGATATAAGGAGGAAATTCTTTCCTGTAAGGGTGGTGAGGCACTGGAATAGGTTGCCCAGGGAGGTTGTGAATGCTCCATCCCTGGCAGTGTTCAAGGCTAGATTGGACGAGGCCTTGGGTAATATGGTTTAGAATGAGGTGTCCCTGCCCATGGCAGGGGGGTTGGAACTTGATGATCTTAAGGTCCTTTCCAACCCTAACTATTCTATGAGTCTACGATAATGTTAAAGGCTAAATTAGCTATAGACCTTCTTTAGGTTAAGACTGATTTGAAGCTAATTCACTAGAGCTAAGCCTTATGTGGACACTTGTTTTGTTTTGACTAACACCTTCATTTTGAGCTTAAACCTACTTATAAACTGAAAGGATAAAACCTGTATGAAGTTTAGCAGCTGTTGAAGGTTGAATCTAACAATTCTCAGTAGTTGGCGGGTTACCACTATCATAACTCCAGTTGCTGTCAGTTGCCGTAAGAGCCCACTGAAATGCCTACACGGCCTGTGGCTTGGCTTTAAAGTTCATAGGTTTGATGAAACCAGTCCCAGTTTGTATTTTCTGAGAACAGATACTGCTTCTAGCTGAATGTAGGTACTTCAAGTCAGGCTGCTTCTGTTTATCCTTTTATGTGACAAATTTCCTACTCAGTGCTTTATTTGTAACTTTTGTGTGATTTTTTTTTTTTTTAAGCACAATATCTTGCTCATTGGTTTTAACCATTGGGAAATGCTAATTGCTGTCCTGTTGTAAAGACACTTGTGATCATCATAGAAGGCAATTAGAAATGGAAATTACTGTTGTTGTTTTCGTAGGAAGCACTTTCCTAGTTGTTGTTGGTGCTTTGTTTTTTCTTTAATTACAGTCCCTGTTTGAATTCTCTGCAGCTACTGCATTAAGCTTTAAGCTTTTCCACTGATTAGTTACAACTGGATCTGTCCTCTGGCATGAATAAACTGTTATATATGGAAAATGCTTTATGGTGTATTATCAATTATTTCACATCTCAGAAATTGAACATGATTTTACAATGTTGCTTTCTGAACATTGGTTTGTTTTTTTCCTTTGCCCTTTTCTTCCATATTTTATAACAATCAAGTCAAGTTGCAAAATAATTCTGGGGAACGAATAGCTTTATAGCATGAAAAGGCATGCTTTAATTGTACTTGTTTTGGATACCTTGCTCTAAAGACTTGTGCATTGTGTGATGTTCATAGTTCTGTTAATGGATAAGTACGTTTAATAAGCTCCTGTCTGGAGCAGTTTGAATCAAGCATATGCTACAGACGTGCAATAAAAAAAGGGTTAGAGACCTCAAGCAATAGGTGAAGATATGTTATACAGTACTTAGTTTAGAAACATTGCATCCTTTTATGCTCTAACCTCTTTTGCCTTTTTATAAAATGTATATTTATAAGTTAGATATTCTTTGCTGCTGAATTGATTAGATAATTTCAGATGAACATGACATGATGTGTAATGCTCCCTTCAGAACACTTTAGGGGCCTTGGGGGCTAGTTCCCCCCCAAGAAAGGCTGCCTGTGTCTAAAGTGCCTAAATCCTTGGTGCTTTAACATTTAGATCTTCACAATTCAGATCAAACTGCCATTAATTCTGGACATCATTCTTTCTAGATCATGAAATTCCTGAAGGCTTGTAAATTTGTCACTCATTATTATGCAGTCATTTAATCCTGAATGTTAACACATTATCTGTCATTGAAGGTCTACTAAAATGTTAAGTACAGATTTTAGTATTTTTTTAGACATGCACTGGAACACTTGGAGCATTCACAGGAAGGGGACAGAGCTGCTCAAGGTGAGAGGAATTGAAGGAGGCCTAGAACTACTTTTTTTTACTCTGCTAAATCTTAAACTTATTTCCTAGCTTTGAGTTGCTGCTGAATTTCTGAAGAGTGTGTCTGAGGTTCACTGTGTAACAGTGTCTATAAAATAATGAGATTCTTGCCACATTAAAGAGTAGGGCAGCCTTGTGATTTGCATATTCAGTGTCAGTGCTATTTCAGTTAATGATAGTTTTCTTCAGTAAAAAATGTGGAAGGGCCCAAATCTTTGTGTGTTTCCCCCAGCCGCTCCAGCAGACCTTTAGCTGATCATGCAAAAGATAGTCTGGGTATCTTTTAGATATCACAAGTCTTTAGAGCAAGGTATCCAAAGCAAGATAAGAAGGATTAAAGCATGCCTTTTCGTGCTATAAAAATTAAACGAGTGTTCACAGAGAGACCAGGGAGACCTGATGTTATGAAAGAGTGACTTTCTTCCTTTAAAATAAAGTGATACAGAAGAGCAACTATTTCAAAATCAGTTGGGGAAAACCCTACTATGGAAGGAGGAAGTAATTAGACTTAATTAGAGGAAAGCAGAACACCAACGCCGTTAGTAAAACATTCTGCAAAAGTGAGGGGTTGTTAAATATTATTACACTGCCACCTGCTAAGAGTAAAATTGGACTTCTCTGAAGTGTGAGACCTTGCTGAGGAAAACAAAACTAGTGTCTGACTCCAGGAAGATAACTTTGCGTTTCAAGCCACGGAGTGCTTTAAAAGATGTCTGCTTTGCTTTATCAGACTTGAGAAGCAGAATGTATCTGATTTTAAATTATGCAATAGCATAGCTTATATTGTGTTTTTAAACAGTAGCTGTGTTACGAATAAACAAAAAACAAATGGAAGGTGATGCCATGAACAGTGGAGGAGAAATATTTTCGAGAAATAAATGGTTTGACAACCTTTCTCAGTATTCCTGGAAGTTTACATGGAAACAGAAAAAGTCCAATCTTATTTTTATTCATGGAGTAGTTTTTCTTCTCAGAGGCAGAAAGCTGAGGGGAGAGTATATTAAAATAGCTCTTCTAGTAGGTCTCAAATTGATAAACTCTGGCTTGGTGACTTTTGATCTGAGTCATTCTTTTTAAGCCAGATATGGGTTTTGTTGTTTGGGTTCACATTCACACACCAATGCTTTATCAGCTTCTGTTTCTTAGACTTCTCCTCCATCCTTTCCCGCTCTAGATTACAAAGCAAGGCGTTTTTTCCTGCATATGCACTATCTGGGCTGCTGAGCCTGAATGACACACCTTCCAGGGCCCTGGGACACCTCTTCCTGGTGACTATTTTCAGTAGGGTCACCTTTCAGACTAGACCCTGCTAGTGTCTTCCTCATTAGTCTGCTGCGCTTTGCAGTCCTCAGTGAAACCTATCTATTTTTAGAGTACCCCCCTGAGCTACCAGTCTCTTTGCAATGGACAGAAACCCTTGCTCATCAAAATTAAGCTCTTTTTTTTTTTTTTTGCTAGGTAGGTTTCATATAGGTGCCAAATGCTAACCAGTTAAGAACTATACTCACAGAAGTAAATGTGGGAAGAGAAAGTGTTTGGAATCAAATCTGTACAGAGGGAATAAAGAATTTGGGATGGGAATAACAGAGAGCTCTAGCTATTGGCAAGCTTTTCCTAATGGGAGGTGTGGTTTGCCTCTGTGCTGAGCAGGCATTGACATCTCTTGGAAGATTCTGGAGCATCCTCAGCATGTGCCAAGCTCTGAGAAAGGGTCAGGCATGTCTAGGCTGGAGGAGGGAAGTGTGATGTCCCTGCTCATTGCAGGAGAGTTAGACTAGTTGACTTTTAAAGGTCTCTTCCAAATTAAACCATTCTATGATTCCTTGATTCTATGTGTTACTGAGGGGTGGAGGCAGATAAATCTGCATGACAGATAATATATAAGAGGCATAGAAAGATTGTGGACAGATGGTAGAGCTGAGAAGAACTATATTTAGAAATTCAGAAAACTAGTAAATATATGGTAGAAAAAATCACCAGCCTGCAATAGAGGGAGAGAGGATAACAGGGAAAAGGTTGTAAAAGAAGAAAGAGAACAGGGACATAATTTCAATAGGCATATATGTGTGGGCTATTCAGTGCTATTGGATGAATATGGCCTGTAAGAGCTGTCTGACTTTGCTTAAAATACAGAGGACACTTCAAATCCTGTAGGTATTTTTCCTGACAGTCACTATGCTGAGGGACTTTGGGGGGCAGCTGGGGGGGAGGACCAAACCTGGACCCATTATTATCTGAACGATCTGATCCAGCTGAAGATGTCCCTGCTTATTGTGAAGGGCTTGGATTAGATGACCTTTGAAGGTCTCTTCAAACCCAAACTATTCTATGATTCTGTAATGGTCTCTGGAGACTAACCACTGACAAAACCTTGAGCTGATAGATAAATGCCTTCTGAAAACAAATTGCTTTCCTGCAAAGCTTCACATCCATTCTCCTCGTGTACCTGAAAGTTGCAGCCCAGTTTGTCTGGAGCAGTCACATTTAGGATATAGGTGAGATCCAAAAAAAAAGTGAAAATCAAAGCATAGAATACCTGATCTTTTCCATCAAGTCTCTAGTCTCTGGCAATTCTTGTCTTACCACGGTTGTTACAGAGGCAATGATTCGCTAACAAATCTGTGCTTAACTCTGCATTGAGGTTAATACGCAAAGCTCCAATGAAGTCTACCTACTTTCATTTTTTTGAACTGAATCTTAGTCTGAGATTTATTTTAAAAGTCCTTCAGGGAATACCTGGTATAAATAAATGAACTAACCTGAGGAATTACTGTATTATGCTCCCTTATAGGAGGCAGGTCCCACCTCGTGGGTACTTTTTGTCTGTCTTTCTGTAGCTAAATTGGCTTCAGTCTCTTTGTTCACAGTTTCTTAAAATGCAACACTGAAGTGTTGTTTCTGTGCCTGTCCATTTACTGACATTTACTTTACAAAGCTGGGGAGCTGCACAGGTGTACCAGCCACTTTTATTAAAACAGGTCTCCATTGCCCACTAGGCCGTTTGCATGCATCTCTAGTACAGCTAGCAGATAAGTACAGCATGAAGAGATGTTGACACAGAAGGGCCTATCAAAGACTCATATAAAACTTCTTCAGCTATAGCCTAAATACAGTGGTGACTTATGGCAGTCAACTTCGGATGTTTGACTCCTATTGGCACCCTCTGCTTGCTTGCTTTTCAAATTGGATTCCCTGTTTATCTGTAACAAATAAATATAATCACTGCATAAAAGCAAATAATCCTTACACTATCCTCCATTCTTGAGAACAATATTTATGGGGTTTCTTTTGAATATGATTCTTGCCCTCTTTTCTCCCTGGCCAGGCTTAACTGAGATCATGGCCTGTACATTGTTCAGGCATTGGCCTGATTCCTTATATGTTTTCATGACTGAAGTGTCAGACTTCTGAGTGATATTGCACACTAATACTACGTACAGACAACAGCTGTTTGTTTCAATGAGGCCAGAATTTGATATATTCTGTATGTTATTCAAGGTATGAAGTTTAGGGTTTGTTTTATGTATTATACTAAGGCTATAATTTATGTTTCCTTCCAATGAAGCCATGATACTGATCTAGACTTGTATTTTCTTCAAGGGAGAAAAGTGGCTTTAACTGGGGCAGCTGTCAAAACCTGAAAGTTCTCATGCATCAGAAGCATGTGTTGCTTGTTATCTGGGAATTTATAGGACTCGCTCAGTTACGGCTCCATACATTTTGATGCTTTGTATTCTGAAATAGAGTAGTTCTTTTGTACTGAGGAAGTAGCTCTGATATCATATTATGGGTTTGCTTCATCAAGGTAATACATGGCAGGATAACAGAACCTTAAATGAGAAAGGTATGGAGCAGTTGCAAGGGGGGAAACAAACCAAGTGACACTTAACAGAGCTGTTTCTAATTAGCTGAATCTCACAGTTCTCAAGAGATTACAGAACAAAGTGATCTAATATCGAAGACTCAAATAACACTCTGCTTTCCTGATAAATCATCAATACAGAATCAGCTAATTACTAAACTATGGCCTACTTATAACCAGTGGGAGTAATGTTACATGAATTTAACTTCTATCTGCATGGCATCATCTGGAAATGTATGCACATATTAAGTGGGCTTTTTCCCAGGAAGCTTTCAATAGCAGTAATTGACAAAAATTTGCTGCTCTTCTGCTCTTTGTCCGAGGATCACAATGTTAGCAGTCAGCACTAATTACTGTGTACATGAAATAGTACAAACTGCATATTATGTCTTTGGGTTATTCATAGCAGCATCCAAGGGAGAGTGCAGTCTCCTAGCTGAGAGTTGTGTCTGCTGTGCAGCAGTCAATTATGTCCTCTAACTGTAGGTGCATGCTGTGGCACTTCTCAGCACTGGGGAAAAGCATCCTGCCAGTGTGATGTCCAACTACAATCTGATGAGAAGTGACTCTCGCAGTCAGGATGCTCAGAGTAATGGAAATATCAGCTTACATTTGTATTCTCACTGAAAGAGCTGAGAAAAGGCCAGATTTAGCCAGATTCTGCTGATGTGAGAAAAGTACACATTAATTATCTTACATAGGGGTAGTTGTACTACCAAGAACCTGTACCAGCACCAATATACTGGCAATAGCAGTACCTGCCAGTTGTTACATGCCAGTGTAAGTACTTCAGCTGGAACAGGGATCATGGGAATGAATGCAAATACAATGTGACAAACTGTTCCACTTCTTTACAGCTGCTCTCTTCCCCATGCCCCCAGGCATCTACCAATGTTGTTATCCAGTCCTGATGGTGTTTATGCTCCCACCTTGCCGTTTCACCTTCTTGCTTTTTCATGCAGCTATTTGGCACCAAACTGAAATCTAATGCTGAGCAGGTCTCAAGGCAAGAAAGCTTGAATGTTCCTGATGCAGCTTGAGCACACCTGCACTTGTTTGCAGGTGTGCTGGTGGAGGGGAAAGGTAATGAAAAGCAGACGCTGTCAGTTTTACGAAAGGTATTTTGTAATAAGTTGTAACTGTTGGTTTATTGCCTAAGCTGATCTTCCAAAAAAATGTAGTGATATGTATATCTATGTAAGTCCTGCTAGCTTCTCTTGTTAAAATGACCCTAGCAAACCAGGAAGGTTAGCCAGATCGTCTGGTTACCCCTAGTGGCTTCCTGACAGTATTTTGCAAGTGTGGGTAAACCCTTCGGGCCTGCGCAGTGGATTTATTTTAGGTGAGGCACAGCGTGCGCAGAACTGGCCTCACCCTTTACACCTGAGGTTTATCTGCCAGGGCCTAGCGAGGACAAGTCCAACTTCAAACCCGGGCAGATGAAGCTCGTGTAGCCCTGTAAGGCCGTCCATCTAAGAGAAGGATACTCTAATTAAACCTACGACCTGAGGACTTTGCTGTCACCGTCCAAGCTGACAGTATTAGTCAGTATACAAATTCCCATGTTTTAATCTCATCAGTGATTTCTATTTCCACTCTGCCAACTTCTTTTTGTTCTGAAGTCATTCTTGCTATATTTCATTCACTGAGTAATCTTTCTGGCAGCTATAGGCTTTTTTAATAAACACTTCTGGGAAAGTAATGCCAGCTCACAGGGAAGTTGAGCCTTTTTGTGAGGCCCTTGTAACTGGAAGAGTGTGCCCTAGAGGGCACCTGGGCTACAACTTGGAGGTGATCTGAATGTATCCTTTTTCCTGTTATGCTCTTTGCAATTGATTTTAAATATTTATAAGATACTTACAATGAAACGTATTTTCCCTGACTAGTTCCTCTGGTGTTCTCTCATAACATTAGGTCACAGAACATTTCCTTATCCCCCTTATTTACCATACAAACTGTTTGTTCTATTTTTGATGAGTAAGAGTGGGACAAAGGGTAAAACTCTCACAATCATTAGCCAGTTTGCACAAAGGAAAAACAAATATAGCTTGTAGCATAAACCCACTCATTTTCTCCTCAGCCAAGCTCATTCCCTACATCTGGTCTTCCTAAACTTACATCACTGTGTGTTGTTGAAGTTACTAAAATTTATATTTCCTGTCTTTTAAAATTGTTAACCCCGTAAAATATAATAGCTTCTACCTTATGGGATCCTAAAACCCCAAATCATGTTTAAGGCCATATTGTGCAGAAGCAAACATAGGAATGCACTTCTTCCCAAGGGATGCATGGTCTAAACATACAACAAGGCGAAAAATGGATATGATAAGCAGATGGTCATGTATGTGTGAAAGAAGCAATCAGCAGAGAAACTATATTTGATTCAGTAATTGTGTTAGGCTGAGCCCAAGTGGGGATCTATGTTTGGGAACACAGCTGGAGCCTCAAAATACTTATAGCCAATTTTCATGTCACAAAGAGGGACTATATCTGAAATCTTACCTCTTGGGAGGTTAAAGTGTCCCTTCGCAATCTTGTGCAACTTTGCATCTTGCAGAATGGATTCTTGAGTTCCAACCCTTGGTCTGAAAGGGTTCCAACCCTTGGTGTGAAAAACCTTGATTTCATCCAATGTCTTGTTAAAACTAGACACAGCTAGTTTCAGGACCTTTTGCTTAAGCTTTGCCTGAAACAGCACCCTTCCCAGTGGCAGGCTTTGGCAGCTTTCTTCACGGTGTACCATCAAGGGCGTGACTTTGATAGCTGCGAGACATGGCTTTGAGGCTGAGGGTCAAACTAATATATGAGAGAATTGTCTACCCCTTTGAATATTATATAAAATGATCACTGCCTCCTTTGTGGTTTGAACTTAGAATTGTTATGGCTGCTTTGTTTTAGGTTGAACACTTGCTGTTAGTGTGTGTGAGATGCCAGCCTTTGAAGCCTCAGCAATACCATGTGGTTTTAGGCCACAGGAAATCTGATGTAGTCATACCTTAGGGCAGGGGGGTTCATAAACTCTCAGCAGACTTGGCTGGGTATCCAGACTTGTCCCTCCTGGCATAGACACATGTGGATATTAACTTACAAATCCTTGCTCTTAACTTGGATTCCCTGTCCTATGACGTCTTTGGGTGAACAGCTTTTCCTGATTCCTAATACATATACTCTGCTTCTTTTACAATTCCTGGATAAGCTCAGCAGGAGATGTTTTGCTGAGACCTGTCAAGAAGATAGAAGCTCTGGTATGTCCTTCAAAATGGACACCCAGATGTTGGACATCTAGCTTTAGTTAGCCGGACATCTGGGTGGAAATGTGGTGTCTATTGACTTCCAGAGTATGCTGTAAATTTCAGTTTGGGGCTTTGTTGTTGATATTCACCAAAGCGTTACTAAGACACTAAAAGTATTAGAATGAACACAATTAGTAATGGAGTTAGAATAAAAAAAAAAGTCCTTTAAAATGCCTATTTTCCATCCTGACTGGATGATACCTGTATAATATACAATAGATTGCCCTAAGCTTAGTGAAATGGAATCTTGAATAGGCCTCTGAGGACAGGTCATATGGATAACTTCTGCTAGCTAGGAATTATGCTGCAGAGAATCTGGGTCCCACTGGCATCGTAGTGGTATGGGTAGAAACTGAGCACTGGCTGCTGATTTGTGACATTCCTCCTGAGGACAGTGGAGACTTCATGTTCTGTGATGCAGTGAATCTTCTAAAGAGAAAAACATGACTCTTTTGTCCAGTCTTGCAAGACAACTTAGATTTAACTAGAGTAAACAGCTTGCCATTTTTATGCCACAATCTTTGTGGTAAAAAAAAAAAGGCAGGTTAAGTTAGGTTTTAAGGTTGTATTTCTATATTCATGTACCTATCCTTAGGTGTTTATAAATGTACCTCTTCTATGTGTGGGAAATACATTCATGGTAGTCCAAGAAGTTTTCTCTTCCTGTTGGTAAAATGGTCTCATTATTTGCTTCTCAGCTTTGGAAACACAACTACTGATGTCCTGATTATGGATGTCAAAGGGTCATTGTTCTTATGTGTCAGGCACTTCTGAAAGTAACAGTAGGAAGATGCCATATAGATAACTTGTTTGACTTGCTTGCATGAGGTTGCTGAAAGAGAAGTGCATGACGACTGATTCATGCCATATGTTCAAGTTCTGTATTTTAATGTTTTAGAATATTAGGTATCTTATAAAGATGTTGCAGTGAAAATAAAAGCTATAATTTTGAAGTTCTCTTCCATGTGCACGTCAATTTAGCATAGCTTTTGAAAGCTGTTATTTGCTCCTAATAATTTCTGAAATATTTGAATGCTCCAAAATACTGCTCTGTTCTTTGTCTTCTCATGTAGTTCCTGTTTTGTACTTTCACAAGTCTGCTTCCTGATTCTTTCTAAAAGTGTCTGTATTTTGAGTTGTTAACTAATGCCTGTCCTAGGTATTTCCCCTTGTCATATCAGCTGGAGGATCAAACCTACATTCAGAGTTCTCTATCCTGCTTCACTGATATTCTGTAATTCCAACACTGCTTAGTAGACTGGTCTGAGCATCCCGAAGACCACGAGCCTTTAACATGGGGTGCATCCATATTCTGTGTGCCTACTTGAGAGACAATTATACACTAAAACCAGTGGAGGCATTTCAGATTACTTAAAATAAATCTTGATGAGTCCCTCCATTGACTGATTTCTGACTAGTTGTCTGTTTCATTGGAAACACTGAGGGTTTTATATGTATGCTATTGTTCTTTACACTTTCTTTTTTTCCTAATGATTGAACCATTTCTCCTGGCATAGAAACTATGTACAACTACAAATCTGGTGATTTTTTAGTTTCCTCCAGTAGGTGTCTCAGACATCTTTAACATATAAAGGAAATCAGAAAAATTAAAGGTCTTGTGATAGCTTTCTTACAGGTGTTTCTGCTTCTGTCTACAGGGCTAGCTGAAGTAAGATTTTAACCTTTGGATTAATGATGAGGTAACAAAGAAGGACTTAATAACTTTACAGGACTCAATAAACTTAGGCCTCAAAGTCTAGAGAAAGAGAACATAAGCATGATGTTTGATCCATTGATATATTAACAGCTTTGGTAAATTTTGAGGACTGAAAAAATTCAGCAGTTGCAGAGGGCAAAGATATGTTAAAGCAATAGTTTAAATACATTGCTGCCCCTGATGAAAGATCAGATCACAATTTTAGCTGAATTTGAAGAAGGGCAAATGCTGAGGTCAGAAAGGTATGTTTGAAGAAAACAACATGTCAGGGTCTGCAGCTGCATTCAGCCTTTGACAGGTTTACTATTGACTATGTCTCTTTCTGGCTGCATGTGAGATGCTGCTGAGCAAACTGATGAATTAGAGTGCCTACTGGGGCATAACTGGGGTACCTCAATACTTACGTGTGACTTAAACATGAAGTAGTACCAAAGTTAAGTACTGAGCTGAAAATCTGGTTATTGCTTGTCACTCAGGTCACTTTTTTGAACTGGTATGGTGGTCCCTAAAATCCTGTAGCAATGCAGGATAGACATGGCAGTGTGAATACGAAACAGATTCTCTTTTGGCCTTGATATGGCTTTAGTTTCCTGCACCCTCACCAGAGGGGACTGAGAGAATCCAAATAAGGACAGAATCTGCCTTTCAGAATGCCCATTACTGGCTGGACAAGCCAGAAACTGCAGTTTGACTTTCGTGGCAGTACTGACAGGAAAGCAAACAAATCCTTCAAGCTGAATCTTGAATGTCAGCACAACTGGTTGTGGAGCTGCTTGTATTCTGTCTTTTGGCTCAGAAGTAACTTTTCCATAGACTTCCGTTTGCAGCTGAAGACTAAGTCTGCTTAAATACAGAAATATTTTCCAGATGCAGATTGTTTCTCAGTGGAAGATATATATATATGAATATGTATATAAAAAGGTGGTTTTTTTTTTTTCTTTCAGCCTTCTGAAATAATATAATTTTTATTGTATCAGTTCTATGGATGCTGATGTCAATGAGAAATTCTACTTGGGTTGTCATAAAAGCTGAAATAGCAGACAATGAGCATGAAAATTAAAATATGCTGCCACAGTTTTAGTCTGTGAGAAAATCTTGGCAAGCCAGACTGCTTCCCAGCTATGTTATGTGATAATGCCATGTACACTGTCATGTAGCTGCCACTAGCTTGCAGCATAGCAGCATGCTGTACGATGCTATGATATCAAGCTCTTCGTTGATCCTTCACCTGCTGGAAGCTGTCGCCTCTTGTATTTGTCTGTGAATCCTGTGCAATAGTGATAACCCAGAAACAATTTATTAGCCTTCTGCAGCAATTTGAGAGCTATAGATAGCAGAACCTTAAAAAAATGCAATTGGAAGACTCGAAATCTTTAGGTGATCTGGGAGATACCTCGTGACCAGTTTTGGTTTGGGAGTTTTTGTATGTTTTTTTGTCCCTGTTGAGTTTTTGGCAGTGAGCGTGAAGAGACATTGCTGGAGTTTTCCAGGACTTTATCCTTCAGGTATGACATACATTTTTACTTCAGGGAGCAATATTCTGAAAGTAGGCCTGGATGTCTATGGAGATTGCTTCAAACAGATATTGGAGGTTTTTGTGTATGTGCCTCTAGGCAGAACTGAGGCCAGGCAGGATATGTGACCTTAGTTGTGGCATTCAATTGTAGCTTTGTGTCCCCCAAAATCATCTTGCCCTGAATATTTCAAATGCTTCTCATTTATTCATATAATCTGAAATACTGCTAGTGACAGGCATTGTGGTGGTGGTGGTGTACTGCTCAGAACATCAGCCTCTCTTAACATAAAGAAAATTAGATAAAGCTGTGAGCAGTTAGTACGAGCCAATGATTCTCTTCTGTAAAAAAAACCCAAGCAGATAACAAAAGGAATTTTCTTAAAAGTGTCAGGATATTGTGTTTGACCCTTTAATGGAATAACCTGCAGATCTTTGTAAGGGAACTGTCAGAAGTCAGCATACTCTCCCTCTTCAGCTAAATCAATCCTTATGGTTTCCAATGTATTCTCCTTCCACCATGTGCCCCCTCTTTCTTTTCCGTCCTTGTACCATTTGCCTACATTCCCACATTTTCTCCTGCCTTTTCCACCTGTGTTAACTGACTTAGAATGAGTCAACTTTGTATTCCTGTGGTGGTTCTTTCCAGTACCTTTTCAAAACTTCAGAGTGGAAGCTTTTATTTGTTACATTAGAAATATTAGGGGTTGGAAAGAATCCTAGTTCAGAAGCTGTTCTGTCAGCAGTGCTTGTAGCAGCAGAGTATCATCAATAGAAAATATGGTGGAGTACTGCAGAGAGAAAAATAATCCAGTGATGTTTTTTCTTGTGGAGTGCTGAAGTTACAATAGTGAATGGCCAGTAAGTTTTAAACATACACAAGGAGAATAAAAGTAAATAATCCTACCTTTCAGACTGTGTTCCATTGACTGCTTGAAAGGTTTGGTTTAAATGTCTTCATCCTGCAATAGTGAAACACTTGGCAAGTGGTTTCTTCATATGCCCACACATGTAAGAAGGATACCCTTGAGGGACAGGCTGACTACTGCAAACAATGCGGAAATATAACAACTTCTCTTTGTGCCATTGTGAATTTTTAATTTAGACAATTATCAAACAAATTACTGGAGTAGCATGCTCGTCCCCTTGAGCTGAACTGGAATGCTAACCTGCTTAAAGTGAGCATGAGCTTGCCTGCTACAGTGGATTAGGATTCATGTGAAGTATTTATACTTTAAATAACAATAAAATTAGAAAACTTTCAAATATGCAGTATTATGGGATTTCTTTTCTTCTTTGCTGGGAGCCTGAATAGTTACAGTATCAGCTAGAACTTCACTGTATGCTTGTCAGAGCTTTCTCCTTCAGATTTTCACAAACTTTGAAACTTACTGCAATGCCAAAGACATTTCTTAATATCATTATTAGGAAAGCTGTTTTTTCAGATATGTGCACTCCAGGCTAAATGGAAAATTCAGAAAAATGTTTTCTATTAAGAATTTACAGAGAGACAGATGAGTTAATGAGATAATGACAGAATTAGAATGAAACAATGCAGATATTAAAAAATATTTATATCTTCTGTATTTCATGTAGTGAGTGGAATGTGTTTGCCCATTGGACCTGTATGTGCACACAAACCTGTAATATTAATTACCAAGTTGATCTCATTTCTGTGAAATGGGCAATGTATTTTGTTGTGAATTTTAGAATTTGGGCCATGTGCTTGCTTTCTTTCTCAGCATCTCTCTGCTTGAGTGACAAGAACTTGAAAAATCTCAGGGCAGCTTACATTACAAGCCACAAGTTCAGAAAGAGCTGTGCTTGCACCATTTTTGAAATCTTCAAGACTTTCCTTCTGAGAGAGAGGGTTTTTACTGGCCTTGAGATCTCTTTCAGCAGAACTGTCCCAGGATCTAAGCCAAGGCAATTCATTTCTGAATTCTGCATCTGCAGGTAATGTGGCTGGGGAGGAACAGAACAAGGCAATTTCAGGGTTGTTGCTGTTGCTGCTGTTTTTGCTACACTGTCTTTGTATACATAGTCCTTGCAATTGTACTTTTCAGCATTTATGGATAAACTCTGAAAAGTTCTCATAAATTTCACCGGTAGCTTTCAGATTTGAAAGTACCCCTGGCTGTATAAGTAGCTTCATGATTGCTGGTGGCTTACAAAGTCATGAAGACAATACTGTATAGTGCCTGACCCATAGGTGATATTTAGAAGATTTTATATTAAATGTCTGAAACATGGCTGAAACCTAAATGCAAAATTAGGTGCTAATGAGAACCTGGGAACCCTCGATTCATTGCATTTCTCTGTTGCCCTGGAGCAAGTACTTGTCTTGTATGCTACCCTTTCATATCCTTCTTGGAGCTTAATGTTTGTGCAGCACTTTGGAGATTTATAGACCTATTTGATCTTATCATAGTGTTACAAAGGATTGAGAATGTTTCTGTGCATCTGTTAAAGGTGCCATCAGTACTTTAGGTGGAGTAAATAATAAAGCTTCAAGAATGAGTCACTGTATGTTCCTATTTTTATGCAACCTCTTTACTGGTGTTGTGCCTCTCTTGACCTCAGTTCTGTTTGTGTTTGATATAGCTGTCATTATTAATTACCAAGTAGAATCTTCCATGTAATTTTTGGTCCAGTCTCTAATTAATCTCACTTACAGTGTAATTCCGTCTTGATGTCCTTATTTGTTTTGTGTAAGACATGGCCTAAACATTTATGTGTACAATGAAAGTAAAATTAATAACAAAATCCATGGCCTCTTGCCCCTTGTTGGAAGGATGCAATTTTATTTAACAGATGCAAAAGAGGGAGCCAGTTTAATTAAACTTTACAGTGCGTTCTTATCTGCTGTGAATTGCTTTTGTCTGTTTAAAAGATTTTAAGGTAGTAGGTTAGCTATAGTTTTTGTGTGTGTTTTTTTTTTTTTTTTTTTTATAATTGGTTTTGGCTTGTTTACTTTTAGTCTTCTTGGAAAGACCTTTCTGTAATTCTCTGTAAATCTAAAATGGAAATGCCAAAAAGGTGAGCTGGTGGGAGTCATAGCTGTTGGTAAGTTGTAAGCTTACCCATTACATCATGTCAAGTGATAACTGGTTTCACTGTGAACTTCTGTCTGTCTGGTGCATGTGACTGACT
Source organism: Neopsephotus bourkii (assembly GCF_033783945.1). NCBI lineage: Eukaryota > Metazoa > Chordata > Aves > Psittaciformes > Psittacidae > Neopsephotus > Neopsephotus bourkii. The sequence continues at coordinate 11,491,228 of NW_026902254.1, read as the reverse complement.
TTTGGCCCAAAAGTGGAGTGTGTGTTTTCTTTAAGGAAAAAGAAAAGCAATGCATTAGTGAAACAGTTTGCCTGTAATGTTAAAATGAGTGCCAAAACCTCAGTCTCAAGTGCTGGATATTTAACAGAAGAATATATGTAGAAGCTGGCTTTCAACTGAACCAGTAGTTCATTTTCTCCATGGCAGGCAGGATCAGGCATAAACCATTCTATATTTGTACTTAAACTTGAGTTAAAAATATCCCCTTTTCATTGTATTTGGAGCTTTTTCCTTTTCTGCGTGGTGATAGTTTGGAATGTGGCTGTTAGTCCTGCAAAACACATTCAGACATCTTAATTAAATACTCTTTTCGCCATCATCTTTGCTTAGCAACATCCCTTTTGAGATATTCTGGGAAACTTAATACTTGTCTGGTGTGTAAAACAGTGTTCATAAATCAAGGACTGTTGCCACATCCTGCTTGCTTAAGTTGTTTAATACTTTTTATATTACTCTTTTTGAGACAGAAACATGAAGCCTTACACACCCAGTCATTCCAGCTTACTTCATGACACAAGGGCCCTGAAACCCAATCTTTGAAATATGGCTTACCATGCTGGTGTAGAATGTTAAAGTAAGTGAACAGTATCTACATGGTTGTCATGGATGCCAGCAGCAAGTAGTTTTCACATTCCAAAATAACCTGTAATTTAAACAAAGTCATTAGGCCCACAGAAGCTCCTATTTGCATTTTCTATTTCATTTAGTTGCTGAAAAACATGTTATATCAAAGTAGGATGTCAAAATCTAGCTGCAGTACCCTAACCCTGCTTTGCTGTAGACCATGGGTACGCTTCAGATCCTGGGTGTATTTTGTGCTGGATAATATTAACTTCTTGGGCACTGAGCAATTATTTCCATATTTATCTTCTAGTGCTGCTAGGTGGATGGGGGTTTTGTCATTGTTTTTGTTTGTTTTGTTGTTGTTTTGGTTTGGTTTTTTTTAAGTTGTATTAGTCCGCAGTTGAAAGTGTGACTGGGGCCTTGCTTTCTCTGCTTAGGCTGGACAGTGGTTGCTCTGGTCCATGCTTCGTTAGGAGCTCTCATGCTGAAGTTTTCAAGCACCCATGCAGTTTCTCTGTTGTATAATATTGTGTGAAGTTGACCAACACTTTTCATCACAAAAGAACCTCCCTCCCCCAAGGATTAAGGAAAACGAATGTGTTTTACTCAATCAATCCAGAGTTTTTTCTTTCCAGAATTCATAACTTGTTTCTTCCAAGCTGGTTGTAGCCATTACTTGTTTTCCTTTGTTGGTCTAAAGTACTAGAACTCTATGCTGCCTCTGACAGTTTCAGAAAATGTTCAGCTTTCGACAGTGGTTTTAATTTATGTCCTGAGGTTTGCATTCCCCTCACAGTTTCCTTCCCTTCTCTAAAGCCTTGGCTGTGCCCTGTGTGTGCTTTGTGGTATTGTACAAATACTTTCTCTGCTGCAAACTCTGTTGACTATTTTAGGGGGGCTTTTTTGATCAGTTTAGCTCTTCATCTCAATTCAAATTTCAGTGGAACAAACCTCTGATTTACATGCATTCTTTGTGCTTCTGCCCATGTGTTTCACTTTAATTGTTTACATATGGACGTATTAATGTGCTCTTTGCACAAGGCAAGCTGAGATGCATTTTGTTTGAGGGATACTGTATAAAATGTAGGCCCACTGCATGTTGAGGTAAAAACTGATTGATCTTGCTAAGAGTAGAATCAAAGCCCTTAAGATTCTGTTGCAAGGTCATGAAAGGGAGAAGTTTTGTGAAATCAAAGCTGATTTTGAAAATCACAAATTGTTTCTGTGAATGCTTGGAATGAAGAAATAATCTGTCAACTGTAAAACTGCACACTTCTCCCCTTGGCTCTATAGGAATGAGCAGAAGTGAAGATGCAGGTAACTATCAATGTTCTGCTTTACTGGGGAAGTTGGGGAGGAAAAAAAATGTATAGTCAGCTTTCTTTATGAAGAGTACCTAGGAAATATAATCTTGTTGAGGTTAGTTAGTCTATCAATCTCTCTTGAATACAGCAAGTTTTTCCAAGACTCTTTCTGTATTTATCAGTACCCTAATTCTTGGATTCTGTCATTATGCTCCATGTAAATATGAAACTTGTCACTAACAGCATGAAGAACATAAGCAGGTAACTGAGACTCCATACACCAGTTAACATTTGAGTGAACACTGTTTAACAGCTCTTACACTTCATAGAGGTCAGTATACATCTACAGCATGGTATGAAACATAAACCACCCATGTTTAGCTCACTAATGCAAGGGAAGCTTTGATCTTTATTGGCAGTGTCTGTAGCAGCAGCATATGGCTCTGCTGGGCAGGTGATACAGTGTCAATATACTCTATGTTTATATAGTTCTTTATTAGTAAAAGTCTCCCAGAAGCTGAGGGTGAAAGTTCAGCATCCAAAATTTTCCACTTCTGTACAAGTTTCCTGTTCTTATCTTGGGTATTGAATGTGTTCTGATTGCTTACCTCCAGATTTCAGCCCAAAATGATAGCAATCTGTCTCCTGTTTGAAGAACCTAGAAGAAAAGAACATACTGGTGTATTGCTGTGCATTGCTATTTGCATATATCACTATGTGCTATGGCAATATGGAGATATTTATATTCCCTTTAGAAGAAGGTATTGTGGCAATTTCTCTGAGCCTGTTAAAAAGAATTTCTTTGTTGCAGATTACACTGTTCCTCAGGTACTGCTTTCTCATGCTAAAGTTTTTGTTGTCAGGACAAGTAAAATAATGACTAGATAAGAAATGTCTTATGAGCAGAACCTTTTACAACTTCATCCTGCAAGTCTCTTGGGCACAGAGATGTTCAGGTACCAAATTCCTATAGTCACTATTCAGCCAGCACTGAGAAACCATGACATTCTGCCATATCACACTCTGCATGAAGCAGCTTCCTTTTCTTTCTTTATAGAAATTGAAGACATGCAGCTTTTCATATGATCAGAATCTGAGAAATCAACCTACCCAGATGCTTAAAAAACAATTAAAGGGAGGGAGTGAACAAAGTCAGCTCCTGGTTCCTGCAGCTGTCAGTGCCCATAAATCAGGCTCTGGTTTTCCTTTTGATGCAGGACAAGAGCATTAATTTAATTAATGGGTTTGACTTGCTCTGGAAACACAGCAGAGAAATCACCCTACCCACACCTTTCACAGAAGCTGCAAACATACGAATGTTATTGTGTATTTACTCATAAATGCTTTCCACGTCGTTGTGCTAGGTACAGTTGAATGCCTCAGGGAGGTGGCAAGTCAATGACTGCAACAAATCCTTCTTTGGACACCCAGATCAGAGCCACAAAGGAGAAGCAGGTTAGCTCCTGTTTTCTTGGTTCTACCCGAGTTCTGCTTAACAAAGGCGTTAATAATGGCTGCTACAGAAAACTCATAGGGAAAACTGAAAGTGTTTTTTTTTCTGTTTTCCATGATAGGGGATTTAATTATAATATGAAAAAAAAAATAAATCTAGTAGGTTTATCCTGTCTCTCTGTTTAAAAAAAAGAGTAGCTAATATTTTCAAAACTGTCCCTGCAATGTGGCTCATCAGGAATACGTCTCTGTTGTTTGGTTTTTTTCTTGTAGTTTTAATTCTACCTTATTATGTGTAAACAGACACACAAACTGTCAGACTGGGTCAGACCCCAGTTCAGTGCTGTAGTCAGGTACCTCCAAAGAAGTTGTGCAAACACCCCTTGGGGAGACGGTATTATGCAGCTTTTACATCACATCAAACATGGCTTAAGTCTCTGAGTTTGAAGACTTGCATTTCCCTAAAACTTCTAGCTTTTTAAACTTAATTTTGTCCTTTTCACTGTTGTAGTGCTGGCTAGTGGTTTTTTTTTTTTTTTTTTATTATTTTCTAGGAAAAACTCATTATGCTCTTTCCCTTAGTAGCAGAATTATAGATAGGGGTTGCCCAGACTAGTTATGCTGGAAGAAGAATCTTGATTTCCTCCGTTCTGAGCTAGTCCCTTTTTTGATCTGATGGAATATTCCCTGGTATTTGTGTTATATATCAAATTGGTTACACTTCCCGTTTAGTTTACAATGAAATGTAGAATTTAGTTGCCCAGGCAGCTAGAAGACTTTGAAAAATGTATACTGAGAAATGCAGCTTTTTCTATAGAAGAAAGAGTTATTCAGAGCATTCTTTGAGCTTTTCTATATGGATGAATCTTTTTGGTTAGTGTGGATGACCTACCTAGGCATCCAAGGAGAATCAGGCATCTAAGTTTCAGGATAACATTACCAGACCTGTGGTAAGTGCATTGATGAATATTTATCTGGAACTTCAGATTGACTGAGTGTTAAGAGTGCAAGTCAAACCAATGCAGATTTTAATTAGGCAAAATCTCATACTTCTGTTCCTTTCCCTGTCATGCTCACATACTGACAAGGTCCATGATCCTTGCTTTTAAACAGTCATGCCAAAACAAAAACATCTGTAACAGATTTCAGTCAAAAAAAATGCTTCTTCTGAGTTTAAATATTTGAACAGACTTATAGCTGTCCTGGCCAGCACTGACATTGGTAGCTCTGGGAAATGTTCACATAGAATGCCAGACACCAGGCAACTGATGCGCTGGGTCTGCATTTGTTGTGAGAGAGCATTTTTTCATTTAACTGTAGAATAAATATTTTAGCTTTTTCATCTATATATAACTGCTTTAATCAAAAGACTTTTATAATTTCTAAAAATTATTATTAAAGCTATACTTGGCAGCATTTTATCAGGTAAAAATAAATTCATCAGCCTGATTTCATTAGCATGACTTTGTGTAAATGCTGTGTTGCACATTCTAGGCTTTGACCTTAGGATGGCTGAAAAAGTAAATCATCATCTCCAGATGGCTTCATATCAGTACTGGATAAGGCCATTTTCAGTGTAGGGACAGTGAAAGAGGTTGCCTTTCTTATACTCCTATTTACTGGGATTCACAGCACATGTTAATGTGAACTAAAATTTACTGCAGTTTAGCCTTCATTGCTCTATGTTCTACCATGCCTTCTCCACAGCAGTGGGCCTTCCTCCCAGGGGAAGAAACTCGTGTGGTTCTTAAGCTTGGTAAAAGCTGGACTGTAAACCACTCGTATTTGAGTGCTAGACTTAGCTCTGTGATATTTTATTGCTTAGTTACTGAAGCATCTGACAAATTAAAGGGAGGGACTTATCTGCACGTCATGCCCTGCCTTTAGCTGATCAACCCACCTCTGCATTGTGTGAGGAGTGTCATGGGGATGCACTGTGGGGAAGCCTTGTTTTCAGGCTCTTTGTGCTGTACTGGAAAACACTGAGGCTGAGTGCTTGGCTGTAATGCTATAGATGTCACCTAACAGTAGGATGGGACTTACAGCTGGGTAGAGCCAAGGGCATGCTGAAAGCAATGACCTCACACAGTCTTGTGAATGCTCTGCGTCCTGCAGTCCCTCTTTGCAGGTCTGCCATGGATCTTTTCCTTGCTTTCAGTTACCGGGCAGCTTGTGTTGTCCATATTCTTACAACAAGTCATGGGGTGAAGGGGAAGGGAAGATGTGTGTGCTGTGGATGTCTTCTTCTTTCACTGTCTTTTTCCATTAAAACTTGTGGCATGCACTACCTGATGCAAATGTATCCATGTGATGAGCCAGTCTTGCCAGCTTTTATCTGGGTTGCAGATATGTCTCTTACGACCCGGCTCTGTAAGCAGTATTCACAGACACCCAGCCATCTCCCAGTCTCTTTCTATTTTCAGGCAGTGGTGACAAAACAACTTCTAATTTAGATACATATGAAGGTTTCTGGAGAGTGTAACTCACTCTCTTAAGCTCTTCTGATGGCAAAGAGCCATGGGGAGCCACCTGTAGAAATGGGATTTCCCTCCATTCATGTTTTTGAAGATGTGGAAATGGATGATATTGAATCACAGGCTATAATTTAGACAGTGAGAAGATTGCAGACTGATTCTTTAAGTAGAAAAATCCCTTGAGGAAACACATTACATCTATAATCCTACCAGTCAGAAGATTAGAGATTCACTCAAAAGCTAACTTTCTTAAATGGCTAAATAGTAAAGATTGTGCTAGTAAAGGTAAGAAATGTATTTTGCTGGAGGCTACAAAAATTGAGGAACTTTGAGGACTGGGATTTCTTTTCCAGTATGTGTAGTAAGAAAATGTTCTGAGCTATAATTAGTTGAACATGACTCTTCTATTGCAGCATTTGAAATAATTTTCATTACATAGATGTGTGGTTAAAAGAATCCCAATCTGCTTAGCATTTGCTTATAAAACTGGAAAACACGTTCAGCCCCAACTTCAGGGTGAGACTTGTTCATTATAGTTCCAAGTGCCGCAGTGTGGGCTGTGGCAATCCCAAGCACGACTAACAGGCTGGGTAGAGAATGTATTGAGAGAAGCCCTGAGGAGAAAGACTTGGGGGTGTTGGTTGATGAGAAGCTCAACGTGAGCTGACTGTGTGGGCTTGCAGCCCAGAAAGCCAACCATATGCTGGGCTGCATAAAAAGAAGAGTGACCGCAGGTGATTCTCCCCTTCTGAAGCTGTGATCTTGTCAGGCCCCACCTGCAGTCCTGCATCCAGCTCTGGGACACCCAGTGCAATAAGGACATGGACCTGTTGGAGTGAGTCCAGAGGATGCCATGAAGGTGATCAGAGGGCTTGAGCACTTCTATGAAGACAGGCCGAGAGAGTTGGGGTTGTTCAGCCTGGAGAAGAGAAAGTTCAGGGGAGACCTTAGAGTAGCCTTCCAGTACCCAAAGGGGACTACAGGGGGCTACAAGGAAGTGGAAAGAGACTTTTTACAGGGGCATGTAGGGAAAGAACAAAGGGTAATGGCTTTAAACTGAAAGAGGGTAGATTTATGTCAGTTATTACAAGGAAAATATTCTGTACTCTAAGGGTGGGAGACACTGGGACAGATTGCCCAGAAAAGCTGTGGCTGCCAAGGCCAGGTTGGATGGGGCTTGGAACAACCTGGTCTAGTGGAAGGTGTCACTTTGCATGGCAGGGGGATTGGAACTGGATGAGCTTTAAGGTCCCTTTCAACCCATATCATTTTATGATTATAGTACATAACTGTATGAATATTCCCCTGACACAAAGAATGAACCAATGTGGAATAAAGGTGCATCAGATGACATTTTGAATATTCAGTGCTAACAAATACTGGCTTGGGAGCAGGTTTTCCCATCACTTCTGTTATGTGTGGCATATATACATATATATTCCCACTTGCTGTGGTTGGTGTGTGGAAAGCTGTGAACTATACAAGTTCGTTTTTAATAGTGTTCATTCCTCTAATTAGAAAGAGAAGTGAGTCACAGTGGCTGTTGCCTCTTTTTCCTGCTTTTGGTAGGGTACATCCTCCTTTTGAAAATGAGGTTGTTTTTTTTTGAGAGGGTGAAGCCAGGATTCCTCTTAGGAAGTGTGATATTGAGTGGAACAAATGGATGGATCCTTATTTTATAGTGGGCCTACATTTATGTAGCTTATCTTACATCAGTAATCAGTGTCAACAATATATGCTCTGACACATATATTTGTTCTGCGATTTGTTATAAAATACTTGTACCCACAGTTTGAACACCCCCATGGCATCTAGGGGGTGGGGGTTTGCAGTCCAAGGGAGCTTGGCTGACAGATTCCTGGTATCTGCATCTCTCAGAGCACCTAGTGCTGGAGAGCCAAGGCTGGAGCTGGTGTCAGTGAGGTGAAGTGTTAATGATGCATACTGGAGGCTTATTGTTTTTTCTGAAGTTACTAAACGTATGAGGGAGATGTAGAGCTGTCCACAAAGGCCAGAAAGCCGCCTTGCCAAAGTAGTCAATAGGTCTACCCTTTCTCCTCCTGCTTCCTGTGCAGGTAGCACACTGTAAACCACGTGAAGACCTGAGTAGGGTAGCTCCTCTGGGTAAGAAACAAAGACATTTTTGATAAAATTTAATGTGCCCATAAGGGTTTAAAAGGCACATAAAATCCTTCTCTTGGTCCATTTGAAAGTTCTAGCTTTAATGCTATCAATTTTTCATCTTCCAGCAAAAGAAAAGGAGGATGTATCAGCAGTGATTTCTCTGAGCAAAGCAGGCAGTAGCAAAGATGAAGATTTTGGAAGTCTTCTTAGCAGAGCAGGCAGTAATGAAAAAGGCAATTTTAAAAATGAAAACATTTCCCTCATGTGGTTCCTGGTGCCCTTTCAAAGTGAGTAGAGAAGGTGTTTTTCAGACAAGCTACTGGAGTTCAATTAGACTGACCTAAGTTTTAGTTCTCTTTCTGCCACAGTTTTTCACACTGATCAAATTTAACTTTCTTAAGATCATGTTATGGCCTGGATGGGATTTGGGTTACAGAACCTTTCATTGACAGAGTTTAAATACAGAAAATGTCCCCTGAATGGCTGCCTTGCGTGTATGCTCATCTGAGCTAAGAAAACTGAAATAGGACTTTTTGTGATTTGGGCAGACGAAACTTTTTAGAAGGAAAGTAAACGCTGTTACAGCCCAGAGCAAATGTTACTGGGTATGACTTATGCTATTTATATACGTTGTTAATTAGAAGAAGTGAAGGTTATAGGCCCACTCTTCTATATTTGTATCATTATCTTTGTGCTGACTGCTCACAGTGACATAATAAATGGCATGAAACTCTCACTAAACACCTATAAACTCAGTCGTGTGCATCACATCCCACAGTTAGAGGAACTAGTTATGCATTTAAAGCAGTTTTATCTAGAAATAGAAATTCTTACTGGGCATTTCTTCAGCAGCATCTGCTCTCTTTATTTAACTGAACTAAAAACTACTTTAAAATGCATTGACGACATCAACATTTGAATAAGACTATGGAGTGATGGTTCTAGGGTCCAAGCATTTGAAATAAATAAAAATTATTTTCAAAGCATGAAATTACTTTTTCTTGCAACCTATTCTTTAAGATTGCTAATCCTTTGAGTTTGACAGTCCAAGCATCTATTTAAGACTGAAGCCTTGTTTGCCCACAGAAATGGCACTGTTATGAAGCAAGAGTAAACTAATCAAGATAAACTAATTTTAAATCAGTGTATCATTCTTATGTACAAAATTGCTTTGATTTAACTACACCAGTGCAACACATTTCTTTTTTAGAGCTGTGTGTGTAGTACACATTGGTCTTTCCACAAGCTGCTCTGAGCAATGGCTTTGCAGCTGAAGCTGTGCCACTGCAGTATTTTATCCAGGTTGGATTCTCACATCTCCTTAGCTGAGAGACCCCTGCAGTGCCCCTGTGTGAGACTGGCTTCCTTGGGCTTTGCCAGGTGTTGGTATTTACTTGTAATCTGCAAATGCGGGAATGAAACCAAAGGGATAGTTTTAAATAGTAAGAGACATCCCTACTGTTTGCAGCCTTTGAACACTTCATCTGCAAAGAAGGCCTCAAATTCAGGTATTTTCTGTTGTAGGTTTAAATTAACTAACTGGTGTAATTTGTATGTATTCCTGGGATTTTAAAGAGTCAATGCAAAGCTTATAGTTAATTAGTATTCCCTTTGATTTTATACTAACAAATGCTATGTACCACATCTTGAATGAGCTTTACTTAAATTTGGAGTTGCTGAGGATGGTTAAGTCTATAGCAAAGGCTTCCTTTATCTGCAGTACAATCAGATATGATTAACCTAAGTAAGCCCTTCAGAGATTTGATTTGATTCTCACAATGGATGGTTCCCTGGTTTTGAAATAATTTTTTTTTTTTTTTTTTTTTTAATGTTTAAATCAGTTACACTTAAAATCCTGGACCTCCATTACCCATCCAAAAGCCAGTATTGATGCAATAATTATCTTTTACAAATCACCTCTAATTAAGGGCATAAGTGATCTGTGGGAACTAAAAATGAGTATTATTCCTAATGGTAAGGACTTTTTTCCCCTCAGCTGTTTGTTTCTCAGTTCATACTGGCAGAACATGTATACAGACTGGAGACACCGGAGCCCATAAAGGTCTGTCCTGTCGTTTGCATGGCAGTGTTCTAGGTCTTTCGTTGTGGTGATTTACACCACACTGGCCCAACATTTTGACATCTAAAGACATTCACATTTATTGTATGCATTTTTTTCAAATGGTATGTTGTAATGAGGCTGAGTATGGAATGGTAAGTCTGGTTTTCAGAAGCCACAGAAAATGTAGCTTTGTGCTGGTTGAGAAAACACACATTTTTGTTTGTGGTTGCTTTTTGAAATTCTTTGTGAAAAGACAATTCCCCCTTAACTTTATAGGATGATCTTTGTGATGGTCTTTCCCTATTTGAGGGAGCTGTGAGGTTCTTGTACCCCTGGGAAAAAACATCAGGGCTTAGGTTTTGTGTTCCTTGTTAGGCTACCAGTTTGACATCAAAAGAACTGAGCTGCTTTGCTGGTTTGGATCACAGTGCTAGTAAGATGAGATGCTGAAGTGACAGGAAAGTGGTTTTGTTGCTGATGGAGACCCAGAAAGCTGCCAGATTCTATCAAATTCTGCCTTGTTTGTGTAAAAAAGACACCAGAATTCATTTCAGCTAGGGTGGGCTGGCAAATCTGCATAAAATTGTAGTTGGTGCTTTTCTAAACCTTGTGCTATCTGATCAAGTTTCAGTCTACAAGGCTCATTGTGATGAAGTGAGGAAGAGGTCTGAAGGAGTAAGATATTTTTCTCCTTTACAGAAAAGAAGGCTTTTTCACACTGTGCTATCTGGCATATTACCTCTTCAAATCTTTTAAATGTATCAAGCTTATATCTTTATTTTCTCTGTAACAAAACTTTCTTCCAGCCAAAGTGACTTATGAGTGATTTGTGCTGTACATTCCTGTAACAACTAAATTCCTGTGATGCTGAGGTACTGCTTAGAGGTGGCCCTTTTCTCACCTATTCTCTGTGTATGTATTCAACAGGAAAAAGTGAATTTGAAGATTCACAATGAACAAAAGTAATGAAAAAAACTATCCAGTCTGCTGTGTCTAGAGCTTAATCCAAACCTATGAGGTGAGAAAGAGCCTGTGAACTAGAGACCTTGACACCCACTGAAACCATTGCATTGCCCTAAGACAGGTGGAGCTGAGGGTGTCTTGAAGGTGTCTTTTTGGCCACTGCTACTAAGTACAGCATCTGGTGACCCCCCAGCAATGGGGGGCAAGGTTTTCCCCAAAGGTGAGAAGATAGAGAAGCAGCTGTCTGCTGATATCCTCCTTTCTTCCTCTAACAAAGGTGGTATTGAATAGTGAGAAACCAACAAGGGAGTTGCAAAACAAGCCTGCTGTTTAAATTGCAGTGCTTGCACTGGTGTGACATTGTCTTAAAAAAACAGGCTCTGCTACAACCTTTGTGGGGAAAGGTGAGTGGAAACCCATCACTGTTGTTGCCTTTGGAAAGGAATACATTGTGCATAATGTGTACAAAAGATAAAAAGGTTGGCTACCTCAAGCTATTTTGAAAGATTCCCTGATATTTTTTTTTCCATTTCTTTTTCAGATGATAGAAAATTTTACATACATGGTAGAAGTGTAAAAGCTTTGGAGCTTGGGCTTAGGGAAAGGATGTCTCCATATGCAAGACCTAAGAAGAGGGAAACAGGTGGCAAACATTAATATTAGGGCAATTAGCTGCATGATTTGGGTGGAGTAATGAATGGGGAGGACAGCTCTGTTATTAAGAGTCCTGACTAACATCCAGCAGTCTGTGGTTTTCCTGCTGGTGTTGCCTGCTTGCGCTCTCTGTTGCCCAGTGGTGGCCGGGCTGCAGGAGTTACTTGTTGCTCCAGCAGCAATGTGCCGCATCACACAGAACAATTCACAAAAGTCCTGCCTAGCTGTGTGGGATATTAGTACTTATTATGTATAGGCTTTTGCTCTGCAGAATCTATGTAGCTGTCTGAAGTCCTGGGCTTGGCAGTAGTATGGGCTTGGCAGCAGCACGCTCATGGCAGGTCTCTTCTGTCTGAGCAAGGCAGCTTGACAGTCATGTTGTCCAAAGCAACTTAAGGTTCACAAACCTGGGGTTTTACTGACCTTTAAGAATGTCTGCTGCTCTGGGTTTACTCTGAGCCCACCTCATGCACAGGGCAGACACCAGAACACACTGCTCTCAAAGCCACAGAAGGCAGTGGCCATTAGGCATCGTGCAATAATCTCCTGATGCCACCTATCAGTTGGGATTTCAGGTACCAAAGGGATTAAAAACCAGAGCACTGATTTCTCAGGGATAGTGTATTCTTTACTATAAGTAAGATGGGATTGGGTTATGATTTCTTATTGTCCCTAAACCGAGCAGATGCCAGAAGTCTAGATCCAGTCTGGTACTGCCTAGGTAATCTGTGTTTGACTAGGGTGTGTCTTATTAGGTGTCTTGGTGACAGCCAGATAAATGAGGTTTTTATCACTTACGGTGCCTGTAGATGCTGCTGTAAAACAAACAAGGAAATACTGCAAAAACCTGAAGGTAACTCAGAGGCAAAGCACCTACAGCGTTTTTATACAGGGAAATCCTGCAGGGAGGGGGCAAAAGCCCTGAAGTATAATGGGAGCTGGGTAATTGCACACTGTGAGTAACAAACACCTCTGAATTTTCTAGCCATCTCACCAGGATGCTTCAAAAAAGCAATTCAAAGAAAGCTTTGTGGCAATCAATTGTGATCTTTGCTTTCATAGGGATCTATTCAGGCCTCATGGAAAGCAAAAGAAATGCCTGGACAAAGTAAAAAAGTGAAGCCCAGGCTCTGTTTCAGTCATACCTTTGTTATCTGGCCTTTTAAAAGGGCTCATTGACCCAAGTGCTAAGTGTTTGTGTTGCTTTCTGCTGGACTAGAAATAGTGTTTCTTAGGGGGAGAAAAGTGTATTGGCTCCACGAGGAGATTTTCTCCAGTCAGGCATTTCAAGGCTTTATAATGCTTTACCCTTCATCTGCTACATAGGTGTGTTGTTTTTCCCATGGGAGGAAAGTAGCAAAAGATCTCTCTGTGTGGGAAGGTAGCATGGGAGGAAGGTGAAGCAAGTTCAGCAAACAGGCTTGTTTGAAATAACACCCTAGAGAGAGATTGCAGATTTTTGGAGACTGGGGTCCATGTGGTAGGTGGGAGGGGTTTTCTGTGCTATTGATTAATTTCAAATTGTGTGGGATTTTCTTGGCATAAATGAATGGGGGGTTTGCCAACTTAAGCTTAATTTTCCTTCTGTCAAATGAGTTGCTAGAGCTGTGTGATGAGGAAGTTTTGAGGATGAAGGACTCTGGAATCTGCAGGACTTGACTGAGTTAACCTTTCCATTTGTTTGGGAGAGGGAGCATGGCTTTTCCTGGGCGGTAGCATATTTACTTATGTCGTTTCTTTCGCAAAGTTTCCAGAGCCTTGTTAAAAAAAATCCTGTATATCTGCTGGAGCACAAAAAGCTTTTCTTATGATATCTTTGTATGTTATGCTCCTTACCAGGGATGCCATGGAGATAAGGAAAACCAAAACAACCTGAATAAAGTATAAATTCTGCAGAGTGACAATAGAGACTTGCACAGATTGGGAAACAGAAGGCCAAACCTAGAAAACAGGTGGCTTTTGATGGACTCAGTCCTTGGGTTAGAGAATCTATGCCAGTATCTAGGTGAGCTGTTCGACTGCACTAGCACTGAACTGCACAGTGAGCTCTGTGAACAGAAGAATATTGCAGGCTGTAGGAATGTGAGATAAAGTAGAACTGAACAGGCCAGAAAAAAATATGTTTTGCTGAGCAAAGAAATCTTAGTCTATGATTAACTTTATTTCATGTCAAGAGTAGAACATACAAATCTCTAGGTTCTTTCATGGCATGATACTGAACAATATAAGCCCTGTAGCACAGAAAGCATACCACTGCTGGATTATCTGTCCTAAATGTAGAGAAATTTATTCAGGTTTACTTTATCCTAACAAATACTCATTTAATGCAGCTGTTACAACAGTACAGCCCTCAGCTCTGCAATAAGCCGTGCTTCTGAGGCTCATCTCAAGCACTGGCCTTATGAAACAATTTTTTGCAGATTCCTTGTTTTGCATCAAGCTGCAATTATACAGACAATGGAAAATACTTTCATAAGATTGGAAGAATCAGTGCTTCACAGGCTTTAAAATTGTGTGACAAAGCCAAATTAACATGTGGAAGCTTAACAGGTTAAGGCAACTCAACATTTTGTTGAGGTTTGTTGGGGAAAACATGAAAATTTAGCTCCTTGAAGGACAAACAGAACCCACAGGGAAAAGAGCTGATACGGGTTTCACTGTTTCACAGGAAATTGAGGCAGATACGGGAAAAATAAAATGTATTTTGTGCATATTTTAGCAAGATTTCAGGTCATAACTGGATCTTCAAACTGGAATGTAAACGGAAGGAAAAGATACTGAAGCCTGTTTGTTAATAGCTTAAGTTTGCAAGAGTTGCATCTCTAGTTTGTTACTGCTAGCCCAAAGTGAATCCTACACAGAGACGTAGGTATGATCCACAAAACGCATGCTATAAATTCATTGTTCAGCCAAAACTTTTATGTTCCTGACAAGACTAAAAGAGAACACCATGAATTAACAACTCAGCCTCCTTCCCAAATTTATGGCTTCCTGCAGGTCTAAGAAATAGAAGGCTGTGCATAAGACAGACAGTGTTAGGGCTAAGGCATATACAGAAGAATGGAGTGGGAGAACTACATGTAAAGCTTGCAGAACAATATACTTGGTGCAGGTGAGTCAGTTTGAAAGAAAAAACTGACTTTGCTCATACTAAAAAAAACAAACCTCAAACTCAAAATTTCCTTACCCTGTTGTCCTGTATAGAAATCAATTTTCTCACTTTCATCATTATTCTTTATCCTTGTTGCTTTTTAATTAGATCATGACATGAAATCCAAATAAATAATATGGCTTGCGTTGTGTCATCTGAAGAAGATCATTTCCTTGGAAGAAGAATTTGAGGGCAGAGTTGGTGTATTTTGTGAGCAAAAGGGTAATATTGTTTGTTAGGTCAGATATTGGTCATTCACAGTTTGGATGAATGCCTAGCATGTAGGGGCACCAAAAGCTTAGATCTGGTGTTTCTCTGAACGGTAAGGCTGTGGTGTGCCTGGCTCAAGCAGTTATTTCCGAGATGATCTTTTAGCTATAAGTAGAACTGCTTAGACACGGTTAAGTATTGGGATGTTTGAGAAAGATCAAGTACATACACTGAACCTAAGAATCCATCTAAAACTGTGTAAGCCATATAAATAATTTTCTTTATCAGCTTATATCTGCATCAGCTCTCAGATAAGGCATAGCCTGCAAGATATTAATATGCTTGATGCATTTCTTTTTCCTTCACTCATTTTTGTTTGTTTCTGTGTGTGTGTGTGTGTGTGTCTTCTCCCCCAGTTTCAATGCTCAAGATGCTCCACCTACACTATATTGTTCCTACATAACAACTGCAGGAAACATACTGGGATGCATTTTTTTTTACATCACTGTTCCTGAACATTTCATGTAAAGAATGGTCAGTGGAGAGTAGAAAAGCAGAGGATTATTTTGGCCATAGTTACAAAGTACTGTGAAAATGGATAAAGAAACTTTTAAAACAGAGAAGTACAGAAAACACTAAAAGTCACACTCAAAAATCTTGAAGAAAAGACTCCAATACAATACCTTAATAACGACCCTTTTATGTGATGTGACTTTTTCTCTTACATTAGTTCCTTTTTATTCAAATGGTTTTCCTTTTAAATGCAGCACTTAATATGTAAAGCATAAGAGATAATTTAATCTAGTGCTGTTTAGAATGCGGGTGAGCTTTTCCATTTGGTTATTTAAAACCAATTTCCTTCACAGACATTGAGTGATGATGGGTGGCTAAGGGAATGATTAGATGCAATGATTTCATGAACAAGAGCAAAGAGTTCTTATGTTATAATTACAATAATTATTGCTTAGAACAAGGCAGATCCAGAGTATTGACCACTGCATTAAAAAGGTCCAAATGTGGCTAAGATATGGTAATGGTGATATAGCAGGGAAATAAAGCTGCATTTCTGTAGTATTATTGAATTGCTTATCTTGATTGTATTTGCAAGCTTTTTCAGTCTCTCAGTAGAACAATACTTGAATGCTATTGAAAAGTATTCATCGCCTTAAAAGACTTAGTGTTGTCTGGCATTGAGCCTGTTTAGTAATCCTTGTTGTTTTGTGGGGTTTTGTACTTTGTTTTGGGTTTTTTTTCTCCCCCCCTTCTTTTTCTTTTAATCCTGTGCAAAAAATGGACTGCATTCACCAAAATTATCAATGAATATTTCAATATTAAGTCTGACTTGCTGGCCTCTGTTTCAGCAGTGGAGTTGCTCATGATGCTGTATGCTAAAAACAGGCTGATGTTTCCAGCAGAGCTGTTTTTCCAAAGAATTTATGCCATGGCTATAAATGGTGTGTCTCAGTTACTTCTATTATACAGCAAATACCTGCTGCTTGTGTGTTAGAACTTTATATATTGGCCAGGCTGACATATTGTCCCAGAACAAGAGAGTTGCTGACAGTGAGTTGGATTTTTAAAAGGTGTTAGTCTCTAGAGGCAGATTTGGCTCTTAGAGCATTTGGGAGACCTAGATTCAGATTCTGTCTCCTGCACAGAGCCATAGGGTTGATTTAGCTCAGTGTTTCTCCTGCTGGCAAGCTGTGGGTAGCAATGTGTGCTCTGAGCTAACTAGGTGTGCTCTCACTCTTTCCAGGGGAAAGTCCAGCCACGTTGACTTCAGTGTAAAGCCTTATCATGGAAGGATGGCAGAGAAATGAAATAAAGCTAAGGGTGTAGTTTTATGAATACTGGGTGCTGATACTGGCTGTGAAAGCAGCAAGCTGGCCTTCCCCTAGCATCTAGTTCTTTGTCCTTGGCTTTGCTCTGTTTTCTTAAACTGTCTTTGTTTTTTTTTAATGGATCAGCTGCACATTATCAAAGCTGTGTATTTGTTCTCTATATAAACATGAAGTGAATGCACATGTTTTTATGGAAGGTAATTAATTGGATAATTGAACTCAGATAATTTCACTCTGCATTAGTTTTTAGTGTATACTGGTAAATAGGGACTAGCTTTTTAGCAGCCTGTGTGCATACATCCAAAGCATCGGAAAATATTCCCCAAGTGATTTTAAATTAAAAGAGATGTTAAGGTCAGCAACTGGACATTGTACATGGCTGTAGCTTCTCAGGCCCATGGAGGTCTTCAGTTCAGGCCTGATGACTGTTGCTTTTGTTCCATTTACGTTGCAAATGAAATCTTATGGAATTTCTGGTCTTTATCCACGTTTTCCTCTGAAATGGTTGACTCTGTATCTTTCCTGCAGACATTGACTATTACTAATGTTCAGTGGAGACATACACATACTAACAACAGAAATGGAGGGCTGATATCAAGCCGTGCAACATCTGCTAAATTCACATGGGGAAAGGGAATATGAAAACAAATACACAAAGGGCACAGCCACTGAGATGGTAAATATTGTTTTTTCCATGCCACACCCAAACCAAAAATAGAGACAGAGGGGCCCTTAACAAAGCTTTATTCAGGCTCCTGACAGCTGACAGTAACTGCTTGTTTTCCATTGAGCTGTAAGTGAACAAGACTGCCAGCTTATTTCAAAAGCCTGAATTTGCCCGAGACTTACATTTCTTTTGCTATGAATAGATAAGAAGCAGATGGGAAGAATAGCTCTGTGGACATTTGTAGTGCTAAAGTCATGCAAATGCAGTAGCTATCAAGCTTGCAGTCCATAAGGGGAGTAAGAGTTGATAACATTTTTCTGGGGGTGGGGGTGTGGGTGGGCAGCAAGAAACTGCCTGTAGAGTGGAGCAGTGCAGATTTGCTAGCTGGGCAAGAGGAGCAAAAAGCAAAGGAGCTGGAGGGCTGGCTCAGGCTGCTGAACTGAGAGCTACTCTGGATCTAGGAGCTACCCTGGCATGAGGGGGACCTCGAATTTGGTGAGGGCCCCCACTATACCAGCATGGCTGCATGAGATTGCACACAGCCCAGAAGGGACAGGAGGCAATTGCTGGGTGGCTGTGTCAGGGCATAGGTGGCGCTTTCTGCATCCTAGGCTGCTGCACAAAGCTCACGTGCTTACTAAGGTAGATAAAGCTGGGCACTTGTAAACCTACTGCTGATGAAACAGTGGGAAAAAGGGGGAAGTGAGTGTAATAAATACAGCCCGAACAATAAATATGGTCATTGTAATAAGTACAGTGGGCAGGGTAGGCAGTCAGAGGATGAACAGACCCTACAGCCTGACAAGTCCTCAGGACTGTGGGAACATGTCTGCGTATGGCTCATTTGGAACACTCCCTGCCTCTCCTGCCTGGAAGCTGCTTTCAGATGAATCTGCATCAGTGTATCATAAGAGGACATTAATGCCAACTTGCCTGGGCAAAGTGCCTTAGCATCCAGATGTCCCTGTCCTGAGCATGAGAGATGGGGTGGAAATGAAATAATCTGTTTTGAAACAGTCTGGAGAGCTTCTGTCCAGCACAGGTGAAACTGTTTGAATGGGTGGTTTCGACTGGCAGCAGGGTAGCATCGGCACAGCTTGCATTGGGCTATTTCTTTTTCTCCTGGTCTCTGTTGACAGTGTCAGGACTTGATAACTGTTCCCACCGAAGCCAGTATGAAAAGTTGCCATAGTGGACTTCAGATTGAAGAGGTTTTCAAGTCACTGGATGTGTGGTATCCTTGACATAGGATACTCTTGTCTTTCTTACTCAGCTCTTTCAGAAAAAGCAGCTTTCCTGCTATAGCAAGCCTTTGGACCTTGTTTACATAAAATCAGACAAGTAACTGCTCTTGAATAGAAATACACAATTATATTAAATAGCTGGGAAATGATGCAAAGTTGAGCCAGGCCCAGTTGGTAACACTAGAAAAATAAGCCCCAAGGAAATGGCTTACTCCTTGCTCTCCCAAATGGAAAAGTGACTTATGTGAATTAATAATAGAATAGTCAACCAGAAATATTTTTTCTAACCAGAAAGCATCTGTGGCTTTGCAGCAAACATCTGTGGTTGAAGTGAAAAAAAAAAAGGAAGTTAAACAAACTTGTGTAAAAACTGCAGACAGAAAAACGTCACACAAAAAGAAAACTTCGGCCTTTTTCTTCCCTGCTTCCTGCTGTAAGTGATTAAACGTTTAGTTTCCAAACAGTGTACTCGTCTCAGTAAAATTTTAAGTTCCTCCAAATGTCTAAGTGAAACTGACTCAGAGGAGAGCTCACAGGAAAATTGCTGCCTTTTTTTTCCCCTTTCCAATAATCCCTTTTGACCTTTCCACAAAAGCTCATTTCTTTTGTTCATTTTAGTATCAAACTTTCAGTAAGTAAAACTACATGTTTGTTACCTGTTCTCCTTAGCAATACATCCTGCTTGCCAGCACCCTTCTGTAGCTCAGCAAAAATCAGTGATTTCCATGCATCACTGCTTGGGCATGAAGTTTTGTCATTACTTCTCTGGCATGATCAGGTGCTAAATGAGGTGCCAGCTTAGTCCTGGCTAAGGAACAATGGGGATTTGGCCTCCTGCTTGGTGTTAGCTGTGCCCTCCCCACAACAACTGTGTTATGTGGAAATCATGGGCATACTCTGCTGATAGATGACCATATATAATATTCAGATAAACAGAGTCTGAAGGAGGAATTTTAAGTTCCAAACAAGTATTTATTGCCTGACTACATTTCATCATGTTTCAGTGTGTTGCCTGTGTTGAGCCTCCACCACCCCAAGTCTTTTGTGAAACGGTATCAGTGGAAAATGTAGACAATGCTGAGGCCATGTTTAACTAGATACTGTGCAAACTTAGCAAAAGACCATCCCTTCCTGAAAGACGTGAAGAAAGCCTTTCCTTGGCTTTCCTTCAGTAAAGCCTAAGAGCAAATAGTTTAAGTAAGTTTGTTTCCTTGAGATCAGATAGAAACAATCATGTGGTTAAGAAGGGCCTCAGCACTCACACGTTAACCTTGCACAGTGACCACTTTCAACCAGGCATTCCAATAAAGCCATAGTTCCCTTCACTTGCAGGTTTTGCCATCTGCCCGCCTATCTAGAGCTCTGCAAAAATCACTGGGTTGGTGATTTTCTGTATTAGCCTTCAATCTGGTACAAGTTTTCTGAGCTTTGCAAGGCTTTTGAAAGATCTGGATTGGCTTTTGATCAACGCTCGGTTTAGCTCTGGTTTTGGGGTAAAGAGAAAACTGTTCCAAAGCTCTGGTAGTGTTTCGATTTTTATGTTTGCTGGACTTCCTCCAAAATCCAAGTGAAAAAATATTTCTTAGGTTTACAGTAATCTCAGTTTCCAAGAACCTCTCTCTTTCCTTGTTTATGAGATGGAAGTGTTTGATTTGTGTCTTCCCCGTGAAACAACACTACATTTGACTCCAGATTCATGTGAAAAAACAGGAGAATAGGTTGGCTCGTTTAATTAGAAAAGGTAATAATTAGAAGAGTACAAATTCCTTTTGTAAGGAATCAGTAAAATCATGGGTGTAATAAACCATCTGAACTATTAGAGTGCTAGACAGCAGATGCTTCATTTGTATTTGTTTAGGAAAGGAGTTATGGCTTCCTCTCATTCAGTGTCCAGCCTGTCTGGTCACAGAGTAACTTGTGTCCATTCTACCTTCTACCCTACAACAATTCTTTGTGTGATTGACATTCGACAGATCTAACTACTGAGTTACTGAGTGCTGGTTTACCACGACACACCTGATTTGTACAAACATTTCTGAAAAGGGACTGGCCATGGCAGGCTGTTCCTAGCATGTCAGGTGCAACATTCCTCCTCAGGCAAAGCCTTTCTAAAAGGTTGGCTGTTTATTTGGGAGCGGGTGCGCTCCTCTCACTCCCCTGAGATTTAAATTTAGCTTAGCAAATAAGCCCCTTATCTAAAAGAGTTTCTAAACATATTTTTGTAAAGAATTTAAGTTCAGAGGTCAATTATAGTAAATTTGGAACAGTTCTGTCAAAGTGTAGTGGCTTCTTGTTGTGTTCCCACCAGCGCGGTTGTGAGTGACTCTGCTGAGGGGGGTCAAGGATACGGTTCAATTTGATAAAAAGATGTTTGATGACTCAGGCTAAACATGCTAGGCCAGATTTGGGTCTTGGCTCTCCTCAGCATTACACCTACTATTTTCGAGATAGGCACCCTGAAAGTGAATGACAATATTCATTTTTTGAGGTGCTACTGGTAAACCTGTTTAGGCTCAATTTTTTTCAGATTTATTTTTATGTGCTGGTAATAACCAAACCCTGTGTTTTGGGTGTTTTTTTTTTGTTTTGTTTTCAAACAAAAATGAGAGCTTATCTGCAGCTAGTTGCTTTAGCTATTACTGTTCACTGCTCCTTAGTATCTCCTATATGAGGAAGAAATAAAAATGGGGTTTATACAATAAACTGAGGAAAAAAATACATCGCTTACAATCACCACTCAGTTATTGCAGGAGTAAAATAATCAACACTGCTTGCTGATTTTGTGCAGTGGGAATCCTCAGGGCGTGGACATCTTATGTATCTTTCAGTCAATATAGATTCTGTAGCTGTATAGAATGTAGTCTCTAACTGCATTCCTCTAAAGGGATTAAAATGCTGAGTATTTAGAACACTGAAAACAATTACAGTTTAAAGAAAAACTGTGATGTGAAAAAGGTCTTTGTGATAAAAATGCTAATGCTGTACCCTGGAAAAACCCTTCCACACAAAGGGAAAACCATGAACTCCTGCAATATTGGCAGCAATTCTCAGTGAAACTTTATCACTGCATGTGAAAATGGATATGCTTGAATGCAATTTAAATTCTTGATTAAGTGGGTTTTAACTGACTTTCCTCTTACTCCCTGTTTTGTAATTTTTTCCTCTTTTTATGGAGCACAGCAATACTCCCCATCTGCCTTTCGTTTGCTTTTGTAAGATTTTTTTGTTTTAAATTCACCAAATTCTAGGTGGGAAAATGAGAAATCCTTTTTTTCAGTGAGGAAGCCACATCCATTGAAATACACTTGGGTTGAAGTAACTGAAACAATGTGTAATTCATGATATAAGTAAGGTCAGAAGAGTTCTAAATCCCTTCACTGCAGACACCAAAGATATGTTAACTCCCCCTTTACCCCACAAACTCTAACACAACCACTTCAAGAACTAAGAAATCTCTAAAAATACTACTTTTTAATGTAAATTTGGCTTTAAAATATCTTTTGTTTTGATTTCTGCTGAGCCGAGTGTGTTTCTGAGAATAAAAACAACACTGAATCTACAACAGGTGGAAAAAGCGAGATCAGATATTTTCAGGATAAAACTATTAGATTATTTTGAAAGCTAAAAAAGGAGTACAAAATATGCTCTCTAAATAATTTCTCTTAAAAGCCCAACGTTACAAGTTTAAAGGAAGAAGAACTTTTCCTACCTGCAGCTTTTGTGTGGATCAGGAAGTGTAGCTTTTTTCTGATTACAATCTTCCATGGCTTAGCTTGGCTTCTGCATTTGAATGTTAAATATGTAAGAATGCCTTGTTTAGCTTGAGAGTTTGCATGACCTCTTAATGAGACACTGTAGTTGGTGTCATTGGGTATTAAGGTGTCATGTGACTGTAGATGAAAATAAAATCCTTCAAAGTTTGCATTTAATACTTCCTAGAATCTGTAACCCTTTACCTGCAAGCTGGATGAAAACCTGACAGAACTCACCGCCGTCTGGTCAGGGTTAGAAAAAGAAGAGGAAGAACATGTGCCAAGTATTTCCTTTACTGCTGGGACAGTCACAACGACCACAGCTAAGCCTGAGCCCGTCAGTGTATGAATGCTCTCACTTGCATGTTCTTAAAATTAATCTACCTGTATCACAAACGGTGCTGGAGGGATTTGGCAGAAAGTTCCTCTGTTACATTTTATTTAGCACTGACGTTTAATCCCCACCGTTCTGGGTAGTGATCTGTAAGGGAACTTGGCTCTAAAGTATATTTGCAAGCATTGCAACAGGTTTACCTGTGAAAGTTGCTCACTTTCCTGGAATCAGTTTGGTTTGGGTGTGCTGTTTCAAAGTGTGCTAAAAAAGAAGTTCTGCTGCCACAATCCGATTAGGAGAGCGTTCCCTGTGCAGGATGCCTGATTTAATTTAGCCAGTACCCGCAAGCAGCTGGGTGAGGTGTTCCCAGCTTTAATCTTTAACATATATCGATGTACCTGGAAACTGTGTTAAAACCCCAGCCTCCGGGGAAGAACTGGCACTGACGTTGCATCACCTAACTGCATGGGTCATAGCCGGGGGTCCCCAGCAGCTCTGACGCAGCGTACTGATAGCGCCTTCGAAATGTTCTGCTAAATCCCCTCTTTGTGATGTTAAGCCTCATAGCAGCAGATATACGAAGTTCAGCTGCTGTATGAGTAGGTGTGCTGTTCTCGCCCTGAATAATGCTGGGTTTAGGGTTCCCTCCTTGCCTGGGGGGCGGATTGCATCCCTGCTTTCCCAGTGGAAGGAACGTGTTGGAGCCCTGCTTGTCTTTCTCATGCAAAGTATCCTCCTAAACCGTCTAAAGCAGCGGGCTGGGTTTGCCCTTACACTTCCCCTAGTATGGGCTGCAGTGAGCACTGTAACACTCTGCCCAGGGAGGTTGTGGAGTCTCCCTCTCCTGGAGACATTCGAAACCTGCCTCGATTCATTCCTGTGTAGCCTTCTCTGGGTGGCCTTGCCCCAGCAAGGGATTGAACTGGATGATCTCTAAAGGTCCCTTCCAACTCAAACCATTCTGTGATTCCTTGATGAGACTGTCAAACTCAGTTCAGTGGTGGCTGAGGAGGGCTGGGGGGGAGGGACTCAGGGACACTCCCCCTAACCCCAGCCTGTGCTGGCAGGCCCTGCATCGGAGGCTCATGCATTGCATGCCAGCACTCAAATTAATAAAGGCTGCTTTGGATGTGCTTATTTTAAGCAGAGAGTTATGTCATAACGTAAGGGCCAAGTATCATTTACAGTCTGTGGGCTCATGAACTGCAAAGCTCTGCAGCAGCCCTTTGGCAGATTTTATGTGTTTGGTTTTTTTTTTTTTGTTTGTTTTTTTTCACCTCCTGACAATCTTTTAGTGTTAGCTGAAAATGGACTTTGAGAGCCAGGAAATGTCTTATTACAGAACTTTCACTAAACTCGCCCAAAGGCTCTCTGGCCAGTAAGTAAAGAATTGTCCTTAAGTTGTTAGGGAGGTGAGGAAGGCAGTGGATGCAAACAGCTGGGGGCTGCTGCTCATACAACATGGTGCACATGGAGCACAGCCCTTGTGCTGTATGCCTGGCTTACAACCCTGCCCAACTGGAGCCAGTCCCTAAGTGCCAGCTCTGCACCCGTTGGTATCTTGCCATTACCCTTCTGGTTGTGGTTGGGCTAATGAGCTGGGTTAAGAAGCTGAGAAATGACCCAGTCTCAAAGCTGTGGAGTAGGACAGGAGATGATCTTGGGGAGGCTGCCTCCCCCTTGCTCCTGATGCCTGGCCTCCTTGTCAGATCCTTTTCATGGCTACTGTATTTTTGACATTTCACAGATTTCATTCTTGTGGTTTCTTGAACCTGCACCCAGTATTTCTGCACCAGTAGACAAATTCTGCCTGACCCCAGCAGTCCCAAGCATGCTATGCTGCTGTAGTACTGTTTCTGCAACCTAATGTTTCCTATGGATATGTGCAAACTGATGGATCTATTCCGGCTGCTTGTTTGGTCAGGTTTTCATAGATGTGTTCTGCAGGAAAAGATAACTTGCCTCACCAAGTCTTTGTTCAGAAACACAGGTATGACAACATTTTATTTATTTTTTTCTAAATACTTAGACATCAGCCTGCAGAAAACCTTTCTGCTTTAATCACATTCTTGTGCCTTAATCGACTGCTTTGGCTGAAGTTTTCTGGAGAGCCTTCCTGCTGTGATAGAAGTCTGCCTTGAAAAATTAGAGCCCCAAAGGTTAATTTTGTAACTTCATATACTACTGTCAACATGTTATTACAGTGGGGACTGCTGGGCAATTTACTAACAGGCAACAGAATAATGGAGACAAAGGGCAGCAACTATCCTGTTGCTTTTGGGATGTTCTATTTTCACTTGTGCTACAGCATATCTGGAGCTTTGCTTCATCTCTCACCTTGCAAGTGGGTGTGTTTCCCTTTAAATATGCTGAATAGATCTATTTTAGTCCAGAAGGTTTCTCACGTGCACTGAAATATATGTGAAATCAGAGCTGTGGCATGAAAGCAGAGAAATCAGTTTATACGATGTAGGAGTAAGACCTGTGCCGGTGTGCAGATTGTGTGGTGAAAGCTGCAACAGCAGGAACATGGGTGTGCCTTAAATCTCTATCTTCTGTATATTCCCTGCTGGAGAGGAGACTGGTGTGCTGCCCAGAGGGCAGGTGCTGTGGGTGGAGAGTGTACCATGGCTGGGAACACGTCAGGGGCTTTGCTGGGTTGGGATGGGAGCGCCCCCTACCCTGTTAAGCAGCAGCAGCATGGGACTGGGATGATGGGGCTTTAGGGGCAGGGAGAAGAGCTTGCTAGGGGCGGATCTCAACAGTCGCTTTGGGAAACTCCTGTGATCTTAACAGCATTTTCTACTGGACATCTTGTGATAACACTCCCTCTCACTCTTCTGGTTACTGGCCTTTGTTTTCAAGTGAATATAGCCCTGCATAGCTGTTTCTCGATAGTGAATGTCCCTTTTTCACAGAAGTACAGTGGTGCAAACTGCCCCTTCTGGAGCAGCACATGATAAAATGCCTTATCCCACCCTGGGAAGGATCATGACGACTATTCCTTCAACCTTTGACCTCTCTGCTGAAATTGAGAATTGAGACTATGATTTAGACCCACACTGAGAGCACCACTTCATGTTATGAAAATGAGAAGACTACCTCCAAAATGCAAGGAATGGTCTTCAGTGACCAGGCTGGAAATATAAACCAGGGGAAAAAGTGTAGCTCATTACCCTCCCTGCAGCAAGGTGGTGTTTCAGGAACACATCTTCAGTAGCGTCAAGGAGGTGAAAGAACTTTGAAGTAGGCCATGTCTGAGGCATAAAACACTTGATAATGATACTTAGTAACAGAAAAAAAAAAAAAAAAAAAGAGAAAACTGTCCAAAGGCTCTAGTCCACATGTAGGTGACTACATAATCAATTTAATGGTTACATAAAATATAATACGTAAAAAAGTAAGATGTCTTTGGTTTTATACTACCTTGTTATAATTAGAATAAATAGATTTCATAATTGCCCTTTTGCAATCTTAATATTTATGTTAAACCAGGTATTTTTTAATCCTTAATCAAATAAATAGAACAATTGTAGCAACAATCTGTAGCAGCAGATTGCTGCTAAAAGTCTAATGGTAATTAGCCAAAAGACCCATACAGACATATATAAGGAGTTTTTGACACAGGGCAAAATCTCAGGATTTTAAGCTGATCTGGGGTTGAAATGGTCCCCCCACATGTGAACACCATTTTAGTGATTTTTTGCTTTAAATTTACTTTGCTAGATGGCTAAAACTTCTGTTTCTATAGGTTTACGTACAGGGCTTGAGTGTGCAGCATGGAGAAAGGAGGGCTGGGGAACCACTGAAACCTGAATGCCTTCTGAATGCTTTTTGCAGGCTACATGTTAACTCCCATTTTGATGTTATCTGACAGTAAGTTGAATGGCCACAGGCTGTATGAAATGAAGTCACGGGCCGCACATTCCCCAGCTGTGGTGCAAAGGAAATGACTGATGAAAATATTTTTTCTAGCTGACCTCCAGCTTACCTTTGTCTGCCAAAGAATTTCCGGCTAATTCCTCTTAAAAGCTTTTTTGCAGCTACAGCCTATTCCTAGAATCTTCTGTGTCAGAAAATATGGACCCCATCTGAGCCTGTTTATTGATGCACTTTAGATAAAAAAATAAATGAAAGCTTTGTTCTAGATACACTGATAATGCTCCTTAAAAGATAAGAAATTGCTTTATTCCTAGGCAGGGATAGAACAGCACTTGGCATTTGCATGGCTCATTAGTAGAGAAACTACATTGTGCCTGTACCACTGCATAGATGTACTTGGGGACAGATTTGTGAGGGGCTACAGAGTGCTCGCTCTGGCAGCAGCAAGTATTTGGACACTGAGCAGCCTAATGCAATTCAGAAACCTGCATCTTCTATTTACGTCCAGTGTGAGGAATCTGACTTGTGAGAAATAGATTCAGGAAGCTGAAAAGCTGAATGAGATAAGTTTATCTATTAAGACATAGGTAAACTGTAAGGAGGAACTGGATTTAAAGAGCATCCTTTAGTGTGATTAGGAACTCAATACGTGTCTGAAGAGCTTAAATGGATTAGGAGTCATGTTCATGTTTGTCTTTCTTGTTATTCTACAATTAAGAAAAACAGTACTGCTGCACCACTCTTGCCATCCTTGCTTAGAACATAAAAGACAAAAGTTCAAAGCAGGACAAGAACATGCCTTTTTATATATAGACTCACTGCTTTCATGTGTCAGCCTATTCCTTTGACTAACTAGATGAGGCTTAAAATCAATTCTCTTTGGCCCAAGATGAAGGGAAGACTGCTCTCATGTTTAGGTCCTGTGTTTTGCTGGGGACTATCTCCTGCCCCAAGAAGCCATGCCATTGTGCAGAAGACCACTAAGTTCACTGCGCCAGAAAGTAAGAGGAACAAGTCTGGGTACTCTATGGATAAGCTGCTCAGCTGAGCTGGTACCACCTGGGCTCTAGTATTGCTTCCCCAAAAGGAAGAACATTTCTCTGGGTTTGCTTTGCCTCTATGTTATGCTCCTTTACTACCCAAAGTTAGCTACTCTCCTGGCAGATAGGAGGTGTATTTTTACTCTTCCAAGATAATGAAAGAACAGATTATGCACAAGGAGTTCAAGGCTCAAATGTGCAAGTCATACCCACTGCTTAAAGAAGGTGGAAGTCACTTACCTACTGGGAGGCATGGATCCCACAGCCCTTTTCTGTAGCTCCACAGGTCTTAAGGGGAGTGCTTCTCTCTTTTCTGTGCTTTCTATTGAGTAGGCTACACAAACCTGCATGTCTGTTGACATGCACACTGGTAGCATGCAATCTAGTCATAAGCAGCACCCAAGCATGCTTTTTTGTTGTTTTTTTTTTTGTATGTTTGATTTAGTTAACTGAAGTGGGAAAAGTACTGGAGTTTTTCCTTATGAATAAAGCCCTTAAAATTATTTAAATATGGAGACGCAAATGCCTCTGTCCCTCTGCCAGCATGAAATTTCCCTGAAATTAAGGGAATCACAGAAGTCCGTCTTCATAGTTTATTAGTACAAACAAGGCATACACAAGACTGTATATTATTTGAAGACTGCAATAGATTTCTAATTTAACAACTCTGTAACAAAATTTAACTAAATTTGACATTTATGAAAATATAAATCTCTGCTTGGGTAGGTTTTCCCAACAATACAAAGTTTACATAAAAACATTCAATATGATCTATTAGTTGCAAACAAGTTAGGAAAAAAATCATTCAAGTCACTTAATATACTATATTGGCTTGTACATTGAACATTCACACACTACATTAAGTTCTAGCTTAGCATTCATTTCTTGGGAACTTGTGGCATGGAGTTCTGATTTGAAGAATAAAATTGTTTTGTTTAAATAATTGGAAAATATTTCCCCAGGTGTGTCATCTTTAGGATATGGAAGGAGGGAAAAATCTTATCCTTTCAGTTGCTGTTCAGTGTTTTTGTTTACTTGGGCAAAATGTAATATTTTTTTTTTTAAAGAATTTGTCATTTATTCACAATTTCTGCCTTGAAACTGGTAAAATTGTACAAAAGGCTCAGAACAGTTCTAAAGCAGAAAGTGAATCTCGTACGTATGTGTAAGTAAGAAAAACCCATTATAAACTGGAGCAGTAAAGGAGCTTTGGACAGCCTTTACATTTAGTGGGGTATTTCAGCACATATACAAGTAGTCCCAGAGTGTTTGGTCATCTGATCTGTTATCATAGGAAAGAACAGAAATAATAGTAAGGCAAATGTTATCAAGATTAATACATGGCATGTCACAAAACTTCCTACTAAGATTACTTTGGGGACATAGGAGATAACTTCAGACTTTCTTATAACAAAATGGATAGCAACTTTTTAACACAAAGAAATTAACGTGTTTAACTCTTTGTCTGTAACACCCTTTCTCTTTAAAAAAGTTTTCATTATGAGCTGTACTAATACACACTGTGAAGATGAAAAAAAAATTCTCAAACAAAAAATACCCCCCGAAATCCTGTATTCCTTTTACGACCCAAGTTTTTGTCATTGTTGCCACAAATCCTTGCATGCAATTAAGAAAAAAAAATAAAAATCTTTCAGTCCATTCATTGAGGTGAACAAATACTTATCACCTACATGCTGACATGTTTGCAGCTGACTGGCACCTACCCCTTTCAACCCAAACAGTAATCCCAATTAAAAAACAATAAAAACCAGTAGGTATTTTTTAAATGATGATGGAATGTATCAAGTGTTCCAGGTTTTCAGGTGACATCTTGTCATTGCACCATCAAGCAGAAAAACACATTTTTGCAAGTGGGTATAAAGTTGGCTGTTAGCTATAGACCCATCTAGGCGACTTGGTGTATAAAATAGTGGTCTTTCTCACCGGTCGTGTGGCGCTTTAGTTCTAGTTAAAGCAGTTTGTCAATCCCAGATAAGATCACCTAACTTCTGTAATAGCATGACAATTTTGACAGTATTGCTAGAAATTTTTAAATCAAGGCCCTGGTGAAATCCTGGACTGAACCTTGTATTCCGAAATCTAAAAAAACCTGCAGCCCATTTGCTTTATGTTTGCTTTTATGTTTACACAAATGTAAGAATATTTGTTGAGGAAAAAACAGCTGCTCTGCCCCCTGCTGTTTCTGTCTGTCTTCTAAGAAATGCACTGTTTTTTATACGAATTCAGAAGACAAATCTATGCATGTATACTATTATGCAGATAATCTCATCCAGACGGTTACTCAGTTGTCAGAAGCAAAACTGTGCCCTCTGCAATCTATGGCTGAGCACACTCTCTCATAGCAATAGTTGTGTTTTTTGGTTGGTGTTGCTTCACTCACCTCAGGCTCTGTCACTGTAATGGGGCTATCCCTTGCAAATACTTCTGTTGATTCCCTCCAAATGCAGTCTGCAGTGACTTTGAAGCTATAATTGTGGCATTTTGGCCTAATCACTTGTGTTGTGTTACTGAAAATCTGACGGCTGTTTGAAGTAGCAATTTTGATTTTCAGTGCAGCGTCAACTCGATCCACTACAGTGTAAGTACCTATACTTCCGTCATCAAATCCAATAATAATATTTAAATGTCTCTGTGAGAGGGCAAGAAAAGTGGGAGTTTTATAAAGAGAACAGGCACCAATGTTTTTGCCATCCGCTAGCCTCATTACAATTAAACTAGAGACAGCACCATTATCATCATCTTCTTCACTGCGAAAACAGATGTATACAAGATAGCGGCCATCACGAGACAGCCTCTGCCGCCAGATAACACCCGGAGCATGAACCACACGAAGTTTTCCGCTGTATAAATCAAGCACATTGATATTCTCGTCACCACGGGTTATAATTCCTAACTTCCCATTTGGGGATATTTCAAAGTCTTCCAAATTTTTTAAGAAATTGGTAGGCAACTGTACGCGTCTGCAGATGACTTCTTCTGTTAGGCTCCAGATGTTCACAGTTTCAGTAGATGTTATAAATACTATAATATCTGGGCAATCTGGTATTAACTTAATATCTACAATGCTTGCACCATCATCACAGCAAAACTTCTTGGTTATACTGCCTGTCCAGAGACTCACTGCCAACACTTTATTCTTTGCCATTCCAACTACAAATGTGTTTGCAGTTGTTATAAATGCATTCTGTAAGGCAACTAAAATATTGCAAACCCTATGTCCTGTAGCCAGTCGCCAAACTCTGGATGCATTTTGCTCGCAGAGAGAGACTACAAATTGATCGTTATGAGTAATCATTAGCTCTGAGATTTTTTGTCCATTAATACGAAAGATATTTTCACCACTAACTGTGTGCCATACGTACTGGCTACATTTATCATCTGATGTCACCATTATCTCTCCAGAAGAGGTTAGCACACAGTTTTCAACGATACCTTCGTGCTTGAACACAGCTTCAATAAATCCAGTGCTGAAGTTCCACTTATGGACAGAATCTGATCCATCCAATGTGTATATTAATTCACCTCTAGCTGGCAACACCAGTCTTTGGATAGGCTTGCCAGATTTGTCAATATTGGACATAGCAGTTATGATGTCTATATCCCAAATAGAAAGGACACCACTGGTGGATAAGGATAGCAGCATGTTATGATGATTTGATTTAATTAGCCTGACTATAGTTCCTGAGATTTCCTGTAAGCTTGCCATACACTGTCCTGTATCTCTTCTCCAAACAAAAATGGCTGAGGTATTTTCCATTGAAGCAATTATACAGTTGCCATTTTTGGACAACACGGCAGATATAAAGCGCTCATTGTGTTTAGCTCTGAACTTTTCAGCCACCTTCCACACACGAGTGTCAAGAAGTTCAATGCTGAGAGCCTTACAAATCAAAACTGCACTTTGGTCTTCAGAAAGCTCTATGCTGACAACTTCACTGTCTTCTCTCCTGCAGTCAAAGTCATCTGTAAGCTGGGGATTTGCAATTTCCTCCGTATTCCAAACAGAGAGGCTACCCTCACTGTCCACCATCACCATTTCTTGGGCTGTGTCTAGAATGAGAAGGAATTTCACAAATCCACTAGAAAACTCAGACGTCACAGTGGCCAGTTTCTCTCCACTGCCCAAGTGAAAAATGGTCGCAGTGTTCAAATACTGTCCGCAGAATGCATAGACTCCATCTGGAGAACACTGCACACAGGTCACTTCGTACCAGCAGTGGAAGTGATAGAGAGGCCAACCATAGAGCAGATCTATTACAGTAACATCTTTGCTGGCCTCCAGCCAAGCAAGTGCATGGTTGGCTGATAAGGTAAATCCATTTATAAAACTGGAGCTCCCCATAATTCCACAATGCTTTGACCCCTTAATTTCCACCTCAGACAGAAGACAGGAATTTACGTTATCGTATACCAAAAGAGTGTTTTTTGTTGTAGCCACTACAAGATACTTTTCATCGCTAGTAAGCTTCATCCCCAAGATAACAGATGGAGCTGTTGTAATCTGCCTTAGTAACTGGCGGGTCTCTACATCCCAAGTGCTGATGGAGCCATTTTCTAAAGCAGCAATAATTGTGCTGGGATTAAAAGTAGGCAAAATCTCAGTGACATGCATGCAGCTGGAAGACAGCGGCAGGCGCTCAGGGCTGTAAGTCACGTCCATGGAGGAATGTAAAGGGACGATAGAGCAGTACTTGGGCCCATCCTTGTCACATTCTAAGAGGAGATGTCTGAGTTTGGGCAATGAACTTACTACTGGGAGAAGCCGCTGCTGCAATTCAGCAGAGAGTGAGCCTGGGTGTTTTACTA
This sequence comes from Neopsephotus bourkii, assembly GCF_033783945.1. Taxonomy (NCBI): domain Eukaryota; kingdom Metazoa; phylum Chordata; class Aves; order Psittaciformes; family Psittacidae; genus Neopsephotus; species Neopsephotus bourkii. The sequence continues at coordinate 11,458,644 of NW_026902254.1, read as the reverse complement.
CTTTGAACTTAATACTGCGGAGGGTACTGGCCAGAAATTTCAGCTCCTTTTCCTGAGAATAGGTGTAAGCCAGTTCTATGTCAGAAAGTGCTTTATCAAACTGCCCTATTCTAATCATGGTGTACAGCCAGCTGAAGTTCATAATGACTCCGTACAGAAGATCATCTGTTCTTCCACATCTTGTCAAGTGATGAATAAGCTCTGTCATTTTTCTGTGATTGATAAAAAAGATATCAGGTTCTAATGGATTACACTGAAAGACCCATGGCTGATCAGGTGCCTGCCTATCAAAAGCAGTCTGATCCGTGCAGTGCTTTTCATCTTTGTTCAAGCCTCTACTGTCACGGTCAGGACAACTGTTCAGATATTGGTCATTGCTGCAAAAAGGTTTTCTTCTTCCACCTGACCAAACACCAAGGAAATACTCTGCCATGATTGTGTGCATTTCACGCAACTCTTCTTCATTGTGCAGGTACAATTTCTGGGCAATTAGTTGCAGGTGCCTATTTGCCCAAAGAAGCAGTGTTACGTTTTTCACCTGTCGCTCTATTAAGTACCCTTGTAAGCCCTCCTTAAGCCTTGCTATGTATATGTATGGAATCCTCAGTGGGTTACTCTGTCTGACCCTCTCACTCAGCTCGTACATGACACTATTGTCTAGGGCTAAAATATCTTCCAGTTCCATTTCACTCAGGCCAGATTTGGACATAGTGATGTAGCCAAGTGCTCTTGACAATAATCTTGATCCACACTTGCTTTCCAGTGACCAAAACAATTGCTCTATGCTTTCATGTACAGTGACACAGAGGGAGGACTCATCCACATCTTTGTGAGATCTCCAGTTCCTGACCTCTCTGAAGGTTAAGTTCACGAACATAGGCAGAGTGCACTTGGAGAATGCATCATTGACGTAAATTTGTTGCCCTGATGTTACTTTTCTTTTAACTCGCAGCAGCTGATGTTTCAGTACTTGGCTACACATCTTTCTGTCCCTTGCAGTCAATTCAATGTAGTTGTTATCTTCATGAATAAGGCACCTCAGTTTTTGCAGGATCCCATGCTTGTTTGGCAGTGTTGACAAAATGATCCGTACTGAACGGGGAAGGTGAATGGGAAGCCACCAGAGCTTCCTACCATCATCACTATCTGTTAGCTGTTCTAGGGCATCAAATATTATCACTAGCGGCCTGTGGAATGAAGACTCATTCAGGAGATTTATGAACAAGTCCCGAAGGTCGTGAATCTTTTTTGGGTAACTTTGGACGAGGCAACGATAGTTGACTGCTAATTGTTCACAAATGCTTTGAAGTATATTCTTCAGATCTGTACTTGTTTCAGTGGATCCCAAAAATCTTATAATTACCACAGGGTCAGAATCTGGTCCCATCTCTTCTTGCAACCAGGAATAGGCCTAGAATATAGAGCATAATTTAGATAATATCCAAATGAAGCACAGTAACAGAGTTTATAAATAGTGATTGCCTGTAGTAAATAGGCATTTTAAAATGTCACTGCTGAATGGCAATGCTTTCATTGGCAGAGTTCAAGGGGTGTTTGATTTATGTGCACTGAATGAAATTCATATAGTACATCATCTTTGTTTAGCACAGGTAGTACCTCATAACACACTAAGATCCAGATCCACAAAAAGGCTTGAGTCGAATGTAATCCATAAATCCCAGGGTACTCTTTGCAAAACCTGTGTCTACTTCTGAAAGTTAGTAGCTAGATCCTCTTACAAATAAATTTCCTTAGACACTAAGCAACGCCATTCTCAGCCAGGCAGACCAGCTTGCCACCTAAACTTGTTTAACATTGTTTCCCAGCTGAGTATAAATGTATGCTCTGATGAAGGACAGTATAGATTGCCCTTTACTAGCTGGTTACCTGAAATTCTGGATCACAGAAGTATGCTCTGTCTTGGTGTGCCTAAGACTTTTTGCCCTAGATGCTGCTTCAAGGGGTAAAAAGTATTTCTTGCTGGTTTTTTGGTTGGCATACTCTAAGCAAGTGAGGAATGTGGCTTTAAGCCCTCAGTCTGCGCAGGCTAACACACTCAGTTCTCTTACTTGCGAAGTCTTTTTATCTCAAGTTGTTACAGAATATTTTAAAAGAAAAGCATAATGGGAGTCTCTAGGTTAGCTTATGTACTCAGATCTCAGGTGCAAAACCCAGTTTCAGTTATGCAACTAATGTGAATCTACAGGAAGTCACATTTGCGAAAGATATGGAATTTAAAACATTACTGTTCCCTTCTCTATTTCCTTCTTGCTGATACAGCTGTTTCCCAGCTACTGTGCTAAATTCTCTAAGCACCATGCAGGGCACTCGATGTGGTGACTCTCAGCTAGAGAATTAGGCGTATCGATGCCAGCTTGGTCTTTTTCTGCATCTGGTCCTGCCTTGCACAAACTGTTTCACTCATCTCCCTGTAGTACTCTGCTCAATGACTTAAACAGCATATGTCAGGTAAGTAAGTACAGGTATTCTTGCAAGTTATTACAGACAGATTTGTATCAAGTGTATCAGCCTAATTCCAGAATAATTTCTAATGAGAACATAAGATGGCACAACTTGGAAAGACATATTGCGTTTGTGATTAAGACTAAAACCAGCATATGATGTTTAGATGGTTCCAGATTTGCAGAATCTCAGTGGAAATAGAGGGAAAGAGATCCTTCTAAATTACTTGTTGTAAATTCAAAAATATATTGATTCCTATTAGGTTTTTAAGAGCTCTGACAAAGTATTTTTGGTCTGGCTAAGCATGTACAGAAACCATGTTACTGAAAGGTTAAGTTTTTCTGAATATGTGTACAATAATATGCAGAATATAATTTTTACTGTTTTAATTTTATATATTGAAGGCTGATATCAAATCTGTTGACAAAAGGAAGACTAAAAAATAAGTTGGCCTTCATGCACTCCTAAATTCACCATATTATGTATTTCTTTACCTTCTTTGCTGCTTCGGCTAATAAAAGAGTCTTCCCTGTGCATGGTCCACCGTATATGATAAGAGGGTTAATGTGTCCTATTTTGCTGGGTAGAATATACCTATGAACTATGTTTAATGCTTCACATCTGTATTCATAAAAAGTGGAGTATGTTTTACATAGCGATGAGTGTTGAAGAACTTCATCGTACAGCAAGTCAGTCTCAGTGTCAAAATTCTGCTGCACTGTTGCCTGGATTATATCAATCATATCTTCATAGAACTGTTTACCAAGTCCTTCGATGTAATGGTTCTCCACTTCTTGGGAGTAACCCAGTTTCATGTCACAGTGAGTGACAGATGTGTACACTCTCAGATTGGATGATGCGACAATGGTAGGAATGAATTCATCCCTGAGCTTGATCAGTTTCTCATGGGCTTCTGGATCCCGTAGATACTTCCCGGCCGTATGTATCACATCCATGTATTTTCCCATCTCTGGAATTTTAACAAAACGCTCAATGTTGGCAATTTTCCGAATGTAGCAAACACACTTCTTTAGGAAAGCTGGTGTTTGTTTACCCAAAGCAAAATCAAGTTCATCTTCAATAGCTGAGGATGAAAAGAAAACACAGTCTGTTAACCTTTCTTTATAAACAGTTCAAGAACATCCCCCTGACTCAACATGAAGGTTCATAAACGATTGCATCTGTTTTCTGTGAAAAACAGAAAAAGCACAGAAAAATTGCTGTGTGCTTTCATAGAGGTTTTGATCTCAAGCAAGCAGTGAACATTTTTTTCCCTCTTCAGTTATACGGGAAATGCCAACAGAAATATGTTTTCATGTTTGTGGAAAGGTTGATAGAAAAGATAATAAATGAATATATATAAATATTTGGTCTGAACTTTACCAGAGGAAAGGTATCTCTTTGCTTGGCCGTGTTTCATTTTTCCTTTCTCATACAGCAATTTCACAGCAGTCTTAAAAATCTTCTTAATCTCTTCTGATATATCTTGCCATTTGTTCTCATTCATAGAGCTTGAAGAAGATTCCATCTTTTAAAAATATCCATAGTTAAACAGTAGCTAGAATACACACGTCTACAGCTTCAGAAAATAAGTCTATTCAAGGTCATAAATAACATTGCAACACAGAAACACAATAAAATGAATGAGTTCAACTTTTTATACTGCAGAGAATAATAATGCATTCCATTTTAGAGGTATGAAAATTAGCTACTTTGAGTATTTTCTGAATTCCTACTGTAGGCAGCTACTGCAATATTTTTCAAGAATAAGACCAGTAACACCTTTATAGAAAGAGGGTTTTGAGAATCAAAACTGAAATAAAGATAATGAAGCAGCAGTAATCCTGCTAAAATTATTGATCCTTCAGTGAGAAGCAAGAATACCTGGATCTCAAAAACTAAAAACTTGGATCTCAAAACTGAAATGAGGTGCCTTGTACCTGTAATTAGGCACCTCATTTCAGCTACCGTATTTGAAAAATGCAGGATTATGTGTGACATTACTTTCATTCATTGCTATAGCAACAGCAATCTTACTGTCTTCAGAGAGGGACTCTAATATAAATTCACTAATCCTTTCGGATGCTACCTCACAGATGCTGTGATGGAGGTTTCCCTAAGGCAGCTGGTGGTCACTGCTGCTTTACTTACTGCAAGTAAAGTGTTTAAGGGGTCTCCAGTTTTCCTGGAGGAAAAAGACCAGCTTCAAAATAAGCTCCCCAGCAACTCCATCTTGACATGTTCAGAGCTGTGTACCTTTTATTACTTCTGTACATTTCTGAGATATAACTCTATGTTAGCTTTAGGTTATGGACATCTTTTTACTTACTCCTGTGTATCAATAGCATGAGGAAAGGTACTAAGTTTAAACAACAAAAAAAAACAAGCTTTATTCATAGGGATATTGTGGCCATTAGCAAACAGTGCAAAGTTACAGAGCTTGATTTCTCTCTTGTGATCAATACTTAAGAATTAGCCACATTATACTGTCTTCAACTCACTAAAATTCTTTCCATGTCCTTTTTTTTCATGCTTTTAACGTTTTTTCATGCAATAGAGAAAATAATCTGCTACACAGTAAGTGAATGCAATATAATGGTTTAATTTCATTTTCTTGCAGAATACAGTATGTGCACAAAGAGAAGTGAATACTCTGTTAAGGACTTCATTTTTGTACACTGAAATCTGTCCCTGGGTATACTGGATGTGGAGGAGTATAGGACTGAGCCCTGGGTGATATACAGTTTTTACTGCCATCAGTTAAAGACAAATGCCTGTTTTAAAAATGATAATTAACAGTATTCAAACCTCTTCTGTTATAATACAGTTAGTAAATTAAAAGTATGAGATCTGACTTGGGACAGCATTAAGCACTTGTTTGACTGTTAAGAGTTTTCTTATATGGGAACTGAAGGGAAAGTGTGTATTTCCTCTGCAAATCCTGTTCCCTGAAATCTAGCGAAGTCACAATACCAGAGCAGGAGAGCCTGAGCATTCCCAATTCCAATATCACGGAAAATGAGAGAAATCTGTGAAACTGCCCCACTAGCCCCAACAGGTTGACTACAATGCACTTGTTCTGGCTGTTAGCAGAATCATGAGCCATTGTGTTTCTTGGTGTTTCACAGCTGCTCCCTTCACCATGTATGGGAAAGGAGCATTACAGCACCAGTTGCTTTGGTGTGGACAGGACTGTAGAGGGTCCTTCAGAGACAGAAGTGAGTGCTGACCCTAGGTACTGCCTGCCACTGTACTGAGAGAAGAATTTTGTAAGTAGGTGACTATGACTTACTGTATTCTGGTAGCTCTTCAGGATTTCAGATTTTGGTCTGAGGTAATATGCTGGTGGCACTGCATTCTCATCCCTGCAGTACCACTCTTCTAAAATCCTTGTCTCTAGCTTGGCTTCTATAGCAGCATCGAGGATCATTTCAAATTCTGCTGACTCAACTTCCCCTGGTATTCGGATGTTCCCGTACTTCTCTCCCAGTAGGCCCTGTGTATTTGCAGGAAAGTAGGGATTACATTTTTCTTCTTAGTTATGCCAAACCCCTCCTCAGGATCTGAATTTCATAAAAATCAGTGTGGTAGTAGCTTAATGAATTTGAAATTATTAGAAAGGGAAACAGATACAGTGTAAAATGATTACTGTTAAAGGTACAGTACTGAGCCGTATCCTATTATGATGATTTGGCAAAATTTCAAGTAGATGCATTGTCTTTCATAATATTAACTGGCAACAAAAATACAAAGGCATTCAAAAGAAGTAATTAAAAAAACCCCAAAATACTTAGCACAGTATTGACTCATTTATTATTGATTCCCATTAGTCACAGGTTGAGATTAATTTCACATGCAAAAGTGAATGTGGAAATCCTTTTCTCAAGACTCAGGATAAGGATGTAACTCTGAATTCTTTACCTCTTGGCTTCATTCGTAGTTCACATTAATGGAACAGAAGATTTCATATTTTGTTTGATGTAAGTTCATATAATGTTATGTATAGTTCATATTAGTATTATTAAACATGTAGCTTATACCAGCAATACCAAGGATCAATGCTGCAGAACCACAAGCTGCTTCTCTGGATTCTTTACCTCTTGGCTTCATTCATAGTTCACATTAATGGAACAGAAGATTTCATATTTTGTTTGATGTAAGTTCACATAATGTTATGTATAGTTCATTATTAATATTATTAAATATGTAGCTTATACCAGCAATACCAAGGATCAATGCTGCAGAACACCAAGCTGCTTTGCTGGCTTTATATTCCCTTATTGCAAAATGCATTCAATGTCTTTGCCCCAGTATGAACTGGGGCACCCAATGAACACTGGGGCCATGGAAAACAGTTTTGACCAAATATCAAGTAGATATGGATCAAACCCCCCTTTAGTACTTAAATGCATATTTTGTTCTATAAAGGTAAGTTTGTAATATTGCTTGCAATGCTCTGAATACACATTTTTGAATTTACTTCTGTAGCTTGCTGTCCATAAGTGTTTTATAAAAATATGATTGTAATGCCCTACATCTTTACAGCAGATAGAGTAGCAGGAAATTATTGCATTCTTTTGATGATTTTTTTTTTTTTTCAAATTTGTGATCGTCAGATTATTTCTGCATTCAAATCTTGGTCCACAGAAGTCAGTGAGAATTCTTACTTCATTTAAAATGGGATTTTTTTTTTTATTTCTTTCCTCATTTAAATCTATTCAGTAAAGATTTTGAGTTAATGAGGAGTACTTGATGTGAAGAGGAACCAACAATATCAGCATCTTGATTTGAATCAGAAAGATCTCTTAGTAAAGTAATGCTGATGCAAATACAGTAGTACCCTAAAAATGTAAATGACCTTGTTTGTAAATAATAAATCCTAAATATTCATTATTTTTAAACCACTCATCATAATGAGAAGCTGTTTTAAACTCTTCCAGCTGTAACTAAACCCTGAAAATCAATAACTGATGATGATGAAGCCTGCTTCAGTGATTATAAAAGCATGGAGTCACAGACAGCTTTCTGAATCCAGTTGTGCTGGCAGAAGTTACTCAAGCGGCTCGTCTTGCTAGTTCCTGTACCCTCAGAGCAGAGACATCAGAGCAGTGCGTGTGAACACTTCTTAACCTCTTTCACGCAAAACCACCTCGTTTAGCTCAGACCATAGCTCACATTGTGTAATGGTCACTGATTTTTGCCTGGAGCAGACAAGGAAGAGCTCACATGAACTAGAGTGCTGGCTCTGATGGCTCCTCTAGCAGAGGAGTAGTGTCAAAGTGCTGGTGGACAGGAAAAAGTCAAAGTCTGTCCACTGCTTAGGAGAAATGAACAAATGCAGAAGTTGTGCTAGTTCATGAAGTCCAGGTTCCAGGCTCTGACAAGTCTCAGCACCCAAGTCCTTCAAGAAGCTGCTCCAATGGAGAGGCAGTAGGGGAAAGATGGGTTTGCCTCACTGCCCACTCATTCAGGGTGCACATCAAGGAGTCAGGAGAAAGGAATAAATGTGTTTAGTAACTAGAATTAAGTAATAATAATTTTAATGAAATGATCCAGTATTTTTGTAATGTGGATTTATACTTTTTTGTGATCATTCTAACAAGCAGCTCCCTTCATAGACAGAGCTAATGTTGCTTTAGATAATGAGATAACTGGGGAAAATTTCTAAGCTTTTACTGTTCTGATCTATTCACAGAGCCCTATAATTTTGGAATTCTGAATCTGTAGAGGTTAAACAAAATATAATATTGTTTTCCTTCTTTATTCAAGAGAGGTTAATAACTTGTATCATGCTGAATTGCAAGCCTTTGCACTTTCAGATTGATGTAGAAATCTAATAAATTTCTCTCAGAGGAGCTCCACTATGCAAATTTTGCAGTTACCTTGTATAGCAATTATTACAAAAATTCATTAGGCTACACTTTTTCTAAATTTAAGTCCAGTGGATTCAGTAGACAGTTGCTGGAGCAAAGATCAATAGCTGGGCTCTTCATTAACAATAATAAAATGTCAGCATTAAAATGTCTGGTTTTAATGTATTGCATTTAATCAACTAAATTTGTTTTGGAATTATTCTGTGTACTTTTCTGCTTCTTTGGTACAGTTTATGCTGTTCTCTCTCCACTCTTATAGGTAAATAACAAAGAGCAGTACTTTAAAATGAAGAGATGGATTTCTTTTTTCTTGTATCTTATCTGTCATTGCAACAGACATGTTCTAAATAATCCTGTATTAAGAAACATCCTCCTGGCTACTTGAGCAATACGCAACAAAAAGGAAGGTTGACATGATCAGAATACTAGAACCACTGTGGATGGCTGTGTCATGAGCTTTTACATAAAATGGAGGCTCATGCAAATATTATTTGAAAGCCTTCAGTGTTTCTCAAATCAAATGTTAAAGAGCAGAAGGCATACATTTATCATGGTGTATCTCTGTGCTATAGGTGGCATTGTTAATATTTTGCTCGAAGTCTAGCATTATTTGAAGGAAGAACAGACATACATAGAAGATGAATCACACAGACAGAACTGTCCTCCATTTGGGATGATGGCAGTGAGTGTCCATAAAGCTTAATAAACAACAAGATAAGCCTTGTACTGTTTTGCTCTGAGGTATCTGTCCTCTTCTTGTTTCACTGTGGTTTATGAAAAAGTTTTAAGATTAATTTTAAAAGATGACACATGCATAGTGCTTAGGAAGCAAAGGAACAAGGAAATGTGGAGGAAAGAGAAGTCAGAATGAATATATATTGATTGTACTGCAAGGTGAAAACTGAATCTAGCTTGTTATTGTTGGCATCTAGTGTTTGGAAGAACTAACAACTGTACCAAGAAAGGAATACATTGGTTGAACATCATGTAAGGATCCATGTCTGGTAAAACATTTATTTTTAGAACTTAAAAAGTGGACCCAGGCAAACACAAGTTGCAGAGGCTATGCCAGCACCCCACTGCCATGTATTATTTCCCCTGAGAACTGCTCAGGGAACAGCAGGCAGCAGGGTACTGACCAGTCTTCTGTAGCTGTGTCCACTGCACAGCAGAAAACTACTGTAGGGATTGTGGTGGAAACTCTTCATGCAAGCTGTCTGAGTTGGCCAGGCTCAGAGGACACTTCTGAAATTTGTGTTAAACTCAGGAATCATGGGGCTGGTGTGAGCAAGGACTCCATGTTTTAGCCAAAAAATTAAGGAAAGGTTAACAAGCAGCTGAACAGATAACTGGGGATTTAGAAAGGCAATTACGTGACTTGGTGTTTTTGCTGTTCTAATACAGTAGAACAGACAAGTAAACAAAGAGGAATAGAAATAATAACATGATAGAGAATGAAAGACAAAGTAATAATAATTAATCTTTCAATAAAAATAAAATAAAAAATTAAAAAATTCTAGTATTGGAATGAAGAAGGGAATTGATTACACGAGCTGAGGTTCTGGTATTAGTATCTGACTCTGTCTATGACTCAACAACATTTGTGGTAAAAAATTTATGAGGTAGAAAACTCCTCGTGGACTCATTCCTGTGCTTTCTGATAATTCCAGACTAGCATCAATTTACTGCCTGGTTTCACTGCCCTTTTAACTGAGGTATTGAAACACAGCTCTTTGTCATTTTTCTGGAGAGGACAAAAGTAACTGATGGTGTTTGTCTACAGGACTGCAATATCACCTCCCAGTGTTGGAAGCAGGAGGCATGCAGCGTAACTGCAGATGTTTTCTACAGAGAGACATACTTGAATGCTGGGTTATGTCACATAAACACACCAGGTTGCTGGGGAACAGTTCCTCACCTGAACACACTTTCCTCTAGATGTACTGCATGATTTCCATTAACAGTGGTGACTGGTAAAAAAAAAGGCTGAGGACTATAAACAGAGTATATGTGTTTGCTAGAATTTTAATAACCTGTTTGTAAGGCTACATGACAGCCTTAGGACAACATTTGCATGCATAGGCTGAAAACGACACCTTCCCATGTTTAGACATGGAGGTGAGGCTTGTAATTTTCTCCTTCTAGCTGGCAGCAGGGAATAGCCACCTTCCCTCCATTCCTTTAGTGTCATTATGGTTAAATTTATATCTGGCTGTGTAAGTGTACCACAAAACCACTCAAGGTAGTTGTAGAGGCCTAAATGAGATGCTCTGAGCCGCACTTTTTTCCAGAGGCTTCAGTGTCTGAACTGCCTCCATCCATGCTCGTAGCCTCTGGCATGGGTATCTGCCCTTTCTCCATATTCCCAACGCATTCAAATAAATGCAGCTTTCTTCATAGAAAAATGAAATAACAGAATTGAAAGAAAATATGATTTCCTACAATCTTTGTGTTATTTCATCCTAAATGTGCAAATAAGAATTATTATTTCAGACCTCAATGAAAAATATCATAGTACTCTACAGTCATAACCTGAAACTTCAATTTGTGGTAACAATATTGCAGCATTTTGATGATTATTATAGGAAACTATTTTTAAAGGGAACAGTAATGTTTACACTCTGTTCAGTACCAAGAGACAATTTTAAATGCAGACTTGTGAATCAAAATCTCCCACCTGATGAGTCATTTTCCTTTAACAGTAAACCAACAAATTAAAGATTCATTAGATTGAAGGTGATTGAACTGTTTAAAGCTACCAGACTCACAACATGTATAGAACCCTCAGCAACCATTTGTATCTAGCAGAACTTTATAGAAAACACAAAGCAACCTCAGCTTGTAGTCTTGTTAGCTTTGTTGAGTCCGAGGCTGAAGTTACTATTAACTCAAGATTAAAAAGTTACTGTTTAGATCAAGATGGGAAATATTTTCCTTCTAATATTTGTGGTATGGAAAGATATTAAATTTATAGGCACAGTTACCACAATGACCAAAAGGAGGAAACTAATCACATTTGGATTTGATCTTGAGATATGCTGGATTCATAATGCATGTCATGTAATTAGTTCAGATATCATCACTAAGATATTCATGAACCCTAATAGCATACCTTATATTAATACGGGAAAAGTTAAAATTTTAGATACATTTAATTTCAGCTAGGATATTTAGTGGATATTTTAATAAAACACAAGCTCTCAAATAACAGCAAGTTATATTCGTTACTGATTGGTTTCATTAACCTGTTTTTTTTTTAAAGAAATTAGATATTAACATCTGCAAACCAAGTAATTTGATAAGTCAGATTTGTAATGTTTTGTGAAGTGATTGCAGATACTTGCCAACTTAAAAGCCACATTGTTTTGCTCTTTTGCCAAGACAGAAAGCTAGAAATTAATTGAAAATACAGTTTTGTAGCTGATGAATGATCTGATCCAATGAGCTTTTCTGGGCTCCATGGAATCAGTCCTACCACTTTTACTTCTTGGTCTTTATGAAGTTCTACATGTGACACTGAAGCGCATACATATGTCCTCTCTTCCTCTTCTCACGGCAGTCCTGAATTGCTGACTTTCTGAAGAATATGCATTCAAGAAATAATCTTTGAAGGAATTAATTCTAACCGCAATTCATTTTTTTAACCTAAGATACCTCTGTGTGTCCCAGATTTAAGCAGCCCTTAAACAACTTGTTTTTGCAAGATGCATGGGAGATTAGGAAGTGTTGTTTTCCCCATCTGACTTAGAAATAATGATGCAGGGAATTAAACCTGGGCAGGAATTCAGAGCTGTGACAAGTATGCAGCAATTAGTTATGTACGTAGTGGCAGCTGTCCCTCATTCTCAGCCCTGTTCTTTTACAGAAACTGCTCATTACTGAAGGAGGAAAGCCTTGCCCACTTGTGAATGAGGTCCTGAGTGACTCACATTTCAGCCTTCAAATTAATGCAAACTTAAACTGAGATCACTTATCCAAATTTGGACAGCTCCATTAGGAGAAAGAGTTATCTCACATTATTGAAGATGCAGTGAATGCTTCACGCTCCAGGGTGAGAATGGCACCCAACATCAGTATTCAGGGGCCAATGAGATGCACCAAGTGGTTCTTCACCAACTGCTTGACTTGTAGGGACTGAACTGCTTTTAAGATGCCTTGGGATAGTACGTTCACATATTGCAGGGTGTTGGCAAAGGCTGTTCTTGCTGATGTCCCAGAGGTGTCCTTCAATTTCTTCCAATTGGTATGTAGGTACGTACAAATTGAAGAGAGAATCACTTCAGCCTAACTACAAGAAATGCTCCATCATTTTCAAACCTTCCTTTTGATATGTATAGTGGCTACATTCTATCTCCTGTCTTTCATATTAAATTAGGAGGTGGTAACACAGTGCACTTGCCTGTATGAACCTGCCTAGATGTCACATACAAGTCAGGGCAGGCATGCAGAATGTGTGATGTGTAGGTGTGCTTACCCTCCTTGTCTACGGAAATGTGGCTGAACTGACATAACCAAGTAGAGAGGAAAATCATGTCTTAAAAATCTGGAACAAACAGTCCAAAAGGGCCTTTTATTTAACAACCCATTCAAAGAAATTTAGTAGAACTAGAGCTCTTTTTGGTTTGTTGGCAGTACATTGTAACTCTATTCTAGCACTAGTCTGTAGAAATTATTTATGTGATATGAGATGTTCAGGCACAGCCAGAGATACTTTTTTTGGGAAAAATAAAAAACAAAACAAAACCCAAAATAACTGGCTTAGCTGGAACCTTGTTTCTGAGAAATAAATAGGATTTGAATTGAAACTGAGAATTTACTACCAGAAACAAACAGAAAAGAATGTACATTTTCTTTAAGGCAACAAGAGCCAATTTGTTTCAAACTCAAAGCAAAGATGCTAATGGCTAAACAATAGTGAATCATCTGAACTGAAACCAGAAAAGAATATTTACTTAAATGTATTTCCAATGCACTAATAATTTCAGTAAGAAGAAAAACAAATAAATGAATTAACTGAAAATCTCAATGGAATATATATGTTAATTACTCAATAGAGCAAGCTCCAAACCATTAAATTTAACTGAACTGAACAAGTGAAACCAAGATGGAGAAGGCTGTAATAATGTGTTTTAACTGAAGCCAAATTTTAGGAAGCTAGAGTTCCAGGGTGGTTGGTGCCCAAGAGATGTCCTGAAAATAGCTACCTCTACTCCTTTTCCTTCTAGCTGCAATGTCATACAGTGTCAGGACCTCCTGATACAAGCACAGAAAGAATATTATTCAGTTAAATACATCTGATTGTTTTTCTTGCCTTTCCATGGTGGTGATCAAAGGAGTCATGTTACATCGGGATTAAGTCTCCCAAAAATACTTCCATTAGAAATCAAAAATATGAAAAAAAAAAAGCTACAAATGTAATCTGTGATTTCTAGGATGTACAGCTCAAAATGCCTTCAGAACAGCAGTTTGCTTCTACTGCCAGCAGTTACAGGGCAACTGAACTTAGCAGACAGAACATCAGAGCTTCTGCAGACCTCTTAAATCTTCTTTACACTTCTGATTCATTTCAGTATGAAAACTAGTAACTTCCTGGTGCTTTTGCCACTGCCTCAGAATGCCTATCTATAAAATGATGCTAATGATAGCTTGTAAAATCAGCATTTCTATTCTGACTGCCAATGTGCAAAGGAGCTTGTGTATTTATGTACAAGTAGGGATGGGACTGTTGCTTTATGTTATTTGTTCTATTTGGTTTTTAAGGGAAAAATGTATCCATAAAGTGGTATCAAACATTTTAATTTGATTTTTCTCCATAGGTAGGTGATAATAATAGTGTCCATACCTCAGTCCTTTGGTTGAAGCTTATGAGTTAAACAGATTTAGTGTTAGAACTTCAGCTGACTGTACAAAACATAAAATAAGAAATACAATTTTTAATTGAAATTACTGAACTGAATAGAAAACTGATGGCATAATAAAGACATTTCTGTGCTGAGAAAGAGATTATTTTTTCCCCATCTGCCTGGATATGCATTTCTATTCCTTGGCTTGAGAAATATTGCTGTGCGTTGTTTCAGAGTCATGCCCTACATTCTCTCTTATTGCCCTACAGGCACTGCAGAAGTACAGTGGGGGTAGTGCTATAGGTATTTCAGAAACTTGAAACAGGTATTGGTTTCAGTTTCATGAAAGACAAAAAAGGGTTGTTGGACTACCTTGTAAGAAAACTGACTGGAATTGGGACTGGAAGGATGAGGTGCAATTGATGAAGTCTTTTTCTGTGAGAGATCTTTTTGACATATGGTGTAAGAAGAAAATGATGGTGGAGTTACTTGATGCTTAACCCATCTTTGAGAAAATCAAAGAGAACAGCCGAATCCAGTTGTAAATGAACCAATTCCCTGAACTCTGAACTTCACCCACAATGCAGTATTCCTAAATCTCAAAGCTTTTCCTTAGTGGTAGGGAGATATGAAATAATGATAAATCATTTCTTAGGACATAGTGGGTAGGAGCTAACAGTCCATCATACAGAGTGAATGCACTTCCCTACAAGAAATTCATTGCCTACTTCCCTGATACACTTTGCTTCATCATAACTCACTCCTTTCTCCTGGCTGGGAAACTATCAAAGGTCTTCTACCTTCCACATTCCTTCTCCTGTGTTCTACATGATTGTCAAGCATCAGTTTAGTTCATTTTGTTGCCTTTTCCTTCACTGTTTGTCATTGCTAGGTCACTGATCTCCTTGAGCATGGGTGCAGGTGAGAAAATCAGTCAAAAAGAATAAAATTAGTAAAGAGGTCTGGGAATAAAAGTAGGCTAGAGGAAAGACTCAAAAAGTCCTTCCTGCAGCCCCAGTGTGTTCCTGTACCACGCTACAGGCACACTGCTTACCTGTGGCTACAGATGTGATCTGCTCACTCACTGATCCTCCTCTGAGCAAATGCAGCATTCTCACTTTCCTTTTTTAATTTTCTTTCTTTTTTTTCTTTTTTTTTTTTTTTTTTCTTTAAATAGGGTGGGATATTTCTCAACAGGAACTTTCCCTCTCACATAAAGCTCAGGACCTTACAGGTAACCCCTACTGCAGTCCAGATTCCTGTCAACTTTCTGACAGGTCCTGTAACACTTCATGACAGTGAAGGTGGGTAGAAAAGCAAGCTACAAGGGTAGTTTTAATAAAAGGCTTTAGCACACAGCCCAGACTGGAGTCAATAATCTTGTCTGTGGAAATCACCACCCTTCCTACAGAGATTAGAAAAAACAGCTGTCCTGGAAACAGCAAGGAGATCAATCTTGTCTTTTAGAGTAGGGCATGGTGGTGTAACCTCCCCTGCTTTGTAAAATAACCACAACAGTCACCCAACCAGGAAGGAACTCTGAAAGGGTTTGAAATCCTGCATCTCATAGGTAAAATATGGCTAATGAAGAGAAGTTCCTCCCACTATTGCTGTTTCATGTGCCTTACTGAGCATCCAGAGATAGAGTCATCATGGAGTCAAAAAGATGACACTCTGACCTACCAGTGTAGTCAGCTGTGAGTCACTACCAGTGTAGTCAGTCAGTCAGTCACTCACTCACAGTCTAGCTGTGAGTACACTACCAGTGTAGTCAGGTGGGCACTAGCTTCTGGACACCAAAACATGGAATTAAAAGCTAGGAGTCTTCTGCATTCTTATTGCCTTCTTTGATACGCTTCGTATATAAGCAAGGTTGCTGCACCCTGCTGCACCCAGGTACCCTCTAAAAAGAAGGGGCCATATCTTTATTTTCTGGGAAATATGATCTTGCTAGTCTTTTATCAGAAGGGCTGCTTAGTTTCTAAATTCCCCTTATTTGATAAATGATGAGCCAAAGAGCTTAGGTTTAGGTAAAGTTGCGCATGGCAAGGAGAGATGAATCAGGCGTTTATGGGATTGACAGACAGACATCTATTCTGCAGTAACCTCCAAAACTGCAGCAAGTGAGGACGGGTTTTTAGGGCTGCAAAACCTATCCAAATCCTACTGTAAGCACACTGTATTTCTTTATTGGAAATGAACCTATATATTTATGTTCTTCTGTAACACAATTAAGCTGTGTTACTCAGTAACATAGCCACTATGAAGGTATTGGAAAGTGTTAATTAATGACCATTATCAGAGGCAGAGATCACTGATGGTATAACAGAATTTTTAACAGTCCTCCCAACTTTAGGAGTACTAAATATTCTAGTATGATATGACATTTCATTGTGAACTTATTTTTTTTCTTTTTTCCTTCTTATTAGAGCTAAACAGATTGGTATTTATTGAGCCTACAAATGAAAACTTAATCTTGTAATTAAATGCCAAGAAAATGATTTCACAAATTGCATAGAATACTAGTCACCATGTGCCTGATATGACCTATGACTGTGTAATGTGTACAGAAACACCTAAAACACTGTTAATAAACATAGTTTACAGGGATATGAAATAAATGAAGGCCCAAAGGCAATTTTTTAATATAAGGGACATTAGCTCTAGGACATTGTAATGCCACCTCTCTACAGTCCCCAGAATTTAGCATTTGTCACAGAATGCAGAACAAGTAGCATAATGTAACATCAAATCTGCTTTGCAAGTACATGCGGAGTGGCCTATACAATGTATTTTGACTAATTCCTGAATTTTGATGACTTTTATTTATGATTTTTGAGTCCTTTTGTGCCAATTGTAACAAAATAATCTTTCCTCCAAGCCAATTGGCATCGGTTTTAGGGCTTGTTATCTGGGACAGTTGGTGCTGGTACTTTCTGAAGATACTATCAATCTAATCCTTCAAAGATGAAATTATTAGAGAATTCCTTGCACAACGATAGTATAATTTTCCTTCTATGATGGCTCAGTAAACTTAAGACTGATGTAGAAGTATCAGTCCCTTCTGTGTGTTCTTAAATGATTTGCATGCATTCCCTACTTTTTATGTGGTTGGAGGGAAAGAACCATTTTTTCAGTTTTTTTAATTACTATAAAATTGGAGGAGGCTAGAAAGGACAGTAGCATAATTGCAGGATGAAATGAACTAAATACTCTGACAAGCAACTAATAATCTAAACTGCAATAACAGTTAAGGAGAGAAAGCAAAATGTGGATCGGACCTTTGAAGAAGCTAAACTGATTCATAGAAAATACTAAGATAGGCACTATGGTAATAAAAATTAAAGATTTCCTTGGCTTTATAAATCACAGCCCTTGTGTAATGGAAAAAGGTTTCAGCTCATGAAGAACAGTATTAGAATCATAGAATCATTGAATAGTTAGGGCTGGAAAGGACCTTAAGATCATCTAGTTCCAACCCCCCTGCCATGGGCAGGGACACCTCACACTAAACCATGTCACCCAGGGTTCTGTCCAACCTGGCCTTGAACACCGCCAGGGATGGAGCATTCACAACTTCCTTGGGCAACGCATTCCAGTGCCTCACCATCCTTACAGAGTAGAGGGGCAGGATCACCTCCTTCGACCTGCTGCTCACGTTCCTTTTGATGCAGCCCAGGATACGGTTGGCTTTCTGGGCTGCGAACGCACACTGCTGGCTCAGGTCAAGTTTCTCATCCACTAACACCCCCAAGTCCTTCTCCACAGGGCTGCTCTGAATCTCTTCTTTGCCCAACCTGTAGCTGTGCCTGGGACTGCTCCAACCCACGTGTCGGACCGTGCACTTGTCATGGTTAAATTTCATGAGGTTGGCATCAGCCCACCTCACAAGCGTGTCAAGGTCCCTCTGGATGGCATTCCTTCCCTCCAGCGTATCAACCAAACCACACAGCTTGGTGTCACTGGCAAACTTGCTGAGGGTGCACTCAACCCCACTGTCCATGTTAGCAACAAAGATGTTGAACAAGACCGGTCCCAACACTGATCCCTGAGGGACACCACTCGTTACTGGTCTCCAGCTGAACACTGAGGCACTGACCACAACTCTTTGCATGCGGCCATCCAGCCAGTTCTTTATCCACTGAGTGGTCCACCTATCAAATTGATGTCTCTCCAATTTTGAGACAATGAATGCTTTGCACAAATCCAAGTAGATGACATCAACTGCTCTACCCCTGTCCATCAGTTCTGTAGCCTCATCATAGAAGGCCACCCAATTGGTCAGGCAGGATTTCCCCTTAGTGAAGCCATGCTGTCTGTCACCAAACATCTTGTTGTTTTTCATGTGCCTTAGCATGGTTTTCAGTAGAATCTGCTTCATGATCCTGCCAGACACAGAGGTGAGACTGACTGGTCTGTAATTCCCTGGGTACTTGAAATATTCAGACTGTCAACAATCTTTGCAGCCCATTCACATCACCAAATATTACAATGAGAATGTTAACCCTTATAGTTCATTTTATATTAAATATAAATCAATCTTTTCATAAAGCCACCTTAAAAAAACTATTATTTTTCAAATCTCCCCAATGTTAGTTTTACATTTACACTATAGATGAAAAAATATCACCCTTACAAATCCTCTTAGCTTCCACTTGCCACAGTTCTTCAACAATGGAGTAGATCTAAATCAAACTTTACCTATAGTAGCTTTCCATTGGGATATCTTCATGGGTTTTCTTGCTAAAGGTAATCAGACTTCATGGTAAGCATACAAGCACTCAGCACTAAATACTGCCTACAGGTAATAGGTTATTAAATCCCCATGAAAACAAAAATATGCAAAGAAAAGAACCCTAACTATTCTATGATTCTATGACACTTCTTTCTGTAAAAGCACTTTCTTGCCTATGCATGTAATGGCATGATTGAGAGGCAGTATGTGCTCTGCAAAATTATGTGGCCAGGCAATGAGCTATTTTTCCAGTCATAAGTAGCACTACTATTCTGAGTTCTTCTAAAATCTACCACTATGAAGAACACTGTAAAACTAGTTACTTTATGGGTAGGTGTTTGTTTACTCTATTTGAGAAAAGGGAATTCACATACACTAGGTGCAAGTAACAGCATTAAGATCTCTCTCTGAACTTATCAACTGCCTGCTAAAAAACAGTGAAGTGTGCTGTTTCTTTACACAGAATTATCACTGCAAGGTTTAGGATTCCCCCCCCCACTTCTGCAGAACAGCTGATGTTGGTTTTCTGAGCTACTGTTTCATCTGTAGAGCAGACCATTGTATCTAGCTGATTACAATACTACCTTAGAGGACGGTTTGGTAAAGCTCCTGAGGGTAAACAGAAAATAAATCTCATGCAGCCTATTTTTTCTCTTTACATGTTACATACAGTGATGGAAATTTGAGTTCATGCTTTTGGAAGCAACAAAAATTCTACTTATGTCAAGAAAAACAAACATGGTGAATTAGCAGAAATACATAGAGTTTTCTGACTGTAGGCCGAAAATGCAAGCTATTTTAAGACTACATCAAAACCCATGCAGTTTCTATGTTCTGTGGAAAAACTGCCTGATGATGCTATTTTCAATGGGATATGTTTAAAAAATGGGTAAGCATTTTTAGACTCTAGATTTTAGATTTAGAGAAATTCACAGGAAAATAAATTCCCAGCCTTAAAGCAGATCAAGGAACTCACAAGAGCTTAATCATATAATAATACCCTGTCCTTGATTCTACTCTGTGTATATCTGTTGTTCAGAGATAAACAACATGGAAAGGGATGTACACCCTTTGCCTGTTAGTCTGGAGGCTGTGAAAAACCAAGGCTTGCTGACAGGAAAGTTGCATACTATGTATTTAAAGCTTAATCACATTATCTGTTTTGAAGGCCTTCAAAAAATATACAAAGCTCTGCTTTGAGAAAAATCTTTCCTGTTGTCAAAGTCCATCTAAAACAGGATTAGTGTCTGCAGAGGTATACTTTACTTCAGATTCATGCCAACAAGGCTTATGGAGCCATTTCTGATATGCCTTATGACTCCAAACCCTCCTTTGTTAGAGGGAGTTCTTGTTTGGATGGGTTTTGCATCAGGTGTGGAGTATGAAGAAAATTCATAATTCAATATTTGTTTCTTGGAATAAACTTCACTGGGAGAGGTAGGCTGTTGTGCCATGTCTGGTTCCAGCTGTTTCTCCTCATTCACATAAAAACTACATATAGACTTGCTTCCTGGAGGAAAATTAGATTCTGAAATGTATCAAGCACTTGTAACTTCTGCTGAGTTCCCAAGGAGCACTAGGTGCATAGCATTCCTCATAAGCTGGCTGTTTAAATATAGGCACATTTGACTGAGTTTAGCATCCCTAACTTAAAATGTGTGGCAATTTTCCCAGAAGAGCAAAAGAAAATGTGACTCAAGTGTTCCAGAACCTCTATATATTTCATTTTCCTATTAGGGATAAACCCTAAAGTAACACCAGAACTGAAATGGGAGTTGAGGAGATTCAGTAGAGCTGGGGGGAATATAATTTAGAATTTTCTCTGAGATGGAGTGTGCTCAGAATTACTTATCAACCATTTGTACTCAGCAAAGAGAACTAAGTAGTAGCGTACTTCATGGAATAATAAAAACATGCGTTGCACTGTAGGAACAAAAAGATCCAAAAATGTAAAAAAACATTTCACTCTAATTTGCCATATTTCATCGTCAATTTCAGGGTCATTTAAGGACATGCCCAATATTGTAAATTGCCAATATTCTCTTAAAATCCTACTGGAATTCCAATTTCATAATGCTAGGTCTTTAATAGTTCATTAATGCTGAAATTAACAACAAGCTGTCAATAATTAGAGGGACAATGTAAATTACAATGTAAATGTATTTTAAAATGATAAATATAAATTACACTAGCTGTTCAGAGTAGGTAGAAAATACCTTTACTGTTCTTTGAGCGAGATGATCTGAATGATGGGTGAAAAGAATCTTAGGTTTGTACAAACCCAGACATATTTAATTGAGCAAACCATTACAGGTGACAAGCTAACATTTAATTTCCATTTCTCCCTTTCATTTTACAGTTTTTCAGAACGTAGTCACACAAGAACTGCCATTCAGGCAGACACTGTGAGGTGCCACACAGATGGAGGAGAGCACCCATGTGTCGTAACTTCTCGTGTTTGAAGAGAAACACAGAGAAGCCTGGCAATTCTCTTATCTCTACTAAGGCATAATCAGCATCAGGTTAGTACTGGAGTATTAGCTAAGGAACCCTGATAAAAGGGCAGTAAAATTACCACTGTAGACTAAAGGCACCCTAAATAGCTCAAGGTCTTAATTGGTACCAAACACTGTAATTGGGTTCCTAAATTATCAGCCTAACTCTCTGGCATTTCCTTGCTGTTAATGGAAAAAGAGTCACCCAGAAGATGACTCAGATATTGCTGGAGGTACGTATATCTTTCTGTTAGTTGTTAAAAGATATTGAGACTAGGTCCACAGCAGATAAATCCTGTTCATAATCAGCTGTGGGATGGTAATATAACCTTTATTGCCACTCTACCATCCTGTTTATATTGCCTTCTCTTATGAATTTACTAGGAAACACAAGTCAACAAAATGTAAAGGTTACAGTGATATACTGAATGTATTTAGTCTTTGGTATTGTTATGCAATGAAGGGTTTAAGCATTTCACAGCTTAATAAATACACTGCATTTCAGTCTCCCCATGTAGATTCCAGAGACAACCAGTATGATTTCTGCATAAAATTTTATGGAAAGTATTTTTCCTGCAGAAATAGTACTGTTTCGCTCATAAATAAATCTTCATAAATTATTCTGCAGATCAAAAATAGCATGGTATGTTTTTACCTACAGTAAAGGCTATAAGTTCTTAAATGATCACATATAGTAGGCACTGATTTTACACAGCAAAAACCCAACCTAACAAAAAAAAACTCAGCTCCCCTCTCCCTTAATTGGATCAAGTGTTGACAGAACTCAGGCAGTAGCTAAGAGGGGGACCATACATTCTCAAAACAGTGTCACAGGAAATTAATTACCCGTTTTTTTCAGAAGTGCTTCTTCATTTGTGTTTATGAATATGTGTTCATTTGGATTTTGTTCTTTCGTATCTGAAGAAAATCTTAGGACTTCCAATTTATTCACTGCACTAATTTAAGAACTCATTTTAATTTCTCTCCACATGATCTCACAATGCAGGCAAAAAGTGCCATAAAGAAACACTTTATAAAAATCAACCCGTATCTGCTAGTTAATTCTGAACAGTCCAATTTAATCCGAGATCTGTGTCTGAATTAAGAAAGCGGTAATTGAAAAGTTAAAAAAATGCCAGCTGAATGGAAGTGCCACATTTTATACAACTTTCTCAAGAAATGGGAAGTTTCCCAAAGCCTGCTGTGCCAAAGTCAGTTTTTAGTTATGTTACTATAAATTAAAACTGATTATGGTTGTTGGAGTCGAATCATCTTCAATTTATGTTGTAAATGAAGTAAACTCCATCGCCCTAAGGTACAACAGAACAAAAAATAAACATACATGAAGAGATTTCTGTAGTTTTGCTGGTATAGTCATTGGGAGAGGTATCACTCTGGCCCACATTGGAAAACTTGGAATATTGGAGACATTGGTTTACTGCAACATTTTTGTTAGCTGTTTTGTTCTGTTTCAAATTTATGATTTCCTTAGTATCAGGCAGGCAATTCTTAACACCTTCAAAATTCTGAGCTGCTAAAATATGCATAAACATATGCATAAACACAATGAGGTTTCCTTCACTTCTTCACAGAGATTTTAGAACATCCATGTCTAAGGACACTGGGCGTTGTTCCAGGAAAAACGCCATGCCCCTCTATTCCAACTCTGGATTTTCATCAAACGGAAGATAGAAAGAAGAAAAATAAACCCAGAAAACTAAATTTAGTCACATCAGATGAAAGCTACCCAAACCCTCTAAAGATCTGGGCCAGTGTGTGCTTGTGAAAAACAGTGTCATGATGGCATCAAACCCAGCTCAGACTCAGCATTCCAAGCTCTGGGCTCTTTATGATCAAGTGCTGAGGACGGCCTTCATTCCCCAGGACTATGAAGCTAAATAACAGTAAGGCAAACTGGTGAATGAAACAGCTAGTGAGATGGTTGTAAGGGTGTGTTAAAAATACGGAACAACACATGCTGCAGCTTGCTCTTTATCTAATCTTTGGTGTGGAGGGAAGCGATCTCCAGCCTTCACAGCAGGCAGTCTTTTGTATACCTTCTATTCCCATGGGATTCTGTGGTTTCAGTTCCCTACATCTTTAAAATTCTTCATTTAAGAAAAAATAAATCAAGGACTTGATTTTTTTCAGAACTCTTCTCTGACTTCTATGACAACTCTAAGAATTAGAGTTCACTTAGCTACTTTCATGTATAGAGGAGAAATCTACCTTTTCTAAATTATTTTCTTAGCAAATATAGAAAATAAAATCTAGAAGAGGAAAGGTATAGTCTTAAAATTGTTTTCCCTTGAATTAAGCTGTCAAAGGAGAGTCGCAGATGTCCTTTGGTGTCTAAACTACAAGCATTTCCAGTACCCTTCCAGTTGCAATAAACAAGTGACCATGGAGAGGACAATCAGTAGTATACCAGCAGTAAACAGAAGCAATGCATTTGTTTTGCTTTCAGACTTTATTACAAGAAAACTTGTAATAAAGACATGTAATATCAAAGTGCTTGGAATTTAGTAAAACTTATACTAACAGTATAATAATTGACAAAACTAGTGAAGTAGGATTAGGTATGTTTGCTTGAAAATATTCGGCTTGATGGACAGATAATGAATGAGTCTGTGTTGCTCTGTATGCTCTGGTATGTCTGCAGCACTATAATGAAACTGGAACCGTATTTATCTAATGTTGGCAGGATGTCTATTTTTTTCTCTGCAAGCACTTTGTCTTAAAATAATGTTGGTTATTCTCCTAAAAACAAGTGAAGAGTTTTACAGAAGTTAATTTACCTTGAGATTTATCTTAATATTTCTACTCTCCTACAACTATGCGTAGAAAAATAATTGTTGTATATCACCCATTTTTTTCTCGCAAAGACGGAGCCTCAAGGCAGCTCATAAGGAATTAAATACGTTTTGGAATAATGTAAATATACTTTCAGAGAAATATCCTTGATCATAGCAAATCCTATTCATTGTGGGTGTTTTTGTACTTTCACTCGCACACAGAACTTCTCATACACAAAATAAACCCACATTCTTCCCGAATCATCTTCTCTTTAGTTTTGATGCATTGATACTGTAAATATGCAGTATATACAACTGAATAATGAAGCTCATTAGAGAGATTCTCTCTGTAGATCAGCCCAGTAAGTTAAAGAACAGCCTTACCCTTCACAGATGAAACAGGTATGCTACTCTTTAAGCAGTTGGGAAAATGCATTTATCAAAAGTCATATATTTTTGGTCTGTGCGGTGAAAACTAACACAGTCAGCATACCATGGGCTGATTTGGTCTTTAAATATTTTTCAAGTTAACTGTGCCCATATTAAAACCTGGTATATCTCTTTCTAAGCACAGAAGAAAGAGAAAATAATTCACTACTCTGAATTGTGTATTTAATACAAAATCAGGGACAGCAAAATCTATTGTATGTGATTAACTGGAAGGCGGGAAAGCATACCTGGCAGGACACTGTCAGGACACTGCCTACTCCCAGTGCCTTTGAACTACTAGAACCCTACACAATGTTTGGCATGACTTCATAAATTCATGCTGCTTCAGCTGTAAAAGCTGTAAGGAACAGCTGAAGACTGTTGAGCTTGATGAAAACCAACAGGATCATCTACACAAAAAGATCTCTCTTACACTGAAATAAATATATAAAGCTTTCTAAACCACTGATGTGAAAAGGTTCAGTCTCTCCTTTGGGTCTAACAGGAAAAGCCAGTAAAAATTTATCTTTTTTGCCTGCTTTACTGGCTACTGAAGAATCCTAAAAGCAACTGTTGTTCCGGCAACAGTAAAGAGAAGACAGAGTAAGAAAAAAAAAAGTCTCAGAGCCTCCTCAGGTTGTCACTGACCTCCAGTCTTTTCACACTCTAATACTAGGCATTTTACCCTGGGTTTATGACACAAAACAGCAAAATGCAGGTCACAGCAGATAGTTCTTTGCTGCTGCTGTGCTTTCGTAAGTATGTCCTCTAGGCCAGCATGTGTGAGAAGTGCCAAGAATTAATTAACAGTGGTCTCCTTAAACAAGTAGTCCATACTTCCATTGTTCTAGTATTACAGTCATACCTTGTGGTTTCTAAACCCACCTTACTATGGGGACTGATCATGAATGATCCTTCTTTCTTCTCCATTAACACTGAGTAATCACTGTTAATCTGCTGTATAGGGAAACATCTGCATGCAGTATAACTAATGTATAGTGAGGAATATAAAATATTTTAGAAAGAAGAACACATTTGTTACTGAATCATGCAGGTTAGGATAGCTGACATTGTATTTTTGTTGTAAAGTAAAACATTATTTTTATACCCACAACAAAACATGGACCTGCAGAACTTTTCAAGCAATCTTCTAACAGCTTCATACGACTCTTTTGTAGCTCAGGACTGTCCCATTCATCAGCTTCAACTCCCCAGTATAGGTCTATGACCTGGAAAACAGTATGCAACATTGTTACTTTATCATACACCCTTTCTACCTATTGAAAATTAACTTTGCCAACATTTTGTGTACTGCTAAGCACAGTTCTGCAGTGCAGTAAAAGGCAATGAGGTCTATATCCAGTCTTTACACAGACTGGTAGGGTTTCCTTAGGTGAATGACAATTCAAGCCTCTTATTTTCCCTCCCAGGTAGTCCCTCCTGGGACAGTCTCTCATTTTATATTAATATTTCTTTGCAGACATTAGCATGACAAGATCTTGATTTGATGCAGGCTTTACTTGCTACTAAATTGCATATAATGGATAGGTAAGAATAATGACAAAAGCATTGATAAAATCATGGCTCCATGGAAATGAATGGAAGTTTTGCTGTGGATCACAGTCAAGACCATGACTTGACACCTTGTGTCACTTGTACCCACAGGATATAAACTCATCCTGTGTGCATGGCTCTAAAGAAATAATATGTGCAACTCTGTACTATCATACTTCTTTTGTTAGCTGGTCTTTGTTACTTTAGAAGCAGAGATTGTATAGATATGCAATGGCAGGCAGCTTGCTGCTCAGCTTTTCATCTGTAGTTACAGACTTGGTTTTGTGATGGTAACTAGCTGCAAACAAACTGGAAGAAACTGGACTATGGATGTTAAACTTATTTGAAGAAATTAAGCAATGAAGTGTGATTTCACTACACATTTTAACTAAAAGCTGAATTCTTACTGTGGAAAATTAAAAGAGTAGAAATCATAGGTATATATTTATTTTGGAATAAAACCTAGGGTACATGCTACTACTCTCTCATTTAAGCTACTATTGATTGTTAACATCATCTATGTAACTTGAACAAAAAATAAAGTCCAAATGGATAGTTAAAACCCCTAAATTAATGTGACATGAACATATTAGAATATTGTTATTTGTAATATAATTTTTACAATTTGTATAATAATTTGTATAATTTGTTGTAATATTATTTGTACAGTAGAAGCACTCTGCTGTTTCCATGAGAAACAGAATCAGCCTGAAGACCTAATATAACAACTAATAATGGGTTGATGTAAAATTCACTGGTTAGTATACAGCTGGATAACCTCCTTGGAAAATATAACAATAACTGCCAAGGTTTCAGACCTAATCCTAGAAGTATTAATGCCCATGTTTAATATCACTACCAACAGTCTCATTGGTATTTCTGCCAGAAAAGTTTGGGATGGTTGTCAGCGTTTGCTGCACACTGTTGCCAAACACGAGAGATAATGCACCGTCTTGACTGATTGAAATAGCCCAATGTATAGAATGCATTGTAGCTTACACTGCCAAAAAAATGCACTTAATATCTTTTTTTTTCACAGAAACTCTTGTTCCAAAATTTTGCTGGAACAAGCAGCTCCTGCTTTACAAAACTGCACCTCAAACAGCCGTCTTATTTCCCTCATTTGCACTGTCCTTTTCTTTCAGTCTGATTAGGAAAAAAGTCTTCTGTCTTCCTCCCTCCCTTCTGTTATTTATCACTATGACTTCATTACTGAACTTCACATTGCATTCAGTTGTCTGATTACTTGAATGATGTATGATAATGCTTAAGCATTTTAGTCATAAAATTAAAGCATCTTAGCATACAGTAAAAAATATTTGAATTACTGATTGAATGAATTTATTGTGCAGCTCAAGTTCATCTGAAACATAAACGCAATTTCTATTTTAATTTAATGTTCAAAAATCATGTTAATTCTGTAAAGTGAAGAAGAAGTCCCAGGAATAGCAGATATTGTAGTGGCTAGGCAGCTGCTTTCTGTGTGTTAAAATGTTATAGGTGTCACAGAAACACGGTGGGATGGCTCCTATGGGTTGAGTGTTGGAAGGGAAGGTTACAGGCTCTTTAGACAGGCCCAGCAGGTGGGGAGGGGAAGTTGCTATTTATGTTAGGGATAGGCTGGAGAGTATGGAACTCTGTCTGGGGACAGGTGAGCAGTTGACAGAGAGTTTGTGGGTCAGGGTTAAAGACAGAACAGCTACAGAAGACATTGCTGCGGGGATCTGTTACAGACCACCTGATCAAGAGGACTCTGCGGAAGAAGCACTCTATAGACAGATAGGAAAACCCTCACGCTCACAGGCCCTTGTTCTCATGGGGACTTCAACCACCCTGACATCTGTTGGAATGACGGTACGGCCTGGCAAAAGCAATCCAGGAGGTTCCTTGATTGTGTGGAAGACAACTTCCTTCTGCAAGTAATAGAGGAGCTGACAAGGAGAGGTGCTATGCTTGACCTCGTGCTCACCATCAGGGAGGGGCTGGTTGGAAATGTGATGCTCCAGGGCAGCCTTGGTTGCAGTGATCATAAGATGGTCGAATTTGAGATCCTCAGGACAGTGAGAAGAGCATGCAGCAAGCTCACTGCCCTGGACTTCAAGAGAGCAGATTTTGGCCTCTTCAGGAACCTGCTTAGTACGGTTCCACGGGACACAGTCCTAGATGGTAAGGGGACCAAAGACTGTTGGCTGATATTCAAGGATCACCTACTACAAGCTTAAGAATGTTGTGTCCCAACTAGAAGGAAGTGCAGCAGGAGGGCCAGGAGACAAAAAGGACACGGAACTGTTGGAACAAGTCCAGAAGAGGGCAATGAGGATGATCAGGGGACTGGAGCAGCTCCTGTATGAAGATAGGCTGAGAAAGTTGGGACCAGCCTGGAGAAGGCTGCGTGGAGACCTGATAGCAGCCTTCCAGTACTTGAAGGGGGCTATAAAGATGCTGGGAAGGGACTCTTCATTAAGGACTGTAGTGATAGGACAAGGGGTAATGGGTTAAAACTTACACAGGGGAAGTTTAGATTGGATATAAGGAAGAAGTTCTTTACTGTAAGGGTGGTGAGGCACTGGAATGCGTTGCCCAAGGAAGCTGTGAATGCTCCATCCCTGGCGGTGTTCAAGGCCAGGCTGAACAGAACTTTGAGTGACATGATTTAGTGTGAGGTGTCCCTGCCCATGGCAGGGGGGTTGGAACTAGATGATCTTAAGGTCCTTTCCAACCTAACTATTCTATGATTCTGTGATTCTGTGATTCTATGATTCTATTATGGATAATTTTTGTGGGGTAACACAATTTTGGCACATTGTATCTTAACTTGTTATAATTTTGTCCTGCAAGAGGAAATATTTCAGCAATCAAGCCTCTGAAGATACAAAGAATTCCAAAATTAGGGGGTTAGTGTTTATTTTTTAAGCTAACTGAATAAATAGGATTTAGAAATTTAAAGACATGGAACAATAGGACAACTGTATCTGACACTGACGTATATTTCTACTTGGAAAAACCGTGTAACAAACACCCACTCTAATTTTCAGTAAGGCTCCCAAGGTGAGATGATAACCAGTGCTTGGTGCAAGAGCTACTTACACACAGTGGACTGACACTAGTCTAGCTCAGCTCTGCACTAGTCACCTAGCAGAGACTTTTTGTTCAAAATTGAGTGTTTCCTTTCCCTTATTTCAGATTTTGTCCTGCCAATCTTACAGTTTCACAGATTTTTCTATGGAAATGAAATAACTTCAAAGTCCTTAAAAAAACCCACTAAAAATTTCAGTCATGCAAAATGCCACTTTCCTTCTAGTGTACATCACATGGTGAAAATTACTTGAAACAGTTCATTGTTCCCAAGAAGAGTATGCTGCTAATTAACTGTGGTTAGTTATCCTCCAAAATTTTCCATTAAAACTACTATTGTTAACCTACCTGTCCTCCCCTAAAAAATTACTGTATTTCAAGTACAAAACACTATGCACTATGGCATTCCTGTTCTCAGCTTTCCTGCTTTCAGTCTTTACCAATACCTGTTATTTGGAAACACTTTCTGATTCAGTGGAAAAGGAAGTCCATCAAGCAAACAAATTCTTAGAATGATGGGCCTGACCAGAGGAGGAGCCTGACCAGAAGGCTGAAGGAGGTGATCCTGCCCCTCTACTCTGCTCTTGCGAGATCCCACCTGGATTACTGTGTGCAGTTCCAGTGTCCTCAACATAAGAAGGACATAGAGGTGTTGGAGGAAGTCCAGAGGAGGGCCACAAAAATGCTAAGAGGGCTGGAGCACCTCCCATGCAAAGACAAGACTGAGAAAACTGGGGCTGTCCAGCCTGGAGAAGAGAAAGCTGCATGGAGACCTCATAGCAGCCTTCCAGTATCTGAAGAGGGCTTACAAGGATGATGGAGAGGGACTCTTTATTAAGGACTGTAGTGACAGGACAAGGGGTAACCAGTCTAAGCTTAAACAAGGGAAGTTCAGGTTAGGTATAAGCAAGAACGTTACTGTGAGGGTGGTGAGGCACTGGAACATGTTGCCCAAAGAACTGGTAAATGCTCCATCCCTGGCAGTGTGCAAGGCCAGGTTGGACAACATGATCTAGGATGAGGCGTCCCTGCCCATGGCAGGGGGGTTGGAACTAGATGGCCTTAATGTCCTTTCCAACCCTAACCATTCTGTGATTCTGTGATTCTATATTCAGTTCTGCTTCCACACGTGGTGGTAATGTTCCCTAACAGCTCCCACTAACCTGATCTCATGCTTTGCAAGAATTGAAACACTTATTGGTGCAGCCAGATGACTCAGTGGAAGACAGAGCAATGAATATAATCAAATGCATGTTATTTGGGTCATGATTTATCAGGAAGAGGGCATCTTCAGGGCACCCTATGCTAGAATGCGTTTGTGGTAGTCACACACATGGCAGTTTTTGTTTGGTCAGTAAAAGTTTACATATCAGGATGAAAAGTTATGTGTTCTTCTCTGAATAGGGAAATATAAATTTATCCTTGTAGCAGAAAGGCACATAATACTTTCTTATCATCACTGCAGTAAAATCTGTCCTCTTCGTTTCTGTGTGCTAGCCTAAGAAACTCGGTGTATCAGGAATGGAAAAATAAAAAAAAAAAGGTTTTGATAAAGTCTACCTCAGAGCCTCCTCCAAAATGCTTTACGACTTCCCCTTGGTAATCTTTTTTACAAGCTTTTCTACTTTGCTTCCACAGAAATGTGATAGCTTCCTAGTTGCTTTCAGAAATGTGTCAGTGGAGCTGTCTCTCGGACCTCATATCACATAAGGATGCTCTTGGTGTTGAAACTATATACAAAATAATTTGCTTCCGTGAGTATCAACCAGAGTAAACTTAATTATTCCTCCCCCAGAGACTACATTACAATCCATTTGAAGAAAGACATGTTTTCTCTCACAGAGAATTCAGCAGTGGATTACTTGGAAGAGACATTTCCCTCCTGTCACTGAAATGTCTCCTCAAAGATGACTGAGAAATAAAGAGTTTATATTTTCCCTTAATATCATATGGTAGCAACAGGAGAAAAACACTCTATTATTTAAATATCTTTTGCTATTCCTTTCATCTGCCACTGCAGCTGGGACTTCCCAATCAGCTGATGAGCTAGGACCTTCAGATGAAATTCTTTTATAGCCATAATCAAAAATCACTCTGGAATTTGCCTCCATGCAGATTCAGCAACTCCACTGTGACTCAGGGAATTAAAACCAAGTATCATAATTTAAGAACTTGTTATTTTGATTAAAAACCAGCTGCATGTGTACCAAGAATAATACACTGGGAGGAACAGGATGTTGCATAAAAGGCATTCGCTGTTTCCAAATAAGCTTCACTCTGGAGAGCTGAGTTTTTGGGGTCACTAAGACAGGAGGTTAATACTAGTATGTGAGGAAGGCTTGAGGATGTAGAACCAGAATTTTTGAAAAAAAAAAAAAAAAAAACCAAACCAAAAACCAAAACCATTTTTACACCATAGCATGCTGTATGTATTTTTCTTTGAAGAGAGCCAGTACCAGGCCTGCTGTTATATGTGGGACTTGATGACTTTACAGGACTATGAATGTGGATATAGCTGACTTAAATGCACCAGTGATTTTAACTGTAATGCCAAACTCATGTGTTTTAAGTTAAATGCAACTTATAATACAATTTATTACCAACTAGCTCTTACTAAAGATGTGGATGTGTATATGTCTTCCATAACACAAAGGAAAATATGAACTGAATGAAGCAATGGGAATTTTACAATTGGCATTAAAGTAACCAAATTCCATAGTATAAAATCACAACAGAAATGTTCCATATTCAATTCATTTTTGTAATCAGTTTCAATATTAAACTGGTTAAATTATTTTTCCACATTACAGTGGAAATCAAACCCACAGGTAGAGTAGATATAATGATTATATGAATATATGGATGGCACTACTTCAATGTTGACTACACAAAATTAAAAATAGGTTGCTTTAACTTAAGTATGGTTTCATAGAATCACAGAATCATAGAATCCTAAGATAGTCAGGATTGGGAAGGACCTTAATAGCATCTAGTTCCAACCCCCTGCTATGGGCAGGGATACTTCACCCAAGACCAGGTTGCTCAAGGCCTCATCCATCCTGGCCTTGAACTCTGCCAGAGATAGGGCAACCACAACTTCTTGGGGCAACCTGTTCCAGTGTCTCACTACCTTCACAGTAAAGAACATCTTCCTTATATCTAACCTAAACCTCCCCTGTTTAAGTTTGAACCCATTGTCCAATCGCTACAGTCCCTGAAGTATTTAGAAGTATAACTAGTAATTCCGATGTAACATTTTCTTCTTAAATACTTTGAATATATAAAATAGAGTTGGTTTCATTAAGTTTCTACTGTGAAAGATGTCAGTTTGTTGCCATATTGCTTGTACTATCAATGTGATCTCGCATTGTAAAACTGTGGTTTTCGTCTATTCAGAATTTACCTCAAATCTGCCTGTAAAATAATTTAAGTATATCAACTCAGTACAATTAAAGTGAAATAAATTTGTTGCAATTTTCTATTCTACCAGTTACACCTAAAAATGTTATCTGTCCTAAATAGGTTTAATTTCAAGAAAAAATAATGCAAGATTCAACACAAGAAAAACCTACCTGAAATTCCAATCCATAGTTTTCCCTGCAGAATTCTCTCAGCTTAGGATAGGCATGTTCTCTTAGGGCACATCTTTCTGCCATTGTATCTGTGTTGGCAAAAGAGATGTTATTAACAATATTTATATAAATTTGTGTTCTTTTATTCAGAAATACAGATTTATTACATAAAAAAAGAGCCCTTAACCTGCACCCGTCTCCCCCCCCCCCAATGATCAAGCACTGGGATTTGATCCCCAAACAGCATGTTGTGCAACATTAGGCTTCATATGCATCTTAACATTGCAGCGTATTTCAATACACTCTGGCTGAACTCATTTTGTAATTAGGCAGTCAGAATTTCTTTTATCAGTTTGACTTCTATTTAACTTTCAAGAAGCTGAATTTTATGAATTAGAGACATCACAGGACAAATAGGTATACCAAAGATGAATGAGATCTCTGTACTTCAGGAATAAATCAATAATATTAATTAAGAACATTGTGTCAAACTATCACTAAATAAATAATATGAATTAAGAACATTGTGTCAAACTATCACTTTTTTCATCATCTTTAATCTGATACTATCTTAAACTGTTAATAGCTGTTAATAGCATTATTTATGGTAAATTTTGGTCCAGGTGATTTCTGCTATCATACTAAACTCACATTTTTGACATCATATATTCTTATCATACAAAAATGACATATGTTTTGGTAACAAAGTACAAAATGGCAATGACACCAAAATGGTTAAGTTCTGTCTGTCTAAAGTAATCCAGACACATTTATATAAAAGATATCACATACTATCAAATGTGAAGTAAATTTGGTTAGTAAACAAATCTTGTATAGATGAGAAATTCTATTGTCTTTCCCAATAAGACTAAGATATGTGATGCATTTTACTTGGTCTAGATTCTGACCAGTGTCGACTGAGTTCAGACACAGAGGGATGAGGGATGACACCTTTGCTAAATTATTTTTGAAAATAAAACACAACTGTTACAGAACAATAAATCTGAGCATCATGTGATGAAAAATAAAAGTGTTAACTTATGAATCACGGAGAACATCTACTGCAGTTAAAGCAATATTTGTATCACTTCACTAAAACAAAGCATAGGTTAAAACTGATTTAACCGTACCCATTTTGTTGTATACTAGATATATGTATGCAAACCTAACAATGTTTTGTGTGTATCAGTGTTTTGTGTATCAGTGCTGATAGATTTAAGTCAGAGATCTGTTTATAGAATCATGGTCACAGATTTATAATATTTTTATTTTGGAAATTCTAGGAGAGTTTTAACTCCATAATTTAATTAATTATACCAAATTCATAATATTCTTCTTAATATTTAAATATGCCTTTGAAATATTACACAAATGTATGGTATAATTACCGTTTATGTTTATAAATAGAAAGCAATACAGAACACCTCCACAGAATTATTTCTTGTGAAATCTTCATCAAGGTATAACGGCTATACCACAAAGGCTTAAAAAGTACAGGCATGAGCTTAATTGAGTATATATGAATTACCACAGTTCTTTCATAAACTTTTGATGGGGAAAAAAGTCAAGGCATAGTAGTTTCCTAAGTAGTTCCTAAGTGCAATGATATTATGTATTTTTTAATATTTTAAAACATATTAATTATGCTAATGTGTTCTGAAAACAACAGTACAAAAGCATGAGGTCCTTGCTCCATCACAAGCTTTCTATTGACTGTGAGCACACCACTCAAGGCGAGATCCTAAATGTGAAGTGCACAGCTTTTATATACCCAATTTGAAGACTGCAAATAAGACAGACCCTGCCCTGGGCTATATTCAGAAGAGTGTGGCCTCACTCTCTCTCTCCTCACCTCTCAGGAAGTTACTACCTTCCTCTCCCTGGCACTGAGGAAGCTGCATTAGGAGTGCTGTACCCAGCTCTGGGCACTCCAAATCAGGAGGATGGGGAGGAAACTGGAGAAGCTACTGACATGGTCAGGGGATAAGATCACATGGCCTACAAGAAGAGATTGAGGAATCTGGGTTTGTTTTACTTGTAGTGAAGAACAGAAGCTTGTAGTGAAGAACAGAAGCGGGACCTAGTCACAGCCTGCAAACACTTGTAAGGCACTTACAGAGTCAAGCTCTTTGAGGTAGTAACAAACAGTGCAACAAAGGTAATGACAATGTACTACGACTTGGGAAGTTGTGGCTGGGCCTAGCAGGGGCTCCTCTGACCTTGGAGCTATTCAAGACTCAACTAGACAAGTTTACAGTTGACCAAGTTACTGTTGGCAGCACTAATACTTCCTCCCATTTAGAGGACATTAGCCTAGATGACCTCCTAAGCCTCCTTTCAACCAGCAGTGACCCTGTCTCTGATAAGAGCCTGTAGGTTTGGATTACTCATCCAGGCTCCTCATACAATGCCTGGAAAGACTTTTGCTCCTGTGTTGGGCCAGCAGGAGCAAAACTGTAGAGTAGCTGGTGCCAAGGACCCAATGTCCATGCTGTATGTGTTTAAGGGATTTTACTTTAGATTAGGCTAAACCCCCTCAAACATTTGGAGTGCATTAGGTGAGATCATACAATCACAGAATCATTAAATAGTTTGAATTGGAAGAGACCTTCAAAAGTCATCTAGTCCAACCCCATGCAAGCAAACAGGGACATTTAAAACTAGGTCAGGTTGCCCAAAACCACATTGAGCCTGGCCTTGAATGTCTCCAGTGATGGTGCATCCACCACCTCTCTTGTCAACCTGTTCAGTGCTTTACCACCTGGAGTTATCTTCCCACTTTTCGTTCAAAAGGAGCCCTGTACATGTACACCATGACCGCTCTATGATTTGAGTCAAAGTATATTAGTGACAATCAAGAGATTCATCTCAGAAGTGTACTCCAGATCTGAATGAATACAGACATATCTTACAAATATTTAGGTATGGAGCACAAAAACAGAGCTCCCAGCCTAGGGCTGCCTGACTTAGTACGTAAGGGACAGATGAGTTGCTCTCTTAGTATCCACAGTCATTAATTTTCTCTTATATTTTAGTGCCTAAGTCAAACTTTTCTTGTAGAATGTAGTACACAGCTAACAAGACTAATTAGCCAGAGGGTTGCACTGTGCTGATGCAGCAGTATTATTCTGGCTCCAAAGCAACTTTTCTCTTTGCTAGCTCGGACTCACTTTCTGCACAGTGTTGCTGTACCTTTAAATAAAAGCTACCTTCATGCTTTGCTTCATTTGAAATACTTCACCTTTTTTTGTTTTTACACCTCCACAGTAACTGAGGCCCTTAGATCAACCTATATATTCTGCATTTGTGCCTTAATGCACGTTAATTTTGGCATGAAAGTCTATGAAAACACAAAGCATCCTACCTTCATAACTGAGCAGAATAAACTCTGTTGAAAACCAGCTTACTACTCAGTTACTGAACTAAACCTAAACTAAAAATTTCGAAAAAATGGAAATTAATCACGACTATAGCTTTGTTATTAAGGAAGCAACCATTCACATATACTGTCAGCAGTTACTTAAATGATCAATGTGACAGCGAACAGAACAGTCTTATGAGGGAATTATATACGCTAAGTTGCAGGAACGAAAAAAAGAATATTGGAAAAGGGCATAAGATAAGAGTAAACACGATTAAATGATAAATGGGAAATACATTTTCTGAGGCATACAATAGATATTCTGCTCCTTTCCATTTGCGCCCATAGGATTTACACTGCAGACCCCCACTGGTTCTAGTTTTAGAACACTTCTGTTTCCTGCAGCATAACTTGTAGGGTCTTGTTCAGAAAATTAAACAACACACTGCAAGGGTAGTGCAACATTCCTAACAGCTTATAAATGAAATAGATAAAACATTCCTTGAACTACAACTGTGTTCTGGATAAGACACTTGGCATACCTATCCTGTACTTTTATTCCTACCTCCAAAGCTAATGGAATGTTCTTACCTAATTTGAATTTGAGTCTGGTGCTTATATTAACGAATTTTAAGAATTCCTATATTTGTAACAAGTTATGAAACTTCAAGAAAACAGAAGTGCATGTATTTAACTACAGCAATTAGTATGGATGGCAGATAAGCTGGTTTAATTAAATAAATTTAACTTGATTTACAGTGACAGCAAATCTGTGAAGCTGGCAGATCCTAACAACAACTGTGTCACACAGGCAAACTCGACCTTCCAGGCTGCTGCTGCAGATGAATGGATTAACTAAATGACATTCTTCTAGCAAACAAAATGAGAGAGTAGCTATGAGATGAGCTTCATACAGCTCCTTAATTCTGATACTCTGAAATCCAAATGACAGTCTACAATAAACTGTGAGAATGAAACTACATCTGCAAAAACATTAAGACAAAAAACCCCCACAAACACAACCATAAACATGTGTCCAATATTTAAGTGAAACCCAAACCAGACAGCCTTGAGCAAGGCAGTGACTTGCTAAACACACATCTTCCAGTGCTAGCTCTTGTGGATGTTTACTTCCTAAGCTTGTGCCATAACCACACCACCCTGCCCAGCCCTACACTTTGAACTGACTAGAATGCCATTGCAGATCTCCTCCCCAGGCATACCCACTGTAATGCTGAGGACTGAAACGAAATAGCCACATAGGCATTTATAGCCTTTCTGCCAAGTAATAGGCAATCACTGTTTAAACACGACTGTCTGGGTGAGGTGTGATTTCTGAAGGCTTGTAGCTCAGTCAAATCACTGCCAGTTTTCATTAGAGTACTCCAAGGTGCTGCTTCTCAGCATGAACTATTTCCACGCCAAAATCTGACCTTCAAATACAAGCTGTTCTGCTATTAAAGTCACTTATTTTATTTTTAATAGGGAAAGCATATTTTACATTCCTGTGTTAGTAAACTGATGATGTGTATTTACAAACAGTTGCCAAACATTAATCTCCAGGGTAAAATAACTTATGGAAAATAGCCTAGTTAAAGAACATTTCAAAGCATATATTCAAGTGAACAGAAAGAGTTAACATGGAAGCTCAATGGAAATTGCCCATTTTTAAACATCAGTTATTCTGCCCTAAGACCAAATAGTTCCTCTTCGTGCTGGTGGTCATACTGGTCTGGCCATACTGGTGGCAGTGATGTGAATGGCTCTTCCATGCATTTAGGCTGCAGTCACAAGGAGTCTTATTCAACTATGGCTTGATGCAGCTGAATAAGGCAGTTGCTCAGCCCCATCCTGCTACTGTGTGTTGTGCAGGGGGTGCCAGTGTGTGGACAGTGAGCCTCACTCAACAACCTCAAATAAGCAGCACACTCAATTTGACAGTCTGTTCACAGAAATGTAACCCGCAACTAACCTTACCCATGCATGATGGGCCCTCTAGCAGGGAAAATCCAAAACGGGGAGGATGTTTGCACTGCCCCTCTTTGACAGAGGACCACTGCAGTACCCAGTGCACAGGAGCTGGCAGGAAAACTGTTGACTGACATAACAGGTTGAGGCAGGCAGCTGAACCTGGAAGAACCAAGGCAGAAATAGAAGAACACCAAAAGAAACGCTACCCTTGTATCTGTTAGAGGCACCACAGAAATAAATGTGATATGGGGCCAGAGAGCTGCCTGCAGGTTTCAGCTCCAGCCCATCACCCAGGAAAGAGCAG
The DNA here is from genome assembly GCF_033783945.1 of Neopsephotus bourkii. NCBI lineage: Eukaryota > Metazoa > Chordata > Aves > Psittaciformes > Psittacidae > Neopsephotus > Neopsephotus bourkii. Next base: position 11,420,174 of record NW_026902254.1, on the reverse strand, counting down.
CTCCTTGTATGCACAGAACAATTTCTGTATCTTCCCCCTGTTCTTGATGTTCCTGTGCTTTACAGTGGGTCAGGACAAAACCTTCCTGGGGGTCTTAACCTCATCTCTTTCACAACCTACTTCTCTGCTAGCTTAGCTTTAGTCTCCTGTACAAATGCACATAGGTAACAGTTATTAACACATAATGGTGGAGTCTCTTATGCATATAGAAGCCCTGAATAAGCACAGCATTTCTAATCTAGCCCTGAATCCACTAAGACACCCATCTGTTTGTTTTAAGTATTCCAAATGCTCACATTTAAGGGATGGGTAGGACAGCCTCCTGCCACAGAATTTTTTTAAATGCATTACAATATTAAAAAATATGGGTACTTTATAACCATTGTCCATTGTCTATTAACTGCAGTGAGGATTTCTGCACTTGAATTATCTGAGGATATGAGGCAAATAAGCAATTACTTAGCAGCAAAACCAAGTAAGGAACTGGCTGCCAGCATCTTCGTACTAGTACTTTCTTGTCACGTAACAACTATTCAACTAAATTATTCCTTTTAAACTGCCTTTTTTACTAGTAATACACAATAGTATTGTCTATTACCTCTCCTACTAAAAGCTTTGAATACTAGAAGGTAACAAATGTCCCTAAATATTATGGAAACCTTGTGTCTGAAAATAATACCATAATAATAAGCAATTTTCACTTCTATAGTGCTTTTCATCTGAGAGTCTCAGAGCACTTTGCAAGCAATGAGTCTGAATCATAGAAGCCCTCCAGTATCTAAAGAGGTCCCTACAAGAATGCTGGAGAAGGACTCTTCATCGTGGACTACAGTGATAGGACAAGGGGTAATGGGTTTAAACTTAAGCAGGGGGAAGGGTTAGATATAAGAAAGAAGTCCTTGACTGTGAGGGTGGTGAGGCACTGGAACAGGCTGCCCAAAGAAATGGTAAATGCTCCACCTCTGGCAGTGTTCAAGGAAAGGCTGGACAGAGCCTTGGGTGATATGGTCTAGTGTGAGGTGTCCCTGCCCATGGCAGGGGGGTTGGAACTTTAGACCCTTTCCAACCCAAACCATTCTATAATTCTATGTAGCTGGTAATAAAAGCAAAAATGACTTGAGCTACCTAGTACCCTTGCTTCCTAGAAAATTAAATCCATAGACTTGTCATTTCCTTCCTTTGGAGTTTCTGCGAGTAGAGAGCATTAGAGTAAGCATCCAGAGCTTCCCAAGACTATTTAGGTAGACTAGGAATGGTAACAGGTTGGTTTGGCTCACTTCTTCCAGTGTCCCCTCCCCAAACAACACTGCCAACATTGCGGTCTCTACCAGCTCTCTATGGAAGGCAAGTGAGAAACTGGACAGACTGAAGGCCATTCATTAATTAAATTAAACCCTATAAAGTCTAGTAACCCCCCCAAATAAATTCTGACTAGCAAAATACTGCAAGATTACTGTGATGTATACAGCTGCGTGTCCTCTCCCAGCCTGATGGCGATCATGAGATGGGCACAAAGCGTGCTGGACTAAGGAAGATGTAGACTCCAGTTCTTCAGCTCAGATTCAGTGCTATAGCCACCAGGCTATTGCTTAACAACATTGGTGACATCTTCCTCTCCTCAACCTTTTCAGTGCTTAATAACCCCAATAACAGTGGGCTGAGCATTTGAGCCCAAAGCAATGGCTGCTTGGCGTGAAAGCCAGAAGTAATAATGAAAAATAACATTAAATAGTAAGGAATGCTGTGTCTCTCAGTTGTGAAGGAATGACAGGGTGTGACTTTGTGGTCTACACTAGAACATTTAAACAAAAACATTATCAAAGTAAAAGACCTAACTACCTGAGCCAGGATTCAAAATGTAGGACGTAATTATAAGCCTAAAACTTCTAGTTGCAGCAATAAGCTCTTCTATATTAGCGCCAAATCAAGCAATATCCAATTTAAAGAGATGTAGTTTTAAAATTGATTTCTCTGAAATTTTCCCCTCAGTTCTATAAGATGACAGATTTAAAACAACACATACAGGATATGTTTTTTTTATTTTTTTAATTATAATGTTTAATAGCTGGCCACATTTCACAGTGATATCATGCTTAAACAATATCCTGCATCTTGACTGTTAATATGATTAACCAGTGCCACCTATTGGCTTACCCATAACACCCAGTTATCAATTTGCATGTATAAAAAATGAGGCGACTAGTAAAATCAAAGGGGACAAGACCCAGGCTAAAATACAGAATTTAGAGGAAATATATCAGTATTGAACTGACTTGACAGAGGGAAAAGCAAATATCAAGATTCAAATTTTCATTATTCACTCATGATTGTGTTTACAATTTAAAACAAATCTTGGTTTCTGAGAGGTCTGAGTTTCACTATGCGCACAGTATGCTTACATGAAACAAATTTCAAGTGTGACCCAAAGGTTGGTGATGTTAAAATGGAAAGATTTGTTAATCTCAGTGGATTTTAAATGAAGGTCTACATTTGTGGCTCGTACTGAAACCCTAAAACTTTTGATGGCTTACTGTTTTCCACAGTTTGGATGAAATCCTTCAATCCATAAATAAATAAATAAATAAACAAACACTTCATCCTCGCTGAATCTGGGGGGTATGGTCTGGGTGAGGACTCTGATGCAGAAATTTATCTCATAATGTATCCCAATAAATAACCTCACATTATCCCTTGGGAACACAACGCCATTACATGCAGAAGTTCCTGAAGAAAAAAGGAAGAGTTGAGTTGGCTCAGAATCCTTTGCCAATCCTGCAAATGGTCCCTAAATTGCAGCCTGGGATCCTATGCATCCTTGCGTCCCTTGACTATGATTTGTGGCAATCACTGCAAATGCAAATGCCAGTGCACAGTGGGAGCTTTGGCAGCATCATGGGTTGAAGGCAAAATCTCTACAGGCAGAGAATTTTGCATTCTGCAAACTGTGTAAGTGGAAGAATTCAACAAAATCTAATTCTTTCATTTAATAAAGCAACCTAGGAAAAGCTCTTGAAAACATGACAATTCACAATTATCGTTAAACACAATTAAATGATGTGACAGGAGAAACTGAAGACGCAGCACATTTAGAGACACCAAAATTAAGTCTGAAAATTATCTCTGCACAACACCAGAGCTTATTAAAACTAAGAACTGGAAAAGAGCAAAGACCACAAAGACAAGAATTTGCAAATATAATCAAAACTAATATGAAAGAAAAACTTCTTGTGAAATCTAAAAGAGGACTCCTGAGTGAGCTGTGAAAAAATGTGTAACAGAAGACATAAAAAGGGCCACTGCAGTAACAAAGATATGTGCTAAAATTCTACTAGTTCATCTAGAGGTGTCAACTCACATTTAAAAAAAAAATGTGGAATTATCTAGAAAGCAGAAAAAAAAGCTGTACAACACTAGAAAATGTTTTTAACAATTAAGTTGTATATACTGCAGTAGCTTTACTTTTTTTTTTTTCTGACATCACTAGACCAGAGAAAACAATCAGAGCATGTTACTAAAGCACTTGAGGTAATGAGGCAGTGGCAATCAATAAAGAAATGGGATGTCACAGACATTCTGCCTCCAACTGAACTGCAGATTCAAGTGCTGGAAGCCAGCAAAGTAGTATATTGTAGGCTTTGAGAAGGCATAAGCAGAGGTAGGTCATAAAAAACATGAGAAAGCAGGTCTCATAAAAGCGCATGTATTTCACAGTACAGGCCGGCACAGGCCCGTTAAATACACCATGTTCTGAAGAAACTCCAATAAACACTCCTATGTGACTTTACATCTGGCAGTGCTGTGAAGCTATGGAAGAGCTCTGCAAGCACTGTTGGCTCTCTGGTAAAGTTGCCCTTCTCTCCTCTAAATGTTCTATTTAAGTTCACAAGTCACAAATTTCTAGTCCGGGTCGTATTCTTCCTTAAGTCTGGTGGAACATGGCCATGGTTTGCAACACTATAAAACTGCTGAAGTCAGTTGGGCCAGCTGGAAAGCATGACTGATAAATGCAGCTTACTGTATGGGCTTCAGGTGAAAGATGTAGAAGACTTTAATGCCAGCAGATGAAAAAGTCTTAAACATGACATTTGTGGGTGTGCAGAGACACCCACAGAAGAAGTGAAAGGTGCTGCTTGCTATCAGTGCAGTAAGTCTGCATCAATAGTTTTTCTTTGCAACAGACTTCTTTTTTTCTTGATGCTAAATGGAGAGGACTATTAAATAACACCACTGCACAGTCAGAATAGTTCTTGGCTGCTGTAGAAACAGCTATCAAAGATAAAGAAAGTATGTGACAATCTCAGCAAAGGAGAGCAGCTGCAAGAGGACTATTTCACATACCACCAGACAACTTCCACCTAGCTACAACCACCCACTTACAGGCACTGCAGTACAACAATGTTAAAATGGATAATTCCAGGTGGGGTCTGCACTAGAAGTCACTGAACATAACCACACAATTCATAAAACTGGCTCATTTTGAGGGATTATGTAACGTCTGAGAGGAAAACAGTGATTGACATGGAAAGGAAGTGATTTATCTTACCTCCGTTCTCCCTTACCCTTTCCAATTCCAGTGATTCATCTAAGCATTATTTTTAGTGAAGATTATATAATACAGTTGAAAAGGCCATTTTTAATAAATTCTAGAATGTATCTGCTTTTATGAGTCAAATATTCTTCTGATGCCTTGATATTATTAGATATTGTTTTCTTGTTCCAGGTTTCATTTTTCTGTTTGCTAACCACATTTGCTTGATTATATGTATCAAGGTAATAGTAAATTTGCAGTTTAACCATCTTGAGGAGTTAGTAATTGAAAAAGGACATGTTCTAGTAACTCGCTCCATTTGAGAAGCTGATGTAATTGAAACAACTACTTTCAGTTTCTCACAAATATCTTTCACTAGTGTGATACAGCAAATAGCATTTGAAGAACTGCCAGAACTGGCATACGAATTTAATCAGTCAGTGACTGAACTACAGACTGTCTTCCATATTAGTACTTTCAAATGACTTTAGCTATCTTCCACAGCTCTTTCCTCTTATTTTCACAATAGTGTTACCCAATGATTTACAATTACCTTTAAAGGAGGATAAAGATCTTCTATGACACTATACTCTCAGCAGCAGTGTAGAAAATGTCTGCCTACATTTCCATTTCTTGCACTGCCAGACACTATCAGTCTTTCTCAGTGCCTGTGAAGATATTTGTCCCTTGGCCACAGAATAGATTAAAAGATGTGCAAGCCATCTTTTATCTTTCAGACCTACAACTGACTCCACAACTGGGGATCTAAATTTTCTTATTTGAAACAATTTTCAATTTACATAATGACTATTTGGAGATGACTGTGGTATTAACACTGGAACAATACACCAGCAATGGAATTGCTTAATATATAGTATTATACTTGGTTTAGTTTTTTAGTTGTTTATTATATATGGTTTGATTGCTTAGTGGTTTAGTTTCTCAGTTGTTTAGTTACATGGTTTGATTGTTTAGTCTGGAGAAGAGAAGGCTCAAGGGGGACCTTACTGCTCTCTACAACTACCTGAAAGGAGGTTGTAGTGAGGTGGAAGTCAGTTTCTTCTCCCAAGTCACAAGCGATAGGACAAGAGGTAACAGTCTCAAACTGCACCAGGGGAAGTTTAGATTGGATATTAGGAAAAAATTCTTCACAGAGAGAGAGGGTGGTCTGGCATTGGAACAGGCTGCCCAGGGAAGTGGTGGAATCGCCATCCCTGAAAATGTTCAAAAACTGTGTAGATGAGGCTCTCGGTGATATGATTTAGTGGTGGCCTTGGTAGTCCTGGGGTAATGGTTGGACTTGATGATCCTAAAGGTCTTTCCCAATCTAGTTGATTCTATGATTCTATGGTTGATTACAGAAAGTATAAAATAGAACATTCAGAATTAAAACAGGTGGAATGTAAGGATATAATCTGCATTTAACTCTGTTTTCTAAAGAAAGGAGGAATGAATGATCATCTGTGTCTTCTACATGTCTTCTGTTCTCTTTTGAAAAATATTTTTAGTTCATTGACTGACATTAAACAAATCTGACCAAATGATATTAATCTCAAATATAATGAATACCCTACATGAGAGTAAATTAGCAGATAACTGAGAGAAATCCTGTAATATTTACATGTTTTCCCTCCTAGGATTACTCATCCCAGTCATAAATAAAGCCCCAAAGGAAAAGCTGTAACATGAGCTATTAGACACTTCATAAATGCTTCATTTGCAGGAAAGCTTCTCCTGAAACACACATGCCATTGCAGGACAAACATCCATGGTAAAATACTCTTTATGGGAGTTTACTGCTTTATATTATCTGTCTTTTGCATGGATGGATATATCGGTTTCCTATCACAGTAAAAGGATGAAGAGGCATTAACGGGATTTGAGACATTTATGAATAATGACATACATTAGTGAAAGTCAATGAAATTCATTCTAAGCAAGGAAATTTTCAGGGAATTTTTTGCCTTCGGTAATTTTTATTGAATGAACTTATTTTGTGTCTGTGTATGCTGCTGTAAGCCCTAGCAGTATGCTGTACAGTCTGCTTTCCTGTGTATTTCTTTAACTGATTTGGACACAGCTCATCAAGAGCTAGACAATCTTATGTCAGGAGTGTCACACATATGTTTGATCCTGCTTCAGAAAGGAGGACAGATCCAGAGGTCCTGAAGAGGTCCCTTCCAGCCTTCCGGTCTGTGATTTGCACTAATACAAATAACAGATCAATGAAATAACTGCCTGAGGTCCCATACCGCTCTGTTACAGCCACATAAATTTGTGGCTGTGGTTTAAATTGTATGACATTTAACTTAATGACACTCCTTTTGCTAACCATAGATTGGTTAATTCTTTATAATCGCGTGTTGTAAACTACTTGCTTTTCAAAGTAAATCATCATATGAACTTTGCTAGTGTCTTGATACATCAAATTAGGAATCATGTAAACAGGAATGCTTCAATAACTTGCTTCAAGAGCATTGCATAATTCCTGATCACAGTTAAATGTAATCCAATAAGTATGTAAGTAAATCGAGGCCATTATCAAACAATAATATGATTTTATAATTTTCCTAGTGTTTTTCAGTAACCACAGGAATAGAGAATCAAGACACACTGCTCACTCCTCTCAGTGTCTGAGCTATGAAGAATACTATAGGGTGGAAGATGATGGAGAAAAACAGGCATTTTCTTCAGAACAAATTACTCTTTTATTTTGCTAGAACAGTGCAGACTATGAATCCAGCCACCAGGACTATTATCAAGTAAGAAAATATTTTTCTTTTGATATCTTTTCTAGATTTGTGGGGCCTTTATTATACATCAGTAGATATGAAAAGAAAAAAAAGATTAAGTCCTTCCTTTTGAAAAAAAAAAAATCAAGCAGTCATACATGATTTATGTTATGTTTGATTGTGACAGTAAAGGAAGATTCTCTAGATGCATCATGCTGGCATAATTAGGTGTGGAAACTTCTTGGTAATAACATAAATCTCAGATTAGAGTCCTGTATGACACACTGGACTCCTTTAAATTAGACTCCATACCTTAGGCTCCTTAGATTACTGAATACTGTAATGTCTTTATTTCTTAGTATGGCTCAGTTTTAACAACCCCATAGAAATAATGACATTTAGATAACTAGATATTCACAGTTAACCTCTCTTTCTCTATAGTGATAGACAAAAATTGATCATTACGATGATGGCTTTGGATAAAGTTACTCTTTTAGGTAGACCTGCTTTTAGTTACTGCTACTCCACAGACATTTCCACTTCAGGTTTTTGAGATCTCTTATTTGGCTGAATGTACACAGTCTTGTTCATACGAAATTCCTACTGAAGTTAGCAGGATTAGGCATTCCATCGGGCAATAATCTAGCTCGGGACTTGGAGAGGTTGTCACAGTACAAAGACTATTGACTAACTAGTAAAGCAACTAGACAAATTCATGGAAGCAAAGGACCCCATAAATTATTAAATACATATATCATTATCATTCTTCCCTTGTTGTGATCTCTTATTCTTTCATCACACATATGAAACTGCCAAGGTCAGAGAAGGAGTACTGTGCTCCTTTCTTCTAACTCACTAGCTCTGATCTTACTGCATTTGATTCTCATTTATCTTACATGTAAGAGCTGATGTGCACAACTCTGCAAATACAGATAACTCCTCTCAACTAAAAGTATCAAACCCACATGGTTACTCAATGGCTCTCAATCATTTAAAAGTAACCTTAATCTAATAAAATCCACTCAGTGAGATCGTCTGTGAATAAACATTGAGTGTAAGCTCAGGCAGCATCAGGACTTCTGTTACATATACTCTGAAGTACCAGTCATTATTTTCTACATTGCATGGTCAATTGCATTGCATCAACCCTGTACAACACAAACAATACTAACTAACAGATAATGTACATTGAAACTACTATGCTAAAAGAGATTTTTGGAGGGTTTGAAAAAGCCATTTATTTTGCCAATGATTTTTAACTTTAAACTTCTATATGCTTCTGAATGGCTGTTTTGTACTTTTATCAAGTGCTGCAGCTTCTAAGAAATGCAAATGCTGTTTAATTATACAAACATATCAAAGGGCCTAGGCTTCAGAAATGCCCGCCAATAGCAAACACTACAGTAGGGAAGCTCTCTGAAACTGAAGCTGTCCAGATATGGCTCTTAAGTCATTAATGCTCATTTAATCTTAGTGTTTGATAAAACATCCCTAAATAAAGACTCTAAATAATAATTTTACAAATGACACTGCTATGTATCATACACATGCTATAATAACTGTATGTCTCAACACCTGATTCAGGTAACAAAAAGTTGGAGGACAAAGCTGGAGATCTGTAAGGCATGGGTGAGACAGTGAAAGTACTCTATTAATAAACATTTTTGAGTGTTTACTCATACCACAGAGGCGTGTTACTACACTGAAGATTGTAGTGATGCCACCCCAAGCAAACACTAGGAGTAGGTTGTACAAGAGTATCTGTCAGGCTCTGACAGTTTGAAATCTGATCTGTTCAGCTACCTGATCAGTCACAATGACTGATACTTAGAATGTCTCTGGATTAAGTCCAGTGTGGAAGTCCTGCCATTTGCTAGTCTTTCCAGCTTCTGGCACCAAGTGTATTTTGGACATCCTGATAAATCTAGTCTGTAGAGGTGACTTTTTGTTCTCTGCATCCAGATCCTGTACAAGAGTGACTGTAGCTGCTCAGGCATAAAGTCTGCACAGCATACTGTCTTGTCTTCAACAATGGGCAATAGCAGATGCTTATATGGAAGTTTAAGGCCAGGTCAAAGGTAGAGGCAAGCATGTAATTATGGTAGTGATCGGGTGGCTTACAAGAGGTGTATGTGGTACATCTTGCTCAACACAGGAGCCTTCACATGGCACCCTGCACCGACTCGGGGCTCTTTCCTCTTTACCTTGTTACACTCCTTGTCTTTGGCTACCTGTGATTCTACACTATTCTGCTTTTGACTAAAGATTTTGTAAGTAAAAGCCTCTCTATGATACAACATCTATATTAGTAAGAGTAGCATCAGGCCAGTGGAGTTACTTTAGAGCTGCACTTGCAAAACTATGATTAAATTTGTTTTTCTAATTCCATCTATTATTATCTTTCTGTAATTAAAATTCCAGTAAGGGGATAAAGCAATTTTCTTGAACAGCACTGCCTATATTAAAAACTGCCAGATTTCTTTGTATTCCATACACACAACTATCTATGACTACATTATTATATCTACCACCTTCAATATATTAAAACCCCAAATTACTGCTAGCTAAGTATTACTAATGTATTATTACTGTCGCCTGAAAGGACAGCTTATTATGAAACAGACTTTCAGCAGAAGAAAATGCAAAGGAATTTCAGCTGACAAAAAATTGCAGCTCAAGCGCTGCCCTCGTATCTTGAATTAGAAGTTCAGGAATTCCTTGGTCAAAAGTTCTCTTCCTGTAATCAGTATTTTAAAATTCCCCCAAACCTGAAAGTCTAATGTAGGATTTTCTCTTAGGTATTTACACATCTGTAGACACAAGGCATATGCCCACATAGTGTAAGTTTCTTAAAAGGAGTTATTTCTTTGCAATAAGCTTAGAGACAGGATGCCAAGTTATGTACCCTTTGTACTACACTGTTCTTACGTGATTACACAAATCCCACCACCCAATACACGTGGTCTCCTTGAAACACAGGCTCAGAAATCCTCTTTAGTTTGCTGTGTAGTAGAATGTGGCTCAGCTGAGAGGTCATCCTGCTGTCCTTGATCAGGCGAGATAGCAGCTCTTCTGTGTTGATGCACTGATTGTAAAGCTGCCTTGCACTGTGCTGTCTCTCAAACGTGGTCTCACACCTTGCTGAAGGAATAATTCACAGTAAGGCCTCAACTCAATACTACTGCCGTCCATCATCTATCATATTATTTGAGAAATTAGTAACACATGGAATTTGCACAAGTGTTTCATTGTCCCTCAGTGTACTAAGAAACTGTGTCAAGTGTACAGGGTCCTCAAGCTCCTCTTTGTCTGTCATTGAAAGGGTGGCCACTCTGCACAAGAACAATGCATGCTTCAGTGTCCCATGTACATCCTGACTGCTCTGTATTTCTAGTTTAATAAAAAGATACATACATTTATACTTATGTATGTACACCTAAACTACAATATAAGGAACCAGTCTAGTGTGCAAATACATCTGAAGAAACAATGCGGTATTTGCAAAGTTACAAAGGAAGAAAAGAACTTGTAGGTTCTGCTCTAACAGTATTTCTCCAATACTAAGCAAAACAGTCACAGAACATAAGCTGCAGGTGCATACAACCCTGAATGTTTCCAAGTATACTTGTGGATAAAATCTGAACTCCTCTGTAAAGCTTTTCCTTTTACAAAAGCTTTTAACAAAACCTAGGCTGTTCTTGAGTAATGCTAGAATTACAACCTTCCATGATGCCCTTTGAACACGAACACTCAGTTCTCACAAGGTGTCTGAACAGCAAGTTTTGATCTTAGTCTTATTTCCCCAAATACACATCCCATCTTTTCAGTATGTGAGCAAATCTTTAGTCCAGCCCCCAGACTCCCTAAGCAAAGAACCTGCAAAAAGAACAGAGGACATAAAGAGAAGTTCTTCTCATACAGTTTATCAACAGTTTCTCAAGTTTATCTGACTGGCAGAATAAACTTCAAATCAGTCTCCATCCTAGCCCAAATCAGTCATTTCCTCTAACAAGAACAAAGGCTTCAGGATCTGCTTGACAAAAACTCATCTTGTACTGGTTCTGCTCGAGATATACCAGCCCTGCGTTTCAAAGAAAGTTAAAGCCTACATAGACTTGGTCATAACAGTTTCATGGAGAGTCAGATCCTGCCTTCTGCTCTACAATACTAACAACAGAGTTGTTCTGTGGCACAAGATGAAGAGAGAAAACTTTGCATGGAGGCAGAAATACTGAAAATGGCAGGCTTCTGTCCAACCTGATGAACTGTAGGTATCTCTGACCTCTGGGTCTCCTGAAAGAAGACATATTTCAAACCAAGGCCCACACCAAACTCATGTACTTGAACCATGTTGCTCTCCCAGACTCTAAGATACTCAGCTTTATTTCTAAAATCCTTTAACTTTTTTTTTTCCCCAAGTGTAGCTTAGTTTGTAGATCTTAAACACTACAGTGATGTGCGTCACGTAAAACCATAAATAGGTATAAAGTTAGGTAACCAGAACTAACACTTAGCATAAAAAAAGTCCTGAGTTATTTGTCTCCACATCTCCGCAACACCTCCTTTGCAATTTCATACACTTGAACATCTGTGTTTTCCTTTAGCTAAGGAATAAATTCCACCCAGATTATATAAAATTGTCTTTATAAGAAGATCTTCATGCAATGTATCCAAGTAGGGACACCGTATGGTATTTTGGGGCTGACCAAAATGGACTGTCATTAACTAAGCATTATTCTGGCTTCTGAGTATTTTTGTACATTAACATTTCCTCAATTATACTTTTCTTAATGGAAACAACATTTCAGATAAAAATAATATAATACACCTGGAACATGCTACAGATGCAAGATTCTACCTTTCTTTTATTGCATATGGCAATAACTTCAGAATTAAAGCAATCATAATTCTTCATCTGTTAAGTTATCCACCCTCATGTTCAGTAGCACCACACTACAAATGCACATAACTTTTTCTTTCACATGTACATCAACATGCATAAAAATGCATGTAATTCCTGCAAAGCAGCCTGTAACAATAGGTCCAAACAAAAACATCATTAAGACCAATTTCTGCAATCACTATATATAGGAATAATCCTTTTCTATTCAGCAAAACTAATTGCAGGTGAGAATTTTGCTCTCTGTATCATGAGAAAATACATAAATTTGGCATCAGACATTTGTACTTTATTAGAATTGTGTGTTTTTCAAATTATTACAATGTTCAAGATGATGTATGTCAATGGAAATAAACTAAGTTGAACAACTGGATAATCACTGAAAAAAACCTGAAATTCATGCTATAGTGTAAGATAAGGAAATCTTACTCAGGCAATCTATGGAGAAACTGGTAAAGTTCCAGCCATCCAAGTTAGGTTGATACAGTGATTGCACAATGGAGGCATTAAAGTAGTGGCACTATCTTCTACTAGAATAAGATTTTAACTTTACATTCCTACATGTATATATAGCTTTTCATACTTAAGATTGTTAATCATGCCAAAACTAGTATTAGTTGGGTTTTTTATATGTAGTTGGGCTTACAGTTTCATAAAATGGGTAGTGGAGACATAAAACCTGTGAGGAACATAGCCTTTCTGTATTAAAAATGGCTGTTAAAGCTTGCTCATGATCTCATCACAATCGTTTCTGTTTGTATAACAGAAATGTCTTGAATGGCTAAAAAAATGGCTAAAAACTATAAACTGTCAAAATCCTGTTAAAAGCAGTCTTGTGTTGGAACTTAGGAAGTATGAAGAGGTGCTGCACAGAAGACAGTAAACAGTAAGCAGTATGCAGCTGAAATAATGGATGGAAAGGGGAGCATCCTTACCATGTGAAGTGCTAAATGCAACCCTGCTTACACTTTGAGATAAGACTGGCTAACACCACCTATGTCAGAACATGCTCATATGTTACATAAAGGTATTATCCTGTCTTCAATGGAACCCCTGTGTGTAGGATTTGGCTTTATATGTATCCCACGTCAGTACATTTGTTTGTCTCTACTATATGACAGACATGAAAGACACCTTCATAACCAAAACCAAAATTATCAATGTCTTAACTAATCAAAGTAATAACAAGACCTGAAGTTGAACTAGCAAAGAGCTAACTTCCCCACTACCAGAAAAGCCAAGAGAATTTAAAATTATCAGAATTCTGACTGTATGATGTAATTCACAGAATCTCATTTTCAAGACAAATTCCTAATTCTCATTAAGGCATCATTTTCAAGCAGAGCTTGTAATATTGCCCTTATATCACCACATAACTTCTTGAAATAGCAAACTTTGCTATTTCAAATAAATTTCTGTTTGAAGTAGTGATGGGAATCATTGGAATGTTCTGAACCTATATAGGGCTGATGTCACAGCTCCATGTAATGGGACTGTATGGAAGTTGGTACCTGTTGTATTTAATATGAACTGTATATTAATAACAGGCACCTATTCAGACACTGCTGAGCAGCAGAGAAACTGTCATTAACTGACTGTTGTTACAGTTCACAGATTCTACATGCAACAGCAAAAGCACTTATTACAATCAGGTGAATATAACTTACTTTCCTTATCACTCTGAAACAATACAAATACTTTGAGAAAACCAATTACTTATTTAAAGCAAAATCCCCAACCTCTCTTAGCCAAAATACATATTTAAAATATGCATGCTTATACCTACTAAAATGAGAAAACAGACTTATTTATAGTCAAATGATAAAGCAAGTTCAATGTTTCTAAATGATATGAAGATCGATTAATTGATACCAACAGTTTGAGCAAGACGATACTGATAATTGCCAGGGAAAAATACAGTTTCACTTATCTACAAAATTTCCTTTAGAAAACAAGAGCCTGTAAAATGAAGCAATTTTGTGCCTATTACCCATGCTCACTGATGTGACTTACTGTTCTTTGCAGGGATGTCTGCTTAAGAAGTTTTATAAAGAAACATTTTCCTACTTGCATAATAAAAACATAATACATTTCCATCATACTAAAGTCTGTGGACGCCCCATCCCTGGAATTGTTCAGGGCCAGGCTGGATGGGGCTTTGAGCAGCCTGGTCTAGTGGAAGGTGTCCCTCACCATGGGGTTGGAACTAAACAATCATTAAGGTCCCTTCGAAACCAAACCATTCTATGATTCCACCAGTCTATGTTTGTAAAGAACAAATCAAACACTGTTTCGCCAGAGTTCTCCAATACACACTTACTAAACTGACATAACTCTAGGAAAGTACTTTCAAGTTTGTATACTTCAAGTTGTGGGTAAAATTTTCTTGTGATTGGTAGCAGGATTAATTCCTTGGCTTCAGTGTCACCCCAGCTCCTACAGGTACAGGGTGCAGCCAGGAATACTCTGTTCTACCTCTGTGAGTCTGAGGACTCCCCATTACTTTCAGGAATGCTCTGCATCAAGACAAATGGGTATAAACTGTACTGAAATGCTGAAAAATACCAAAAAGGCCTTGGTCATGCAAATATACATAGTGGTTGAGGGTTTAATATGCTGAATGGTTTACTAAGTAGGAAGAGTTTAACCTCTCTTTCCAGAACTCTTGCATTGTGAACTCTTCTAGGCATTTTGCCAACAGCATTTCTATTTCTAAGTACTCCACCAGATGATACCTAAGCGCCATTGTAGGCTACTTGTTTATCCATACACACTTTCTTTAAGGTCACATGCAGTCAGCAGTACTTCTGTGTTAGTATCACTGATAGTCATGAAGGTTTCTCATCATTTACAGTCCCTAAATGCTCATAATCAAAATCTGTAACCACTCTGAAATGTCTGTCCCACACTGTCATTTTATAAAGCAGGAGCCATGCTGCAGATAAAATTTTGGACATGAGAAGTATTAATTGTTGGGACCATGTGAGTCTGCAAGGAAGCTAATGTAAATAACCCTAAAATTATTTTCTTTCTCTCAGTGTTCATGTTTTTTTTTTAAAGCTGAATTTTTCAAGTAACAATGCAAGGGTAAAACCTTGCAAATGGATTACATAGGGCTTCAAACCTCAACTTTTAGAATAAATTTAGTTTTTTGGCTATTAATATTTTAGCAAATATCTAGCTAACATACCAAGCTATCTTAAATGCAGTTCACATCAAATATGAAGCACTTCAGTTAAGGCAGTGCTGGCAGAAATCCATTACTAATGAATAACGTATCTTCTCAAAATCCGCACCAATTTTCTGTCAGAGCCAAATAAACATTTTTTCCTGATTATCACTATTTATATATGTTTCCTTAGACTGCAACAATAAACTGCAAGCATTCTCACGCTCTCCCTAAAGAATGTCATCTTTTTAAACACACAGGGTTGTCGGATGTGAGAGCTGAGGGTTTCCTTGCGTTGAGAGCAACTTGGAAGACCTGGAGGTGTGGGAATTCTTTAAGGCAGTGCTTTGCCCATTTTTGTGCATGTGAACACTACTTCTCATACTCCCGTAAGTAATAGTGCCAAGACAATTTTCACTTCAAAATTTAAACTCTTCTGTGATTTCAGGCATGGTTTTCAGACCTCTGATGTTTGCATAGAAGGTGACAGTATTGTTGAATTAGAAGTGTTTGGGGGGGAAGGCAGTGGGTGGTGGTGTGAAAGAGAATTGTGAATACCGTGGGCTCATTTTTACAGACAAGAAATGTCATAGGTGTGAATGCTTAATTTATTGTTTCCGTGCTTCGAGTGGGAATATGCTTCAGCAGCTTCAATCTTACGAGTGGGAATGACACCTCCTGAATGTATGCAAATTCCTCGTATCAAAGGGTAATTTTAAAAATAGCTTTAAGTAGCAGGATGCCTAATTAGTTCAGATACTGAGTATGCGATCTCGACTTTATTAAGCTAAAACTGCAGGTTTCAGCGCCGGCTTCCTTGGAAGCCGAGTATGACTGGGATCAAAGGATCGTATTTGCTGTAGCCTCAGCGGGTCAAGACCTGCTTTCACTGTGCTGTGAAATCAGTCGGGAACTCTTATTAACCGGCCTCCCCAGGAGAGCGCCACAAAACGTCCCCCGAGAAAAGCTTCCCCTTCCCTAGAAGGCAGATCGTTTCCATGTTCCGACCCCCAGTGCCCCGTGTGCCCTGCTGTTCCGACCACACCCCGCCTCCCGGTGCCTTTTAGACCTGTCCTCTACGGTCATAAAACTTCAGGAGCGGAGTACACCGGTGCCTCCAAATCCCGTTCCATCCAACACCAAACAAATCGAGCCGCCCAAAGCGCTGCCACCCTGCTCCACACCCCCCACGGCCGCCTCGCCCCGTACCCCACACCGCCCGCCCCGCCCCGCCACCCCACACGGTGCCCGGCGGCGAGGAGGAGCTGCCCCGCTCCCCGTTAACCCGCTCCGCCGCTCCCCGCGCTCACACCCTCGGGGCCGGCTGCGGAGGGGCAGAAGGAGCCGGTCTCTGCCCCGCCGAGGGCGACCTGAGCGGGGGTGCCCTGCGCTTCCCGGTAGCAGCGGCAAAAGCCACGGCGGCCCGGTCCGGGGAGCTGCGCGGCGGCTGCGGGCGGCAGGGGGAGCTGCGGGGCGGGCGGAGGGGAGCGGCGGGGCCCGGCGGGCCCGGGTTACCTTCGGGGTTGGCGCTGATGAAGACGCGGACGCTCCTGCTGCTCGGCACCAGGTGGGACGGCAGCGCCGAGAGGTTCCCGGAGAAAGCCGCCCGCCGCAGCGCCGCGTCCCGCGGGCAGGGCACCCTGCCGCCAGCCCCGGCCGGCCACATCGCGCCGCGCTGAAGGGCGATCCTCGCGGGCGGCCGCCGGGCCCCGGCTCAGGGCAGCCCCTGGACCGGCGCGGCAGCAGCAGCGCTCCCCACCGGCTTGGCAGCGGCCATGCGGACCCTCCGCCTGCCCGGGGCCACCGCCCACCTTCTCGGTGGCGGCGCAGCTGGGGCTGGAGCCGCCGCCCGGCACCGGGGCGAGAGGGCAGCGAGGAGGCAAGGGGAGGCGAGGCGCCGGCTGACCGCCGAGCAGCTCCCCGGCGGCGGTCAGCGGCGGGCAGGGCGCGGGAAGAAAGTTTGCGGCGGCGGCGGGACGGAGGCAGCCTGGACCGCGGCACCGCCCGCCCCGCTTGCGTTCGCCGGGGAGAGCAGCGGGAGGCTGGGCGGTGGGAGAGCCGCTCGCTGCGCGGTAGGGACGACGAGTGTCTCGGGTTTGCGGTGTCCAAAGCAGGGACGTCACCGGCAAGGCTGAGGGCGCCTTCCCTCCTCCGAGTGTGTCACAGCCCCGGCATCGGATTTTTATAGGGAAACTGCTGCCGGCTCATCCTCTGGGCTCTGGAGTTCAGAGCCCTTCTTGTGTTTTGTTCTGTAATCTCCTGCACGGGAGTCCCACCTGCTCAGTTACAAAAGAGGGATGCTCTTGATTCTCTTTTCTTTATCTCCTTTTTTTTTTTAATCAGTTATTTATTTATCGGAATAAATGAAAAGGCCCGGTTTGAAGAATGAAAGAGGAAGGAAGAAGCGAGGCCAACCGCCGGCGGGATGCGGTCCCTTTGCAGCAGTCAGTGGCGGGGCATCCCGTCGGGCAGCGCCGATGAAATATTCAGCAGGGTGGCGGGGTCGGGCCGCGGCTCTGCCGTGCACCGGGGCCGGTCCCCGCGGGAGGGCGGTGGCGCGGAACCTTGCTGAGCAGTGGGGTGCGGAGCGGCCCCAGCCCCAGCGGGCGGGCGGGCGGCCTTGGGCGAGCTGCAGAGTTTAGAAACCTCCTGGGGAGGGGCGGGCAGGCAGGGACCTGGCAGAGAAGCCGGGAGGAGGGGCTGGGGGGGCAGGGCAGGGGGTGGCCCATCAGCCTGATGGATCTGGGGCCGTGGGAATACCTCCTCGGGAGAGATGCAGACTCCGGCAGAGGGGTTTGCAGCTATCTTGGCGTGCTTAAAAGCTGTAGAGAAGTGTCTCATATGGGTAGTGGCTGTATAGTCTATTTCACGTGCTGTGTCTGATACAAAGCTGGTTTGTGTATTTACACGTACTACATACATATAATGCACGCTGTATAATGTATTTCAACCAACCTTATTGTGTATTTATTCACAGTATTTAAGAGATGGGGTGTCGTTGCCCCCACCGTGCTTTGTGCACTCATCTGCTGTCCCCCTCTGCCCGCTGTGGTAGGCAGTTTCGGCAATAGGGGAGGCTGAGCTGGTTCAAGGAGGTGATGCTACTAAAACAGGCAAAAGCAAACTGTTCAGCTCTTCTTCAGTAACAAAGGTGACAGACAGATGGGGTCCTTAAGTATTGCTGAGCAATTTTTTTTAATCTGTTTTCTTAAAGATGCAAGGCATATGCAGAGCTGCATCCCATGTGTGGTTGCATGTGGGTATAAGGGAGTAATGCTGTTGGTGTTTGCTTGCTGTTGCTTTATTAGTTCTGCATCCTGTAAATTTTAAGCCGATTTAACCAACTCAGAAGGGCAGATTTAAGGATAGTAATTCTCAGAGTTAACATTCCTGTAAGTTCTGTGACCATAGCGGGGCAAGAGTGAGTGAGCTTATCTGCAAAGAGAAAAAATATGCAGTGTACATTTCAGTCATTAATATTGAAATGTCAACACTGGACAGAGGGATTGTGCTATTGTGGAACAGAATGCCTAGGAATTGGAAAATCCAGCTTTCAAAATGTGTATTCCTGTAGGATTCAGTGGTGTCCAATAAGGAGCAAATCTCAGTTGAAGCCTTTCACGGTAGATACGCATATTTCTCTTCTCTGTGGATTCTCCGATGCTCTGTTTAAGACAAGCCTGAAGCTTGGTATAATTGTGTTAAAAAATCTGACAGTCATGAGATGCAATTCACTAAGAAATCAGGCTTCATATATGTCACTGCTTACAAATCTATTGGTCTTATCTGCAGTTCGCTTACCCTGTGTATAGCCAATGTACTTAGACATGCCTTTTTCTGGTTTGTGTCAGGAACAGGTAATTTCTGCAATACAGAGCTGAAAAGCAGCTCCTCAAGGCTGCAGACAGTTAATGAATGCACAGAGGAAATGATTTAATGTAGGTTGAATTACGTCTTACGTTCTTTGCTGGGACCAGCCCTCAGCTGGGCTATCTCCTTTCCTTCCAGCATGAAGTACCAGGCAGTTCTTAAATACAAATGTGCTCGTGGAAGCAGCTTCTGGTAAGGGTGCAGAGGTTTTCACTTCATATTGCTGCTGCCTTAGTGTTATCATCAATAAATTTCTCAGACAGCTTCTTTGGCAGATGAGGCTCATTGACCTACCCCTTTACCATACCAGCCGTAACGCAGTGTTTTTTAAGGCTGTTTTTGGCAGTCAGTCATCTTTAACAAGTTGAAAACTTGAGCTTGCATAATTTGAATTCTTTTGGAATTTTGCTTTTGACAGCACTGACAACAGCATCAGCTTTTAGCTGAATATATTGTCTCATGAGCCCAGGCTGAAGGAAGTGGGGCCAGGCCTCTCATTTCCAACTGTTCACCCTGTCTGTTTGTTGCCTGGGCTTTACGGCTCTGTGGCAGGAAGAGTTGTGTTGCATGTGAAGCAGGTAGTCCATGCAGCTTGCAGGCTCCCGCTATGCAGGTCAGAATTTGTGCTGATCTATATATTACTATTTTGATTTGGAAACTGGATTGTCTTCATGCATGACTCAGCTTCCTGTCACGGTATCTGCCACCTCTGTGGAAACTGAACTGGACAGATGCCTCAGAGTGGTAATCTCTTCAGCTGCCCAGCTTCAATCTGTCTGCATTTGGGGCTCAACATCCTCAGATTCAGCACCTGTGAATATAAAATGCTGGGAATGAAGTACAGTAAAGCTGAAATGAGAGGATAAAGAAGTGATTACAGAGAAACTAATCTGTTGTGTTACCTGAGACTTAGTCCATATGAAAGCACTCTGAGTTAACTCAGTTTGGAGATTAGTTGGTAGCTTTTCTTAAATTAAAAATGTTTGTTTTTTTTTTTTAATTCAATGTAAAGGAAAATAATATAAATGAATGCTAAGTAAACCCAGATACAAATCATACTGCTGTGTTCATTAGAAAACACACATCAAAATTATCCTGTTTCATATTGAATTAGAGATTTTTCACTTAGGAAAATGTACTGCTTTAGGAATGATATTTTAGAATTGGTGTCTATATTTGATTTCCAAACTAGTTACATGGAAACTGCCTGAGCAGAGGTTCTCATCCTGTAGAAAAGATTGCAGAGCACTGCCTGAAGGCATGATCCCCAAACTTTTGCACTGACTTTACTGTACTTGGGGCAGATCTTTGGTGTATGTCATTAAAGTTAATGCAGGAAGTATCCTTGTGCTGAACAGGAATAAAAACAAAGCTGTAATTCTGCAAGTGGCTTCATATAAACATGGCTGGTAGTTTGATCCTGAAAAAAACACAAATCAATAAAGTAGCAGGGAATCTTTACTCACATGCACGCAGTATACATTTTTTTTTCTTTTTATCTGAATGGTTCTTGGTGATCATTCTGGCCTTATTTGCTCCAAGTTCAGATATATTTAAATGAAGCTACAGAATGCATCTGTTTGTAAAACACGTAAATTACCCAAGTTATTCCTGATGGCCTGATCCTGCTGTAATTTAGACAGAGCAGTCCCACAGGAAATGGTAAGACTCTGGAGGTAGAAAGAAGTATGATATGCTCAGTAGTCCTGATCCAAATCCGTGGAGATCTGTCACTAAGTTGTTTGGCTTAAACCCACCATGAATAAGGGTTTGCAGTTTACAAACAACTTTCTGAGGCATGTCATTCTGAGGTGAGTTTTGTGTAAAAATGAGCATTATTTTACATAGCCTGAAGATCTTGGGAAGTAACATGAGTGATACAGGCAGTGTTGTGATTCAAACTGTGAGAAATAAATGTATTCTGCCTGCAAGGTCAATTTATGTTTTTGCTCATATGTGCTCTTTTGGAAATCTGGTATCAAGTATGTGACAGGCCCATAATAGTGGAGGTTTTTTTTTAATACCTTTCAGATAAAGTGTTTTGCCCTGTACTAAAATGCAGCCACTGTAGTATGACCTAGGTACTTAAAATACCCATCAGTTCTCAGATGTTTGGAGCCTGGTTCTGCCATGGGCTGCATGTTGAGCCTTCCTATTGTCTTCTTTCCAAAATGGTACCTATTTGCAGGGGCTGGGAATGCAAAGTTTTAAGATCAGGTCAAAAATCAAAGTTTAAGGGTCAGCAAATTGACCAGCTTTTCCACTTTTCATGTAGAAGCTAAAGGACTCTGGAATTATGTCTTCTGATTGAATACTAACTTAAAGCTGAGTAGTTTTTTTGCCACTCCCTAGCAAGCTGGCCCAGTTTTAGGAGCAGGCAAAGCAGGCAGTTGCCTAGAGCGACAGACAAAAGGAGGCAATAAAATCCCGTTTTAAGCAAGCAAGAGACCCTGTGACTCTGTGCCTGTTTCTGCCTGTTTAACGAGGGCACGGTGTGTTCCCCAGGCCTCAGCCTCCTCATGTTGCTGAGATGCTGAGACTGAGCAAGCTCTTCACCACCAGAACCATGGCTGCAGTCCTGTTGTTTGAATATCCCATCTATTTGTTCTTGTCTCTGCTTCAGCTTCCTACTGCTGAAATGTGGGGAGAAACTTTCTGTGCTCCTTCTCTGCTCCTTTTTCTTGACAATGCTGTATTACTTTTGCTGGGGTGGTTGGATTGGCAGGAGTGCAGGGGCAGATGTGCTGAGACTAGATAGCTCACAGAATTCATGCTTCACTAAAAAAAAACCCTGTTATTATTATCCTTGCAAATTAGGAATGACAGGCTGCTGAGACTTACTGAGTTTATATTTATATCAAGAAACTGATTGCAAGAAATAAGAGATGTCTTAGGAAATCATACATGAGTGCTGGGTTCCTGTAAGGACCCTTACAGCCATTTCAGGGTTGTTTGTTAGCTCTACTTGATGTAGACTTCTATTTTCCATCTAGTTTCAAGTGCTAAAAATGTTTGTTTCCTTCCCTTCTTCCCTCACTCTTGTACTCTGACACCTCTAGGCTTTTGGGATGAATCTCTTCCATACTGTGAATAGGTTGCTGGATCAGGCTTTGCCAGTAGACTTTCAGTCTCACGGACAGCATGGTTATAAGCTCTAATGGAGAACCTGTCTGGAGTGATAGTTGTTTCAACATACCTCTCTTTGGAGGAACTACTTGAGCAGCAGAGTTTTGTGAGCTGACTGCAAGGTTTGAGAGGCGACGCTGTATTGGTTCTTATCAGGTTCAGTTCGTTTTTGCGTGTCATCCAAAAATACACTGAAAGCCTTGGTAAGTTGGCATCCACCACACATCAGGATCCTTCATAGCAGGGTAGGAAATGTGTATGAATTACAAAAAAAGACCATCCAGTCTTATAATAAAAAATAAGAATTTGGAAAGCATATTACATTTCATTAGACCTTGCAACTTTATTCAGCCACTGGGTCACATCAGGAGGGAATTTACGGGAGGCAGATTATCCTATATTTGCCCGCTGTAACGTTCTTAAACTTTCTCTGAAACACCTACATCCAAAAAAGGATGCTAAACTTTGGTCTCATAAAAGAAGGACAAGTTTGAGTTTCTGGTTTTTTTTTAGTCCAGGAATACATTTTTCCTGTGGGTGAGCGGTAACGAAATTCTGGTAGCTTCTCTGTGTTCTCTGAACAATTTAATAATAAAAAAAGTTTTCTTTTTCCATTTTCTTATATTGCTTTTCAATATACACTGTCGTAAGTCTTCAAACCAAATCATTTTCACAAGTGCTAAGGAGGGAACTCCAACCTGGAATAAGAGTTCCAAATATAGAGGCATAAGAAAGATCCTGATATTCAGGAGCTGCCAAGCAACGTGATTATGCACTTGTACAATATATAGATTAATTTATATTAAAAGGAAAACAGGGAAGATAATACCTCTAAGATGGTTAGATTTGTACCTTTGTAGCAATGGTACTTCATTCTTGCCTCCAAGTCCCAGTCTTATTTGCCAGTGGGTGTTGGCACAAGGAATTTCATTTTACCCTAAAAACAGTGCACCACCAGGAATCACCCTTAACTTCTGGAATGACAGTGGTCTAGAAACAAAAGAGGGCTGAATGAGGTTTTTTCGTTTCTTTCTTCTTTTTAAGCTTTAGAAATTTTCCTTTTTCTTTGAAACCTAACAAAGCAAACATAGCCTTTTCTCTTAAAATGTTGTAAGTGGCTATACCACATCTTTATTTTTATCTCATATCACACTTGATTGAAAGGTTCTTCACAGCTAAAATAACGTGATGAAGGCATGGAAATTATTTTTGTTGTATTTTTTACTGGAAGCTTTAAAGAGATCTGTGTCTTCATAGAGAATTAGTGTTCTGTTGCACACATAAACAGATGCACACTCCCTAAGGATAGACAGAGGAGTACATGCACAGTCAAAAGATACTCAAGGATGTATGGATTGCTATTTTCACACAGGGAGTATGCAATATCAAGATTTCCAAGTTACTTATTCAAATTTGCCCATACAGTTTTAAATTTTACCCTGTTGCACATATACATTATAGCAATCTTTAATTAACTGGCCCAGTACTCTGTTCTACCATTCTTTGACATAACTCAGTGCTGAAAAGAGGGGTGTTCACTTAACAGAATTCAACTGTTGATCAGTGTGCATTTGGTGGCATACTTGCAGCTCACCATTCAGACTCTGCTGGAAGACAGAAGTAGTCTTTCCTGAGCTCTTCCATATAATTTCCCAAGCTAGTAAGTATATAAGCACTTCCAAAATCTGAATAACACCCAAGACAGAAAGTTTCATTACTGAAGCATACTTGTTCCGCTGAAGCACAGGAAAATTAACACCTAAAGTATCTGTTAATTTTGGATGCCCTCTCTGAGGTACCAAGGACTGTGTTTTTTCAAAGTAACTGCTATTAGATATTAACTACAAGACACAATTTTTATCAGCTTCAATTGCAGCTGACAGTGTTCAGTGTGTTTGTCTTTTAACCTTCAGACTTCTATGTCAGGTGCCCAGAAAATGAAGAACCTAGAATTAATGACCACCCCTGAAAAACTTAAATGACTTAATTAGCATCCTAGGAAATCTGTAGTGGAAGCTGGGATGGAATGTAGTTCCTTCCCTGCCTGGATCAACATTCACTTTCTTAGCCATGAAATCATCTTTTATTTTCCTGTAATTCCTTGCCTCATTCCTGCACCTCCTAACCTCAGCTAAAAATAAATCAGCAATCTGCTTGGTTTTATGATCCTGCATCATCCTTAAAGGGTACCCATACTTACAACATAGGCAAAATATGCTTCTGTGTGTTTTTAACTTACTCAATGAGCTGCAATTTCCCCCCTTAGCTCACCATGACAGTCTTCTCACATACTCAGTCTGCTTCCCTAAGGACTTTCCCCTACTTCACTCTGTTTTTTATCCCATTCATCTTGTGTCACCCAGTCCTTTTATCCTATTCCTAGTTTCTTGTCTAACGTGTCTGTCTCCATCACCATCTGTTTTTTACTTCTTTTAACTACTGGTCCCAGTTTCCAAATAAGCTCTTGTGTGCAATCTCAGTGATTGTCCTCACCTTGTCCTCATCTCTTTGGCCAACCACTCTTACATATTCTGTCCCTGTGCTTTCTAAGGGAACATGATGCAGAGCTGTTCTGATCTCCCTGTCTCCCCTGTTCCCCATCTTCAGTCCTCCCTTTCCCCTCTGCCTTCTCTGTTCCTCCTCCTCCCAGGGGTGGCGGGATGGTCCCTTGCAGCTCTGCGACAGACTCATCCTAGGACAATAAAAAGGAGCTTTAGTTATTAAAGGTATATAGTGGTAGTGGTGACAAGTATGGTAAAGTTCCATATGGTGAGAACATCTGAGATGGACCTTCTGGGTCCTTGCATCCTTCTGATGGAGCCTCTGGATCTGGAATTTGCTTAAGGCAGGAAAGAAGACGGATACACATTGCACTCTCTCTGTGGAAATGCAATCCAAATACAAACCAGAAAGTAAAGGAGGACTAGGGACAGAAGGCTGAGAAGTTTCTCAGTCTGCCCAGGTTTCTGTGCTGCTGTTTTTGCATAGAGTGTTATGGCAAGTAGTCTTGGAATTGTATTCGAAACAGCAATTAGGTAGAGGCTGAGCCTAGTGGATATGTACGTGTCAGCAGAAGAGTTAAGAGAGAGCCATTTGCTGTGCAGGATTTTATGAATGTTTTCTTATTTTAAGTGAACCTGCATACTGCTGGTTGCTTACCTGCTGCAGATGTGGTAAGTGAATTTTAAATAGGTAAGTTGAAATCCTCATGCTGCAAGACTGAGGATGAATAAAAGTTTGACAATCTGACTATATATGTCTGCATGTGTGTCTTTAGTATTTTGTGCACATTTCATGGAAAACAAAATTGCCACTCTGATGTGTTTATGCTAATAGAAAGAGAAGCCATTTACATGCTGTTGTTTATGTGATTTTATGGGATATATTGACATGGCAAGTTTAGTTTAGACGTATGAAGACCCAGGGGAGTGGGACTATAATAGCAACTTTAATTTGTCGTCTTAGTGCCAACAAAAAAAAAACACCCAACCAAACTGCTAAGCTTTGTTTTACCTGCAGGCGTTCTGAAAAGCAGCTGTCACTTTTTTCAGTCTTATTTAGTACATGCCGTCATTTTTCATCTGGCTCCTGAACTGATACTGCAGCTACGCTGGGGGAAGAGGAAGCTCTCCACCTGCTCCAAGTCCAGGACAAAGTACTTCATCTTGGAGACAAGCACTGAGAGCAAAAGGGAGTTTCTCTGGTTGTTTTGGAGACAAGCACTGAGAGCACTTGTCTTGGAGACAAGCACTGAGAGCAAAAGGGAGTTTCTCTGGCACCTTATTACCAAGTGCCATCATAGACATCTTTTGCAACTGTTGCTGTGCCACAATTATACAGCGTTGTGATCTGAAGTGTTATGAAGGCCCTTAGGCAGCATGACTGTAAAAAAGAAATCGCTGAAGAATCATGAAGACATCTGTCATCATCCAAGGGTGAATTTTGATTTGAAATAGTCTTTATCCCCAAATAAAGTCTGTCATTTGGGTCATTGTTTCTATAAAATGTTTACTGGTTTTTATTTATTTTTTTAATAGAAGCAAGAACAGTTTAGATCTATTATTGGCAGTTTATCATATTTGGTAAGCCATGTAAATAATCTAATGATGTAGGTAGGTATAAACCAGCAGATCCAAAAAGCATTTCAGAGCTCCCAGCTATACAGTCGTCTTCAAGGCCACTGTCACTGAGCTCATGTACCTGATCCTCTTGTGCATTATTTTTCTCGTGAAGTAAATCTGGGTGTTTGGGCCAGACAGGATCAGTAGCAGGCACCAGACAGGGAGACAAGTGCCCCAGCGCTCACCAGCTGCTTACTCCAGGCACCAGCCTCTGACTCTGTCTTTGCCAAATATTCTGTAAGCAGGTAAGTGTGCTGAACATGTGGTTTAATATTTCCTACTGGGTGAGCTGCCTGGTCGGTGCAGTCACTCCTTTTTTTAGTTTTCTTGCGTAAGAGAGTTGGCAGCTGTTCTTCCAGGAGACATGGTTTTCTCGTCTTTGTCTGGATGCCAACTGAAATCAGTTGGACAACTTTAAATCTTCTATAAAATAGCTCTCTAAGTAAAAGCTTTGCTTTAAGGTGTCTAACTACCCACAAACCCCCTAAAAATAATAAGTTCTCTCTTGTTCAGAAATAGAGCTGTTCTCCCACTAAGAGTGCATGAACTTTCCTTACTGGCTTTTTTGTGGCCCTCTTCTATTGAAAGAAGTGAGGCCTGGAGATGCCAAGTGACAGTCCAGGCATGTCTGGGGGCCGAAACCCAAATTCTTGAGTCTCAATTGAAGTTACTGGAATGAAAGGTTAGTTCTTACTCTTTTTTTGTTAAAAAGGAAAAAAAAAAAAAAAGCAGTTGAAGGTATTTTATCATCCTCTCTCCTTCCAACCCCAATTAATTTGTACATGAAAGCACATAAAAAAACATGCAAGCTGAGGGCTGAGGAAGAGTGCCTTTCTGCAAAGATCTGAGTACTGTTGATTTCCATAGGAGACAGAGCACAGCTAGAGCTGGGATGAAGCCCTCTGCTTCCTGCTAGGTTGTATCTTACTTGTGTGTACTCACTTGAACAAATGGCTAAATCTGAGTCAGGAAGACAATTCCCTACAGGCGAGGTGTGCTAGGATTGTCAGATGGTTCTGCTACCCACTCATGTGGGTGGCCTGATCTTCTTCAAGCAGTCATTGAGCATATTCACCCCACAAATTAACATGTCTACAGTTATTTTATGGCTTTGCAGTATTGTACAAAGTATGCAGGCTTCAGTTTGTTACTGAGTGTTGACAGAATTACAGAATCATAGAATAGATAGGGTTGGAAAGGACCTTAAGATCATCTAGTTCCAACCCCCTGCCACGGGCAGGGATGCCTCACACTAGACCATGACATGTTCTGTAATAATATGTAATGAAGTAAAATGGATTTTCTTTTAGGTTTTCTTTGGCCTAAGTATATGTGGTGTATTCTCTTCAACTCACTGAGAGAATTGTCTACTGAATGAGGCATGGTCAGAGTGTCAGGAGACTTGTATTTAACTCCCAGGTCTGTCAAAGTTTCCTGTACAATGACTAAGCGAGACAATTAGGACTAAATCTACTGAGAAATTTAGGGATATAACTTCAGGTGATTATGATCCTTCTTTGGCTGCCACTGAATCCTTAGTTCCGTAATTGCTAATTTAGGTCATGCAGCCTTATGGCTTCTGAGAGCCTCTTTCCTCAGAAAATAATTCTTCCCATGGACATTCAGGAGCCAGGGAGTCAAACCTGGGATTGATGACTGAATGGCTTTAGCAGTAAGTTTATATATATCATTTCATCATCTGTAAGATGTGTGGCAGCTAAGGTACAAACTGTAGTATCTCCTCATCTCACAAGGATGCTGGAAGCATTAGAGATCATGAGGCAAACATAAGCATGAGATCCTTCAGGTACTACACTGGATGTCCTTAAAAAGGAAGAATTTAATTTAAAAAAATTATTTTACCAAGTTGGAGTTTGGCCAGGACAGCAGACTTAAATCTACTACTCTTGAGAGGATTACTTCTGGTACTCTCGTAACACAAGTGCGTAAGTTTAGCTTTTCACCTGGAAAACAGCATTTCAATTCACATCCTGTGCTAAATTCTCCTTTGGTATCAAAGCAGTGGGAGCAGATAGGTGTTACAAGTTGCCATGGTATCTCCACAGTCATTTCCACCTCATGGTTTCCTTGAGGAGCAGTGTCTTTTATGCAAGTTCTGAACTTTTCACAACACTGCTTCCTGGGACAGTGTGTTTGCATTATGTGTTTCTTTTTCTATTTTATGTTTTCAGCTATAACTCTGAAAAACGAGCTTTTCAGCTCAAATCCTTTTCTTGGATAACACAAACTTTGGGTGTGAAATGGTACAAGCTTAAACCAGGTGCTGAGGCTCTTTGATTGCTGGGTCTGTCCACCTTTGCAGAGCTTCTTGGCAAGTAATGTGGTGACAGCTTAGAGGTTTTTTGGGGAGCCTGCAGCACAGCACAGAGGCTTATTGACATGGGGGTGACCTGTATTTAGGAATGAATTAAACTTTCATTCTTCATGTTAAGGGTATCACAAAGGTTTCTTGCTGCTCTCCAGAGGAGATGGGCAGCTGAGCTGTTCAGAAGATAAAAGCTAGCTCCAAATCTGTTGAGCAAATAACTGGCTGTGCCTTCAAAGTGCAACGATTCCATGACTATTCAGAGGAAACAGCACTGAAGATGTCTGACAAAGGTAAAGTCTCACATACTTTAATCTCCCAAGCATATTACCCAGAAACTTAATTATGTATTACAGTGAAAGACGTAAAGCTGTTTAATTCTGTACTCCGAAGGGCTTTTGTGACATTTTGCAAAAATATAGGTGGCACCTTACAGCTATTACGTTTCAGAGGCTTGCCGTGTTTTCAGGAAGCGCTAAGATGGCCAGTGGAGATGTTTTTTCTCTTAGCTGTAAAGCTTTGATTTTATATGGATGCCAGGGAAACAGGATTAGGTTTAATTACTTGTACTTTTAAAAAGTGTGAATTAATTTGCTATCATACTTATTCTATAATTTAATTAACGTCTTAATGGATACTTACGTTAATATTTTTCTGGTCCCATCTGCCCTGCTTTCCCTTGCAAATAAACATTCATGTTATAGTTAGCAAATTAGTGGATGCTGAAGAACAGGGTTGCCTTTTCTTCTGTGATGCAGATTGATTTTGAAACTCTGAAGTGACAGCATGGAAGGGCAGGAACCGCTGGGTTACAGGGCAGTACATCCATATTCAGTTTCGGTTGAAGTGCACTTTTGAGATGTCTCTCCCAGCTGTCCCCGCTTACTTGGTTTTGGCTGGCATTAAACAGTAGTCTTGGAATGCATGAACTTGATTCTTTTCAGGTGATACTAAACTGAAAGACAAGCTGTGGCATTCAGCCTATAGAGCAAGTCTGGGGATAACAGGAAGTAAAATATCAAAGCCTAAAATGTGTGTGCTCTTGGTGTCAAAACCTCTGCATCAACAGTTTTGCCTACAGAGTGGTCCACACTACTTGCTAAAGGCAGCACAAACTAGAGACTTTTTCTGTTGATTATTACCAGAAAACAGGGAACAGAAGGTATCCCTTATTTATAGAAAGACAAATCTCAGGATTTGTATTTTTTTCAGTAGTCAGAAAAGAAATCGCATTCTTGTGCATTATTATAGATTATTTACATTGCACCATTTGAATGCCTATGCAATTGAAAGATTAGAAATACGGATACCAGGAAATAGTTTAATCTGCTGCTCCAGTTTCACTGCACTGCTGGATAATCAGTTTTTGATAGAAGAGGTGGCCAGTGTGTTGTCTCCTTTATAGTCAGCACCTCTTAATTATGTTTCCCCTGTTCCACGGTTCTTAAAAAATAAAATCACTTGTAAAGAAACTTAAATAAAGATGCTTCAGATTAGCCCAGCTATGTGCATTGTCTTCTTACAGCTGTGATAAACCTACTATAATAACTGCATGATACACCAGCACATACATACACTTGTACACACACACAGAGGACCAAGACAAACTGATTAGCATTCCAGCTGTTGCTAATAAGTGTTTTGGCATATAGATTTAGCTCTTAGGAGTCCTTGCATCTGCCTCACTTTCATCAGCTTGGTCTGATTTCTGTCCCTGGCAGGACGTACTGCAACTCAAGGAGGATTTTTGTTATGCTCATTCACAGTATCACAGTATCACAGTATGTTAGAGATTGGAAGGGACCTCAAAAGATCATCTAGTCCAATCCCCCTGCCGGAGCAGGAACACCCAGATAAGGTTACACAGGAACATGTCCAGGCGGGTTTTGAATGTCTCCAAAGAAGGAGATTCCACAACCTCCCTGGGCAGCCTGTTCCAGTGTTCCGTCACCCTCACTGAGAAGAAGTTTCTTCTCAGGTTTAAATAGAACCTCTTGTGCTCCAATTTGTACCCATTACCCCTTGTCCTTTGATTGTTTGCCACTGAGAAGAGCCTGGCTCCATCCTCGTGACACTCCCCCTTTATATATTTATATACACTAATAAGGTCACCCCTTAATCTCCTCCAAACTATAGAGACCCAGCTCCCTCAGTCTTTCCTCATAAGGGAGATGCTCCACTCCCTTAATCATCTTAGTTGCCCTGCGCTGGACTCTCTCCAGCAGGTCCCTGTCCTTCTTAAACTGAGGGGCCCAGAACTGGACACAATATTCCAGATGAGGTCTCACCAGGGCAGAGTAGAGGGGAAGGAGGACCTCTCTTGACCTACTAACCACCCCCCTTCTAATACACCCCAGGATGCCATTGGCCTTCTTGGCCACAAGGGCACAGTGTCGGCTCATGGTCACCCTGTCGTCCACCAGGACCCCCAGGTCCCTCTCCCCTACACTGCTCTCTAACAGGTCGTTCCCCAGCCTATACTGGAACCTGGGGTTGTTCCTGCCCAGATGCAGGACTCTACACTTTCCCTTGTTATATTTCATCTCTGAAATCCTCTTTTCTTGGACCCTGCAGGAATGCATCAGAGTGAGGCATACCATGAATTATTTATTGGAGTGACTGGGTCAGGCATGTGGCAACAGTTTTCCAAGTGCAAAACAGTGAGCAGAATAGAAGCAATTTGGTGTGATTTTCTGCTCATGGTGGCTTTTCAGTCTCTAAGAACCAAACTTGAGTGTACATATTGAAGTAGAATCTGCAGTGCTTTCCCATTTTCTGAGCTGGCATGATCTTTATGTGTCTTTAAAGCACAAGGCTTGGAAATGCTCCTCTTCTGCGGTGTCTGTCTCAGTACAGCCAAGCATTCAGCTGTGCCTGCAGTTTCTGGAGGAGGAGCACACAGCTTAGGAAGAGGAAGGCCTGCTAGGAAAATTAGCTGCAGGAAAGTCCAAGCTTTCAGGGAAAGAGGGTCTGGACCTTGAACCTCCTTGTGGACTTGTCAGTGAGAAGGCCACATGGGAGGATTTGCAGAGGAGGATCCTGGTTGTGGTCTACAGGAGGTTTGTCTGGGCAAGGATAGCAGAGAAGGCCTAAGATTATGTACTGCCAGAGCTTTCCTGTGAAATAATGAAGCAGGTCAGGCTGACCACTGGAAGAGATAGCTTCCTATTGATTTAGTAGGCTAAGTCTCCAGTAGTACATGGAGAGCAGAATCCTGTTCCCCTGATACTTGTCTGGAAGTAGTGGCAGAGAAGGACTTACAAGCTTTAACAACGGCTGCCAAAACTTGATATGATAGGAAAAAGGGAGCCCTGGAATATGGACTTTCTGGGAACAGCCAATTTGCTCTGCCTGTCTAGAATATTAATGATTCCTTGGAAAAAAGGGAAAACATATTTGAAGACACTGTAAATCCAGGTAGCACATAGCTGTCACCTATTTATCAGGGGGAAAAAAAAAGGCAGGCCTATTTTTGTTCTTGAGCAATCTTTTCACTTTCCTTCTTTTAAAGCACAATGACAGTTAATGATTAATAGACACAGTCCTTGGTGCTGCCAGCAGGAAGCCATCCTAAGTGTGGGGAAGTCTAAATAATTGAAGGGAAAATGTGACAGAGGCAGCCATTGGTTCTTCCGGGTAAGAAAGTCTTCATTGCCTGGCTATTTTCCCAAATAAAAGGGAAAAACTACCATCTGAGTAGCACAATCTGTAGACTTCATGATGTAGACACGTGTTGTCCATGACATCACTTGGGGACAAAACGAGTCAGGACTGAGTGTTTCTAAATTGGTGGAAACTGATACAAACACACCCCACCCTCCCACCCACCCATTTGTAATTGTGTTACAATGCATTATCGGCTTGCAACATAACCAGCTTGTCAGAAATAACTGGGCAGCTCTCAGAAAAAACACCTGAGCACCCTGTAGCAGAAACAACGAGGTCGCATGAGGCACTTGCCTTCACAGAGTGCCTGCTCTCCACAGACATCCTGGCTGTCACGGGAGGCCCTGTATACTTGCAAAGAATGTCAGTAATTTTTAGGGCTGAGCAGATCAGAGTAGCAAATGTTGAGCAGAAAACTAGCTTTAGTCTTCCTAAACTGAGAGATGAAAAACAGAAGTATCCAAAAGAAACAAACACTTTCCAAATAGCAAGCTTTGGTTTGTCTTCTGAACTGTCCATTCTGGAGATCTGTGTCATGGATGTAAGTGAAGAATAGTATTTCAGATTTTTGTCAGGAGAGTAAGAGGATCTTTTGCATCATTTTTTAAAGAAACAGTAGATTACTGCTTCATCTGACATTTTGCATAATTTAGTTGCCTTTAATATCTAGCCGTAACAAGTTCCATATCACAGGCTATCTTCTACAGAAAATTCTCTAGAACATAATTAGTCTTTTTTTGCACAAGCAGCAACATTAAGGCAATTGTTAAATGTGTTCATTTAACTGGTGATATAAAATGAAAGGATGGAAGGAGTAGTTACATCTAGCCCTTGATAGCATTGCTCCCTTGACAGAGCTATCCTAACCTGTGTGGTGATTACAGCAGCTGCCATGGCCAATGCTGATGCCTCTCCCTGAGCTTACAGTCAGCTATGGCATTCTGGGAGAAAGCCACGGTAGTATGTATAAGGAGAATCATTCAGCAAAGTAGATTTGAGATCCTTGATTGTGGCAGCATTTCTGACAGAATTTGCCTTCCCTCTGATAAGGCCTTAGTGCTAGTTCTAGGATGCTGCTTTCATTAACTGGTTGTCTCGCTTCTGCATAGCTTTCCTAAGAAGAGGACAGTATTGCTTCTTGTGGCTTATAGCTCCTGAAGGAATGTATAGACTATACCTAGATTAGATATACTCAGCACAGCTGTGCTAGCCAGGCAGGGGACTATATAACACCCTGGTCATGGGGATGACTTTTAAACACTGCAGGGATTTCAGAAGAAGTTTGAGGTATGCATAAACTTTACCCTAATTCAAGGGAGCCTCCATAAGAAAATCTTCTTCCTCTAACGTTTTACATTGTGCCTATAACTTGCAGGTGACAATGAGCTAACACCTTTTCATGTTGAGATTCTCACTCTTGGACCATTTAATTAAGATCCTGATGCATGTGGAGAGTACGAACCAGAATTAATTTTGAACACTTTTCATCCAGCAACTCCTGAAAGTTGTTTTTTTTTTAAGTCTATAAAAATACAAGGAGATTGGTAAACATAAGCTTGTACTTAATAACCCAGTAAAGATTGTTATTGCACAACTTATTTCTGCACTGACATTTAACTATTTAGCATGTTCACTATGCTTTCATCAAAGGAGAAGTATGTGACTTTGTATAATGTTAAGTAGCTGTACAAAACTGAAGTTGTGTGTCCACTTGAAGTATTCCAGAAAGGGACAGAAACAATGTAACGGAAGGTAGTAGAGGTTAATGCCCTTTTTAGGGAGTTTTTAAATGAAGGGCAACCACAAATGTATTTTGAATTCTTTTCCAAGAGGAGTCACACTCAGTAATATTAGGCACAAAGGCTGAAGAGAGAAACTGGAGTTAAGGGACTTTATTTGAAAACAGAAAATACTAGCGATTCCTTGGATGTCAATGAGAAGAAAGATGCCAAAAGAGAGAATAGTAAAGTAGCAAGCAAAGTCAAGGAAGAGAAGCTCGTGGAGGAGGAAAGAGACTGTAGCTGTGGCAGGAGAACCATGGCTGAATGAACAGGAGTAGGAAAAGCTCCCCGATCCAGGCTCAGAAGCATCTAGTGACATTACAGACAGCTCCTATGCATGAATGAAAGTGAGTGATATGTTCTGTTGTTTATTTAAATGTGAAACATCTATAATAGCATTTCCTGGAGGCATTTTGCCTGCAGAGACTTGGGATGTAGCAGCTACCTTCCCACAGTGACAGTCAGTGCAGAAAACTGCGAGAGGCCGTGTCTTGATCCCATCACTACTTCCCATCTGGTAACACTGAGATGATTTTTTCCTTCCCTATTTGACAACTCTGCAGCAAAAGGCAGCTGCAGTCAGATACTAGAGTGGTGCCTAAGGGAAGGGTCTCAGAGAAGCATTTCAGGAAGATGCAAGATAGGAGCAGGGCCCCACTTGGAGGCTGAAGGAGTGAGTAGAACCTGAAGGCTTAATCTGACAAAAAGCGGGCACATGTGGTCCTGGTGGAGGGTGAGGTGGACACTTTTGTTGCATTGAGTTTTCTAAAGCAGAAGTCATGCATTTAGTGTGATCTTTTAGAGGAAGTGTAATATAATTGTTTATTTTGACCAACAATTTTTATGCGGACAGTTTGTGTGTTTAAACTGTTGACAGCAATTCTAATGCTACTACTCCTCATAGAGCTGAATTTCAGAATAGAGGCTTAATTTTTATTCATCAAATAACACATTCTAAGTCTGCAGTGATTTTGAGTGAGACTGGGGAAAAACAAAAAATGTGTGTGACCTGTTTTGATTGCTACATCTGTCATGTTTCTCCTTTAATCCAGATTCTTCTTTCCATTATTTTAATGTCTTTGAGTTTGATAAATTATTTCTAAGCACAGAAATGATGAAAACTACAAGAAGTGGCTGTAAGAATGCTTAGATACTGCACTGAGTGAGGGTAGTTTTCATTAAAACCCCACCATATTTACAAAATACCCAGAAGCTTTTTTATTATGTCTCCTGTGCTATTATGTCTGCAGTTCTCAATGGATATTCTCCTGAGCTCCTGTGAGTTCTGGAATTCTATTCTCATTTTAGCACATGAGAAATTGATGCACCAACCAGCTTGCTTAAGCTGATGAGAAAGTCTGTGTTAGACGTAGGTGCTACCAGATTTCAAATCCCAGACCAATATTTTAAACCCACAGTTTAAACAGGTAGTTGCTTGGCTGGGTCATCATAGTAATTTCAATTTGAATTCATCACATCAAGCTGACTAAAGTAATATTTTCAGTGAATCTATATTCTTAACTCACTCTATTCTCTTGCGTTTTTTTGAGGTAGGAAAGGTGCTTATACTTTCATTTCTGAGTTGGCTTCCAAAGGAGTTTAATCAACTTTTAGTCACTGAAGAGTGTCTCCAGCTAAAGAGTTCACCTACTTACAGAAAGGTCAATAAAATCATAAGGGAACTGTCAATGTTTTCTTTCCGTATCCATGGTGTAAAGACACTTACTCTATTTACTAGCAAGAACATTATCAGTATTTCTCAGAAGAAAAGGAGAGTCTTTTTCTCTGTTCATTGGTAACATCTTTCAAGCTTTCATCTCAAGATTCAGACAAGTAGGCTTAACTGTAGGCTTTTCTAAAGATCAGCTTCTCATGACCAGGTGTGCAAGTGTGGATTAGTTGTTAATAAGCAAGGTCACTCATGAAGGCTGTGTCCTTACCCTCTGTGAGTAAATGACAGTGGGATTTTTTTTCAGTTAAGAACTGGACTGGAACCATTTTGGTTTTGAAATTTTCCAAGTGATTTTTTTTTAAACATTCACATACTTTCAAAATGAGATGTACTTGCTGTGCCTTGGAGCTATTCTGTGAACCTGGAACATTTGCCTAATTTACGTTGGCCAGTAAAAAGAATGTTGAATTCACTGAGCTTTGGTCTAAAATACCAGGGTTTGTGCTTTGGATAGAGGTAGGGATTTTGTTTCCCTGCTTCACTGCTTGCTTCCGACTTTGGGAAGGTCCTGGGGACTTGCACATCTGGACCATCAAGGGCTCTTGATTCCACTGGTTTCCATATCCTAGAACACTCAGTGAACATTTGGCAGAAGCTTTTCAAGCCTGAGATGTTTTTAATAAAACAGTTTGTGCTCCACACGTTGACATTTTCTGACAAGCATTCATCAGAAAATTTCCAGCAAGTTTAATTCCTGTGTAACAGGAGCCATAACCAATGCTATAACAATGGGATATATTTGGGTCAAACTACAGCATGCATCTTCAGTACCAAATTAATATCCTCTCTTCTGTTGTTAGTCCAGGCAGCTCATAGCTAGTCAAAACACAACAGAAGAGGATATTAAAAATTACTGAGCAGTGGCTAAAACAGCCAGAGAAGTGGTAGCATGTCATCTAATTATCTTGATACTTGAAGACTGCACTGCTGCTACTTAATTCAAGCTATATTTTTTACATATATGTATATAAAGGGATTGTACTATGACTTTGGACTGATTTAGTTGTCTTTGTCTAGTCAGAATTAAAAACAAATTTTATGAAAAAAACAACCTTGAAATGTCCAACAAAAGTTATTCAGAATGTGCAAGTATCCAGAATACAGCTTATGAACAAGGATGATTCTCTAATAAATTAATAATAAATGATGTGGGCAATAACTCAATCATGTTTCCTTGAGAAACCTGAAATCAGGTTTCCTTAAATACTTTTATAGTAGATAGCTGTAGGTTTTCTAAGGAATTAATCTCAAATTCCAAATTGTGTTATTGCTGCCATATGGATTATCTTTGCCTCACCCACCTAGGCACCACAAATTGTTGGTGACAACATCTGTAGCTCCTGCTCTGATTCTGTGCTAGATTATTTTAAAACAGAGATAGCGATGTTTCAGAATTACCGTCTAGAGATGTGATTCTGCCTTGGGAGCATAACCTGACATAATAGCATAGCTACTTAACTACATTGCTAGAAGGATAAGATTTTAAACACCTGTTCAGATATGAGTGATACATTTACTTCCCATATCTCTACACTGAAAACTCATTTTGCTCCAAAGATAAAATAGTTCCTCCTGCCAAATCCCTGAACACCCTCATTTCCACCCAGAAAACTATTTGACCCCTCAGAAGCCATCTGTTCCTCCCAAACTCAAATCAGCTGGTTCCAGATGGTAGAGGTCCATGCATTGGAGCAAGTTTTTGAGGAAGGTGATTGGACTAAAACTACATACATGCCCTGTTTGCCACTCTTTCAAATTGCTCCCAGCACATCAATTTTCTTAGAACAGATACTTACAGAGTAGTTGTAGCCCACCTGTGGGAAACAAAATGTATTCAAGCTTTTATAAGAAGTATGTTAGCCCTATTAAGAGGCTATAGAACAGGATGGAAAAGGTTTATTTAGTATCCAAAAGCAAGTCACAAGT
Organism: Neopsephotus bourkii; assembly: GCF_033783945.1. NCBI lineage: Eukaryota > Metazoa > Chordata > Aves > Psittaciformes > Psittacidae > Neopsephotus > Neopsephotus bourkii. The sequence goes on along the minus strand of NW_026902254.1, from coordinate 11,382,297 downwards.
ATGATGGAGGCCAAATGCTAGGTGAAAAACCATCTGGCTTGAGTTCAGCTTAGTTTTTACACTATGTGTCATATTTTTTATTGTGTGCTTGAGAGACTCCAGGTCTCGTATGTGGTAAAGCTATGTGCTCTGGCAGTTCCATATGAATATGGAGTTGTGATATAGATAGTGCTCAGAGGCCAGTTACGGGGAAGAGCATATAATATGTAGACTAATGCAGCCTAGCCTAATGAAAGTGTGTTTCTTGAACTTACACTGGAATAAGATCTGCATGTAGTAGGCCAGACCTACAATCTATAAATAGCATGGAACATGCCTCCTGGGGAGATATTCAGAATGTAGAAGTAATTCATACTCATAAGTCCAGGAAGCAGAATTGAAGAGGCTACAAGAATGTTTCATACTCCTAGCAATGTCTTTGCTATTGTAAAATCAAACTCTTCATGTTGACACTCAAGTTTCTTTTGTGATTCTGTACTCTAAAGGCCATTTTGAGTGAGGGTTTTGTTTAGAAGTCAGAAAGCTCTGCAGAAGATAGGAAAAAAAGTCATTGGCAAGTTAGATATTGTTAAGCTAAATCACACTGTGCAGACCTTCTGTGAAAAATTAGCTCCAGAACTTACTGTACTGCTTAAATGAGGCCTGCAGTAAGAAGCAATTTTATTTGTACTGTGAGCAGATTAATTAATTTCCTATTCTGTGGGACATGCCTATAGTGGGAGTAATTCTTCAGTGTCAGTTTGGCAACAATATTTGTATCTGTCTGTATACCTCTTCTGAGATAGAGCTAGTAATCCATCCATTAAAGGCTTAAATATTTCTTTGACACCAAAACATTTTTCTTTATTCCATAAATATCTGGTGCCACTTATTTTAAACTGAAGAGAAGTGAGATAGACTGCCTCTCGTGACATAGCAAGCTATGAGCGTGGAGCTAATGAGCAATGTTGAAGTGTGCCTTTTTCAAAGCAATTACTTTAATAAAACTTTCTATAGCACATTCTGTAGGCCTATAAAAAGAGCCGTCAATATTGCAGATGTCTGGTGGAAGTTTTTCATTGCTGCAGTTGACTTTAACAGGTATAATGGCTAATTTTAAAAATTTTGTTTCAGAAACTGTTGGCAGTGCTGACCCCAGCAGAGCAATGAATATAGTGCTGTGTAGTACAAGCACTTCTCTCAGCATTTATTCATTCACTATTTCTGTCTTGACCCAAATCTCGGCTGCACTGAGCTCTGCAAGGACTGGGCCTTTAGGGTTGGTTACCTGAAGGGAATTAAAGCCAAACAAGGAACTAGAGTGCACTTAACCATGGCTATTCTGAATAGAAACGGTGGAACCTTCTTTCAAGAGAATCTCACTAATTTCAGTGCATGTTGGTTCAAAGTCTTAAAGTACCTCATCTCCTTTTCCTCCCCAACCTCGACCAAGTTTTTTTCCTCCCTCCCTGTCCCAACACCCCAAAATCAGGGTAAGTAGTGCAGATGGGCAAACTGGCCTCCTTGATGTTTCCTGGGATGAGTTTTGTCTGACCAGGAGAAGCTACATATGTCTCAGGCTTCTTAAGATAAAATATGGAGTGTCAATAAAAGTAGCATCACTGTGTTAATTGTATTTACATGCTAATAAATGCATTGTGCACTTCCTTCACACTGAAATAGAAGTTGTATTTTTATCTGGTCTTCTCATTTAATTAATCTTCTGAGTATTGGTCAGAGGAATAAAAGTGTCAGTTCTTCATCAAGCAGAAATGCAACAGGAACAAAGTTAAATGGCATTTGAATGCTCTGACTTTGTATTTATCTCATAGGATTCTATCTGAAGAAAAAGATCTATGGACAGTACAACTGTCAGATGCTGTTCTATGTAAGGCATGAGGACAAGCTGTATCAAGGTAATATATGAAAAATACAAGACAAATGTTATTTCAAATGCATGCTGATATTTACTGAGACCTTGCAGAGTCATCATTAAATTTAATTTGATATAAAGGTCTTTGATAAAAACTGCAGTGCTTGCAGTGCTGCTATTGCTGCTTTGGGGATTTTATCAATATTACAAAAAAATCTATGAAATCTCCAGAACTATTGCCAGGGAAGAGACAAAGCTGGAGCACTCAAATTGTGGCATTGAACCAAAAGAAAATAAATAGATATTGTCAACGTTCTACAAAGCGGTCTTATATTTCAGCTGGGGAAAACAAAAGAGCTAGCATGTGTCAGTGCTAGGCATGCTATGTAGAAGTCATTTTAACTTGTCATCCATTAAAGGTTAGTAGTAGAGCAAAATGAAGGGGAATTTACCATGACTTCACATTAGAGGTTAGTGAAGTCTGAAACACTCCCTTTATCTGATCTATTTGGCACACTTTGTATATAAATTTTATGGGGTGTGTGTATTTTAAAGTTACTCACTGTATGTCATCTGTATAGAATACAAGACATCACCTCAACCAGTGTAACTGTTTGACAGTTTCGGTATATTTCTGAATGAAAGCTCATGAAGCTCATTTCTTTTGGAAACTGCAATCTTAGACTTTGTGAAAGACTATAACTTCAGGTGTTATTTTTATGACACCAGTGTACTTTAAAACTTATACGGGTATGACACGAAGGATCTGTTACTGACTGTATACTTTCAAATGAATGAATGTGAACTCAGTGCATATGGTGTGTCATTTTCCAGCAGATAAGCCAAATTTTGTGCTATTTAAATATTTAAATGCCACCAAGAGGTGGCAGCCTTCACCCAATTCCCTCTGGACTTGTCCTCTGATGCAGATTGACCGGATGTGTGTCTGGCTTTGACACACATATACAGTGGTTGGTGGTTATCTACAGATACATCCTCAGACTGTCTCAACACTGTTGGTATTCTGTATTATTGATTTGACAATAAAATAACCAGAAAAAGACAAACTGTATAGGAAATTAAGTTAGTTTTGACAAAGACTGGGCACTATTTCACCTTTGCTTCCATTCCCAGTCTCTGATGAAATCAGGATTGGAAAGTTTTTTCCATTCTTCCTACTTTTGGGAAGAAATGTTCATCTGGTTCTCACTGGAAGTTCTGGACAGTATAGGTACTTGATGCATTCATAAGAAAATGCATACAAAATATTATTAAAACCTGATTCATGTGCTTTTGTTTTGTTACATATTCATTGTTTTTAATGTGATTAAAGTTACCAGAAGACTCATCACGTTATGATTTCATCCCCTCTGGAGGAACAAGTATGATGGCTACTCTGTGCAGTTGTAATGGATGTGTCAGGTATCTGCATGCCAGACAGCTATCAAAACAGTTCAAATATGCCATTCATTAATAAGATACTGAAAATATATTGGTGATAATGATTGTTAATTATTTCTTCTCTCTTGGTAGATAGTATGGAAAATCTAACATAAAGAGTTTAGGAAGGATTTTTGTAGGTTAGTTTTCTGAGTCAGATATCTAACTCAAATTGGTCATTTGGGCTGTCATCATTCAAGACAGGAGAAAATATCTCGATGCACTCTACCTTGCATCCTGAGAGGCTTTAGAATATAGGAACTGAACAGCTCGCTAAACCTGCCCATCTCTCCCTGCAGACTGTGGAGGAAGCCTAAGTAGCTAGTTTAGATTGGATCTGAATTTGAAGAATTAAAGTGAATGTCCTCAATCTTTGTGCCTTTAAATTCTATCTGAAGGTAGACATTTGTTTTCATAATTCTTCTAAGACCTTGGGGACACGTGTGTGAAGAAAGGACACATAAACAACATATTCCTGCTCATCTTTGTTGCTTCCTATTTACATTACAAAGAGATGGTGAGAAAAAGCACATCCCTTTTTCTGGAACATTTTGCACCTTTGAGAAGTTGGTGTTTAATTATTTCATGAAGATTCTGTAAAATTTATAGCTAACTGAATTTTCTAAAACATGATTAAGACCAAAAAGCATATAAGGTAGGACTGTACCTTGTGAGATTTTGATTCCTTATATTTTGCCTGGTGAAGCACGTAACAGCTTTGATTTTAGTTTTTCTGAACTATGAGGAATGCTGAGAGAAACTAGACTGAGATACAATGCTTTATTTGAGATTTAATCTTCCATATGCCTTTTGAAAGCAGATCAGTAATTTCCACCATCGTTTGCATTAATAAAATTTCTGAAAAACATGTTAGAGAGTGATTTCTCTCTTGGTCATAAAAGTTCTTGACGTTTGAAGAATTCCTTCAGTTACTGTAATGGAAACATCACAGATGAAGCAATGGAAGGGCAAAGGAGTCAGCACAGATAACCCAGAAGCAGAGGCTGTAAGAATAATGCAGCTGTGTGAGCATGCTGCCAGTGTCTCATTAGATCACAGCACTCATCCCCCGTTTCTGTGACCTAGACTGGCACTGTGCTTTTGCACATTGCTAGCTTTCATGTCACTGTGGAGGTCCTTAGAAAGGTAATTTAAAACACAGGGTACAGTCTCCAGTTTTCAAACTGTTCCACCGTTCCCTGGTTTTAACACTAGCAGTTTTAAGGAAAGCAGATGTCTTTTATGTGATGAAGATACTTGTAGTTTTCTTATTTCCAGGAATAAGATCTGCAGTATATGTTTGCACTAAGAAACTCTGAAGGATGTTTATAATGCTCTTACTCTTATTTGTGCACTTAGAGGCTTCTTGTTCTGACTGGAGACAACATATGCATGTCTTAGGCTATTTAAATAAATGAATGTCTGGGCTGGAATAATCTGTGCAGGGATGAAGAAGAGAGGAAGGTTAAAAGCGAAATGAGATCATTCAGAACATTTACAATCAGCTGTGAAAGATGTTTCCCTGCACTAAGGCTAATCAGGACAATGAATTTTCATGTTTGTCTTGTACTACAGAGGAAATTGAATCAGACGTCTCCTGGGGATTCCTTCATTATTTGGTATTCACACACTGGCACCCACACTTTTTCAGCTGCTGGCAATGAGATAACTTCGATGCACATACGGTAACTAGGCTTCTTGCAAGAAAGTCAAGAAGCAATATTTCCCAACAATCCCAAACATTAGATATCTAACAAAAGAGATCCTACACTTAGATAAGGAGTGTGTTCATTTCCTAGCTATAGGGTGGTCCAGCTACGTCAGCTGCATGGAACATATCTGGGTTTTAGGATCACTCATGGGCTGAGTTTTGTTCTCACTGCTGGTAGTGGGGGAACAGCTGTTGCCTGATGCAAAGAGCTGGGTTGCATTGCTGGGTTGCGGATGGGGCAATGCTTGTGGCTAGTGGCAGGAGGCAAAGGGACAATGCTTGTGGCTAGTGGCAGGAGGCAAAGGGGCAATGCTTGTGGCTAGTGGCAGGAGGCAAAGGGGCAATGCTTGTGGCTAGTGGCAGGAGGCAAAGGGGCAATGCTTGTGGCTAGTGGCAGGAGGCAAAGGCTTTCCACCTGCAGCAGCCCCCTGGGCCCCTGTGGCAAACCATGGCTGATGCAAAACCAGGAGGAGGCACCGTTTGGGCTGAGTTCACTGAGTGGGCTGCTTCCCTTCTCCTTTGGGTAAGGGGAAGCAAGTCAGGGCTGCCGAATAAGAATTATGTATTTATAAATCGAGGAGAACTGAAAACCTTACATAACAGCAGTATGCTTTTTTTTGTTTTGTTTTTTTTTTAGATGTAAGGCTGTTACTCTTTTACTGATTGAGCTTTGGTTTTGGGGTTTTTGTTTGAGAGGGACACAAAATGAAAAGGGACCCTTTGAGTGCCTTGCTTTGGGTAAAAAAGAGACACTACAAAGTAATAAGTCAGCTGAAACTATAATGTACAGATGTAACTAGAGTTAAATCTGGCTCAGGTGATCTATTTTAGGAGATTAATCTTGGTTGGATTAACCTGCCCTGGTGCTAGCACATTGTGGTTTTGTGGTTAAGACTTACTCATTCTATTCCTTTCTGGTATCTCAGGATTCATAAGCTATCAGCCAGTCTTTGACTTCAGGATCTACAAAAGGCCTAAATCAGTAAAAGGAGATTATCCAGCAATTCCTGGCACGTGTAAATGTCACAGAATAACTGTTCTGTTTTTATTAGGTCTAGAAGAGATAATTAGGATTTTTTTTTAATCTGCAGAAAAGAATGTGAGATACAATTCCATTAAAGAAAACATATTCCAGATTGCACAGAACTGCAGTATTCACAGATAAATTAAGAGCAGCCTAAAATCTCTCCAAACTTCCACTTCATAAAAGTCAACTACTCAAACCAAGCATTTTTAAAAAAGCAATGCCATTAGCTGTCTCTGAATGAAAGACCTCTGGAAATCTGGCAGGGTTTCACTAGAATTAGCAAAGTTACTGACATTCCAGCCCTTTGTAAGCTCTCAAAGCCAACTGGAACAGCTCTGAACTCGTTGCATATAAAGAACAATAAAGTCAGCTCTCCCTGCTGCCCCATGGACCATGGTGTTCCCCAGCTGACCCTGACAAGTGGCAGGTGAGGAGGCACCTGCACCTAGAAAATCAGAGAAGAAAGCTGTGCTACTCTTTGTGTGGCTTCCTGGAGGTTGCCTTGTGCTCTGTGGTTCCCCTGCTGTAACAAAGGTAACTGAAGAATTGGTTTGTTGGCTCTGTTTTATTAAAGGAAAACGCAGTGAGACATAGGTTCCTGTCTGCTTGTTACCTGTCTGTTGAAGGAAAAAAGGGTAAAGGCTCTTTTTTTCCAGGTGCTAGGGAAAAAAAGAGGCAGACAGAAGTCCCTCAAAGGGGGCTGTGGGTTTCTTATCAGGAAAAGCTCTAGGAGGTAGGGTTAGGAAAAATAATTAAACGGATGGGGGGATCCTGAAGGTCTGGGAGTATTTTGTTGTTTTAGTGTCCTTCAGCATATTATAATTTTTTAGTGCTGGACATGGAAAATGATAACCCATCAATGTTCCTACCCCTGTATAAATTGAGAGGGAATGCATGAATCCATTAAGGGAAGTTGGGGCATCATGTACTTGTGTGCGGCTACACAAAAAAACCTGTAGATAATCTGTAATAAAGTAAGTGAGGTCTACTGGCTTGTGACGAGGCATTTCTCATGGAAATAAGAGGATGGAAGACAGTGATTAGGTTCCTGGGTAAAGTTTTCATAATTTCCCACTTGACATGAGCTCAGTCCATAATGCCTATCTTGTACAGAATATTGCAAGGCTGCCCTAAAAAGGGAATAGCAAAGACTGGGAAAGTGCTTTCCTGTATTTTAGCTTTTATAAAGTGGCTATTATTATTAAAAAGGGTCACACAACAGCATTTCTGATACCTTTGTCAAGTGGCAGTGCTAGAGGTGTTGCTCTGATGCATAAAAAAGGAATCTATGCAAAAGCATGAAGTTCAGTCTGAGAAATATTTGTGTTTTTTTCCCTTATGACATCTGGAGCCCTAATACTGTGGTCATACTTAAACAGGCTCTCCTGTGGAGATGCTTTTTGCTAATGTGTATAATACTCTTTAATGATTGGGAATATCTGTAAATTGTGGGGCAGTGAACAATCTCCTTTCCTCTATATGTACACCCCATGGTTTTGCTAACATGGTGAGATGATCTTGGATGTCACTATTCCTTTCTGCAAGAAGGGTTTGTGTGTAAGTGAATTTGGCTCTGCATTATGCTCACAGCCTCTTTGCATGTGGCAGGAGAGTAAATAGATCCTTGGGCAGCAGCAGAAGGAGAGGGAGAGTGAAGACCTGCTTTGACCACTGAGTTGTGTTGACTGGCTAGTTATCCCACACCACTGTAGAAATGAAAAGGTTGTGTACTTCCCTTTGGCTGTTGTCTTTGGCATGTGTTTACGTTGTACTGAAGCCTAGTTTTCCTCTGAAGTAGGCGTGGTCTACCCCTTTTTAGTGCATGTGCTGTTGTTGTCCTGTTTGCTCAGCTGTACGTCTGACTGAAGCTTGTATCTGGTTCAGGGTGAGTGAGCAGAGTTAGTGATTGAAGTTCTGCAACGGGGAATTGTGGCCAAAAAAAAAGAAAAAGAAATTACAAACCCCTCTTCTGCAGGAGATGCTTCCCTGTGAGGTACATGTGAGCTCGGAGGAAATAGTTGCTCAAAATCTGTGCAGAGAACTCTCTTTAAACTGCTCCCTGATGGAAGGATAACTGGGGATTTAGCAAACTCTGGAAGCCATCTATGAAAGTGTGATGGAAACAGTAGCATTTGTGGCAGCAATATAGGATTTCAGGAGTTGCAAGGAGAACTTCAGCTCCAGCAAGTCCCTTAGCTCCTTACGTTGTGTATGAATGCCCATCCCTTTCCCATGCCTCCTCTCTATCTGCAGAATTGCTTCATGTGATGTACAGGTCTTGGAGTTGAGTACTTGCTTTCTTGCTATAATGGCTTTCAGGTGTCTGACATCTGCTCTTGCTGTAACAGGATGTTTAATGTTATGAAGTGCATTGATATTAGCTGGGTGCTGATGCAAAACGGTGCTGTTCCCAGATGCTCTGAATGTACTTGAGTGGAAGACAGAACAAACAATTTCCCAATGAGAGGGAGAGAGATGTCATTGTTTAGGTGTCACCCTGTCTATAAGGATTAGATTATGCCAGAGCTGCCTTGTGTTAAACTGCATTTTGCTAAATTACCAAGAAAGCAAATATTTATCTCAGCCTTTGTACAGTTCTTTCCCTGAAGTTGCAAAGCACTTAAATGCCACTTATGAAAGCTTCTTGTGGTACAAATAGTATGAACAGCCTCCTTAAAGGGTGAACCATACTCGCTACACCAGGGAATATGCTGATCAGGACCTTTAATTGTGATGTGTACTGATACTAAGGATAAAGAACTTTATATGTGAGTGTTCAGGGGAAACTGTACACTTTTGGAAGGTAATTAATATATTAAAAAAGTGTTTCATAATGTGTTGTGTCCTGTCCTACCCCTCTCTCATTTGCCCCTGTCCCCATCCTGCCACTGAAATCTTGTATTATTTTTAAACTTCAGAATTAAGTAGAAAATGTTAGGCATGTTGGTCTACCCTGACCAAGAAAAAAACACCCCAAATTTATGTAGCTAGTTTATTTAGATTGATTTATTAAGGCAGGTGAAGTGAAAACTCTCTAACTAGTATCCTGCTGTAGCAAATCCTGTGATTTATTGTACTTCTAAGATGCATAACTGGAGAGGAATACTGCCTGGTCTAGATCCCTTTCTAAAAATTTGTCCAAGGGGAAAGTGTTAGACCTAACTTTTGTTTAATCAAATATAAATAATCAATATAAATCAATATAAATTGAACTCTGCAGTTACCTACAACATAAAAGAGAAATGAGCTTCATACTGTCGGTTTGTGTAGTTCTTCCTAAACTGACACAAATTTGAGTAAAGCTAAACAAGTCTTCTATAACTGCGTATCTCATTATTCATAGGAAATTATTTAGTAGCTTTATTTAGTAGTTTTATAAGTAGCTATTATTTAGTATCTTTAGTTGATAAATATGGATCTTATCTGTGATGGCAGTTGATGCAGTAGTTGTATTAGACTTGAACAAGCAGGATATATCATCTTTGCAGTAGGCTCGAGCAAGCCTCCTGCAGAATGAGTTAGTACCATCTTGATTTCTCTCATGTAAGTGCTCTAATGACGACTGACTGGTATGCAGTAGGAGTACAGAAATCATTGGCTCATCCCAAAACAAAGAATCTGGCTATTTGGATTGCTGTGTGAAAAATATTTACATTCTATGAGGGAAAATACTCTTTAGACTGTGAGCATCTTGATAGAGAATTTTTTGGAACACTCAAGCAAACTGTTTCTAAATTTTGATGCGAAGATGTATAATAGAGAAGCCTCTTTAATTACAGGAATTGATGTGCTGTGGGAGCTGCATTGACCTGGTTATGCAGTGACAGATTTTTATCAGTTTGAAGGTTTTCCCCAAATGCTTAGAACAATAATATTTCAAAGCATTCCTGAGGCCTAATAATGAAGAAAATTGAAAGAGGAACATTGACCTTTGAAGA